>NW_027518685.1:12537500-13280000 GCF_043159265.1 Tasmannia lanceolata | reverse complement strand
ATGATTATTATTGCTAGCTTCTTTCGGTACTTATTAATTACTAGCCACCTTTCCAAAAATAGTATTTATGTGCAGTTTTCACCACGTCTATTAAGACAGATCTCTCAACACATACAATTGCAAAGGATGGGCAAGAAGTAGCCTTTGGAGAAGGTGGCTAGCAAATACCTATAAAAATGAAAGGTGGAGAAGAAAATGACACAAAAGAATTATTCGAAATTACCGTCGACGTGTTAATTCCATAGTTTTCTCAAATAATTCAGAAAATTCAAACCTTTTCTCTTCTGCTATATATATATACTAGTTGCAAACCCGTGCGATGCACGGGGCGAGGAACAATAGAGCAACACAAAAAAGAGCTCATACGAAGAATTTACTTGGTTTAACACAGTATTTTGGAAACAATGAAATCTGAATAACAATTTTTTAAAAGGGAAAACTACTAAAAAACCCTAGATAAAACGAATCTACAAAAATCCCCCAAAAATTTCTTAATCACCAATAGGTGCCTAAATTAGCTTTTAAGCATTTCTTTTACCCATTTTACCCTTGGCTATATTATCATATAGAAATCCCTAAAATCTCTTAAAAGCTAATCGTTTGAAAATCTCTTTCTCTTAAATGAAATTTAGAGTTTTTATATGGTGTAAGCCTTTATAGTCGATTGTTTTTCAAAAAGTAGGGTCATGTCACAGCATAGGATGATCCAAACCGTTCATTTGATGGACTACTAACTTAGATAGGTGGCGTCCTCTAAATCATTTCTGTAGGATAATCCTACCCAAAAAGTTTTGTCAAGGCCACACCACATGATCCACACCGCCATTTGGTGGGCCACAACGTAAATAGGTTGTAGCCTCAAAATCATGTCCATGAACACCTTTATAGATCGGAGGGTTGGGAGATCCTATGGAAATGATTTTGGAGCCACAACATAAATCTGTTGTGGCCCATCAAATGGACGGTTTGGATAATCCTAGACAGTATTTTTTGAAAAATAATGCACTAAACAGAATTACACCATATAAAATTTTAGAGAGAGATATTGAGATAGACTCAAATGATTTAATGTGGCATATTCTCATTGCTGGTCCCGTTTTAGGTCCTACAATAGGTCTCCATATCATTTTCCTTAAATTAATGTTGCGTTTATCGATGGAAGGAGAGATTTTAGGGATTTCTAACCAAGGCTCAAAACGTTAGTACTGGTAATTAAGAAATTTTTGAGGGGATTCTTGTAGATAAGTTTTGATCTAGGGGATTTTTAGTAGTTTTTCCTTTTTAAAATCAATTCATAAGTGAATAGCACTTCTAAACAATGGAATCTGAATAACAATGCTTCTAAATTACTGAATGAAGATACACATAAATATAGAAAGAAATTAGTTTTGCATCGAAGAGAAAAAAGAAAGAAGAGCAGGAATTACCTTTTTGTTGGGGTAGAGAGAAAGTGGAAAGACTATTGTGTGTGTGTCTCTCTCTGAGAGAGAGAGAGAGAGAGAGAGAGAGAGAGAGAGAGAGAGAGAGAGAGAGATTTTAGGAAGCTTTTGATATAGGGATAGAATATATAGGAAGTAACATATGTTTGGAACTTTTGCGCTATTTTTAAGGAGATAATATATGAGAAATAGAAATGAGAATATGATTGGAGTTCCCGCTTTTGTTTTTGTGTTATTTTTAAGGAGATTATATAGAGAATATGAAACCATACTTTTGTTTTTGAGCTATTTTTAAGGAGAATATATAGAGAATATGAAATGATATAATTCATTAAAGAAAGAAAAGACGAAAGAAAGATATGAAAAGTCGGGATACATAGGGGGTGCGTGTATAGCTTTTGTGTATAGCCTATTTTGAAAGGAGCTATACACAGCAGCTGTGTGTGTGGGTTGAATGGTGCTTTTGTTAAAAAGCATAAAATCGAAAAAAGAAGTAATCATTACGATTTTTTGTGATTTGCTAGCCACTTTCTCCAAGGCCACTTCTCGGCCTGTGGCCATCCATTATTGCAAATATTGGCAGAAGTGCAAAGGTGGCTAGCAAAAGCTTGAAATCGAAAAAGAAAGTCATCATTACGATTTTTACGATTTTTTGTGATTGACTGGTGAGTTTTAAATGAAAAATTACCTACAAATGGAGCTAAAGTTGGAAAATTACCCCAAAAGTACGAATAGGGTGTATTAAGATATGACAATTACCTAAAAAAGTACGATGAAAAGGGTATGTCTTCTGCTTTTCGGGGCAAAACCTATCTCCCAAGCCAAAAAAACAACTCCCGTTAAAGAGGGAAATCAAAATTTGTTGGAGGGCTGAACCGTAAAGAAGCAGACAAAAAGCAGCTGGGGGAGGAAGGGACGATGACACGCGGCAGGGGTGAACAGTTAAAAAAGCTTCCGGCTTATTATAGTAGATATATATATATATATATATATATATATATATATATATATATATATATATATATATATATATATATATATATACACACACACACACACCCCCATTGGTTCTGTAGGTTATAGGTAGGATTAGGGTTATGGTTAGGGTTAGGGTTATGGGTTATAGTTATGGTTATGATTATGATTATGATTAGTGGAGGTTTTCAAATGGATGGTTGCAAATTAAACTCCTATAAATCGAATGGGTAGGATTATGGTATAGAGGTGGTTTCTTAGGGACACCATATCAATGTGAGGTCCTATAGATTGAATGAGTAGGATGAATCAAACAACATGTAGGTGGTGTTTTATAGAGGGCTGCTCACCCTACGCGATACCTTAGAAAACCTTTGCCATATATATACAGGAAAAGGTTTCTGAGGTATCGCTTACCCTGAGCAGCCCTCTAAATACGCCATCTCTCATAGTTGGTTCACTCATCCACCCCATTAGTTTTGTAGGTTATAGGTAGGATTATGGTTATGGTTTTATGGTTATGGTTATGGTTATGTTTAGTGGAGGTTTTCAAATGGATGGCTAGTAATTATTTGGGTTATGGTTTGTTAGGAACACCTAATCTATGTGAGGTTCTTTAGAATGAATGGGTTGGATGAGTGAGCTACATGAAGATGGTGTTTTATAGAGGGCTGGTCACGCTGCACGATACCTCAAAAAACTCTCCCCCATATATCTATATATTATATAGCAGAAGAGAAAAGGAAAGAATTTTTTGATTTATTTGAAAAATCTTTGGATTTAACACATCAACATGGTTATTTTTTACCGTTTAATACCCTTGTCAGAAATCTATACATAACATCTATGTGAAGGTATTAAAATCAATTTAAGATAAAATCTTACAAGAAAGTCAACATTTGTGGCTGTTCTCATTTAAAGTCATTTCTTCTATACGTAATTGTCATATTTTATGCATTTTCTTTGAATTTTTTTCTGTAGTTATCATGTTTTTGTACATTTTCTTTATACTTTTTTTCGTAGTTTTTCTACTTGCTAGCCTTTTTCCCGTAATTTTTCTCTAAAACCTAGGACTTATGGCATGACTATTATTCACAATGATTATTATTATGCTACTCACTTTTGCAAAAGTCATACTTTGGTGCAGTTTTCACTACATCAAGAATAAGACAAATCTCTAAAAAAGTCACATAAATGGTTTACATCAAAGGATGGGCGAGAAGTAGCCTTTGGCGAAGGTGGCTACAATGTATCTGTGCAATTTTATATTTGACTAAAGGGTAATTATAATTTGTGTACCATTGGTGTTAATGAAACATATTTATTTGCTTACTGTGCTTATGGACAATGATGTTATGTGATACTCCAATCTGATTCCCATAATTGATACTGCTTTGCCATTAGAATGAATGCCAACCTCTGATTTTCAACGAAGTCCACTATACAAAGATTCATTGCATTTTTCATTTAAGCCTAATTTTCACATCAATTGTCTCTTAAACCATTTTGTGTTTGCTTATCAGGTATATTTTACTAGGTTATATTTCCATCTGTTCATTAATCTATTTGAAGGACTTCAAGCTGTCACCCCAACATACATTGACCTACATGAGCTTCCATTGTTTCCCACTGATATTTGTTCTGCAACTTCATTAGAACAAGTTGCAATTAACTTATGTAGAATCTCTTTAAGTTCATGTTTAAATAGATGCTTTATGTCTAAACTGGGTATTCTTCAATCATGTAAGAACCGATAAATGTCAAAGATTACCGCAAACCAATGTCAAATATTGCTTTATTTTTCTATTTTATAATGTCTTAATCAATATGCAATGTTATTAGTTATTTAATTTCTCTATTGCCAATAGTTTTAATGCTTCTTTTAATTAACCATTATCTTTTCTTCGCCACCCGTGCATCGCACGGGGTGTTTTTACTAGTATATATATATATATGAGGAAAATGATTGTGAGCTTGAAGCTCATATAACTTATATGAGCTTGAGGGCCCAAACACATGTGGGCCCATATTGTTAGGATGGTCCAAAGCATTCATTTGAAAGGCCCTTACATAGATAGGGTGTGTAAAAAAAATCAGCTTCATAGGATCATCATAACCCATCCAAAAGTGGAGGGCAAAATGGACAGACACCGTTGGCCACAAATTTGCCATTTTTGCCCTTCGCTTTTGGAGGGGTTAGGATGATCCAATGGAGCTGATTTTTAGTACACACTCTATCTATGATGGGGCCTTACAAATGAATGGTTTGGATCACCACAAAAATGTGGGACCCATGTGTTTGGGCCCTGAAGCTCATATATGAGAAAACAGTTCCTACACATATGTGTAGAGAGTTCTCTACACACTAGCTTAAAATACAATGGGGGCCCACATTGTTTGGGTGATCCAAGTCATCCATTTTAAAGGCCCTCACATAGATAGGGTGTCTACAAAAAACAGATCCATAGGATCATCCCAACCCTACGATTTGTGGAGGTAAAATGGATGTCTTTAAACCTTCACAAATTAGTCCATTTTTGCCTCAACAGTTTGAATGGTTAGGATGATCCTATGGATCTGATTTTTTATGGACACCCTATCTATGTGAGGGCCTTTAAAATGAATGGTTTGGATCACCCAAACAATGTGGGCCTCCACTGTATTTTAAGCTAGTGTGTAGAGAACTCTCTACACAAATGTGTAGGAACCGTTTTCTCATATATATATATATATATATACATATATATATATATATATATATATATAGAGAGAGAGAGAGAGAGAGAGAGAGAGAGAGAGAAAAATGAACCCTTGGTTGTTTTTATAAGAAATGGAATCTCGAGGTGAGAAGAGCTTTGGAAAAAGTCTTTACTCTGCTGATTCCCAACCATGACGTGACACTTCATATATATTCCTTGAAAAGTCTTTCTATTTGATTTGATTTAATTATTTTAATGCGAATTTAAGATATTAATCTTTTAAATATCTTCTTTGCACTTGAAAAATCTTTTAAAATCTGCTTTCTGAAAATGCTCTATACAACCAATTTAAAAGGTGCTCTCAACATCCAAAATCGTGTCCGAATTATGTTAGTAAAGTAGCAAATTTAGTGGTTAATTTTCTTTCTAATTATCTTTTAAAGCTTGTTACACTTCCGAAAATGTTCTAAACAACCAATTTAAAATGTAAAGAGTAGAGTGTCATTATTAAAATAAGAGAGTCAAACTATCATTTCCACTGTTAGCCAGTCTGGCTCATTTGATGATCAGAACCGCTCATCTTGTTGGCTCATTTTTGGGTTATGGACAATCGCAGTCAGGACACATAAAATCGAGGCATTAGGACAACCTTGTCCATTTCCAAAATGTGGAATTCATCTGTATAATTTGTTAAGTTTTTACAAATTATATAACTTTTAGGCACTGTTTGCCTTGGATTTTGAGAACCGACAGAGTCCAAAACTGATGGATTCTCAAAATCCCCTTTACTTTTTAGTGAGATTTTTCCTTTTCTTTTCAGCAAGACGTGATGTTTCAGGAGAATGAGTGCTTTTGCCCGTTGTTCAAGCGTCCAAAAAAGTTCAGTGGGAAAAGGAAAGTTGCTGGCTAGGCCCCCTAGAATTTCCTTTGGACCAATCACCATCAAGTGTGGTGATCGAACCACTGAGAAGAGGTGGGCCCCATCGTAGATGAGCCAAAAAATCCAACTCACCATACCATCTTAACCGTTCAATCGACGGGTCTTTTGTTTATGAATGTGAAATGTTGCCACTTTGCTTTTAGTGCCAGCTAGAATGGTGTGTCCTCGTACATGTCGCACCCCACAATTGCAAGATAATGTACGCCTTTTTTATGCACCCCCTTGTTTACTAGGGACACCCCCTTGCGACCTTGCCATGCAATATGCACCCCTTTTACTAGGGAGACCCCTTTTAGTGATTTCATAGCTAAAGACAAACCCACTCTAATATTCTATACTCATGATTGAAAAGGGCTTTTCAATCAATAATTGCAACAGCTGATTAGGCACTCATTAGAAATGTGGTGAGAGAAAGAGAGAGAGAGAGAGAGCGCAGATATCATTTGTCAAATCAACAGTTAAATCGATACCCATATTGAAGATTTTTTTAGACCTTGCTTTGTGCTAAATATAAACTAAATATTATGAAATTTGATGCAAAATTTCAGAAAAAAAGATTCTAGGTTTTAAATTTTGACCAAAATAAGAAATTTCGGGTTTCGGAGAACGAAATCAAAATAGGGTAACCAACTCGAAACGTTACAAAAAACTGGATCATTATTTCGATCAAAACTTCGTTTCTCCCGAAATTTAAGGAAAATCCCTAAAAATCTAGAAATTTATCATTATTTAATATTCTCCCTAAATTTTGTTAATTGCGGCCGAAATTTTAGGAGAAGAAACAAATTTCACTTTATTGGTTTCGTCTGATTTCGCATGAAATTTCGAAATTCCGGCCGAAATTAGATGAGAAGATAAAATTTCACTTTATTGGTTTTGTCTGATTTCGCCCGAAATTTTGGTTTAGGTGAGAGGACTGAAACGCATTCCGAAACTGAAATTTAAAACCTTGTATATAAGCATGGTTTCAAATTTCGGTCTTGGAGAGCGTTTCAGTCGTCAACCGAAATTTCCAGCCAAAATTTCAAAATTTTGGTTGAAATCCACGAAATCAAAATAATATTTTATTTCACATAAAATTTCAGCTGAAATTTCGGGAAAGTATTAAATAATTAAAAAGATCTAGATTTTTGGGTGAAATTCCTTAAGGGCCCGTTTGGATACCTCCCATTTTGTATTTGGATTTGGAATTGAGATTTGAATACAAAATGAATAGATCCGGCAGCTCATGTAGAGGGAGACGGAGAGGGAAGGGGGTACTTCCTACTGCAGTGGAGAGGTTGAGGAGCAAAGAGGGTGAAGGAAACTGCCAGATCTGTAGATTTCCAATTTCTTATTTCCACGGCATATTTAGATATTTGATTGTTTCCACTGTTAGCTGCTGAATTAGAAATCCAAGAATTTGATCCATTCCAAATTACAATGCAAAAAGGGCTGCAAATGTGAGAAATCCAAATCAAAATCTTATCGGCATCCAAACGGGCCCTAAATTTCGGCTGAAATTTCGGGAAAGTATTTAGTATTTAATAATTAAAAAAACTAGATTTTGGGTGAAATTTCTTAAATTTCGGCAAACATTTCGGGGAAAACGATCCAAATTTCGAACGAAATATTGTAATGTTTCGGGTATCTACAATTTCGGTTTCGGGGTTGACCGAAACCCCAAATTTAGGTTAGAAATTTTGGATTTCGGTTGAAATTTAAAACCTTGATACAAGTAGTTCACCGGTTTTCGCTAGTTACAACCGAGACAGCAGTTCACTACTGGCATCGGTAGTCTGTGAGACCGGTCCCAACGCACAGATTGTACCAATGTGGCTCCAAAAAGCATGTACTAGATGGCTTTTCCCTTCTGAATTTTTACATCACCCTTGGGCCATCTTTGCCTAGCATATAATTTTTTTCTATGCAACATTCGTCTATCAAGTGTTCAGAAAGTGGTAGAGATGGTGTGAGAAGGAGAGATTTGAAAGGACATGAATGAAGAGTGTGAGAACTGGCTATAAAATAGGGAAAAAATAAGTCGTATTTTGAGGGAGTTTTTTTTCCCTTGTTGTCAGCATTTTCTTACCCTCTCCGCACTCATTCCCTCTCTGGTCTCTCCCTTTCTCACCTTCCCTTACCAAGTTACCATTGCTTAATCTAATATTCCATGCAAAATAAAAGCATGGTTGCCAAACATGGCCTAAATTTACAGCTGAAATTTACAACCTATTTATGTAATTTACAGATTAAACCCGTAATAGAAATATGTCACAACATTAAGAAAAAAAAGGTGAAGGAGATTTGTAAACATCAGTTGAAGGAGTCTTGTACATGCCAAAGAGAAATAGTTAAAAGTTATGCCACAGCAAATCAAGAGGGTAACTACCTAAAAGCTCGATTAAGCTTGGGGTGCTTAAATTTAAGCTTTCATCATAAACCCATAAGGAATTCATGTAACACTCGCTCACAACTGGTTCCGATGGTTCGGAAGCCATGGTTGGTTTATGATAGTCCTTGTTTCCCTCTAGTCCAATTTCTTTGTCATCGTAGCCATAGCTTGGAAGCTTCGAAGTTGAATCTCTAGGGAGGCTAAAATTCTCCCCCAATTTTCCATTTTTTTTAGAATGTGAGGGAGAAGTGACGCCCAAATCGCGCTTAACCTTTCTAATTCCGAGCTTTTTGCTCAAATGAGTGTTCCAATAGTTCTTCACTTGGTTGTCCGTTCGTCCAGGGACTCGACCCGCGATCAATGACCACCTATAATCCAATTTAAAACCAATTTAAATAGCAATTATTTGTTTAATATTGTTAGTAATTAATTATGACTAATGACTATGGTGATGCAATAACAGTTTCTACTACTATTAGTAGTTCTAATACAACTACTAAGTACTACTGTATATACTAGAACTTTTCTTGAATGAGGGAAAAAATTTGGAGGACTAGAAACAACCGGAGCAGTACCATAGCTGAAAAGTTCCTTTTTGGGGATAAATTCCTTAGGTAAATGTTTGAAAAATTAGGAAAATGCTCATGTTTTCCTTCTAATTACTATGCAAGAGAACCAAAAGCATGAAAGGATAGTCAAGTGCATGTGTTCGCTAGATCATGATGCAGTTTTTGTCTTCAATTTTTTGTGAGATTTACAAGCAAGAGTTTTTCAAATTTTCAAGATTTTTAAATTGAGCATAAAAAATAGTATTTTGTTTTCAAGTTTTTTTTTCTCCCAATTATTTGTAGGGTTTTGACTATTAGTACTTGCAAAAACTGAAAGTAAAAACAGTGCAATCTCTGAACTTACCTTGAAGGACAGTAGTGAACAAGGCCTGTGTAACAACGTACATGCGCCATTGATACAGAAACTAGAGTAAAAACATGGGAAAGTACAGCACAAAATGTACCCGGAAAAAAAAGATCGCAAAAAACAAAATTACATCACTTCATATAGGACTCGTACGAAAAATAAATCTACCACTAGATTAAAATGACTGAAATGAAGTAAAAATGAGTTTATTTAGTAAAATTAATTAGAAAAAAATGAGAGATAAATGGGTATGGTGTGGAAGGAACCTATTTCCAAGGAGATTATGCAGACGAATAATAAGGTCTTCTTCTTCCTCTGAGAAATTGCCTCTCTTGATATTTGGGCTGAGATAGTTCATCCACCTTAACCTGCAACTCTTCCCACACCTCTTCAAACCTGCACCACATGAACAAAATGAGAAACCCATATTCATTAGTGAGTAATTAAAAACACCCAAATGGTAAAATCCTATAATTCTTCTTAATGACTAGAAAAAGAAAACAGAAAGGTCTCTTCACCTGTAGTCTTGGCTATTCTATTCCACTTCCCTTTACCATGGACCCTTATATAATCCATCAGAATCTTGTCTTCCTCTTCTGTCCATAGACCTTTCTTGTAGTTGTTTCCTTCCATGGAGTTTCAGAGAGAGAGAGAGAGAGAGAGAGAGAGAGAGAGAGAGAAGGGAGTGGGAGGGGAGGAGAGGAGAAATTTGGACTAAGTACTTAGTATGCACATACTTATACCAGTGTCAGATATTTATACTAGGTCAGTCATAGTAAGCCTTGGACTACTAGAATTAGTAGTCTGCCCCAATTGCTACCATAGCCATTTTGACTTATTTGCTGTTGTAACTAACCTGTCATTTTTTGGAAAATGCCATAATTGCAAAATCTTCTAAATAATTGAAGTGTTTTTCTCTGTAAAATCCCACTTTCCAAAATGCCATCATTGTTCATGCTTTTTGTTGTGTCTTTTTTTCAAAAATTAAGTTGATTTATGTGGTGTAGATTGAAAAACTATTTCATATGTTTTCCAACTTTTCCAAACTCTTCACAAATATTTCCACTAATTTTGGAGCATTTGTCTCGCAGAGTAATTCCCGAATGCGAACTTTGCATCTATGGAAACCCCAATTATATCGCCAATTAAACAATCTTGACTGTCTATTACAAATGAGGCCCACCGGATGCCCAGATTAAAATATGATAGACGCCTAAGGCCCTGTTCGTTTCAGATTATGACAACCAATTACGCTTAAATTTGAGTCCAATAATCGGTTTAAGACTCACAATCGGTTGTCATAATGTTAAACAAACAGGGCCTAATTTATTCTTCTTCCCCCTTAAAAATTGCTTGAATTCACTTGTCTCCCAACCACAATAATATGTGAGACACTGTCCATTGAAAGATGATAAGAAAAGTGTTTACTGATAAGATGTCCACACCTTACTTTTGTTCTTCTAGTGTCACAATTGTGTGTATTGGTGACTAAGGGTGTCACTTTTGGCTCGGGCTCGGAAGCTCGCTCGAATCCTTAACGAGCCGAGTCGAGCCGGCTCGCCAGGCTTAACGAGCCGAGCCCAATTTAGGCCAGGCTCGGCTCGGCTCGGCTCGTTAAGAATTTAATATATTTAAATATATATATTATATATTAATATAAACACTAAAAGGGTTGTCCTGGGAGTGAAAAGGGGAGGCAAAATATGTCACTTCATTTTTGGAACCCCATTTTTACTTGGACCACACCTCATAGTGTAAAAAAAGTAGTCAAATTACACTAGATAGGGTTGTCCAGGGAAGATGAGGGGTGTGAACTTAATATAACCCGAGCTCGGTAAGGCTCGCGAGCCTGGCCGAGCCCAAGCCTGGCTCGAGCCCGAGCCGAGCTTTTGAGCTTAACGAGCCGAGCCTGGCCAAGCTCGGCTCGGCTCGGCTCGTTTACACCCCTAATGGTGTATTGGTGACTCTCTTTTGTGGCCCCACATGAGGTCATCTATCTGATACTGCGATTACTCCGATCGTACACGTGGCAAAGTCAATGGGTGATTTTCTAGGGATTCGGAGTACTTTGGGCATTTCATTCTAACAGAAAATATGCTCTGTGAATAAGGGTGTTTTGGTCATTAAAAGTGGCAGAGAGTCCCTGCCCCTTGCATGTTGACAATTTGACTCCTGAAGTCCCAGTGCAACGTGACCGAGTCTTCAGTGCTACGTGACAATTTGACTCCTGAAGTCCCGTATTAAATTAGATTTACACCCCCTTTGTTTTGCTACCACACCCCTCCTCATATAAGAAGAAAGTCAATTTTACAGTCCATCCTGAAAGACACTTATTGGGTCCCACTTCTGCCTTTGTTTACTTCATCTGATCCGTTGATCCGAATGGCAGCTGCCATAATACCGACCAGATGCTATTCAGAACAGACCTTGATTTGATGATCTTAAGCCATTGATCATGAATGAAATTGATGTATCTCTTGGGATTTTCTCAAAAGATTTAATTGTTGGTTGTACGCATGCACTTCTTGATCTAGTGAAACTTGTAATATGCAGTAAAAATTGTTAAAACTAATGAGGGGTGCAAATATCAATATCAAAGAGGAGGTGATCTGGAGAAAGAAGAAGAATGTGGTGCAACTCATACAATTTGGACGCATCAATGCTCAATTATTGATCTAGACCGCCCATCTAGTGGACCCCAATTTGGATTGCATTTGGGCCACCCAATTTAAAATTTTAAAACTTCTTGATAATTGAAATATTCTCGAAATGGAGAAGAGGTTTGATGATGTAGAATTGAATCTGAAATGCAGAACAGCAGAAACAGAATACAAAATTCATTTAAAAGAGAGAAACAAAATCATTTAATGCGTGGTGGAAAGCCAATTTAATACGGACCAGTGAAGCTGTTGGATTTATTCAATGCATGTTGGGTGGTGACTACCGAGTGATTTACAGTGGCATTTTCGTAATAATGTCAAATATGGAGGAGCAGAAATTATACTTACCTACTAGAATCCCAGCCATACATCCACTATTTTTATTCGGGCGATGATGAATTCGCACCCCATTCACGTTGAAAGGGGGTGCGAATTATCCACCACATTAATGGATTCATTGAAAGATCAAATCCCCCAAGATTAACTCATGTTGGTATTAAAAGTGTTAGATCAAAATAATTATTTGAGCCATGTGAAATTCAATGCAATTCTGATCTTTGCCCCTATAAAGTTTTGAGTGAAGGATTAAAGTAGGGAAATGTTATCAGCACTACTGTATTTTTGATGAGGGCACTCCTCACTTTATTAAAAAGTAAGGTATGGCCCGCACCATAGGATGATCCAAACCGTCCATTAGATGGGCCACAGCCTAAATAGCTTGTGCCCAAAAAATCATTTCAATAGGTTGATCCTAACCCTCCGATCTATAGGGGGTTAAGATCAACCCTCTAACATTCAGATCGGAGGGTTAGGATCAACCTATAGAAATGATTTTTGGGGCGCAACCTATATAGGCTGTGGCCCATCTAATGGATGGTTTGGATCATCCTATGGTGGGGACCATACCGTACTTTTAATAAAGAGAGGACTGCCCTCATCAAAATACAGTAGCGCTGATAACATTTCCCTTAAAGTAATGATATTTTGATAATCAAGAAGAACATTTGCTTCGACGTAAAAGATATACGGTCACTCCTTAATGGCACTCCAATTACTAACAACTTTTCTAATCGACTGCTCTGAGCATCCCAGGAGAAAATTAAAAAACAAAATGGGGAGTGCCATTATTGAAACAAGTGTTATATGAGGAATGCTAACTGAAGGGTACCCTTGCAAAAGACAGATGCACGGGCATCCCCATTGGATCCACGTCATCATTGAGCCGCTATAGTAACATTGAAAATGTAAAAGGAACAATAAATGCACATCGGTGATGGGGATAGGCGGACCACTACCGGCGCAGAAGCATGAAAATGGGGGCTCTAGAGGACTCAACAGATGCAATATCATTGGATAGATAGTGAGGGTAGATAGTCAGCCGCCTGACTATCTATCCAAATTATTAATATAATTTGCTATTATATTAATATCCTATAAATGTATATTTATATAGATATTAAATACTTTATAAATTTGAATTTCTCAAGCTATGCTATATAAAAATTATGGCTACTGGATTATTTAAAATCTTATAAAATGAAGAAAAAATAGCTATATATAAAGAGAAAAATGAAAAAAAAAAAAAAAAAACTAACTATATCACAATCAAAATCCACATATTTTAGACCTAAAGGGAAAAGGAAGCAAAGAAAGATGAGTCTAGACCCACGCTTTCCTGGTGTACATAGTCGGATCTGTTTGATTGATGGGCAACCACAAGTCTAGCCCGTTGCAATAGAAAAGGAAATGGCAAGCTGAGTTTGTGTAATTATTAAAACAAGGTAGTGCCAATATCAGTAGCCAAAATATATAATGGAAGTATATTAACCACCACTGCAATTACAAAGGGGTGACGTTGGCACCATAAAGAGTTACCACTCTTTAATTTAAAGGAAAAATTGCCAACGGGGGACACACTTTTGAAAAATTGTTAAAGAGGGTTGATAACCCATTTTTTGAGAGTTTGATAACCCCATTTAGAGGGTTGATAACCCCCATTTCGTCCCTCTCTAACAATTTTTCAAAAGTATGTCCTCCCGTTGGCAATTCTCGTATTTTGCGGTTGGCACTTCTCAATCTCTATAGACAGCTTCCTAGGAATTGTAATAGGGGATGTGATGACTCTAAATAGAGGATCTCAATATCAAAACATGGGACTGCAAATTTCAGTTTCCTTGGAAAATCGTGCATGCCTACACTGAAACTTGCGTAAAGAACAGTGCTTACAAGAAAGTCACTTTTAACGGTCTTCATCTCTTCTCATGTCCCCATGTAGAATCCAAAATTTGCATTTTACAATTCATCATACAAGTGACTTACTGCATGGTCGTTCTGTGATGTAAAGATTAAAAACTACGAATGCAAAATAGTTATACACTAATAAAGAAAGAGAGATGATATATTCGACATTTTTTACTTGGGACAGCCCGCTCTGGTGTATACACTAGAAGGGGCTGTCCCAAGTAAAAAAAGAGGGCGAATAAATCACTTCTCTAAAGAAAAATATCTTCCTTCAATTGCAACAAATTACAAATGAAAATATAATCTAAAATACCTTTTTTTTTTTTTTTTTTCAAAATAGAGATTTGTATTAAATGACAAGGGAGCACCCGAGAAGGGGCAACCCAGAGAACAAAAACAAGAAAGAAGAAACAGGGAAGAAGAAGAAAAGATACAACAAAAATAACAAAATTATATTACGGGGAAAGATGATCGAACCAGAGAATAATCTCCCTCCCAACTCCCTGCTTGGCTAACACATCCACCTTTTCCTTTGCCGACCTCCAAACGTGATTAAAGACAATAGCCGAACCCGCAACAAAATTCTCAATTTCATCAAATAACGCCAAAAATCTCTAAGGAGGAGCTACACCACCCTTCAACCACCGAATGACATTCAATGAATCCCCTTCAACAATAATATGGTCCAAGACTTCCCTACTCAACTTCTTGATCCCAAAATAGGCCGCTTTGACTTCCGCCTCAGAAGAATCACACACACCAATAGGACAAGAAAAAGCCCAAAGTATCTCACTAAACTCATCAGGACAAAGACCCCCCACCCCCGCTGGACCCGGGTTTCCAAAACAAGCACCATCAAAGTTGATTTTCAACATTCCTAGCATCGGAGGCTCCCATCTTTGGACTATGTTAATTTTCCTCTCACTACTAGAGCACACTTCCCTCCAATGTTCCCAAAGATCAAAGGCCGATACAAAAAGAAAGGATGGAAGACATCTAGCCCACGATATGACCAATGCTATAATCCGCATGTACAAATAATAAGGTGATTTGGCCAAACCCTCAAACACCCTAGAGTTTCTTTCCTTCCAAACCACCCACCACGTAGCTAGCAAACACACATTCCATAATAATTTCCCTCTCTTTTTCCATGGCACAAACCCCCAAATACTCAAAAGATTCTGAATAGTTCTTGGGAAGACCCAAGTGATTCCAAACCTCAGAAAGATACATCTTCAATGAATCTAAAATACCTTTTAAATGCTAGAAATAGGACAGACCTTTTTAAGGCCATCACATTCAATTGTGGTGGAGTAATTTCTAAGCCATGAATGATGTTGAGTTTGTATCCCTATCTTGTAATATTCTTCTACTATATTTATAAAGAAAGAAAAGCGCTCCTAATTTGTAGAAGCAAATAAAGCTAGGAAATGTAATAGGGCAGTGAAAGATGGCTGAAATGTAACAAGTGCTTTGTCACTGAAAACTCTCATCACTGACCATTAAATGACGATTAATCCATCAGACTTGGCAGGCAAAAATGCTGGCCATATTGGATTATGAAACAAGGATGCCAGAAAGCACTTCTATACGATACCCACGAGAATTTACTTACGCTCGTAATTTATAATTCAATGCAACATGCAGGGGTCATTATAGGCTACAATGGGAATTCTCCATGGTAACACGGTCCAGGTAAAGTGCGAATGGTAAAACATAATGGCGCTCGCAATTTAGAACCATGAACAGCAGATAAGGCAGGTTCTGAATTAAGGAGTAGAACCATACCCAGACACGGCCATTTAACCCAATGGCTCTTCCCAAGTTCCTCGAGAGCTGGGCAGGTTGGAGAGCTGGGCAACCTAATGATGCAGAAGAAAATGTCCTGTTATTAAAATTAGAAAATATTCTGCTTCATTTCCATTTTACTGCTTACCTCAAATGAAAATAGGAGCCTAATGTTAAGAAGGGCTCACATTTGTGCTAGGCCAGTTGATGATTCAAACATGTATCCATCTTTTAGGGGGCCAAATTCCAAAGCTTTCCCACTGGCTATAAAAGGAGGAAAAAGCAGACGACATAAGTCTATCATTCTACTTACACTATTACAACAGAATGTCACACTAAAAAATAAGATCAATGATTAGTTCAATTGACAGATGTAGCAATCGGTAATCCTGTTTGCATCTAAATGACCATGAAAAATAATATTAAAAATGAAAGAAAGAGAAACAATTCAAAAATAAAGAGACCTGCGGCATATAACAATATAAACATCAAACGCCATTTCCACTAATAAACAGAAAACACTAGGCAACAAAAATGAGTATGTCTACAGAAACCAAAGGACATAGCACAACCCCCAATGTCATGTTATAGTCTTGGGATAATTGACGTGCAAACAATAAGTAAATGAGAAAGACAATAGGTATGGATCATAGAATACATCTAAGTTATCATGTCACCAGCTTGGAAACTAGTTCTTTTTTCTTTTCCGGAGAGAGCAACTATTAAAGTGTCAGCATGCCATTTCTAATAGTTTTGTTGCAGGGGTGAGCCTGTGGTCCAATTGGAAGGTGCAGCTTAACACAACTATAAGGTCCCAAGTAAGAATAACGTTACATGCCTTGAAAAAATCAAATTTAAATTGCTACAAACCATAATGGCCGTGTTCGGCACAGGGATTCTTGAATCCAGGAATAGCTATCCCAAGAATCATCACACTGTTTGGGGCTGTTAGCCCACCATAGAAAAAGAGAGCAGTAACGCCTGGGTTGCTCCTACATTTCACAGTTCACCGACGGCTTGCAATCAGAAAAGAGAGGTAGAGAGCATAGTCAGTCACACAAGGAGGGCTGAGACCTTGAAACCAGTGATTGCCAAGGGCACTGAAATGGGGAAGGGAAGAGAAGGCCCAGGCATCATCTGAGGAATCAGAGATTGGAAGCGTTGTCTCTGGTCTGACATGGTTGAGGAAAAGCCGATCCTCTAGTCCAACATGACTGAAGAGAAGCATTGCCTCTGATCAGACATATCCGATGAACCGGAGCTCAATTGATACTCAGATGAAGAACCCAGACCAGATCCTCCTCACATGACCCAGAAATTCAATATAAATACAAAATGGGAAGGGAAACTGTGAAACTGTGTGACCTAAATTATAGAATTTAAGGATCCTCCTTGCGTGACCCAGGAAGCGCAAGGTTTAAAGTTTCAAATTCACAAGAGATGGCTAAAAGAACGAAGGAAAAAAAACACAAAACCTGAGGGATAAAGATGCTTCCTTCATTTCCTCTTGGAACTCTTCAAAGATTTAGGGGTCGTTTGGATACGCGGATTTTAGAATCCGGGATTTCTTCAAAATTGTAGCTAAGAGACAAGGGAAGAAGCGGACCAGCCGTTGTTTTTGACTTCTCGACCTTCTTTCCGTCAGCAAGAGAGTAGCAGATCCTCCCATATTTCCAGGTTTTAGAAATCTCAGGATGCAGTAGAGATTTTTAAAACCTGAATTTCTCACTTAAAATCCAAGAACCGCTGTCAGGACAGCATACATCAGCTTGATCATGAACCCTCTTTTACACTGTTTTCAAACTAAGAACCTGGATTCTAAAATCCGCGTATCCAAACGGCCCCTTAATCTTTGAATTTTTTTTTCTTCAGTACATGAAAATTTCGTAAACAAGGATCCAGCGAAAAATGCTTTCTTTTGAGGTGACGACTGTAGAGTTCGGGGCTTTTATCCATCAAAACTTTTTTCCCGCAACAAATGCTGGATATGTTACAGGAAGTCGATTCTTAGCTGAGGAGCTGCTTGAAAACAAATTGTTCTCAGTAAAGAGAGATAGTGACATTTCAGAAGCATGTATACTGACAGACATTCCATTGTGTTGCAAGTGTCATTGTTGTATCAGTGTTTGTTGAAACAACCATAAAGAATGTCAGATGACAATTTGGAATTGAAATGGGGCATCTTTTTGTTTACATGAACTGAAAAACACAATATTCATCCGAGATTTTGATGAATTAATTAGATCATCCTTCATTCCTCCACCAAGCTGGCACCCAACATGGAGCTCTTGCAATCCTATTTCCAAGCAACAAGGTCACATAATGATGTTCCTCACAGTCCATATACATGTATCATCAAGCTTGAAAACCATGCTGTCAACCTTGCATATAATGTGAACTCATGATTACGGTACAAATGCCAGAGTTATTTCCATCGAACACATCGACAACAATCCATGTACGAGTAAAGAAGACTGTCCTTTCCATCAAAAGAGATATTTCCATATCGAACAAGATACGTCTTGCAGATCGATAGAATCAAATTGTCGAGTGCATCTCCAGCGGATTTTTAAAGCTTCGTACTGGTCAAGGTTTTAAATTTCGGTTTCGGACGCCATGAAAATGGAAACGTTTTGGTTTTGGTGGGAAATTTCGGTGGAAATCCTGTAAAATCAAGGAAACATATAAAACATATGCAAATGATAGAATTTAAAGATTAAATGTCTGGACTCAGGAAAGGCACCACATTTTGCATTCAATTCGCATAAATATAATTATATAATACATATGATTTTGGTTTATGCATTTCAGCCATACGGTTTCGGTTTCCGTAGGGATGGAAGCAAAAACACTTCAGACATTTCGTGTCGGGTTTCGGTGATTCGACCATGTAGTAGAAATCTAGAAATTGCCCTTCCAATTCCACATAATAATATCAACAATACTTCGTGCACGTTTTGTTCTACAAATGAATTGTATCTGGAACTTGCTCTACTGGCTTAGTTGCAACCATAGTTTTAACTTTTAAAACTCCCCAACGTCATCGTGGACTCCCCCAGAGTCGACTCCCTTTTCCCTTGGCCACGTTCCACGTTTTGCCGCTTCATTCCGTGTTTTGCCCTACGGAGTCAATACAAACTCCTTTGACTCACCCGAGTTATGACCAATGCAATCGAGTACTCAGCCGCTTCAACCAAGTACTCGACCGTGTCGCGCTGACTCGACTAAGATTTTTTGCAACCACCTTTTGACCCGCATGAGCACTTTGAAACACTGGTTGCAACCTCTAGCTCATTTATGAGCAGTGTCTTAGTTTATTTGAACTGATCTTGCATCTCCTGTAAAGCAAATCATAATTTTGCATTTTCTTGTGCTACTATAGTTGCCATATAAATTCAATTGTTTCTCCTACTATAGGTGCCAAGTAAGCTCTTCAACTCGTTTTTCCAATTTACTTTTGACAACTTGTAGAGAACTAGCTTCTTTTGACGCCATATGAAGTTTCCGTAGTTCTTGACTAACAATTTCCTTTTCAGGCACACTGAGTAATGTTTTTTTTGGATGGTAGGTTGCACTGAGTAATGATTACCACTTATTTATCCTCAAATTATGTAAGAGAACCAAGTATTGACAAAATCAACTTTGAATAATAATTGTGCGGGCCTTTGTTTGTCACATGGAGTTAAGCTCTTTATAGCTAATCATCTCGCGCAAACTTGATTGACTAGTAACATCCGAAGAAAGCAAATTATTGTTATCTTTATTTACTAAAGACATTCACAAAGTTTTTAGTAACCTCAAACAAGCCAATTCTATTTGCATTTTGCAGGAAGTTCTGTATAACACACCTTCACTTTGTTGATATTTCTATTGGCTTCATAGGTTCCAATTTGTCTTTATGAATCAACTTACTTTAGAATCTGTTGTGAGCTTAGCAGGACATTGGTTGTCCTAGGAGTGCTCCTAGGTGGTTAGTTATATTCTTGTTCTTTTCTTCCGCTGGCACTATCATTTTTTTTGAATGGTCAGAAATATCATTAAAAGGACCGAGATGGTCAAAAGATACAAATAGGGAACAAAAAGAATAAACAAAAATAAACAAGAGAAGAGACCCCATAGGGCTCAAGGAGGGAGAAAATCATAAAGCTCGAGGGAGCCCAAGTGAACTCCGCTTCTAGCTAACTTATCCGCTGCTCCACTAGCCGATCTCCTAATGTGATAATTTCTAATGTTTCTCGCTCATATTTTTGTACCCCAGTTCTCCTGTTTTCAGGTCTCACAATCCTCCTTAAGGTTAACATTCGATTATCTCTTTGTCCTCTCCACAAAAAAATTGGCTTCCAACTAGTACTTCATATCTTCGCAAAAATGAGTGGTGGGAGTCCTATCCTGTGATTTTTTATCAATAATGTCGTCCCATCAAATATTAGCACAACCAGTCAACTTTAATTTTGCAAATCTTATTTTCAAGTCATAAATTAAGTCATACCGATCAAATACTCATCTAGGGCATCTAGAGAGAAAGATTATTGCACGCCAACATAACCATGGCAAATCAACAAAGAAAAATGAAAAAAAAATACATGCGGGAAAAAATATGTCCTGATAAACCTCATCACAAAAAATATCTCTGATGACTTTTTCCTTTTTTATATAAATATCGATGGCCTTCTATTGTTCGAAAAACTTCAATGAACAGTGAAGAAACATATGCCAATCAAAACGACTCAGCATTCCACCAAAGCAATATGGATGCTACAGATCTAACAGTACATTAAAAATAATTGCTAACAAGGCTGCATTAAAAAATCACCCAAATATCAATATAGGTTTTGCTTTATAATCAGAATGCAGGTCATCATATCCCAGAAGGGCATCACTAGTTTGTAACTCTTGTTTGTAGATCAGTCACCACTAAACAATATGGTATTGTCCAATTAAACCAGATAGTACTAGGAACAATGCCTGGAACATTTTAGTATGAAATTCCTCCGCCAACAAATTCGAGTACAAAACAAAGAAGGTATGAGCGGCCCAAACACCACAACCTTCATGGTCATGGCCTTCTATTGAGTTAACATCATACCTTCAGATAAGCTATCTTAGTTATTTTAATAATTAAGATAGCACAAATTGGCGTAAAATGAGACATTGCATCAAATTTTATGATACAACAGGGAGTATGGAAGAAGCTCTTCCTTAGCTTCAAAAAAAAAAATGGAAGAAGCTCTTCCACAATACTGGAAATCCACAAAATGAAATGAATAGTAAAAGGAATATGGAAGAAGATCTTAGACAATACTTGGAATCCATGAAATGTAAAATGAAAAGCAGCAGGGAGTAAGTACAAAAATTGTATTCCATTTCAAAAAAAAAAGTACAAAAATTGTATATCATAAGGTTAGTAACAAAGCATTAGCATTTCACTCACTCTTTTGTTTGGGCTTTCATAAGGTTAGTAACAAATCATTAGCATTTCACTCACTCCCTTATTTGGCTCTGAGAACCTTAAAATCCCAGCCTTTATCACAGATTTAGCATCAAAGTTCTGCAAATAGTAGCAGGGTGAGCACCAATGGGTCCTTTACATGCATAAGAAACAAAGACACAAAAGAAGCATATAAGTAAATCCCCAAGCTACACACACACAACAGCATAGCTCCAAACCCATGTCCAAAACATGGCTTAGTACAGAGCCACAAATGTTTGCTTCAAATAATAAATTACATTGAGATTTTTCGCATTGTCCAATATCAAAACGGCCAATGCTTAGAGAGAATTTCAAGAGAAACAAAAATAAACAGGAAATGATAAATGCGCCCCCTTTAATTACATGGGACAGCCAATAGCAGTGTACGTGGCAATCAAATCCGTTGAATCCTACACATATGAAGTACAACAGCCCCTTTGCAGTCATAGATACACCGCAGCTGGGTGTCCCAAGTAATGAAAAGGGGCTCATTTATCATTTCCCAAATAAACCCATAGTATCAAATATGAGCCACTTCAGAATTTGAACAGTATGACTCCCTCTAGGTAAGGATAATTAAATACATCCATTAGAACAATATTCACACAGATACCATGCATTAATGGAAAAGAATCACGATATCATTGTTTCCTTCTTTGGCCATATCATATATATTTGATGGATTTAGAGGAAGATTAATACGTAGTGTTTTTCTTTTTTTTTGAATGGCAAGATTAATACGTAGTTTTCATTTAAAATATGCAGTGTTAAATCTTTTACGAAAAAGATTAATACATAGTTTTCATATCACTACCATATGTTTTAAGATTACTCATTTGGTGTGGACACCCATGTGTATACCTACATCCAGGCTTTCACATAAAGAAAAAAAAAAAACAGCATCCTTTGTTCCACAGCCAAATAAAAGCAACATAATGCAAATAAGTATCTCAAGACATCAGAAAAATTTCTAGGGCACTAAGCATGGTTTCCTCTTACAATAGGAGGAAGTTAATTTAGCAGAGGATGTTCTGCTAAACCACAATCAATTGATAAAGATACCCCCTCCGCCAAGGGCATAATAGGTTGAGGCAAGAGCATTCATTAAAAGAAAGTTTCCCAAAAAGCTATGGAAGTAAGAAGCCATTAAATGTGATTGTTTCAAAACATCATAATTTTTCGACCCTAAATGAGTCAAACCAGACTTGATAAATTCGAAGTCCTACAGAAACCAAATTCAAAATTTCTTTTTGAATGGTAAAAATTTCTTTGGTTTGTTCAGCATTCGGAATCTGAAAATCCCTACATTTTTCTCGCAATTCCCCATCCTTAGCTGACGAAAATAATAAAAAACGCGAATCATAAAATAAAAATTGACCCTAAACCTTACCCATTTTCAATGAAGGATCAGATGATTCCAGAACAAGCTAGGGCAGCGAAAGAATTCTGGGGCCTGGGTTTTTTTCCAAGAGACAATGTAAACCCTAACACCTTAATCTATTTTATTAAGAGAGAGAGAGAGAGAGAGAGAGAGAGATTTCCTGCACAACATTTTATTCAGAGCAAATCAAGAATACAATACACTTAAAACTTGACTTAGTCACATCTTGACTGTAACAAAAATTTGGCAACATTTTATTAGGACCAATTCAAGAATACAGTACACTTTAGTGTTAGGCTAAGTCACATCTTGACTAGCAAAACATATAAATCATAGGAAAGGACAACATTAGTACATAACATGAGACCACCAACATTTAGTAATCCGAACCTTACAAAAATAAGAGATCAACTCAAATTAATCCTTTTACAATTAACTCGAACCTCACCTTGGGTTCCAGTGAGGGGGCTCAAATTGGACATTTTTAGCATAGCATTAGCGAAATCGGTCGAGAAAGCACTGGGGTTGTCGCCATACATGGTTACGATGGAATCAGTAGAGTTACCATTGAATAACTCCTGATCAGAGTGAAGTAGAGCTCTTTTATTGATCAAAGCTTGATAATAATTGTTTCCAAAGCGATTGGGGCTCTGAGGATCCAAAGGGGCCAAATTGTTGTCACCGTTACCAACATCTTGGGGACAATTAGCTTTTAGGGAAGTTGCAAATGAAGTATCTATGTTGGCGTCATGATAAATCCGATTTCGGAAGGAGGTACATCTGGCTTGGCCGACCGTGTGTGACCCAGACAAGGCAACTGTCTCCCTAGGACTGAATCCTTTGTTTCTAAATTTTTGGAGGATTGAATCAAGATTCTCAGTTGGGGCAACAAGCTCATTGTTAGCTGCATTCGTGTTCGCACTTCTTGCGTCTCTCCTCCCCACTGGGACTGAATAAGATGGTCCTCCGAGCTGTTATGAACAAAAACATGACATTAATTCGCTAAATTCTTGCCTGTTCAATCATGAAGAAACCATAGTTACAAAGTTCAGATTTTGAAAGAATTCTGCCGGATAGATGTTTGAAAAGGTTTGGAAGTGATAAGAGGAAAATTTAACAATTTGTTGACTTGGAGTTTTTTAAAACAATTTGTCTTGTAAAAGTATGAGGTTATAATGATACTCACTTGGACAACGGAATCACGGGCAGCAATGACTAAGATATCTGCACAAGATACTACACTCCCTCCACATGCTCTATCCACTTGTGTCTTTATGTTATCTATCACCTCATACCCTCTAATCGAATTGAAGTTAGCTGGCAATTTCTGTTCCCCAACAAATGATCCAAAATCTTCTAAAAGAATCCCTCCATCGCATCCCTATAATCAAATTAAAGACACAATTAGATAGATAGATAGATATATAAATAGCAGAGTGCCACTTTTTGTATTAAAATGTCACTTTTAGATAAATAAATAAATAAGGGAGATGATTTTTTCGCCCCCATGTAGGATAATGCCCCCCGCGCATTATCCTGCTGGGCGAAAAAATCATCACCCATAAATAAGACATTAAAATAGCACTTACACTGACAAAACAGTCGTGGAAGAGCATTCGCATAAGGGAAGCACCCATGCGAGGCTCTCGGTCTATTACGGACCGTACGGCGGCCCTCACCGTGTCAAAGACGGAGGGGCACGTGTTGGCATAAAAGGAGACTGAGAGCTGTGCTGAGACAGGAGATGAGATGGTGATAAGAATGATGAGAAACCCTAGGTATAAATTTGAATGAGTGAAACCAGCCATGGGTAGAGACTTAGAGAGAGTATAGCTAGCAAGTAAAAAAAGCAACAAAGAACTTGGTATCTTTCTCCTGCTAGAGAAGGGGCTTGTTTTTTTTTGAATGATTTACAAGGGAAGAACGTGGCTTTTTATAAAGGAAGAGTGTGGGAGGGCGAAGATGACAGTTTCAAAGGCGCGTTAGATGTTAGCTAAGAGACGATTGATTACGTGAGGAAAAAATACCCGAACAATTAATATTTTTGACTAGAAATCGGACCCCACCATAGGCGGTGCCCCGAAAAACTCATCGGTAGACTTTGACTCAATCATATGTTTACCCATCATATTGATATCACCAGATAGACGGTCCTGATCTTGCTGATATCTTCCCAGCCGTTCAACCATTGAATCTCACGAACTCTTAGACAAAGCTCATCTCATTACCACTTCCTCTTGATTCGATAATGGGGCGAACTCACCATGTTTTACATTGATTAACCATCAGTCAAAGGCTATACAATTGCCAAAAAAGTCTCAGCAGAAGGTCAAAGTGTAAAACAAGGTGAGTTGGCCCCATTAACAAATTATGGTGTGTAAAAACAAGGTGAATTCGCCCCCATTAACAAAACATGATATTAGCAGTCTTTTGAATTTTTCTTCAAATCGACTGGAATCATTGAAATTTGAACTTTTTCATCCACCTAAATCCTCCCCTCTCAATCAAAATTCTCTCCATTCATTGTTCATCTTTTTGACATTATTTTGCTAGCATACTTTTTTTTTTTTTTTTTTTGATGGGTAGTTTGCTAGCATACATCACAGAAGGCATTTTGCGGAGGGGCTGTTGCATATGAAGACAAAATCTGCTGAAAAGTGATCCGGTGTGGCTGCTCTCACATGCAACAGCCCATCTACGAAATGCCTTCTGCGATAAACACTAGCAAATTCCTCATATCTTCTTTCACGAGGTGGCTCATCTGCAATGGACACTAGCAAATCCCAATATATAAATATTATATCTTAGCTAGTAACTTTAGCTATTAAATTGAAATTTGAATGACAACATTATAAATATAAAGTTTCATTAAAACTGTTAGATATTTTACGAGAATTATAAGAAACTGTTTACGCCTATTTTTGAATTTGGAATCAGTCACGAGGACATGGATCCAATGGGATTGCCTTTTCACCCAATTTTTGCAAGGGCACCCCTTAGTTTAGCATTCCCCAAAATTATATAATGTTAAAGGAGGTTTAATATGGTGCCCTGTCGGGCATGCTCTTTGCAAGGGGCAGCCACCCTTGATGTTTGATTCAACAGGGTCCCCTTTTTCATATTTTTAAGGGGCTGCAGTTGGATCAAATATCACGGTCAGCTCCCCCTTACACGAGCATGCCTGAGCGGGTACCATAAAATTTCCCATCTTAAAGTTATATTCTTGACAAGTTATGGTATTTTTTAATCCCAATGATGAGTAAGTGCGATAAAGTTGGGGCAAATGATGTTAACACAATTTTCTCCGGTTATTTTTGCAATTCAGGTCTTTCAAAAACCGCAGAGTTTATCATATAATTTTAGGGTTTTTTTCTAAATTAGCACATCTCTTTCTCTGGGATCTCCATCTCTCACCCGGGTCACAATCACAGCAAGGTGATTCCACTAAGGTAGGCCTCTCTCTCTCTCTCTCTCTCTCTCTCTCTCTCTCTCTCTCTCCACACGGAATTTTCTGTTACCGCTAATGAAACACAAAATTTTCTGTGTGAATGACAATCTACTCCCGCTTCGTTTGGTTGCAAGTAAATTTTTTTGGAAAAAGGGAGGGGACAAGCATTTATTAGAAAAGGGTGTCATTATGAGTGGAGAGAGAGGGGAGAGGAAAAGAGAGAGAGAGAGCATTATTCCCTAGAAAATTACAGGGAGACTTCCAAGGTAATGCTGATGTTACCTCTCTAGAAAATTAGTAGCAAAAAGGTCGGAATATGGAATGAAGGAGAAAAAAAGTTAAGAACATAGGATGGTGTTACGAACTCGAATCAGTTCGCAAAGTGATTGATCTTCTTTGACGGAAGATCAGCCTCTTGATCCGCTTTGAGGGAAGTTCTCCATTGTGCACAAAGACGCACTTATTGGAACAAGTTTCTTCATTGATTTAAGAAAGGCTGCATATAAGTTTTTTTTTTTTGAATGGTAGCAATTATATTAAAAGAAGACTGAGGGTGTCCCCCTTACAACACAGAAAAATAAAACAAACTATGGTAATACAATTAGGGCGGGAGAAAATCATAGAGTTCTAAAGCCTGCAGCGATACGCCAACTTTTGCTAACTTATCTGCTACGTCATTAGCAGAGCGCCTCACATGATTAAAAGTTACCGGCCGCCCCTGTAAGATATCTGTAATCTCGTCAAAGAATTTAAGAAAGCGCCACGGGGGGGTCCGAGGTCCCCTGAGCCATCTTATAACATTCAGCGAGTCACCCTCCACAACACAGTTGTCTGATAATTCCCTAACCAAGCTTACAATGCCTTGATGCGCTGCCCTTACCTCAGCCTCATTCGAATCCGCTATGCCGAGTGGTCCAGAAAAAGCCTATTTATAGAAAATCCCTAATCTGGATAGCCTTTAATCTCTTAGACTCCTACCTATACTAAACAACTAGAGAGAAAATCTAAAAAATAACAACTATCTAAACTAATTTATTTCACCCCATGGGGGACCTATCTAGTCACATAAAATTCCACTTGCCTTGAAATTGATCAACCTTGTTCTCAAGGTTGGATTATTTGAGAAAATAATATATTACACCAGGGTCCCAAATCTGATTGGGCATAATCTTGATGAAAAACATATTGACATTGCCCTTTCATGTTCTTCAAAAATAGTGGTCATGGTCATTTGAACCTCACCTTCAAAATCCATTGTAATCCTGAAATAAATATGATTCTTCAAAATGATTCTTCATTGAGCTGCATCAAAATATGATTCTTCGAGGCTGGCGGGTGTGTTGGAGGATTATGTATGGGTTGCCCAATCATTATTCTCACTTAGGGTCTTAGAGTGTTGGCTGTCGGTGTGCTGGAGGGTAATGTCTGGGGAAGGGATTTACCCAATCACTTCTTCTTACTTTGAGGGTTGGCTGGCGGGTGTGTTGGAGGAGTATGTATGGGTGAACGGGCTTTGCCCAAATCAATCACTTGTTCGTATTTGGAGTGTTGGCTGGCGGGTGTGTTATCAGGTTAAGGATGAAGGAAGGGACTTTGCCCGATCACTTGCATTTCTTCTTGTTGGTGTGTTGGCAGACAGGTGTGTGGCTGTACACAAATATATATGGAAGTGTTTAACCCTTTGAATCGTACTCCTATTATATTGTCTCGTTATTTGAGAGTGAGTCAATGACTCTCCTTGCTAAGAGAACAGTTTGACATGCTTCCACTTAATATAACTAACACTATGTAGTGTTTATTGTCTACCATCTTGCTATTGAACCTCTTGATTGCTTTGATGATTTTTATTTATGTAACGCTTTCGATTGAATAAGTATTGATCGACATTGTTTGTTATATGCAATTCTTGTTACTCAGCATGCATTCATGCTTTGTATATCATGGTTTACAGAACTGTTGCTCATTGAATAGTAAATATTAAATATTGATTTTTGCATACTGATTTTTCACTCCATCTCAATAGTGTACCAGACTCTTAGTAGTTAAGTACCTATTGCTTTTATGGTGCCCGCATGCCTAGCTAGTTTAGTGGCCATGCCCCGCCCCAAATGACCAATGCAGACGAATGTAAATTAATCCGGCCCCCCAACTGTAAATTCCTAGCTCCACCAATTGTGGGTCAGTAATTTCTAAGCCATGAATGAAATTGAGTTTGTATCCCCATCTTGTAATATTCTTCTACTATATATATGTATAAAGAAAGAAAAGCGCTCCTAACTCATAGAAGCAACCAAACCTAGGAAAAGTAATGGGTCAGTGAGAGATTGCTGAAATGTAACAAGTGCTTTGTCATTGAAAACTCTCAATTTGATTCATGATGTGTACAGCAGAGAACATTGTTGGACAATTTCAAATAATTTAAATAGAAAAGTCAAAGATGCTTTTGCTTTGTGTTTAAAATTTGGAGGGAAGATTCAAATTAAAGTTCTCCCTCTTTCTTTGAAAACTAGAATCAATTACATGAATGAGAACTTGAACCCAAGACCTTGATGTGTGTGTGAACATTGTGCTCTCTAAACCAAGGCAAAACAAATAGTCCCACATAGGAGCTTGAGAGAATTTTTCTCATCCATATAAGATGGAGAGTTGGAGAAAGGCTTGAGCATTCAAGGGGCTTTAGAATTTGTTGGGTCTTGGGCTTTTAGAAGAGCACAAGCCCATGTGTAAAAAACACACACGCGCCTCGCCTCGCCGGGCCGTGGTCCGGGTTTGGGTTTGGGTTTGGGTTTGGGTTTAGGTTTAGGTTTAAATGAAAAGGTTATTTTTATTGCAAAAAAAAAAACCGTTTTAATTTTTACCCTTTGGTTTTGATATGGACACACTACCTTAATTGCAAAGAACCGTTTAAAATCTCAACGGTCACAAAAATGACTGTTGGGAGAAAAAACGTTACTGGCTTTTAAGGGCGTGTTTTAATGGTGGCTCTCCCCAACAGACACTTTCAGGTCTATAAAAGGGGACGAGACAGATTATTTTGTACACAGAAAATTACACAGACGTTTTTGCACATTCTGAAATTTATAACTCAAGGCTTTCTGTTCTGTTCTTCCTCCTTCGTTCCGTTCATTCTGAGCACAGTTCCATTAGTGATTTTGGGTGGACCAGTCAGCGAGTGCACGTGGACTGGGGCCAATTTCGGCTGTTTTATCTTGGAGCGTCGGTTCGCAAATCCCGGTTGCACCGGTAGGGGGCGGATACGATTCTTAAGGAGAGTGACCAGTGGCACGACTCAGCCTTATTCTTTTCAATCCGATTTCCAGAGGGTTTTCAATCAAACAGATAAGTTCTATTTTATTTCTGATTTCTAAACAGAAAGTTTTTTCATTTCAAGTTGCAGATTTTTTGGGTTCGAATAAACCATAGATCAAATCCATAATCTAAAAATTTCCAACAGTCTTAAGAATCGTATCAAAACAGATCTGATCTTATGGCTTCTGATAATCCAAACCCAATTTTTGTTCTTCCCATCTCTGGTGAGAATTCCAATCCAAATTCTGTTGTTCGAACACCTGTTGGGAACAGAATTCTCAATACTGTTCCTGATTTTTCCAAAATCGAACGACTAACTGGTTTGAATTACAAAAGGTGGAAACAACAGATCTTGTTTGCTTTGCAACAAATTGGTGTTGCTTTTGTCCTTACCCAACCAAAACCAAATGAAGAAACTGCTGATTGGGATAATGCAGATTATATCTGGAAAAATTATTTGTTGAATGGTTTGTCTAATGAACTTTATAATATCTATTATTCCTATGAGCATGCTGCTGATCTTTGGAATGCCATAGTAACTAAATATGAATTAGAGGATGCTGGAAATAAAAAATATGTGATAGGAAATTTTTAGACTTTACTGTGGAAGATGGAAAACCTATTTCTGCCCAAATAGATGAGTATCAATTTATTATTGGTGAATTAGCTAAGGAATGTATGAAATTACCTGATACATTCATGGCTGGTTCTCTCATTGAGAAATTGCCTTTGTCTTGGAAAGACTTTAAAATCGGAATGAAACACAAGACAAAATAATGGACCTTAGACCAAGTGGTTGTTCGGGTTAAAATTGAAGAGAAAGGTGGTAGGCCGAAGAACCGTTGAACGCTTCAACTTGGCCACTGAAGAAGGCGAAGGCTGGGCCAACTTACTGCATACTGCCATGCCATGGTAATAGGCATGGATAGTAGAATACATCCAAGTAATCATGTCACCAGCTTGGAAACTAGTTCTTTTTTCTTTTCTGAAGAGAGCGACTACTAAAGTGTCGGCATGTCATTTCTAATAGTTTTGTAGCAGGGGTGAGCCTGCGGTCCAATTGGAAGGTGCAGCTTAACACAACTATAAGGTCCCGAGTAAGAATAACATTACATGCCTTAAAAAATCAAATTTAAATTGCTACAAACCATAATGGCCGTGTTCGGCACAGGGATTCTTGAATCCAGGAATAGCTATCCCAAGAATCATCGCACTGTTTGGGGCTGTTCGTCCACCACCGAAAAAGAGAGTCGTAACGCCTGGGTTGCTCCTACATTTCACAGTTCACCGACGGCTTCCAATCAGAAAAGAGAGGTAGAGAGCATAGTCAGTCACACAAGGAGGGCTGAGACCTTGAAACCAGTGATTGCCAAGGGCCCTGAAATGGGGAAGAGAAGAGAAGGCCCAGGCATCATCTGTAGTCCAACATGATTGAAGAGAAGCATTGCCTCTGATCAGACATCATCCGAGGAACCAGAGCTCAATTGATACTCAGATGAAGAACCCAGACCAGATCCTCCTTACATGACCCAGAAATTCAATATAAATACAAAATGGGAAGGGAAGTTGTGAAACTGCCAATCGCCGTGACCTAAACTATAGATTTTAAGGATCCTCCTTGCGTGACCCAGGAAGCGCAAGGTCTAAAGTTTAAACTTCACAAGAGATACCTAAAAGAGCGAAGGAAAAAACACAAAACCTGAGGGATAAAGATGCTTCCTTCGTTTCCTCTTGGAACTCTTCAACTCTTTGCATGTTTTTTCTTCACTACATGAAAATTTCGTAAAAAAGGATCCAGTGAAAAAGACTTTCTTTTGAGGTGACTTCTGTAGAGTTCTGGGCTTTCATCCAATAAAACCTTTTCCCACAACAAATTCTGGATATAATACAGGAAGTCGATTCTTAGCTGAGGAGCTGCTTGAAAACAAATTGTTCTCAGTAAAGAGAGATAGTGACATTTCAGAAGCATGTATGCTGACAGACATTCCATTGTGTTGCAAGTGTCATTGTTGTATCAGTGTTTATTGAAACGACCATAAAGAATGTCAGATGACAATTTGGAATTGAAATGGGGCATCTTATTGTTTACATGAACTGAAAACACAAAATATTCATCTGATTAGTATCTCTTATGCATATGCATTTCATCGATTTTGATGAATTAATTAGATCATCCTTCTTTCCTCCACCAAGCTGGCACCCAACATGGAGCTCTTGCAATCCTATTTCCAAGCAACAAGGTCACATAATGATGTTCCTCACAGTCCATATACATGTATCATCAAGCTTGACAACCATGCTGTCAACCTTGCATATAATGTGAACTCATGATTACGGAACAAATGACAGAGTTATTTCCATCGAACACATCGACACCAATCCATGTACGAGTAAAGAAGACTGTCCTTTCCATCAAAAGAGATATTTCCATCGAACAAGATACGTCTTGCACATCGATAGAATCAAATTGTCGAGTACATCTCCAGCGGATTTTTAAAGCTTCATACTGGTCAAGGTTTTAAATTTCGGTTTCGTTCGTCACAGAAATGGAAAAGTTTTGGTTTTGGTTGGAAATTTCGGTGGAAATCCTGTAAAATCAAGGAAACATATAAAACATATGCAAATGATAGAATTTAAAGATGAAACATCAAGAAAGGCACCACATTTTGCATTCACTTCTCATAAATATAATTATATAATACATACTAAAATAGTATACGACTCTTACACTTACGATTTTGGTTTATGCATTTCGGCCATTTCGGTTTCGGTTTTGGTTTCGGTAGGGATGGAAGCAGAAACATTTAATGTCATTTCGTGTCGGGTTTCAGTGATTCGACTGTGTAGTAGAAATCTAGAAATTGCCCTTCCAATTCCACATAATAATATCAACAATTCTTTGTGCACGTTTTGTTCGACAAATGAATTGTATATGGAACTTGCTCTACTGGCTTGGATGGAACCATATTTTTAATGTGACAATTTCTCATGTTTCTCGCTCATATTTTTGAACCCCAGTTATCCTGTTTTCAGGTCTCACAATCCTCCTTAAGGTTAACATTCGATTATCTGTTTGTCCTCTCCACAAGAAATTGGCTTCCAACTAGCACTTCATATCTTCCCAAAAATGAGTGGTGGGAGTCCTCTCCTGTGATTTTTTATCAATAATGTCTTCCCATCAAATATTAGCACAACCAGTCAACTTTAATTTTGCAAATCTTATTTTCAAGTCATAAATTAAGTCATACCGATCAAATACTCATCTAGGGCATCTTGAGAGAAAGATTATTGCACGCCAACATAACCATGGCAAATCAAAAAAGAAAAATGAAAAAAAAAATACATGCGGGAAAAAAGATGTCCTGATAAACCTCATCACAAAAAATATCTCTGATGACTTTCTCCTTTTTTATATAAATATCGATGGCCTTCTATTGTTCGAAAAACTTCAATGAACAGTGAAGGAACATATGCCAATCAAAACGACTCAGCATTCCACCAAAGCAATATGGATGCTACAGATCTAACGGTACATTAAAAATAATTGCTAACAAGGCTGCATTAAAAAATCACCCAAATATCAATATAGGTTTTGCTTTATAATCAGAATGCAGGTCATCATATCCCAGAATGGCATCACTAGTTTGTAACTCTTGTTTGTAGATCAGTCACCACTAAACAATATGGTATTGTCCAATTAAACCAGATAGTACTAGGAACAATGCCTGGAACATTTTAGTATGAAATTCCTCCGCCAACAAATTCGAGTACAAAACAAAGAAGGTATGAGCGGCCCAAACACCACAACCTTCATGATCATGTCCTTCTATTGAGTTAACATCATACCTTCAGATAAGCTATCTTAGTTATTTTAATGATTAAGATAGCACAAATTGGCGTAAAAAGAGACATTGCATCAAATTTTATGATACAACAGGGAGTATGGAAGAAGCTCTTCCACAATACTGGAAATCCACAAAATGAAATGAATAGTAAAAGGAATATGGAAGAAGATCTTAGACAATACTTGGAATCCATGAAATGTAAAATGAAAAGCAGCAGAGAGTAAGTACAAAATTGTATTCCATTTCAAAAAAAAAAGTACAAAAATTGTATATCATAAGGTTAGTAACAAAGCATTAGCATTTCACTCATTCTTTTGTTTGGGCTTTCATAAGGTTAGTAACAAATCATTAGCATTTCACTCACTCTCTTATTTGGCTCTGAGAACCTTAAAATCCCAGCCTTTATGACAGATTTAGCATCAAAGTTCTGCAAATAGTAGTAGGGTGAGCACCAATGGGTCCTTTACATGCATAAGAAACAAAGACACAAAAGAAGCATATAAGTAAATCCCCAAGCTACACACACACAACAGCATAGCTCCAAACCCATGTCCAAAACATGGCTTAGTACAGAGCCACAAATGTTTGCTTCAAATAATAAATTACATTGAGATTTTTCGCATTGTCCAATATCAAAACAGCCAATGGTTAGAGAGAATTTCAAGAGAAACAAAAATAAACAGGAAATGATAAATGCGCCCCTTTTAATTACATGGGACAGCCAATAGCAGTGTACGTGGCAATCAAATCCGTTGAATCCTCCACATGTGAAGTACAACAGCCCCTTTGCAGTCATAGATACACCGCAGCTGGGTGTCCCAAGTAATGAAAAGGGGCTCATTTATCATTTCCCAAATAAACCTATAGTATCAAATATGAGCCACTTCAGAATTTGAACAGTATGACTCCCTCTAGGTAAGGATAATTAAATACATCCATTAGAACAATATTCACACAGATACCATGCATTAATAGAAAAGAATCACGATATCATTGCTTCCTTCTTTGGCCATATCATATATATTTGATGGATATAGAGGAAGATTAATACGTAGTGTTTTTTTTTTTTTTTTTTTTGAATGGCAAGATTAATACGTAGTTTTCATTTAAAATATGCACTGTTAAATCTTTTACGAAAAAGATTAATACATAGTTTTCATATCACTACCATATGTTTTAAGATTACTCATTTGGTGTGGACACCCATGTGTATAACTACATCCAGGCTTTCACATAATGGCAAGTAGTACCTAAGGAAAGAAAAAAAAAAAAAACAGCATCCTTTATTCCACAGCCAAATAAAAGCAACATAATGCAAATAAGTATCTCAAGACATCAGAAAAATTTCTAGGGCACTAAGCATGGTTTCCTCTTACAATAGGAGGAAGTTAATTTAGCAGAGGATGTTCTGCTAAACCACAATCAATTGATAAAGATACCCCCTCCGCCAAGGGCATAATAGGTTGAGGCAAGAGCATTCATTAAAAGAAAGTTTCCCAAAAAGCTATGGAAGTAAGAAGCTATTAAATGTGATTGTTTCAAAACATCATAATTTTTCGACCCTAAATGAGTCAAACCAGACTTGATAAATTCGAAGTCCTACAGAAACCAAATTCAAAATTTCTTTTTGAATGGTAAAAATTTCTTTGGTTTGTTCAGCATTCGGAATCTGAAAATCCCTACATTTTTCTCGCAATTCCCCATCCTTAGCTGACGAAAATAATAAAAAACGCGAATCATAAAATAAAAATTGACCCTAAACCTTACCCATTTTCAATGAAGGATCAGATGATTCCAGAACAAGCTAGGGCAGCGAAAGAATTCTGGGGCCTGGGTTTTTTTCCAAGAGACAATGTAAACCCTAACACCTTAATCTATTTTATTAAGAGAGAGAGAGAGAGAGAGAGAGAGAGAGATTTCCTGCACAACATTTTATTCAGAGCAAATCAAGAATACAATACACTTAAAACTTGACTTAGTCACATCTTGACTGTAACAAAAATTTGGCAACATTTTATTAGGACCAATTCAAGAATACAGTACACTTTAGTGTTAGGCTAAGTCACATCTTGACTAGCAAAACATATAAATCATAGGAAAGGACAACATTAGTACATAACATGAGACCACCAACATTTAGTAATCCGAACCTTACAAAAATAAGAGATCAACTCAAATTAATCCTTTTACAATTAACTCGAACCTCACCTTGGGTTCCAGTGAGGGGGCTCAAATTGGACATTTTTAGCATAGCATTAGCGAAATCGGTCGAGAAAGCACTGGGGTTGTCGCCATACATGGTTACGATGGAATCAGTAGAGTTACCATTGAATAACTCCTGATCAGAGTGAAGTAGAGCTCTTTTATTGATCAAAGCTTGATAATAATTGTTTCCAAAGCGATTGGGGCTCTGAGGATCCAAAGGGGCCAAATTGTTGTCACCGTTACCAACATCTTGGGGACAATTAGCTTTTAGGGAAGTTGCAAATGAAGTATCTATGTTGGCGTCATGATAAATCCGATTTCGGAAGGAGGTACATCTGGCTTGGCCGACCGTGTGTGACCCAGACAAGGCAACTGTCTCCCTAGGACTGAATCCTTTGTTTCTAAATTTTTGGAGGATTGAATCAAGATTCTCAGTTGGGGCAACAAGCTCATTGTTAGCTGCATTCGTGTTCGCACTTCTTGCGTCTCTCCTCCCCACTGGGACTGAATAAGATGGTCCTCCGAGCTGTTATGAACAAAAACATGACATTAATTCGCTAAATTCTTGCCTGTTCAATCATGAAGAAACCATAGTTACAAAGTTCAGATTTTGAAAGAATTCTGCCGGATAGATGTTTGAAAAGGTTTGGAAGTGATAAGAGGAAAATTTAACAATTTGTTGACTTGGAGTTTTTTAAAACAATTTGTCTTGTAAAAGTATGAGGTTATAATGATACTCACTTGGACAACGGAATCACGGGCAGCAATGACTAAGATATCTGCACAAGATACTACACTCCCTCCACATGCTCTATCCACTTGTGTCTTTATGTTATCTATCACCTCATACCCTCTAATCGAATTGAAGTTAGCTGGCAATTTCTGTTCCCCAACAAATGATCCAAAATCTTCTAAAAGAATCCCTCCATCGCATCCCTATAATCAAATTAAAGACACAATTAGATAGATAGATAGATATATAAATAGCAGAGTGCCACTTTTTGTATTAAAATGTCACTTTTAGATAAATAAATAAATAAGGGAGATGATTTTTTCGCCCCCATGTAGGATAATGCCCCCCGCGCATTATCCTGCTGGGCGAAAAAATCATCACCCATAAATAAGACATTAAAATAGCACTTACACTGACAAAACAGTCGTGGAAGAGCATTCGCATAAGGGAAGCACCCATGCGAGGCTCTCGGTCTATTACGGACCGTACGGCGGCCCTCACCGTGTCAAAGACGGAGGGGCACGTGTTGGCATAAAAGGAGACTGAGAGCTGTGCTGAGACAGGAGATGAGATGGTGATAAGAATGATGAGAAACCCTAGGTATAAATTTGAATGAGTGAAACCAGCCATGGGTAGAGACTTAGAGAGAGTATAGCTAGCAAGTAAAAAAAGCAACAAAGAACTTGGTATCTTTCTCCTGCTAGAGAAGGGGCTTGTTTTTTTTTGAATGATTTACAAGGGAAGAACGTGGCTTTTTATAAAGGAAGAGTGTGGGAGGGCGAAGATGACAGTTTCAAAGGCGCGTTAGATGTTAGCTAAGAGACGATTGATTACGTGAGGAAAAAATACCCGAACAATTAATATTTTTGACTAGAAATCGGACCCCACCATAGGCGGTGCCCCGAAAAACTCATCGGTAGACTTTGACTCAATCATATGTTTACCCATCATATTGATATCACCAGATAGACGGTCCTGATCTTGCTGATATCTTCCCAGCCGTTCAACCATTGAATCTCACGAACTCTTAGACAAAGCTCATCTCATTACCACTTCCTCTTGATTCGATAATGGGGCGAACTCACCATGTTTTACATTGATTAACCATCAGTCAAAGGCTATACAATTGCCAAAAAAGTCTCAGCAGAAGGTCAAAGTGTAAAACAAGGTGAGTTGGCCCCATTAACAAATTATGGTGTGTAAAAACAAGGTGAATTCGCCCCCATTAACAAAACATGATATTAGCAGTCTTTTGAATTTTTCTTCAAATCGACTGGAATCATTGAAATTTGAACTTTTTCATCCACCTAAATCCTCCCCTCTCAATCAAAATTCTCTCCATTCATTGTTCATCTTTTTGACATTATTTTGCTAGCATACTTTTTTTTTTTTTTTTTTTGATGGGTAGTTTGCTAGCATACATCACAGAAGGCATTTTGCGGAGGGGCTGTTGCATATGAAGACAAAATCTGCTGAAAAGTGATCCGGTGTGGCTGCTCTCACATGCAACAGCCCATCTACGAAATGCCTTCTGCGATAAACACTAGCAAATTCCTCATATCTTCTTTCACGAGGTGGCTCATCTGCAATGGACACTAGCAAATCCCAATATATAAATATTATATCTTAGCTAGTAACTTTAGCTATTAAATTGAAATTTGAATGACAACATTATAAATATAAAGTTTCATTAAAACTGTTAGATATTTTACGAGAATTATAAGAAACTGTTTACGCCTATTTTTGAATTTGGAATCAGTCACGAGGACATGGATCCAATGGGATTGCCTTTTCACCCAATTTTTGCAAGGGCACCCCTTAGTTTAGCATTCCCCAAAATTATATAATGTTAAAGGAGGTTTAATATGGTGCCCTGTCGGGCATGCTCTTTGCAAGGGGCAGCCACCCTTGATGTTTGATTCAACAGGGTCCCCTTTTTCATATTTTTAAGGGGCTGCAGTTGGATCAAATATCACGGTCAGCTCCCCCTTACACGAGCATGCCCGAGCGGGTACCATAAAATTTCCCATCTTAAAGTTATATTCTTGACAAGTTATGGTATTTTTTAATCCCAATGATGAGTAAGTGCGATAAAGTTGGGGCAAATGATGTTAACACAATTTTCTCCGGTTATTTTTGCAATTCAGGTCTTTAAAAAACCGCAGAGTTTATCATATAATTTTAGGGTTTTTTTCTAAATTAGCACATCTCTTTCTCTGGGATCTCCATCTCTCACCCGGGTCACAATCACAGCAAGGTGATTCCACTAAGGTAGGCCTCTCTCTCTCTCTCTCTCTCTCTCTCTCTCTCTCTCTCTCTCCACACGGAATTTTCTGTTACCGCTAATGAAACACAAAATTTTCTGTGTGAATGACAATCTACTCCCGCTTCGTTTGGTTGCAAGTAAATTTTTTTGGAAAAAGGGAGGGGACAAGCATTTATTAGAAAAGGGTGTCATTATGAGTGGAGAGAGAGGGGAGATGAAAAGAGAGAGAGAGAGCATTATTCCCTAGAAAATTACAGGGAGACTTCCAAGGTAATGCTGATGTTACCTCTCTAGAAAATTAGTAGCAAAAAGGTCGGAATATGGAATGAAGGAGAAAAAAAGTTAAGAACATAGGATGGTGTTACGAACTCGAATCAGTTCGCAAAGTGATTGATCTTCTTTGACGGAAGATCAGCCTCTTGATCCGCTTTGAGGGAAGTTCTCCATTGTGCACAAAGACGCACTTATTGGAACAAGTTTCTTCATTGATTTAAGAAAGGCTGCATATAAGTTTTTTTTTTTTGAATGGTAGCAATTATATTAAAAGAAGACTGAGGGTGTCCCCCTTACAACACAGAAAAATAAAACAAACTATGGTAATACAATTAGGGCGGGAGAAAATCATAGAGTTCTAAAGCCTGCAGCGATACGCCAACTTTTGCTAACTTATCTGCTACGTCATTAGCAGAGCGCCTCACATGATTAAAAGTTACCGGCCGCCCCTGTAAGATATCTGTAATCTCGTCAAAGAATTTAAGAAAGCGCCACGGGGGGGTCCGAGGTCCCCTGAGCCATCTTATAACATTCAGCGAGTCACCCTCCACAACACAGTTGTCTGATAATTCCCTAACCAAGCTTACAATGCCTTGATGCGCTGCCCTTACCTCAGCCTCATTCGAATCCGCTATGCCGAGTGGTCCAGAAAAAGCCTATTTATAGAAAATCCCTAATCTGGATAGCCTTTAATCTCTTAGACTCCTACCTATACTAAACAACTAGAGAGAAAATCTAAAAAATAACAACTATCTAAACTAATTTATTTCACCCCATGGGGGACCTATCTAGTCACATAAAATTCCACTTGCCTTGAAATTGATCAACCTTGTTCTCAAGGTTGGATTATTTGAGAAAATAATATATTACACCAGGGTCCCAAATCTGATTGGGCATAATCTTGATGAAAAACATATTGACATTGCCCTTTCATGTTCTTCAAAAATAGTGGTCATGGTCATTTGAACCTCACCTTCAAAATCCATTGTAATCCTGAAATAAATATGATTCTTCAAAATGATTCTTCATTGAGCTGCATCAAAATATGATTCTTCGAGGCTGGCGGGTGTGTTGGAGGATTATGTATGGGTTGCCCAATCATTATTCTCACTTAGGGTCTTAGAGTGTTGGCTGTCGGTGTGCTGGAGGGTAATGTCTGGGGAAGGGATTTACCCAATCACTTCTTCTTACTTTGAGGGTTGGCTGGCGGGTGTGTTGGAGGAGTATGTATGGGTGAACGGGCTTTGCCCAAATCAATCACTTGTTCGTATTTGGAGTGTTGGCTGGCGGGTGTGTTATCAGGTTAAGGATGAAGGAAGGGACTTTGCCCGATCACTTGCATTTCTTCTTGTTGGTGTGTTGGCAGACAGGTGTGTGGCTGTACACAAATATATATGGAAGTGTTTAACCCTTTGAATCGTACTCCTATTATATTGTCTCGTTATTTGAGAGTGAGTCAATGACTCTCCTTGCTAAGAGAACAGTTTGACATGCTTCCACTTAATATAACTAACACTATGTAGTGTTTATTGTCTACCATCTTGCTATTGAACCTCTTGATTGCTTTGATGATTTTTATTTATGTAACGCTTTCGATTGAATAAGTATTGATCGACATTGTTTGTTATATGCAATTCTTGTTACTCAGCATGCATTCATGCTTTGTATATCATGGTTTACAGAACTGTTGCTCATTGAATAGTAAATATTAAATATTGATTTTTGCATACTGATTTTTCACTCCATCTCAATAGTGTACCAGACTCTTAGTAGTTAAGTACCTATTGCTTTTATGGTGCCCGCATGCCTAGCTAGTTTAGTGGCCATGCCCCGCCCCAAATGACCAATGCAGACGAATGTAAATTAATCCGCCCCCCCAACTGTAAATTCCTAGCTCCACCAATTGTGGGTCAGTAATTTCTAAGCCATGAATGAAATTGAGTTTGTATCCCCATCTTGTAATATTCTTCTACTATATATATGTATAAAGAAAGAAAAGCGCTCCTAACTCATAGAAGCAACCAAACCTAGGAAAAGTAATGGGTCAGTGAGAGATTGCTGAAATGTAACAAGTGCTTTGTCATTGAAAACTCTCAATTTGATTCATGATGTGTACAGCAGAGAACATTGTTGGACAATTTCAAATAATTTAAATAGAAAAGTCAAAGATGCTTTTGCTTTGTGTTTAAAATTTGGAGGGAAGATTCAAATTAAAGTTCTCCCTCTTTCTTTGAAAACTAGAATCAATTACATGAATGAGAACTTGAACCCAAGACCTTGATGTGTGTGTGAACATTGTGCTCTCTAAACCAAGGCAAAACAAATAGTCCCACATAGGAGCTTGAGAGAATTTTTCTCATCCATATAAGATGGAGAGTTGGAGAAAGGCTTGAGCATTCAAGGGGCTTTAGAATTTGTTGGGTCTTGGGCTTTTAGAAGAGCACAAGCCCATGTGTAAAAAACACACACGCGCCTCGCCTCGCCGGGCCGTGGTCCGGGTTTGGGTTTGGGTTTGGGTTTGGGTTTAGGTTTAGGTTTAAATGAAAAGGTTATTTTTATTGCAAAAAAAAAAACCGTTTTAATTTTTACCCTTTGGTTTTGATATGGACACACTACCTTAATTGCAAAGAACCGTTTAAAATCTCAACGGTCACAAAAATGACTGTTGGGAGAAAAAACGTTACTGGCTTTTAAGGGCGTGTTTTAATGGTGGCTCTCCCCAACAGACACTTTCAGGTCTATAAAAGGGGACGAGACAGATTATTTTGTACACAGAAAATTACACAGACGTTTTTGCACATTCTGAAATTTATAACTCAAGGCTTTCTGTTCTGTTCTTCTTCCTCCTTCGTTCCGTTCATTCTGAGCACAGTTCCATTAGTGATTTTGGGTGGACCAGTCAGCGAGTGCACGTGGACTGGGGCCAATTTCGGCTGTTTTATCTTGGAGCGTCGGTTCGCAAATCCCGGTTGCACCGGTAGGGGGCGGATACGATTCTTAAGGAGAGTGACCAGTGGCACGACTCAGCCTTATTCTTTTCAATCCGATTTCCAGAGGGTTTTCAATCAAACAGATAAGTTCTATTTTATTTCTGATTTCTAAACAGAAAGTTTTTTCATTTCAAGTTGCAGATTTTTTGGGTTCGAATAAACCATAGATCAAATCCATAATCTAAAAATTTCCAACAGTCTTAAGAATCGTATCAAAACAGATCTGATCTTATGGCTTCTGATAATCCAAACCCAATTTTTGTTCTTCCCATCTCTGGTGAGAATTCCAATCCAAATTCTGTTGTTCGAACACCTGTTGGGAACAGAATTCTCAATACTGTTCCTGATTTTTCCAAAATCGAACGACTAACTGGTTTGAATTACAAAAGGTGGAAACAACAGATCTTGTTTGCTTTGCAACAAATTGGTGTTGCTTTTGTCCTTACCCAACCAAAACCAAATGAAGAAACTGCTGATTGGGATAATGCAGATTATATCTGGAAAAATTATTTGTTGAATGGTTTGTCTAATGAACTTTATAATATCTATTATTCCTATGAGCATGCTGCTGATCTTTGGAATGCCATAGTAACTAAATATGAATTAGAGGATGCTGGAAATAAAAAATATGTGATAGGAAATTTTTAGACTTTACTGTGGAAGATGGAAAACCTATTTCTGCCCAAATAGATGAGTATCAATTTATTATTGGTGAATTAGCTAAGGAATGTATGAAATTACCTGATACATTCATGGCTGGTTCTCTCATTGAGAAATTGCCTTTGTCTTGGAAAGACTTTAAAATCGGAATGAAACACAAGACAAAATAATGGACCTTAGACCAAGTGGTTGTTCGGGTTAAAATTGAAGAGAAAGGTGGTAGGCCGAAGAACCGTTGAACGCTTCAACTTGGCCACTGAAGAAGGCGAAGGCTGGGCCAACTTACTGCATACTGCCATGCCATGGTAATAGGCATGGATAGTAGAATACATCCAAGTAATCATGTCACCAGCTTGGAAACTAGTTCTTTTTTCTTTTCTGAAGAGAGCGACTACTAAAGTGTCGGCATGTCATTTCTAATAGTTTTGTAGCAGGGGTGAGCCTGCGGTCCAATTGGAAGGTGCAGCTTAACACAACTATAAGGTCCCGAGTAAGAATAACATTACATGCCTTAAAAAATCAAATTTAAATTGCTACAAACCATAATGGCCGTGTTCGGCACAGGGATTCTTGAATCCAGGAATAGCTATCCCAAGAATCATCGCACTGTTTGGGGCTGTTCGTCCACCACCGAAAAAGAGAGTCGTAACGCCTGGGTTGCTCCTACATTTCACAGTTCACCGACGGCTTCCAATCAGAAAAGAGAGGTAGAGAGCATAGTCAGTCACACAAGGAGGGCTGAGACCTTGAAACCAGTGATTGCCAAGGGCCCTGAAATGGGGAAGAGAAGAGAAGGCCCAGGCATCATCTGTAGTCCAACATGATTGAAGAGAAGCATTGCCTCTGATCAGACATCATCCGAGGAACCAGAGCTCAATTGATACTCAGATGAAGAACCCAGACCAGATCCTCCTTACATGACCCAGAAATTCAATATAAATACAAAATGGGAAGGGAAGTTGTGAAACTGCCAATCGCCGTGACCTAAACTATAGATTTTAAGGATCCTCCTTGCGTGACCCAGGAAGCGCAAGGTCTAAAGTTTAAACTTCACAAGAGATACCTAAAAGAGCGAAGGAAAAAACACAAAACCTGAGGGATAAAGATGCTTCCTTCGTTTCCTCTTGGAACTCTTCAACTCTTTGCATGTTTTTTCTTCACTACATGAAAATTTCGTAAAAAAGGATCCAGTGAAAAAGACTTTCTTTTGAGGTGACTTCTGTAGAGTTCTGGGCTTTCATCCAATAAAACCTTTTCCCACAACAAATTCTGGATATAATACAGGAAGTCGATTCTTAGCTGAGGAGCTGCTTGAAAACAAATTGTTCTCAGTAAAGAGAGATAGTGACATTTCAGAAGCATGTATGCTGACAGACATTCCATTGTGTTGCAAGTGTCATTGTTGTATCAGTGTTTATTGAAACGACCATAAAGAATGTCAGATGACAATTTGGAATTGAAATGGGGCATCTTATTGTTTACATGAACTGAAAACACAAAATATTCATCTGATTAGTATCTCTTATGCATATGCATTTCATCGATTTTGATGAATTAATTAGATCATCCTTCTTTCCTCCACCAAGCTGGCACCCAACATGGAGCTCTTGCAATCCTATTTCCAAGCAACAAGGTCACATAATGATGTTCCTCACAGTCCATATACATGTATCATCAAGCTTGACAACCATGCTGTCAACCTTGCATATAATGTGAACTCATGATTACGGAACAAATGACAGAGTTATTTCCATCGAACACATCGACACCAATCCATGTACGAGTAAAGAAGACTGTCCTTTCCATCAAAAGAGATATTTCCATCGAACAAGATACGTCTTGCACATCGATAGAATCAAATTGTCGAGTACATCTCCAGCGGATTTTTAAAGCTTCATACTGGTCAAGGTTTTAAATTTCGGTTTCGTTCGTCACAGAAATGGAAAAGTTTTGGTTTTGGTTGGAAATTTCGGTGGAAATCCTGTAAAATCAAGGAAACATATAAAACATATGCAAATGATAGAATTTAAAGATGAAACATCAAGAAAGGCACCACATTTTGCATTCACTTCTCATAAATATAATTATATAATACATACTAAAATAGTATACGACTCTTACACTTACGATTTTGGTTTATGCATTTCGGCCATTTCGGTTTCGGTTTTGGTTTCGGTAGGGATGGAAGCAGAAACATTTAATGTCATTTCGTGTCGGGTTTCAGTGATTCGACTGTGTAGTAGAAATCTAGAAATTGCCCTTCCAATTCCACATAATAATATCAACAATTCTTTGTGCACGTTTTGTTCGACAAATGAATTGTATATGGAACTTGCTCTACTGGCTTGGATGGAACCATATTTTTAATGTGACAATTTCTCATGTTTCTCGCTCATATTTTTGAACCCCAGTTATCCTGTTTTCAGGTCTCACAATCCTCCTTAAGGTTAACATTCGATTATCTGTTTGTCCTCTCCACAAGAAATTGGCTTCCAACTAGCACTTCATATCTTCCCAAAAATGAGTGGTGGGAGTCCTCTCCTGTGATTTTTTATCAATAATGTCTTCCCATCAAATATTAGCACAACCAGTCAACTTTAATTTTGCAAATCTTATTTTCAAGTCATAAATTAAGTCATACCGATCAAATACTCATCTAGGGCATCTTGAGAGAAAGATTATTGCACGCCAACATAACCATGGCAAATCAAAAAAGAAAAATGAAAAAAAAAATACATGCGGGAAAAAAGATGTCCTGATAAACCTCATCACAAAAAATATCTCTGATGACTTTCTCCTTTTTTATATAAATATCGATGGCCTTCTATTGTTCGAAAAACTTCAATGAACAGTGAAGGAACATATGCCAATCAAAACGACTCAGCATTCCACCAAAGCAATATGGATGCTACAGATCTAACGGTACATTAAAAATAATTGCTAACAAGGCTGCATTAAAAAATCACCCAAATATCAATATAGGTTTTGCTTTATAATCAGAATGCAGGTCATCATATCCCAGAATGGCATCACTAGTTTGTAACTCTTGTTTGTAGATCAGTCACCACTAAACAATATGGTATTGTCCAATTAAACCAGATAGTACTAGGAACAATGCCTGGAACATTTTAGTATGAAATTCCTCCGCCAACAAATTCGAGTACAAAACAAAGAAGGTATGAGCGGCCCAAACACCACAACCTTCATGATCATGTCCTTCTATTGAGTTAACATCATACCTTCAGATAAGCTATCTTAGTTATTTTAATGATTAAGATAGCACAAATTGGCGTAAAAAGAGACATTGCATCAAATTTTATGATACAACAGGGAGTATGGAAGAAGCTCTTCCACAATACTGGAAATCCACAAAATGAAATGAATAGTAAAAGGAATATGGAAGAAGATCTTAGACAATACTTGGAATCCATGAAATGTAAAATGAAAAGCAGCAGAGAGTAAGTACAAAATTGTATTCCATTTCAAAAAAAAAAGTACAAAAATTGTATATCATAAGGTTAGTAACAAAGCATTAGCATTTCACTCATTCTTTTGTTTGGGCTTTCATAAGGTTAGTAACAAATCATTAGCATTTCACTCACTCTCTTATTTGGCTCTGAGAACCTTAAAATCCCAGCCTTTATGACAGATTTAGCATCAAAGTTCTGCAAATAGTAGTAGGGTGAGCACCAATGGGTCCTTTACATGCATAAGAAACAAAGACACAAAAGAAGCATATAAGTAAATCCCCAAGCTACACACACACAACAGCATAGCTCCAAACCCATGTCCAAAACATGGCTTAGTACAGAGCCACAAATGTTTGCTTCAAATAATAAATTACATTGAGATTTTTCGCATTGTCCAATATCAAAACAGCCAATGGTTAGAGAGAATTTCAAGAGAAACAAAAATAAACAGGAAATGATAAATGCGCCCCTTTTAATTACATGGGACAGCCAATAGCAGTGTACGTGGCAATCAAATCCGTTGAATCCTCCACATGTGAAGTACAACAGCCCCTTTGCAGTCATAGATACACCGCAGCTGGGTGTCCCAAGTAATGAAAAGGGGCTCATTTATCATTTCCCAAATAAACCTATAGTATCAAATATGAGCCACTTCAGAATTTGAACAGTATGACTCCCTCTAGGTAAGGATAATTAAATACATCCATTAGAACAATATTCACACAGATACCATGCATTAATAGAAAAGAATCACGATATCATTGCTTCCTTCTTTGGCCATATCATATATATTTGATGGATTTAGAGGAAGATTAATACGTAGTGTTTTTTTTTTTTTTTTTTTTGAATGGCAAGATTAATACGTAGTTTTCATTTAAAATATGCACTGTTAAATCTTTTACGAAAAAGATTAATACATAGTTTTCATATCACTACCATATGTTTTAAGATTACTCATTTGGTGTGGACACCCATGTGTATAACTACATCCAGGCTTTCACATAATGGCAAGTAGTACCTAAGGAAAGAAAAAAAAAAAAACAGCATCCTTTATTCCACAGCCAAATAAAAGCAACATAATGCAAATAAGTATCTCAAGACATCAGAAAAATTTCTAGGGCACTAAGCATGGTTTCCTCTTACAATAGGAGGAAGTTAATTTAGCAGAGGATGTTCTGCTAAACCACAATCAATTGATAAAGATACCCCCTCCGCCAAGGGCATAATAGGTTGAGGCAAGAGCATTCATTAAAAGAAAGTTTCCCAAAAAGCTATGGAAGTAAGAAGCTATTAAATGTGATTGTTTCAAAACATCATAATTTTTCGACCCTAAATGAGTCAAACCAGACTTGATAAATTCGAAGTCCTACAGAAACCAAATTCAAAATTTCTTTTTGAATGGTAAAAATTTCTTTGGTTTGTTCAGCATTCGGAATCTGAAAATCCCTACATTTTTCTCGCAATTCCCCATCCTTAGCTGACGAAAATAATAAAAAACGCGAATCATAAAATAAAAATTGACCCTAAACCTTACCCATTTTCAATGAAGGATCAGATGATTCCAGAACAAGCTAGGGCAGCGAAAGAATTCTGGGGCCTGGGTTTTTTTCCAAGAGACAATGTAAACCCTAACACCTTAATCTATTTTATTAAGAGAGAGAGAGAGAGAGAGAGAGAGATTTCCTGCACAACATTTTATTCAGAGCAAATCAAGAATACAATACACTTAAAACTTGACTTAGTCACATCTTGACTGTAACAAAAATTTGGCAACATTTTATTAGGACCAATTCAAGAATACAGTACACTTTAGTGTTAGGCTAAGTCACATCTTGACTAGCAAAACATATAAATCATAGGAAAGGACAACATTAGTACATAACATGAGACCACCAACATTTAGTAATCCGAACCTTACAAAAATAAGAGATCAACTCAAATTAATCCTTTTACAATTAACTCGAACCTCACCTTGGGTTCCAGTGAGGGGGCTCAAATTGGACATTTTTAGCATAGCATTAGCGAAATCGGTCGAGAAAGCACTGGGGTTGTCGCCATACATGGTTACGATGGAATCAGTAGAGTTACCATTGAATAACTCCTGATCAGAGTGAAGTAGAGCTCTTTTATTGATCAAAGCTTGATAATAATTGTTTCCAAAGCGATTGGGGCTCTGAGGATCCAAAGGGGCCAAATTGTTGTCACCGTTACCAACATCTTGGGGACAATTAGCTTTTAGGGAAGTTGCAAATGAAGTATCTATGTTGGCGTCATGATAAATCCGATTTCGGAAGGAGGTACATCTGGCTTGGCCGACCGTGTGTGACCCAGACAAGGCAACTGTCTCCCTAGGACTGAATCCTTTGTTTCTAAATTTTTGGAGGATTGAATCAAGATTCTCAGTTGGGGCAACAAGCTCATTGTTAGCTGCATTCGTGTTCGCACTTCTTGCGTCTCTCCTCCCCACTGGGACTGAATAAGATGGTCCTCCGAGCTGTTATGAACAAAAACATGACATTAATTCGCTAAATTCTTGCCTGTTCAATCATGAAGAAACCATAGTTACAAAGTTCAGATTTTGAAAGAATTCTGCCGGATAGATGTTTGAAAAGGTTTGGAAGTGATAAGAGGAAAATTTAACAATTTGTTGACTTGGAGTTTTTTAAAACAATTTGTCTTGTAAAAGTATGAGGTTATAATGATACTCACTTGGACAACGGAATCACGGGCAGCAATGACTAAGATATCTGCACAAGATACTACACTCCCTCCACATGCTCTATCCACTTGTGTCTTTATGTTATCTATCACCTCATACCCTCTAATCGAATTGAAGTTAGCTGGCAATTTCTGTTCCCCAACAAATGATCCAAAATCTTCTAAAAGAATCCCTCCATCGCATCCCTATAATCAAATTAAAGACACAATTAGATAGATAGATAGATATATAAATAGCAGAGTGCCACTTTTTGTATTAAAATGTCACTTTTAGATAAATAAATAAATAAGGGAGATGATTTTTTCGCCCCCATGTAGGATAATGCCCCCCGCGCATTATCCTGCTGGGCGAAAAAATCATCACCCATAAATAAGACATTAAAATAGCACTTACACTGACAAAACAGTCGTGGAAGAGCATTCGCATAAGGGAAGCACCCATGCGAGGCTCTCGGTCTATTACGGACCGTACGGCGGCCCTCACCGTGTCAAAGACGGAGGGGCACGTGTTGGCATAAAAGGAGACTGAGAGCTGTGCTGAGACAGGAGATGAGATGGTGATAAGAATGATGAGAAACCCTAGGTATAAATTTGAATGAGTGAAACCAGCCATGGGTAGAGACTTAGAGAGAGTATAGCTAGCAAGTAAAAAAAGCAACAAAGAACTTGGTATCTTTCTCCTGCTAGAGAAGGGGCTTGTTTTTTTTTGAATGATTTACAAGGGAAGAACGTGGCTTTTTATAAAGGAAGAGTGTGGGAGGGCGAAGATGACAGTTTCAAAGGCGCGTTAGATGTTAGCTAAGAGACGATTGATTACGTGAGGAAAAAATACCCGAACAATTAATATTTTTGACTAGAAATCGGACCCCACCATAGGCGGTGCCCCGAAAAACTCATCGGTAGACTTTGACTCAATCATATGTTTACCCATCATATTGATATCACCAGATAGACGGTCCTGATCTTGCTGATATCTTCCCAGCCGTTCAACCATTGAATCTCACGAACTCTTAGACAAAGCTCATCTCATTACCACTTCCTCTTGATTCGATAATGGGGCGAACTCACCATGTTTTACATTGATTAACCATCAGTCAAAGGCTATACAATTGCCAAAAAAGTCTCAGCAGAAGGTCAAAGTGTAAAACAAGGTGAGTTGGCCCCATTAACAAATTATGGTGTGTAAAAACAAGGTGAATTCGCCCCCATTAACAAAACATGATATTAGCAGTCTTTTGAATTTTTCTTCAAATCGACTGGAATCATTGAAATTTGAACTTTTTCATCCACCTAAATCCTCCCCTCTCAATCAAAATTCTCTCCATTCATTGTTCATCTTTTTGACATTATTTTGCTAGCATACTTTTTTTTTTTTTTTTTTTGATGGGTAGTTTGCTAGCATACATCACAGAAGGCATTTTGCGGAGGGGCTGTTGCATATGAAGACAAAATCTGCTGAAAAGTGATCCGGTGTGGCTGCTCTCACATGCAACAGCCCATCTACGAAATGCCTTCTGCGATAAACACTAGCAAATTCCTCATATCTTCTTTCACGAGGTGGCTCATCTGCAATGGACACTAGCAAATCCCAATATATAAATATTATATCTTAGCTAGTAACTTTAGCTATTAAATTGAAATTTGAATGACAACATTATAAATATAAAGTTTCATTAAAACTGTTAGATATTTTACGAGAATTATAAGAAACTGTTTACGCCTATTTTTGAATTTGGAATCAGTCACGAGGACATGGATCCAATGGGATTGCCTTTTCACCCAATTTTTGCAAGGGCACCCCTTAGTTTAGCATTCCCCAAAATTATATAATGTTAAAGGAGGTTTAATATGGTGCCCTGTCGGGCATGCTCTTTGCAAGGGGCAGCCACCCTTGATGTTTGATTCAACAGGGTCCCCTTTTTCATATTTTTAAGGGGCTGCAGTTGGATCAAATATCACGGTCAGCTCCCCCTTACACGAGCATGCCCGAGCGGGTACCATAAAATTTCCCATCTTAAAGTTATATTCTTGACAAGTTATGGTATTTTTTAATCCCAATGATGAGTAAGTGCGATAAAGTTGGGGCAAATGATGTTAACACAATTTTCTCCGGTTATTTTTGCAATTCAGGTCTTTCAAAAACCGCAGAGTTTATCATATAATTTTAGGGTTTTTTTCTAAATTAGCACATCTCTTTCTCTGGGATCTCCATCTCTCACCCGGGTCACAATCACAGCAAGGTGATTCCACTAAGGTAGGCCTCTCTCTCTCTCTCTCTCTCTCTCTCTCTCTCTCTCTCTCTCTCTCTCTCTCTCTCTCTCTCTCCACACGGAATTTTCTGTTACCGCTAATGAAACACAAAATTTTCTGTGTGAATGACAATCTACTCCCGCTTCGTTTGGTTGCAAGTAAATTTTTTTGGAAAAAGGGAGGGGACAAGCATTTATTAGAAAAGGGTGTCATTATGAGTGGAGAGAGAGGGGAGAGGAAAAGAGAGAGAGAGAGCATTATTCCCTAGAAAATTACAGGGAAACTTCCAAGGTAATGCTGATGTTACCTCTCTAGAAAATTAGTAGCAAAAAGGTCGGAATATGGAATGAAGGAGAAAAAAAGTTAAGAACATAGGATGGTGTTACGAACTCGAATCAGTTCGCAAAGTGATTGATCTTCTTTGACGGAAGATCAGCCTCTTGATCCGCTTTGAGGGAAGTTCTCCATTGTGCACAAAGACGCACTTATTGGAACAAGTTTCTTCATTGATTTAAGAAAGGCTGCATATATGCTATTTATAGAAAATCCCTAATCTGGACTCCTACATATACTAAACAACTAGAGAGAAAATGTAAAAAAATAACAACTATCTAAACTAATTTATTTCACCCCATGTGGGACCTATCTAGTCACGTAACATTCCACTTGCCTTGAAATTGATCAACCTTGTTCTCAAGGTTGGATTATTTGAGAAAATAATATATTACACCAGGGTCCCAAATCTGATTGGGCATAATCTTGATGAAAAACATATTGACATTGCCCTTTCATGTTCTTCAAAAATAGTGGTCGTGATCATTTGAACCTCACCTTCAAAATCCATTGTAATCCTGAAATAAATATGATTCTTCATTGAGCTGCATCAAAATATGATTCTTCAAGGCTGGCGGGTGTGTTGGAGGATTATGTATGGGGGAAGAGGCTTTGCCCAATCATTATTCTCACTTAGGGTCATAGTGTTGGCTGTCGGTGTGTTGGAGGGTAATGTCTGGGGGAAGGGATTTACCCAATCACTTCTTCTTACTTTGAGGGTTGGCTGGCGGGTGTGTTGGAGGAGTATGTATGGGTGAACGGGCTTTGCCCAAATCACTTGTTCGTATTTGGAGTGTTGGCTGGCGGGTGTGTTATCAGGTTAAGGATGAAAGAAGGGACTTTGCCCGATCACTTGCATTTCTTCTTGTTGGTGTGTTGGCAGACAGGTGTGTGGCTGTACATAAATATGGAAGTGTTTAACCCTTTGAATCGTACTGCTATTATACTGTCTCGTTATTTGAGAGTGAGTCAATGGCTCTCCTTGCTAAGAGATCAGTTTGACATGCTTCCACTTAATTATAACTAACACTATATAGTGTTTACTGTCTACCGTCTTGCTATTGAACCTCTTGATTGCTTTGATGATTTTTATTTATGTAACGCTTTCGATTGAATAAGTATTGATCGACATTGTTTGTTATATGCAATTCTTGTTACTTAGCATGCATTCATGCTTTGAATATCATTGTTTACAGAACAGTTGCTCATTGAATAGTAAATATTAAATATTGATTTTTGAATATTGATTTTTCACTCCATCTGAATAGTGTTCCAGACTCTTAGAGTAGTAGTTAAGTACCTATTGCTTTTATGGTGCATGGCTATACATGCATGCCTAGCTAGTTTAGTGGCCATGCCCCGCCCCAAATGACCAATGCAGACGAATGTAAATTAATCCGGCCCTCCAACTGTAAATTCCTGGCTCCGCCAATTGTGGTGTAGTAATTTCTAAGCCATGAATGAAATTGAGTTTGTATCCCCATCTTGTAATATTCTTCTACTATATATTTATAAAGAAAGAAAAGTGCTCCTAACTTATAGAAGCAAACAAACCTAGGAAAAGTAATGGGGCAGTGAGAGATTGCTGAAATGTAACAAGTGCTTTGTCACTGAAAACTCTCAATTTGATTCATGATGTGTACAGCAGAGAACATAAAATTAGCAAACTGACAATTAAATAACGCTTAATCCATCAGATTTGACAGGCAAAAATGCTGGCCGAGATACTTCTAGGACTTTTTTTTTCCCACCAATCTCCTGGGATTTTTTTCTCCCACATAAATCCCGTGAATAAAAAAAAACCCGGCAGAGAATATTCTGCTTCATTTCCATTTTACTGCTTACCTCAAATGAAAATAGGTGCCTAATGTTAAGAAGGGCTCACATTTGTGCAAGGCCAGTTGATGATTCAAACATGTATCCATCTTTTAGGGGGCCAAATTCCGAAGCTTTCCACTGGCTATAAAAGGAAGAAAAAGCAGACGACATAAGTTTATCATACTACTTACAATATTACAACAAAATGGCACATTAAAAGAATACGATCAATGATTAGTTCAATTGACAAATGTAGCAATACAACTACTCGGTGATCCTGTTCGCATCTACATGACGATGGAAAATAATATTAAAAATGAAAGAAATAGAAACGATTCAAAAATAAAGAGACTTGAGGCATATAGCAATATGAACATCTAACGCCATTTCCACTAATAAACTGAAAACACTGGGCAACAAAAATGAGTATGTCTATAAACTGAAAACACTAGGCAACAAAAATGAGTATTGTCTACAGAAACCAAAGGACATAACACAACCCCCAATGTCATGTTATAGTTTTGGGATAATTGACATGCAAACAGGAAGGGCAGCATAGCATTAGCTTCAATTGAACAAGCTCAACCTTGAGAAAGAAAGGTGGTAGGCCGAAGAACTGTTGAACGCTTCAACTTGGCCACTGAAGAAGGCGAAGGCTGGGCCAACTTACTGCTTACTGCCATGCCATGGTAATAGGCATGGATAGTAGAATACATCCAAGTAATCATGTCACCAGCTTGGAAACTAGTTCTTTTTTCTTTTCTGAAGAGAGCGACTACTAAAGTGTCGGCATGTCATTTCTAATAGTTTTGTAGCAGGGGTGAGCCTGCGGTCCAATTGGAAGGTGCAGCTTAACACAACTATAAGGTCCCAAGTAAGAATAACATTACATGCCTTAAAAAATCAAATTTAAATTGCTACAAACCATAATGGCCGTGTTCGGCACAGGGATTCTTGAATCCAGGAATAGCTATCCCAAGAATCATCGCACTGTTTGGGGCTGTTCGTCCACCACCGAAAAAGAGAGCCGTAACGCCTGGGTTGCTCCTACATTTCACAGTTCACCGACGGCTTCTAATCAGAAAAGAGAGGTAGAGAGCATAGTCAGTCACACAACGAGGGCTGAGACCTTGAAACCAGTGATTGCCAAGGGCCCTGAAATGGGGAAGGGAAGAGAAGGCCCAGGCATCATCTGAGGAATCAGGGATTGGAAGCATTGTCTCTGGTCTGAAATGGTTGAGGAAAAGCCGATACTGTAGTCCAACATGATTGAAGAGAAGCATTGCCTCTGATCAGACATCATCCGAGGAACCAGAGCTCAATTGATACTCAGATGGAGAACCCAGACCAGATCCTCCTTACATGACCCAGAAATTCAATATAAATACAAAATGGGAAGGGAAGTTGTGAAACTGCCAATCGCCGTGACCTAAACTATAGATTTTAAGGATCCTCCTTGCGTGACCCAGGAAGCGCAAGGTTTGAAGTTTAAACTTCACAAGAGATAGCTAAAAGAGCGAAGGAAAAAACGCAAAACCTAAGGGATAAAGATGCTTCCTTCGTTTCCTCTTGGAACTCTTCAACTCTTTGCATGTTTTTTCTTCACTACATGAAAATTTCGTAAAAAAGGATCCAGTGAAAAAGACTTTCTTTTGAGGTGACTTCTGTAGAGTTCTGGGCTTTCATCCAATAAAACCTTTTCCCGCAACAAATTCTGGATATAATACAGGAAGTCGATTCTTAGCTGAGGAGCTGCTTGAAAACAAATTGTTCTCAGTAAAGAGAGATAGTGACATTTCAGAAGCATGTATGCTGACAGACATTCCATTGTGTTGCAAGTGTCATTGCTGTATCCGTGTTTATTGAAACAACCATAAAGAATGTCAGATGACAATTTGGAATTGAAATGGGGCATCTTATTGTTTGCAGGAACTGAAAACACAAAATATTCATCCGATTAGTATCTCTTATGCATATGCATTTCATCGATTTTGATGAATTAATTAGATCATCCTTCTTTCCTCCACCAAGCTGGCACCCAACATGGAGCTCTTGCAATCCTATTTCTAAGCAACAAGGTCACATAATGATGTTCCTCACAGTCCATATACATGTATCATCAAGCTTGACAACCATGCTGTCAACCTTGCATATAATGTGAACTCATGATTACGGTACAAATGACAGAGTTATTTCCATCGAACACATCGACACCAGTCCATGTACGAGTAAAGAAGATTGTCCTTTCCATCAAAAGTGATATTTCCATCGAACAAGATACGTCTTGCAGATCGATAGAATCAAATTGTCGAGTGCATCTCCAGTGGATTTTTAAAGCTTCGTACTGGTCAAGGTTTTAAATTTCGGTTTCGTTCGTCACGGAAACGGAAAAGTTTTGGTTTTGGTTGGAAATTTCGGTGGAAATCTTGTAACATCAAGGAAACATATAAAACATATGCAAATGATAGAATTTAAAGATGAAACATCAGGAAAGGCACCACATTTTGCATTCACTTCGTATAAATATAATTATATAATACATACTAAAATAGTATACGACTCTTACACTTACGATTTTGGTTTATGCATTTCGGCCATTTCGGTTTCGTTTTCGGTTTCGGTAGGGATGGAAGCAGAAACATTTAATGTCATTTCGTGTCGGGTGTCAGTGATTCGACTGTGTAGTAGAAATCTAGAAATTGCCCTTCCAATTCCACATAATAATATCAACAATTCTTTGTGCACGTTTTGTTCGACAAATGAATTGTATATGGAACTTGCTCTACTGGCTTGGATGGAACCATAGTTTTAATGTGACAATTTCTCATGTTTCTCGCTCATATTTTTGAACCCCAGTTATCCTGTTTTCAGGTCTCACAATCCTCCTTAATGTTAACATTCGATTATCTGTTTGTCCTCTCCACAAAAATTTGGCTTCCAACTAGTACTTCATCATATCTTCCCAAAAATGAGTGGTGGGAGTCCTATCCTGTGATTTTTTTATCAGCAATGTCTTTCCATCAACTATTAGCACAACCAGACAACTTTAATTTTGCAAATCTTATTTTCAATGAACATTTAAGGAACATATGCCAATCAAAACGACTCAGCATTCCACCAAAGCAATATGGATGCTACAGATCTAAGGGTACATTAAAAATAGTTGCTAACAAGGCTGCATTAAAAAATCACCCAAATATCAGAGAGGGGCATCTGTAGACACCCCAATTTTGGTTTGTTGAGCCTTGGGAATCTGCAAATTTTCTGAGTCAGGGTTGGTTTTGTGCTATTATTATAGAAATTTGGTTTTGTTTCAAACATCATAATTTTCGACCCTAAATCAGTCAAAACTGAATTGATAAATTCGAAGTCCTATAGAAACCAAAATTCAAATTTTTTTTTTTTTCGAATTGTAAAAATTTTCTTTGGTTTGTTCAGCCATGGGAATCTGCAAATCCCTAATCCTTACCCAGAAAAGAAAAAAAAAACGACTTTGCTCAATAGAAGATATGTAAGCTAAAACATTAGAAACGAAACCCTCACCCAACGATGTTCATGCTATATCCTTGTTGGTGAATGCGAGGGCTTTCCTTTCATCTTTTCGATGAAGGATTAGACGATTCCAGAACAAGCTAGGGCAGCGAAAGATTTCTGGGGCCCGGGTTTTTTCCAAGAGACAATGTAAACCCTAACACCATAATCTATTCTATTAAGAGAGAGAGAGAGAGAGAGAGAGAGAGAGAGAGAGAGAGATTTCATGCACAACATTTTATTCAGAGCAAAACAATAATACAATACACTTAAAACTTGACTTAGTCACATCTTGACTATAACAAAAATTGGGCAACATTTTATTAGGACCAATTCAGGAATACAATACACTTTAGTGTTAGGCTAAGTCACATCTTGACTAGCAAAACATATAAATCAGACTTAGGAAAGGACAACATTAGTACATAACATGAGACCACCAACATTTAGTAATCCGAACCTTACAAAAATAAGAGATCAACTCAAATTAATCCTTTTACAATTAACTCGAACCTCACCTTGGGTTCCAGTGAGGGGGCTCAAATTGGACATTTTTAGCATAGCATTAGCGAAATCGGTCGAGAAAGCACTGGGGTTGTCGCCATACATGGTTACGATGGAATCAGTAGAGTTACCATTGAATAACTCCTGATCAGAGTGAAGTAGAGCTCTTTTATTGATCAACGCTTGATAATAATTGTTTCCAAAGCGATTGGGGCTCTGAGGATCCAAAGGGGCCAAATTGTTGTCACCATTACCAACATCTTGGGGACAATTAGCTTTCAGGGAAGTTGCAAATGAAGTATCTATGTTGGCGTCATGATAAATCCGATTTCGGAAGGAGGTACATCTGGCTTGGCCGACCGTGTGTGACCCAGACAAGGCAACTGTCTCCCTAGGACTGAATCCTTTGTTTCTAAATTTTTGGAGGATTGAATCAAGATTCTCAGTTGGGGCAACAAGCTCATTGTTAGCTGCATTCGTGTTCGCACTTCTTGCGTCTCTCCTCCCCACTGGGACTGAATAAGATGGTCCTCCGAGCTGTTATGAACAAAAACATGACATTAATTCGCTAAATTCTTGCCTGTTCAATCATGAAGAAACCATAGTTACAAAGTTCAGATTTTGAAAGAATTCTGCCGGATAGATGTTTGAAAAGTTTTGGAAGTGAATGAGGAAAATTTAACAATTTGTTGACTTGGAGTTTTTTAAAACAATTTGTCTTGTAAAAGTATGAGGTTATAATGATACTCACTTGGACAACGGAATCACGGGCAGCAATGACTAAGATATCTGCACAAGATACTACACTCCCTCCACATGCTCTATCCACTTGTGTCTTTATGTTATCTATCACCTCATACCCTCTAATCGAATTGAAGTTAGCTGGCAATTTCTGTTCCCCAACAAATGATCCAAAATCTTCTAAAAGAATCCCTCCATCGCATCCCTATAATCAAATTAAAGACACAATTAGATAGATAGATAGATATATAAATAGCAGAGTGCCACTTTTTGTATTAAAATGTCACTTTTAGATAAATAAATAAATAAGGGAGATGATTTTTTCGCCCCCATGTAGGATAATGCCCCCCGCGCATTATCCTGCTGGGCGAAAAAATCATCACCCATAAATAAGACATTAAAATAGCACTTACACTGACAAAACAGTCGTGGAAGAGCATTCGCATAAGGGAAGCACCCATGCGAGGCTCTCGGTCTATTACGGACCGTACGGCGGCCCTCACCGTGTCAAAGACGGAGGGGCACGTGTTGGCATAAAAGGAGACTGAGAGCTGTGCTGAGACAGGAGATGAGATGGTGATAAGAATGATGAGAAACCCTAGGTATAAATTTGAATGAGTGAAACCAGCCATGGGTAGAGACTTAGAGAGAGTATAGCTAGCAAGTAAAAAAAGCAACAAAGAACTTGGTATCTTTCTCCTGCTAGAGAAGGGGCTTGTTTTTTTTTGAATGATTTACAAGGGAAGAACGTGGCTTTTTATAAAGGAAGAGTGTGGGAGGGCGAAGATGACAGTTTCAAAGGCGCGTTAGATGTTAGCTAAGAGACGATTGATTACGTGAGGAAAAAATACCCGAACAATTAATATTTTTGACTAGAAATCGGACCCCACCATAGGCGGTGCCCCGAAAAACTCATCGGTAGACTTTGACTCAATCATATGTTTACCCATCATATTGATATCACCAGATAGACGGTCCTGATCTTGCTGATATCTTCCCAGCCGTTCAACCATTGAATCTCACGAACTCTTAGACAAAGCTCATCTCATTACCACTTCCTCTTGATTCGATAATGGGGCGAACTCACCATGTTTTACATTGATTAACCATCAGTCAAAGGCTATACAATTGCCAAAAAAGTCTCAGCAGAAGGTCAAAGTGTAAAACAAGGTGAGTTGGCCCCATTAACAAATTATGGTGTGTAAAAACAAGGTGAATTCGCCCCCATTAACAAAACATGATATTAGCAGTCTTTTGAATTTTTCTTCAAATCGACTGGAATCATTGAAATTTGAACTTTTTCATCCACCTAAATCCTCCCCTCTCAATCAAAATTCTCTCCATTCATTGTTCATCTTTTTGACATTATTTTGCTAGCATACTTTTTTTTTTTTTTTTTTTGATGGGTAGTTTGCTAGCATACATCACAGAAGGCATTTTGCGGAGGGGCTGTTGCATATGAAGACAAAATCTGCTGAAAAGTGATCCGGTGTGGCTGCTCTCACATGCAACAGCCCATCTACGAAATGCCTTCTGCGATAAACACTAGCAAATTCCTCATATCTTCTTTCACGAGGTGGCTCATCTGCAATGGACACTAGCAAATCCCAATATATAAATATTATATCTTAGCTAGTAACTTTAGCTATTAAATTGAAATTTGAATGACAACATTATAAATATAAAGTTTCATTAAAACTGTTAGATATTTTACGAGAATTATAAGAAACTGTTTACGCCTATTTTTGAATTTGGAATCAGTCACGAGGACATGGATCCAATGGGATTGCCTTTTCACCCAATTTTTGCAAGGGCACCCCTTAGTTTAGCATTCCCCAAAATTATATAATGTTAAAGGAGGTTTAATATGGTGCCCTGTCGGGCATGCTCTTTGCAAGGGGCAGCCACCCTTGATGTTTGATTCAACAGGGTCCCCTTTTTCATATTTTTAAGGGGCTGCAGTTGGATCAAATATCACGGTCAGCTCCCCCTTACACGAGCATGCCCGAGCGGGTACCATAAAATTTCCCATCTTAAAGTTATATTCTTGACAAGTTATGGTATTTTTTAATCCCAATGATGAGTAAGTGCGATAAAGTTGGGGCAAATGATGTTAACACAATTTTCTCCGGTTATTTTTGCAATTCAGGTCTTTAAAAAACCGCAGAGTTTATCATATAATTTTAGGGTTTTTTTCTAAATTAGCACATCTCTTTCTCTGGGATCTCCATCTCTCACCCGGGTCACAATCACAGCAAGGTGATTCCACTAAGGTAGGCCTCTCTCTCTCTCTCTCTCTCTCTCTCTCTCTCTCTCCACACGGAATTTTCTGTTACCGCTAATGAAACACAAAGGAAGAACATGGGTTTTTATAAAGGAAGAACATGGCTTTTTATAAAGGAAGAGTGTGCGAGGGCGAAGACGACAGTTTCAAAGGCGCGTTAGATGTTAGCTAAGAGACGATTGATTACGTGAGGAAAAAATACCCGAACAATTAATATTTTTGACTAGAAATCGTCATCTTTGCATGAGGACCGTTGTTTATGAGATTTCATATGACACGTGGACGTATAGGTACTCCCGTTGAAAAAACTTCAAATGTATAGTGGCGCCCAACTTTTTTGTTGATCTGGGCCATTCTTTTGTTGGACCCCACCATAGGCGGTGCACCGAAAAACTCATCGGTAGACTTGACTCAATCAAAAAGATGGATAGCTTGACTCCAATACTACGACCCATCATACTGAGTTGTTTTTGCATATGTAACGGCATGGGAATACATCAGATGGACGGTCCTGATCCAGCCGATATCTTCTCAGTGGGTCAACTATTGGATCTCACAAACTCTTAGACAAAGCTCACCCCTGCTTAGTGTGTGCCGCTCATATGTGTTGAGCCTTGGTTCTCCCTCTCTCGCATGTTTTAAGTTAGGGTTGGTTTTGTGCTATTATTATATCATCTTTCTTTCTATCAAATAAATCAGTTGGGGTCCCCGCTAAACCCAGCTTACCCATAAAAAATAAACAAAAAGAAATGCTCGTCTCATTACCATTTCTTCTTGTTTTGATAATGGGCGAACTAACCATGTTTTTCATTGATTAACCATCTGTCAAAGGCTATACAATTCCCGAGAAAAGTCTCAGCAGCTGGTCAAAGTGTAAAACTAGGTGAGTTGGCCCGGTTCACAAATCATGGTGTGTAAGACAAGGTGAGTTCGCCCGTTAACAAAACATGGTTGTGCAGATATCAATAGCCTTCAGCATTTGAATCCTTCTTCCAATTGACTCGAAGCATTGAAATTTCAACATTTTCATCCACCTAAATCCCCCCTCGCTTCTCCATTATTTTTTTTTATCTTTATGACATTATTTTTCTCTTTTTGTAGTTTGTAATCTATCAGTACTTTGTGGAGGAATGCTAAACTCAGGGGCACCCTTGCAAAACCCAGATGAAAGGGACCAAAGTGCATGTAATGTTCTTGATTTTTACATCTTATAAATGGACTTTGGTCACTTTCCACCAATGGGGGTGCCCTTTCATCTGGTTTTTGCAAAGGCACCCTTGAGTTTAGCAGTCCTTAAATATATAAGTAGCATATCTTATCTTAACTTTAGCTATTAAATCGAAAACTTGGGTGATTATAAAGGGAGATGATTTTTTCACTCCGCTGTAGGATTATGTGCCCCCCTCTTAACCTGATTTGACATCAAAAAAGCGTTAAAGTCTGCCCACAATTCACGTTAAAAGGGGGGCGCATAATCTTACAAGGGGTGAAAAAATCCTCTCCCAAATATAAATATAAAGTTTCTTTGAAACTAAATATTTTAGGAAAATTATAAGAAGGTGTTTACACCCATTTTTTTAATTTGGATCCAATGGGGGCACCCTTTCACCCGATTTTTGCATTGGCGTTTTGACATTAGCATTCCTCAAAATTATATTATTTTAAAGTTATATTCTTGACGAGGAAAGTGTTCCTAAGCTATAGCTTAGATAAGCTTGTATAAGCTATAGCTCAAAAACACATGTGGCCCCACATTTTTTGGGGATCCAAAGCATTCATTTGGAAGGCCCTTCTATGGATAGGGTGTGTACCAAAAATCAGCTCTATAGGATCATCCTAACGCTGCCATCTGTTAAGAGAAAAAATAGGCAGAAACATGGACACACATTGTTTGTCTATTTTCCACTCCACCTTTGATTGGGTTAGGATGATCCTATAGGGCTAATTTTTGGTACACACCCTATCCATGGAAGGGCCTTCCAAATGAATGCTTTGGATCCCAAACAATGTGGGGCCACATGTGTTTTTGAGCTATGGCTTAGATAAGTTTAGATAAGCTATAGCTTAGATAAACTTAGATAAGCTATAGCTTAGGAACACATTCCTCATTCTTGACGGTATGGTATTTTTTTTAATCTCAATGTTGAGTAAGTGTGATGAAGTGAGGGAAATACCAGTTACCGTGCAAGCCTTAAAATTTTCATTTATGAGGAAGAGGGACATATGATCTTAAAGCAATTTCTCTGCTTATTTTTGTAATTCAGATCTTTCCAAAACCGCATGACCTTATCATGGATCATAATTTTAGGGTTATTTTTCCCAAACAGATCTCTTTATTCTAGCTCTCCCTCTCTCACGCGGGTCACAATCAAAGTTTTAAATTTCAGTTTCGATACCGGTTTTGGACCCCACAAAAATCAAAATTTCGGTCGAAATTTTGAAATTTCGGTCGAAATTTTGAAATTTCGCTCGAAATCCGGCAGCCAAATTAAAGTAATATTTTACTCGTTATCGAAATCGCTGTTTCGGTCCGAAATTTCGGTCGAAATTTTGGGATAATTACAAAATAATTAAAAAGCATAAAAATGGTCGAAATCCCTAAAATTTCGCACAAAATTTCGGAAATAACGAAATTTCGACCGAAATTCCGAAATTTCGTACGAAATAATTATCTGTTTCGGGTAAGTGCCATTTCGGTTTCGCTCTTCATCAAAACTCGGAATTTCAGACCGAAATTTAAAACCATGGTCACAATCACGGTAAGGCGATTCCGTGAAGGTAGTCTCTCTCTCTCTCTCTCTCTCTCTCTATACACTTGAAAATTTTTGTTACCATTCCAAAAAAAAAAACACAATTTTCTGTATGGCAATCTAATCTAACCCCATCTCTAGCAACCATGAAAAGTTTTTCATGATAAATTAGTTCAACCAAGTGGGGAGAGCAGGGTAGTGCGGGTGGGAGGAGCAGAGACTTGAGAGGGCACACATGAGTAGTGAGAAGTGGCTAAAAAATCACGAAAAAGTAGATCATATTTTGGGCATAATTTCTTGTTTCCTGTTTTTCCGCGCTTTTCTCACCTTCTCCTTGCTTAGTCCGTGGCATATCTATCCCTTCCTAGCCTTCCTCACCACTATGAAAGCTAATATTTCAGGAAAAAAAAATATGGCAGCCAAATGTGCCCTAAGAGTTGAGTAATGACTCCCTAAAAAGATCAAGAGAGGAATGAAGATGTAGAAAAAACGTTAAGAACTTAGGATGGGAGTTGCCAGTATAATACTGATTTCTACAATACAACTCAAAAGTTCAAGATTTGATGTTGAGCACTGTTAAGAAACATTTCCAGCTTCCTCTCTAAGGCAAATAAAGAAACTTTTCAATCATAGCAGTACGTGGTACTTTGCTGTGGTTAGCCTAGGCTTTAAGAGAATTAGTTGTTCTTTTTCCATCACCAATTGGTTTTGGGAAACTTGGTTGGGCTAAAGATCCTACAAGTGGAATCAGAATGATGTCCCAGGTTCGAGACTCTCTGCGTAGTTTCTGAGGGGAATTATTGGCTTATGGGGCCAACTGTTCTCCTTGTGGGCTGGATTATGGGGACCAGAACCTCCCGCTGGCTCGAAAAGGGGCTTGATAGCCAGGCCACGCGCACTCAAGAGGTGTGCAGCACCTTATGCACATCCACAACTTTGTATGGGGCTCTGCGCTGCAGTTGATAGCAGTGCGGGGTGATGTGTTGTGGTCAGCTTATACTTGAAGAGAATTAGTTGCGCCTCTCCCATGACCAATTGATTTTGGAAAACTTGGTTGCGCTAACGATCCTACAAATATTATTTCCTTTTCCAAAGAGCTATTTTCCCCTCCATGAACAATATCATGGCAACGTAGACCTGAGTGGTAATATTGGATCTGGGATGCATCATAAGTACAACCGACCTATATTTGAAGGATAATGCCGTGTCGTCTAGTGGAGCTTAGAAGAAGGTGACTCTGAGCTTAGAATGAAAACTTGCATATAACCTGCATCCTGGATCCATATAATAAAAGCAAGAAGATTTATCTAATAAAATATAAAGAATAATGATATGGTAACCGAGTTGGAACGCAACAAATAGCTTCTTCTTCCTCTTGATTTTCTACCTTTTATTCTCAAAATGGCAAAACTAACCCTCCCCTTTCCACGAGGCATCTAGGCTCTGTTTGGTTGCAGGAGCTTGGGTGTGATGGGAGAAGACTAGAAGTCAAACGGCATTTCCAAAGCCCGGCAGTGAAGGGGGAGATTTTTGGAACTTCGTCCGGATTTGTTCAATTCCACTCTCGGCTAGGCAGCCTGTCTCCCTAGCAGCACTAAAAAATAATTAATAATTGGACAATTGACTTTTACACTAGATTCATTTATAAGCTAAACTTCTTTTCTTCCAAAAGTTAGATCTCCGCTAGACTGCTGCTACCACTACTTGATAGTCCTTGTTTATATCTTTTATTGCCCAAAAATCCTTCAATTCTAACATCTAATCAAGGTTTAAAATTTCGGTTTCAGTACCGGTTTCGGACCTTGAAATTTCGAAATTTCGATCGAAATCTGGTAAAAAAAAACAATATTTTATTCATTATTAAATTTCAGCCAAAATTTCGGTGAAATATTAAATTAATATTAAAAAACAGATTTTTTGTGTCAAATTTCAGAAAAACCGAAATTTTGACCGAAATTCCAAAATTTCGGCCGAAATAAATGATCATTTCAGTTTGTGTAGTTTCGGTGTCGGTCTCCACCGAAATCCGAAATTTCAGATTTCGGTCGAAATTTAATACCATGCATCTAATAACAACCACTTTTTGTTATTGAACATGGACAGCCAAGATCTATACACAAGCAATGGTAGTTCACATTCAATATATAACAAGAAAAAATTCACCTCCATATATCAGTCCCATTTATTTATCAAGCTCTTCTATTGATGGACCATGCACCAAAAACGTTCAAAGGAATGTAACCTTACAGTCTGTGGCTATCAGAATGTATCTCCCTTATGTTTGCAATAAAATTGTTATCCTGGTCTCACCTTGTATTTAGTTTTCGCAAAAATATGAATACATTAGGGGCATTTTGTATTATTAATCACAGAAATGTGATTAATAACACAAAATGCATGATCAAATAATTAAGAAACCATGCAAGGGGCATTTTGCATTATCAGCTTCCGCTAATAATGCAAAATACTCAAAACCAAGATTAGCTTTTGCTAAACAATACAAAATGCTCATGTTGGAGGCTTCGAATTGTGAAATAGTAGGGATTTGGTGCATGACCCTCTATAATAAAGCTTACAATAAAAAATGTTTTAGATCATTTGAATAGGTGAGCCCAACTTGGACTTTTGTCCCCTCAAATTTTGTTCATTCATTATTTAACAATCTTCTAGGACAATGAGAGAGAGAGAGAGAGAGAGAGAGAGAGAGAGAGAGATTTCTTGCACAACATTTTATTAAGACCAAATCAAGAATACAATACAGTCAGACTTAGTCACATCATGACTAGCAAAACATATTAAAATCAATCAATCTTAGTAAATAACAATTTTAGAGAGAGATTTCTTGCACAACATTTTATTAAGACCAAATCAAGAATACAATACAGTCAAACTTAGTCACATCTTGACTAGCAAAACATATATAAATCAATCAATCAATCTTAGTAAATAACAATTTTACCAGATAACTTGAGTCCAACTTTTTTTTTTTGAATTCTTGAGTCCAATAATTGTTAACCTACCCAATTAGCTAAAAAGCAACTCTAGTTAATCCTTCTACAATTAACTCGAACCTCACCTTGGGTCCCAGTGAGGGGGCTCAAACTACCCATTTTAACCATAGCATTAGCGAAATCGGTGGAGAAGGCATCAGCGTCATTGCTATACATGGTTACGATAGAATCAGTGGAGCCACCATTGAATAGCACCTGATCAGAGTGAAGTAGACCCCTTTTATTGATCAGAGCTTGAAAATAATTGTTTCCAAAGCGGTTGGGGCTTTGAGGATCTAAAGGGGCCAAATTGTTGTCGCCATTACCAATATCGCGGGGACAATTAGCTTGAAGGGAAGTTGCAAATGAAGAATCAATGTTGGTTTCGGAGTAAATCCGGTCTCGAAATTGAACACATCTGGCTTGGCCAATTGTGTGTGCGCCAGACAAGGCAACCATCTCCCTAACACTGAATCCTTTGTTACTAAACTTTTCGATAATTCGATTATCAAGATCCTCAGTGGGGCCAACAAGGTCACTGTTAGCTCCATTCCTGTCTGCAGTTCTTGCGTCTCTCCTCCCTACTGGGACTGAATAAGATGGTCCTCCAAGCTGTGATGATAAAAAACATGAGATGAATTGGCTAAATTCTTGCCTTTTCGATCATGAAGAACCATAGTTACAAAGTTCAGATTTTGAAAGAATTCAGCGAGGAAAATGTATGAAAACTTTGGATGTGTTCTGGATATTTAAAATAAATATATTGAATTGCTTTTTTATTTACTTCACCATATTGATTGTATATACATTAGGGATTTGCTAGGCAATTTCATGGAAAGCCATCTTGCGGCTCACTTTTGCATGAGAGACCAGCCACCTTGGATTAATTGAACAAATAAGACAAAATCTGCTAAAAAGTATATGCGGATGTTCTCTCCTTCAAAAGTGAGCCGTGAAATGGCTTTCCGCGAAATTGCCTAGCGAATCCCTATACATTATTATTTCCTAAATAAGGTTCAAAGAAGCATGTAATGATGGTTAAGTTCATGCATGTGTTCGCTACATTAGGGCATGGCTTAAATGCAGTATTTAAAAATTTCTCATAATGTGTGTTTTAATGAATTATTGTCTTTTTCAATGTGTTTTTTTCAAGAATGTGATTTTCAATATTTTAATTTCCCACAAGAATAGCAAATAATATATGAGAAATCTACGAATTACCTGTGAAATTCAAATATAATGCGGAAAATCTATATTTAATTCTAAAAATGTGAGAAATTTTCAATTATTTGGAACATTTCAAGTCCAAATTAAGCAAAATTCATGTTGTAAATAGGGTGACGGATTGTTTAATACTTATAAAATCGTTTTATAAAATATGAGGTCATAATCATACTCACTTCGACTACGGAATCTCGAGCTGCAATGGCTAAGATGTCTGCACATGACACTACACTCCCTCCACATGCTCTATCCACTTGTGTCTTTATGTTATCGATCACCTCATATCCTCTAATCGAATTGTTGTTAGCTCTCACTGTCTGTTCCCCAACAAATGATCCAAAATCTTCTAAAAGAATGCCTCCATCACATCCCTATAATCAAAAGACACAATTAGATAGATAAATATATATATATATATATATATATATATATATATATATATATAGAGAGAGAGAGAGAGAGAGAGAGAGAGAGAGAGAGAGAGAGAGAGAGAGAGAGAGATAAACGGGCCAATGCAACTTATTCAACTTACACTAACAAAGCAGTCATGGAAGTGCATCCGTAAAAGGGAAGCACCCATACGTGCCTCTCGGTCGATTGTGGACCGCACCGCGGACCTCACCGTGTCGAAGACGGAGGGACAAGTGTTTCCATAGAAGGAAACTGAGAGTTGTGCTGAGACAGGAGATGAGATGGTTATGAGCATGAAGAGAAACCCTAGAGAGAGGGTTGAATGAGTGAAAACAGCCATAGCTAGAAAGAGAGAATGGGAAAGTAAAAGCTAGCAAGTAGAAAGCAACAAAGAGCTTGATAGGTTTCTCCTAGTTGCTTTGCATGCAAGAGAAGGGAGCATTTTTGAATGATTTACAAGTGGAGAACATGGCCTTTTATGTAGGAGGTGTGAGGGTGGGAGGAGAAGACAATTTCAAAGGGCAATATATATATTTTTGACTTGACATTGTCATCTCTTACCATGGCTTTGTCAATGGAGGACATTTCAACGGGGTTCTTCTTTGTTTGGTAGTTTCCTATTTTTTATGTTGTAGCTCTAGCAACTTGTTTTTCTTGTTTTTTGGTATTAGATGAGTCCCATCGGACAATTGTTGAGGGAGATTCGTTAAATGTGATCCGTTGGCTGAAAGGTGGGGTGGCTCCTCCGTGTAGATTTCTTTCCATTTTTGATGAGATTGAGGACTTAACTGCGGGGTCCGCTATCGGCTTTCAACATGTTAGAAGATCGGCAAATGATAAGGCGGATGCGCTAGCAAAGCGTGGTGTCTCTGGTGGTTCTATTATGTGGTTCGACCACCGTCCTCCCTGAAAAGGGGTTTTCTCTGTATTTTGTTTTTTCTTCGTTCCTGTTTCTTTCTTGCTTCCTATTGTAGATATGGGTGGTCCATCTCGGCCTCCTAAATTTGCTATATATAATTATTGCCATTTCAAAAAAAAAGATGGGTCCCTACTTTTGGGTCATCCTGGTTGTTATTCCCCTCTGCATGTAGAGGGTTTGCTTTTATGCTTATTGTTTATCCTTTCCTTAATCAATATATCTGGTTGGGGTCCTGCCTAACCCCAGCTTACCCATCAAAAAAAAAAATTGGGGGACATTTCAAGTTTATGAGATTTATCTGATGCGTGGGCGTATATGTATTGCCATTTAAATACACGCGCAAGTAAAAGTATTGTGGGGTCCATCTCTTATCTGTAGCTTGGCTCTAATACTAATATACTATCACCCATTATACTGATTTTTGCACAATGGCATCTCCATGTGGGGAATATACCAGATGGATGGTCCAGATCTTGATGATATCTTCTTACTTGGTCAGCCATTGGATCTCACAACTTAGACAAAGTTAGTCTCAGGATATCATTCCCCTTGATTATATTTTGTTCACAATGCAGTCCGAGTGGTCCTATCGTAATATCTGACATATTCTTAGCAGCCAATAAAAAAGTGTCGGACATGGGGAGTTTCGACCCATATTCAAAACATCAGGGTCGGGCGGATGCCAGTGGCCTTCAGCAGTTGAATCTTCAAATCTACTCGAAGCCTTGAAATTTGAATACTTTTCCATCCATCTATTTTTTTTCTATCTTTTCGTTCTTCAACTTATAATTTGTGACATAATTTTTCTCTCTTTAGACTTTGTAATCTATCTGTACTATATTATGTAATGGGAAATCTACCAATACTAGCTTTCCTTCAGCTATAAGATAAAAAAAAAAATCGAAAACTTGGTTAACAAACTTACAAATTCTAATAAGAAAGTCACTTTTAACTTCATTCCTATTATACACCCTCTCTCTCTCTCTCTCTCTCTCTCTCTCTCTCTCTCTCTCTCTCTCTCCTGCCTTATCAGATTCGTTGATCCTAACCTCACCCATAATGTCCACCAAATGCTTTGAGAACACCTTAATCAGATGATCCATTAATCCTTGTGTAGGGTTCTCTCCAGAGAAGCTAATGTGGCCAATATGACCATTAAACTTGACTAGAATTCAAATAGGGGTTGTGTGTTGCCAGCATAACATCCCAAGAACCACCTTTCATAGTGTCTCCCGAAGGGTTTGTTTGTGCGAAAGGGACAACAACACCATGTATGAATTGGTGGATAGACATAAGAGATTAATCTATGTTCCAGGATTTAGATTTAGCTTTTGCGATGAAATGTCAAGAAAATTAGTCTTATGACAATTTGCTGTGTTTCGAAATTCTTAAGTGTGAGTACAGAAAGGTCTCTGGATTGTGTTCCTTCATATTGATAACATGTTATGGTTCTAAGTATGTAGGGCCTGCCTAGGTATGAGACTGAGGAACCGAGCCTGAGGACATGTTTATAAAGAAATAGCCTAATGTGTTCTATCAGCTTAGGACATGTTTAAAGGGATAGCCTAATGTGTTCTATCAGCTTTGAAGCTTTTGGCGTCTTAATTAATTAATTAAGTACTTGACATTTGGTACTAAAGCAACCACCACATCATGCGTTCAAGTTATGGAAGGGGCGACATGTGGAGAGGACTACCTAGAAAAGGCTACCTAGTAAAAAAGCTAGTGTGAAAATTGTTATAGTGAAGTTACCACAGAGTGGGCTGCTGCGGAAGCGACTTGTGGAAAGGGATACCTGGAAAAAAAAGTTAAGAGTGAAAGCTGCCACATAGTGGGCTGGATGCTAAGGATTATAAAAAGAGTTACCTAGAAATTAAAAGGGCCAGAGTGAAAGCTGCCACATAGTGGACCGATGCAAATGCAGAAGCGTGGTGGCATGTTATAGTCCTAAGTGAGGGCCTACCTAGGTATGAGACTAAGTAGGACTCAGCCTGATATGTGACATGCTTAACAAGACTAGCCTAATGAGATCCATCTGCTTGGAACATTTGACGTATTTGTTATCCTTTTTTTTTTTTTTTTTGTGATCTTCGACTACTAACAAGCTACTTACGATCTAATAGTCACCGGAATGCCGTGTTCTATCGCCATTTTCTAGCCCCTATTCCATTTGCCGCCGACATGTGTTAAGTCAACGACATTTTTCGAGCTATTTTTAATTTAAAATAGATCAAAAGGTTGTCATCATTTTTATGAAAATTTTATCATCATTGATCCTATTTTATGAAGGTTTGATATTTTGTGGGCTGTAGCCACTATTTTTCTGATCAAAACAGCCCCACAAAAACCATAAAAACAACCACAAACTAGACCAATTTTTGCCGTTTTCAGGCAAAAGCATGTAAGTTGTCACTGAAATGCTTTTGCCGGATGGAAGATTAGTCCCCGTCATTTTCTCAGCGAGATTTGACCCTGGAGGTTGAAATACATCAATGGAATGGTCCACCCGTTTGGGTTATCATAAGGTTGCTGGTTCAATTTTGACTCTGCACCATTGATTTCACTATTATTAAGGATCAGTAATGGAATAATTCCTTCATACTCATAGAGATAGTGGACATAGCAAATCTTGGTTTTCACCTCGCTTGTGATGGACTCTGAAGAGGGGTACATGCCATGTATCTACCTTAGGTCATCTCTTCCTAGGTCTATTATGGGATGTACAATGCAATTTTGGTAGAGATATTCCATTTCAGTTGGAAAATGTAGTTACATGTTTGGGATGGGAGGAAACTTTGCACATTTTTTTTTTTTGAAATGGTGGATATTTATTAACTTAGAAAAACAATGACCAAGGCGATCATGGGAATGAGGGGTACATAAACAAAAGAAGACAAGGAATAAGAACAAGAACTACTCAAGGGGAAAGATGTTAAAAAGAAGGGGAAAAAAAACTCTAAAACCGATCTATCCACTCCCTCCCGAGCAAGGGGATCCGCCTCTCCATTTGCCGACCTTCTTACATGGTGAAAGTGGACCAAATAACCCTCGACCCGATCCAAGATCTCCTCACAGAACTTTAAAAATCTCCAAGAAACTTTGCACGGAGTTCGCTCTGGGCTTTTTTTTATCGTGAACCCCCAAATCATTTTCAAAATGCGACCTGGGTGCGCGCTATAGTGAAAAGAAGGCCTCCTATGTCAGTGGTTCTTACTTCTAGACACCATTAAGTCCTTTTTCTTTGGTAGCCCAATAGTTACAAGAATTAAATCCTACTTGAGGAACATCTATTCTGGTAACCTGCCAATCCGTTCATATAGATCGTAAGATGGACCACTCACTTATGGAATTCTGGTTGTTGGCAATGCAAGTTTGGTATTGCGGTAGGAAAGGGTAATGTGGGCGTATTTTAATCTCCCGCAAAACGGGATTGGATTTCCACTCATAAGGAAGGAAGGTTAGATACCTTTGACAACCGGGTGGGTTGTCTTTTTGGTTGAAATGGGATGGTGTTTCTGTAACAACTTATTCTAGCTATAGCACCAGCTCATTCCCATACTTCATTTCTTCTCTCGGGACATTCTCTTCTTCTTTAACTATGTCATTTGCTTGCCCTAGCACCGGTTACGAGAACAGCAAGAGCAGATTCTATATAAGAGTACCTTCTATCCCATTTGGCTCAATAGTGCCGGAGGTGAGCTCTATTCGGCCCGGAGCATTGATTCCCCATAACGAATACGCTATTCTTTCTCTCAATTGCCTATCCTGTGCTCGAGAAGGTCCCCCAGTTCCTCGGCTGCACTTCGAGGTGCATTTAATTGTCTTACATGAGACTCGGGATATTCCCCACCCCCACCCGCATCTCAATTAGGACAGGATAGGGCATGGAACCTTTCACTCATCCACTCTGCCCGCCCTTCTTAGGTTAGTATGTTGAAAAACCCTTGAAACGCCATAAACGTAAGGGCGTTATAGGGCTTCCTGCGAGCTACGCTTTCAAAGCGAAGCGTATCGGGTCCATCAGGTTACATTGCAAGATGGTGACTAAGCCAGATCAATAACATTAGGATCATGAGAGGATCCTAACCTTCTATTTTAAATCAAGTACCATGTCATCAAAACCCTTTGTTTTGTTGGGAATATAACATTGAAATCCCGTAATACTACCATGGATATCTTCTACTTCTCTCTTGCTTGTACGGTGACTTGGCATTCCATGAAACCCCTACCACTAATTCACGAGGTTGATAGCCAAACACTACTTAACACTATTCTACAAGGTAACTACGAGGCTTGTCTCCTCCCTATTGACTACTTACATGGTTACACCACTACCCTACAAGATAACTATCTAAAAAAAACCTATAATTGCTAGGTCATCTGCCGATGTTAAGTACAAAGCATTAGCTATTACCATCTCAGATGTTCTCTCGCTATCTATGTACTTCAAGCCTTACCAGTTTCTGTATCTCTTCAAGTCGTTCATTGTGACAATGTTGGCATCTCTCACGTGGTAGCTAATCCTGTTTTTTTACGTATGTGCCAAACATGCCAATGGATTCATCTCACTTCATATGGTTTGGTAGCTGCTTGGATTGCAAGAACTTTTTGGAAATTGAAGTTTGGAAAAGAAAAACTTTTCCAAAATTTCTTAGTTTTCCATTGGTTGATTACAAGTAAAAAAATCTAACTTATGCCACAGCCGCTCAAATTTTATTCCGGACGACCTTCAATTTATATAGACATCCCCCAAAATACGCTATAACTATATCATTTCACTCGAAATGGTTGAGACTGAAAAGAACTTCCTAGGAAAACAAAATTCCTGCAATCAAAACAGGGTATTTAGGGTCCGTCCGGGATAGTAGGCCTTCCGCGCGACGAGCATAGGAAACTCTTGGGGCTTTTTCAGGTCCGATTGGGATTACTGACTCAAATGGGGCGGAGATCCGTGTAGTTCATCAAGGCTTAAAAACTATTTTTTTGAAATAGCGATTTGCATTAAAAAGAAAAAATGACAAGGGAGCACCCGAGAAGGGGCAACCCAGAGAACAAAAACAAGAAAGAAGAAACAGAGAAGAAGAAGAAAAGATACAATAAAAATAACAAAATTATATTACGGGGGAAGATGATCGAACCAGAGAATACTCTCCCTCCCAACTCCCTGCTTGGCTAACCCATCCGCCTTTTCGATTGCCGACCTCCAAACGTGATTAAAGACAATAGCCGAACCTGCAACAAAATCCTCAATTTCATCAAATAACGCCAAAAATCTCCAAGGAGGAGCTACACCACCCTTCAACCACCGAATGACATTCAATGAATCCCCTTCAACAATAATATGGTCTAATACTTCTCTACTCAACTTCTTGATCCCAAAATAGGCAGCTTTAACCTCCGCCTCAGAAGAATCATACACACCAATAGGACCAGAAAAAGCCCAAAGAATCTCACCAAACTCATCACGGCAAAGACCGCCCACCCCCGCTGGACCCGGGTTTCCAAAACAAGCACCATCAAAGTTGATTTTCAACATTCCTAGCATCGGAGGCTCCCATCTTTGGACTATATTAATTTTCCTCTCTACTAAAGCACACTTCCCTCCAATGTTCCCAAAGATCAAAGGCCGATACAAAAAGAAAGGAAGGAAGACATCTAACCCATGATATGACCAATGCTATAATCCGCATGTACAAATAATAAGGTGATTTGGCCAAACCCTCAAACACCCTAGAGTTTCTTTCCTTCCAAACCACTCACCACGTAGCTAGCAAACACACATTCCACAATAATTTTCCTCTCTTTTTCCATGGCATAAACCCCCACATACTCAAAAGATTCTGAATAGTTCTAGGGAAGACCCAAGTGATTCCAAACCTCAGAAAGATACATCTCCATATGATCCTGGTGAAAGAACAGTGCATGAACAAATGATCCACAGATTCCCCATCATTAAGACAAAAAGGGCAATGAACAATTAACAACAACCCACGGTTTCTCAAGAAGTTAATGGTTTGTATCCTTTGATGACAAACGGCCCAACCGAAGATACTAACCCGAGGTGGGCAGTGAAAATTCCATACCTTTGCAGAAAATGCAGGAACAGAAGGAGGCATCAAACCATTATAAAAAGATTTGACAGAGAAAATGCCGGATGATTCCACTGTCCATATTCTTTTGTCTTGACCCCCACGTTTTACATAGCACTTATTAAGGAGCCGCCGCAACTGAGATTCATCCTCACTTTCTCACTCAAAAAGGATTCTTCTAAAGGCAGGACACCATATCAACTTACCACCACTACGATCAAAACATTCACAAACTAAGGCTTCTTTGTTAACATCCACCCGATACAGCCTAGGGAACAAGATCCTTAACTGCTCCTCTTCACACCACACATCACTCCAAAACTTAATTCTATCACCACCATAGACCCTGAACCTCACCTTTAGATTAATGGAGCAAGCTAATTTCAAGATATCTCTCCACGCAGTCAACCCCTTTTTCTTATATTCGTCCTTTGATTCCCACCCACCCGGAATACAGCCATACTTACTACAAATCACCTTAGCCCATAAATTAGGCTGCTCTTCCCCAAATCTCCACAACCATTTCTCCAATAAGGCATGGTTAAACTCCTTAAACCTCCTAATGCCCAAACCTCCAAACTTTATAGGTACACATACATCCCTCCAGTTACCAAAGAGATGCCTTTCTTCTCCTCATTTTCACCCCACAAAAATCTACGCTAGATCTTTTCAATACGCAAGGCAACACTAACCGGACACATGAAAAGAGACATAAAATATATAGGCAAATTGGCCAATACAGCCTTAATCAATACCAACCTACCTCCTCTAGACACAATATTTCTCTTCCAAGTATCCAACCTTCTCCCAACCTTCTCAATTATCGGTTCCCAAACAGTTTTATCAAGTTTACTAACTCCTAAAGGTAAACCAAGATAAGAAACGGGAAGGTAATCAAGATCACACCTTAAAATTCCGGCCATCTCTAAAGCCTCAGCCGAGGGAATATTTAGGGCATACATTTTAGACTTGTGAAAATTTGATCTTTGACCAAAGATAAGTTCGTAACATCTTAAAGTAGCTTTCAAATTGAGCACTTGATCCTTATGAGGTTCACAAAATAAAAGGGTGTCGTCCGCAAATTGGAAATGAGATACCTCTACATTATCACCCCCTATTTTAAAACCCTTAAGCATCTCCAGGCTACTACCTTTAGCCAGCAATCTACTAAGAATTTCTGCCATAATTACAAACAAGAAAGGGGATAACGGATCCCCTTGCCTAAGACCCCGGGAGGATTTGAAAAAATCTTTGGGAGACCCATTGATCAGAACCGAGAACCATGTCGAGGATAAGCACACCCTAATCCATTGGCGCCATCTTCCCCTAAACCCCATACTATCGAGTAAAATATCTAAACACTCCCACTCCACCCTATCATATGCTTTTTCCATGTCCAATTTACACAAGATCCCTTTCAACCTAAGCCTGCGATAATAATCAATAGCCTCATTCGCAATGAGAGAACAATCCAAAATTTGTCTTTTTGCCACAAAGGCACATTGACTATCAGAGATAATCATAGGGAGCACTCTTTTAAGGCGCTCCGCTAACACCTTAGCTAAGATCTTATACAAACATCCCACAAGACTAATAGGTCGAAAATCAGAAACCTTGGAAGCCCCCACAACCTTTGGAACTAGAGTAATAAAAGTAGCCCCAGTACCCTTGTCTAACACCATGCCCTGATGGAATTCCCTAAAGAAACCTACTATATCTTCCTTCACATATGGCCAACATGCTTGGAAGAATGCCAAACAAAAACCATCCGGCCCAGGAGCCTTATCTCTACCCAAGAAGAAAACCCATCTCTCAATTTCCTCCTCCTCAAAAGGCTTCTCCAAAACTCTGCATTGATCATCGTCTAGGCGCTTAAAATCCAACTCCTCCGGAGTCGGTCTTAAAGAACCATCCGACGAGTACAATTTCTTATAAAATTTCAAAATCACCCCAGTGATCTCATCCTTATCTGTGATCTTTTCACCCTCAGCCTCCAAGAACTCAATCCTATTACCTCTCCTCCTAACACTCGTGTTCTTATCCCCCTCCTTTAGCCATTTAACCCTCGACTTTTGTCTCCAAGATATTTCCTCATGCAGTAATATACCATTGTGTTCCGCCTTAATTCTACCCAACTCCTCTCTCAAGTTGATGTTCCCATTCCCCTCACCCTCAAGAAAATTTATTTCCCCTATCCTACTCTCCAACCATCTCATACGATTTTGATCTAAGGCTCTTTTCACTTTTACCCATTCCCGCAACTTTTTCTTCACAAATCTGAGCTTACGACCTATTATCACATCTGAAGGCCCTTCCGATTTAAGAAAACTCCACCATTCCCCCAACCTTTCCTCCATACTAGGAGTTTGCAACCATGCAATCTCAAATCTAAATGGAGGAGGACCCCAAGATTCAAGCCTAGGATCTAAAAGAATAGGGCAATGATCGGACACCGAGTGAATCAGGGATCTTTGATACACATCAGGAACCAGATTCGACCAAGCGGGACATATAAGAAACCGATCAATCCTGCTCTGACTCTCGCCTCTATTCCAAGTAAAACTATTGATCCAAGGATTTCCGATAAGACAGTGGTGGAGGGAGACTCCCTCAATGTCATTAGATGGTTGAGATGTAAAGAGATAGGATAATAGTGAGGTGGATCGGCTTGCTTGGGAGGGAGTCTTCAGTGCGGCTTTAGAACACTTTGACTTACTCCCCCTTTATCCTCCCTTGAGGTGTCTTTGTTTTGTGAGCTTTTCCTTTTTCTTTTTTCTTTTTTGTATTTTTTTCCTTTGTCTTTTCTTATCATCTCGATCACCAGGGTTCTCCCCGTTTATCTTTCTCTCTGTTTATTTAATCCTTTGCCATTCAAAAAAGAAAAGGCATAAGGGTACGTCTTTCTTTGCCGCCCTTTTTTTCCTTTTCTCGAGAAAGTCAGGAGGTTCCTCCTCTCATCATTTTGTTGAGTAATAGTTCTTAGCATGCATCAACACAATTAGGGTTTAAGCAGTCACCCCAAGTGTGACTTATAATTGAATGAGTAGACAGTAAAAAGAACACGGGTCAACAAGAACACATTCATCAGGCAGCTTAATCTAGTCACTTTACAGACAATAAGTGTTGTTTTAGAATTTAGAATGATGTTGAGAGAGAGAGAGAGAGAGAGAGAGAGAGAGAGAGAGAGAGAGAGAGAGAGAGAGAGAGCATAGTACTTCATTAAGACCAAATTAAGATCAACATATCAACATTTTGACGAGCAAAACATATATAAATCAATCTTGGGAAATGACAACTTTGGTATAAATAACTTAAGAGCAACCTTTGTTAACCCTCCTATAATTAACTCAAACTCTTACGAGGAATTAGAGAGCATTAATTCTAATTAACCCTTGCACAATTAACTCGAATCTCGCCCTGGGTTCCAGTGAGGGGGCTCAAATTCCCCATTTTAACCATAGCATTAGCAAAATCGGTGTCGAAAGCATTTTCGTCATTGCTATACGTTGTCACGAATGAATCGGTGGAGCCGCCATTAAACAACACCTGATCAGAGTGAAGTAAACCTCTTTTATTTGTCAAAGCTTGAAAATAATTGTTCCCAAATCGGTTGGGGCTCTGAGGATCAAGGGGAGCCAAATTGTCATCGCCATTGGGGCTAACGCGAGGACAATTAGCCTGCCGAGAAGTTGCGAATGAAGGATCAATGTTGGTTTCGTTATAAATCCGGTCTCGGAAGTTGACACATCTGGCTTGGCCTACGGTGTGTGCCCCAGACAAGGCAACCATCTCCCTAGCACTAAATCCTTTGTTACTAAACTTTTGAAGAATTGAAGGAAGGTCCTCAAAGGGGGCTACAAGGTCACTGTTGACTAAACTCGTGCTTCCAGCAGTTCTTGCATCTCTCCTTCCCACTGGGACTGAATAAGATGGTCCTCCAAGCTGTGTTAACAAAAAAATATATATATAAGATTAATAATCTAAATCCTTACCTTATCTACAAGGAAGAACATAAGACTTTTGGCAAGTTTGCAACCGTGAAAAAATATTCCATGGAATATTAGTGGGGCCAATTGCAATAGGTGTGGAGAGAGAGAGAGAAGAGAAAAATCACCAACTTGAAGTGAAGTAGTTTTTTCAATGGTTTTTAGGAATTTCTCCTGCTCTCTCTGCTCGAGCAGTTTCAAGTCTCCCCCCTCCTGAGCACCTCTTTCACAGTTTTTTTTGTAGGTAAGCTGGGGTTGAGCATCCAACCTCTTCGTTGAGGAACAAAGTCTTTTATCAATGGGCTAGAGGCTCACCCCTCCTCTTTCGCAATTGGGCCCACGAATATTCCATATGGTATAATTTTTCATGACTGCCAAACATGACTTTGGTGTTTACATGAGCATATATATAGGGAAGTTTTGGGTCACTTTTGTTTCTTGAACCCAATTTGATTTGTAAAACGTGGGCGTGTTTTAATCATAGTTACAAAATTATTCGAATAATTGAAATTTTATCGACAAAATTATTCCCAATTATTTCATGAAATTTTCAAACTGAATTATTCCTGAATCCAAGCTATGTAACTAGGTTGTAATGTCCGTGCATGCCCAGGAAATTAAGAGATGAAAATCATACTCACTTCAACAACAGAATCGCGGGCAACAATGGCTAAGATGTCTGCACAAGATACTACAGTCCGTCCACATGCACTATCTACTTGTGTCTTTATGTTATCTATAACACTAAACCCTCTAAGCGAGCCTTTGTTAGCTGGCGCATTCTGTTCCCCTACAAATGATCCAGTGTCAGCTAGAAGAACCCCTCCATCACAACCCTATAATCATAAGACACGACAGAGACAAATAGTTAGATATACAGGCAGAAAGAAACATAGAAAGATAGAAATGAGATTTTATATGGTGCCCAGCGTGAAGTCCAATGTACCACCAGTACCCTTGATATTCGATCCAACCGCAGCATCTTAAGTACTTAAAAAAGGCTGCTGTTGGATCGAATATCAAGGGCGGTACCGCCTACCGTGGACTTCAGGCTCGGGCAACATATAATTTCTCATATAGACATTTAGATTTCAAGCGTCGGTCCAGATTCCTAGAAAAATTCCAGGTTTAAAAAAACCGATAGATAGATGTGTAATAACAAGAAAAGCGGCCCTATCAGGTTAAGAAGAACTTATATGATAAATTGGTGTTCAAACACGTAAAGGTGGTGCGATGGAAGTACCGCCCTTCATACTTAATGCAACAGCAGCTTCACAAAAAGTGATCTGCAAGTTGGATCAAATATCAAGGATGGGATGATGAGTACTTGTTTGTACTCCTATTATTCATATAATTTCTCCCGGTTTGGTACTAAAGAGTGCAATAACTCACATTAACAAAGCAGTCATGGAAGTGCATTCGTAAAAGGGAAGCACCCATGCGTGCCTCTCGGTCGATTACAGACCGCACGGCTGCCCTCACAGTGTCGAAGACTGAGGGGCAAGTGTTGGCATAGAAGGAGACAGAGAGTTGTGCTGAGACAGGAGATGATATGGTGATGAGCATGATGAGAAACTTTAGGTAGAAATTTGAATGAGTGAAAAAAGCCATGTTTAGAGAATATGGGAAAAGCTACTAAGAGCTTGAAATCTTCTCTTAGTTGCTTTGTATGCAAGAGAAGGTTATTCTTTTTTGAATGATTTACAAACGAAGAACATACCCTTTTATAGAGCGTGGGTGAGGTTCACTTTCAACGAAGCGTTGGATATATGAAAAATCAGCTTGCACACCACTGAAGAGCAATTTTAAAAGTGAAGAGAAAAATTCAAAGAAAAAAAAACACAAGGTTTACTTTGACTTTTCAAATTGTCTGTTTTTTTTTTTTTTTTTTAGGGAAATGGGCTTTGTCACATACGGAAATTAAGTGTGAGGAGATTGGAACAACCTGTCTGGTTAATACCTCTTCTTCCTTTTGAACTCTCAAAATTGGGGTGATGGGAACGATCCTGTCTGGTTAATACCTGTTCTTCTTTTGAACTCCCAAAATTGAACTTCTACTAATTCTATATTCCCAAATTTCCGGTCAACATATGTCTGTGCCGCTTGAAAAGTGGAGTATTCTCTAATTAGATTTCCATGCTACTTTAGACTTTTAATGATTCATAGATGGTTAATTCAATGTTGTAGTTTTTTAATCACAGATTAGTTGTTTTTAAACTGCTTCGTTTGACAATATTTAGCTAGCTAGATTTCTGATTTCCGAAGAATGTTCAGATCTACTTGGCATTTTTATATTCCATTCCGACTTGAATTTCAAATCCATGTGGACATTCTCTGAATTCTCCTTCCTTCAAGTTATTTTAATCAATTCCTCAGGTCGTTTTCCAATTTCAATCGAACACCACTTTTTTTTATGGGAATTCCAATCAAACCTAGAGAATAGAATATTCATTGAAGTGTCCAAGGCCTTCATATCGATTGGTTATCCTCGTTGAGGTTTCCACATGAAAAGCAAAGATCCCACATTGGAAAAGTGAATGGATGTTGAAGGAGTTAGACTTGGGCACCATCGCCTTAATGGCTAGCTTTTAAGGTTGAGTTCTACCCAGGTCCCCAGCAAGCGGTTTAAGAACCAGAGTGTGGTAACACTGTGTACCCTTGAGGACGAAAAAAATCTCGTGTGAAGGAGGAGATTTTTGGGGTTCCATGCGAAAAGCAAAGATCTCACACCGAAAAAGTAAATGGATGTGGAAGGGCTTTTAAGGACTTGGACCCCCCTTATCGGCTAGCTTTTGAAGGTAAGTTCAACCTTAGTCCCAACAATCCTAAATTACATATTAGTAAGGCCATATGCTGTCCAAAACTGATTACATCACTTCGTAATCCCCCGTATCGGGTTGCAACTTGCAACTCGATTGAAAAAAAAAAAAAAAAAAAAACTCTCCTCGATGAACGACTCATTCTCCTAATGAATGACTCATTCTTCCTCTTGAAACCTGTGAACGAGCTTCGAAACCCTAGGCAACCATCTGAGGTAAGCTCTCTCTCCTTAAACCCTTTTTTCTATGGTTTTCCCATCAAGCACAAGAAATGTTTGATTTTTTTTCTATTTCTCTTCTCTTTCCCTACATTTCTTTTTTCTTGTTTCGCTCAACATTGTTGTAAATAGATCTTGTTCTCTTTGTCCGATTCATTTTGGGGAAGCTAATTTCACTTCATTCATTTTTCTTCTTTCTTCTTAATAAATCTAAAGTTCCGGTCACAATAGCTTGATCGTTTATTCTTTCTATCTAGGCGAATGAGAGAGGCATCTCAACTATTTGATAGAATGACACGAAGAACTTTTGTTTCTTGGGATGCTAATTTCACTTCATCTGCTTCATTTGTTGGTAGTTTGCTTGCTTTCCTTTGCTGGAAACTAGTTATTAATTCATTGTTTTAGTCAAGGTTTAAAATTTCAATTTCGGTACCGGTTTCGGACTTCCGGAAAACCGAAATTTCGGTCGAAACTCCGAAATTTCGGTCGAAATTTGGTACTCTCGTTCGAAATTCCAGACAGAAATTTCGTGTAACGCTTTTTTTTTAAAAAAAATAAAAAAATGCATTTTCTCAAAATTTCGGATTGAAATTCCCAAATTCCGAAATTTCTGCCAAAATTTGGTATATGGCGAAATATTTAATTTTGCCAAATACCGGTTTCGGTCCCCACCGAAATCCGAAATTTAGGATTTCGGTCGAAACTTAAAACCATGGTTTTAGTTAATAATGGACCTTGCCCAATGGATTGAATCGGATTCGTTGATTGCTGTGAAAACTTTGAATGGAGAGATCAATTGTCCATGGAAGAAGAAGCGTATGTGTAAACAAATCCTTCAAATAGTGATGGGTCTTCAGGAGTGGAAGCTGATGCATTACTGGCGTGAGGCTAATGGAGCCGCAGATTTCCTCTCTGTGATGATAAAATATAAAAGATAGATAACGCCTTTCTCCCACAGCTTAAGCTTTTGGTGAAGTTGGTTAACATGGTATCAGAGCCAGAGGTCTCGAGTTCAAACCTCCCGGATAGCAAAAATCCGCATGCGATAGCAGGGAGTGTTAAATTATAAAAGATAAATAACGCCTTTCTCCAACAACTTAAGCTTCACCATGCGTGTGGCTTGTACTATATCGGTTTGTAATTTTCCCTGTTCGGTTCTTATAATATTCTGGTAGGGGTATGTGCCTAACCCCTGCTTGGTTCAAAAAAAAAAAAAAAGAACTTTATCATTTCCCTCAAAATAGTGAAGACAAAAAAATTGTAGGAAAATTTTTTCGCGAGAAATGTATTTCCTGCTATCCGAACAGGGCATAGGGGTCTTTCTTTGCTCCCTTTGGTCTTTTTCAAGGAGAGCTGGTGGTTCCTCCTCTCATCATTTTTCAAGTGTGACCTATAATTGAGCAAGTAGACATTAGACAACAAAAAGAACACTGGTCGACATTCATCAAGGCGGCCTCCACAGTTTAATCTAGTCACTTTAGTGATGATAAGTGTTGTTTTAGCCCTTTTAGGATAATGTTGGTGTGTGTGTGAGAGATAGAGATGTTAGAATGTATTAGGTAAGATCTTTCTAGATCTGACCGTTGGATTATTGTAGGGGTAGATTAGGTTTTCTCCGCATTTTTCATTATCTTTAGAGAGAGAGAGAGAGAGCATATTATTTATTCAGGGTTGGTAGGAAAACGGGATCCCGTGCTGAAAAAAAAGCACGGGTCCTCCATCGTGACACATGCGCAACAAACAAACAAACAAACAAAAAAGAGCGCTTCTCCACACAAATGCCAAAGAAACAAGAAAATTGGCAGATCCATCGGTCTGCATGGGACCCGGAATTCAGAAGTGTTATCCTTATTTCATTGAGAACAAAGTATAAGATCAACGAAATTACATCTTGACGAGCAAAACATATATAAATCAATCTTGGGAAATGACAACTTCAGTTCAGTATAGCTAACTTAAGAGCAACGTTTGTTAACCCTCCTATAATTAACTCGAACTCTAACAAAAAAATAGAGAGCCACTCTAATTAATCCTTCCACAATTAACTCGAATCTCGCCTTGGGTCCCAGTGAGGGGGCTCAAACTCGACATTTTTATCATTGCATTAGCGAAATCGGTGGAGAAAGCACTGGGGTCATTGCTGTACATGGTCACGATAGAATCCGTGGACCCACCGTTGAATAACACCTGATCAGAATGAAGTAGAGCTCTTTTATTGATCAGAGCTTGAAAATAATTGTTTCCAAAGCGGTTGGGGCTCTGAGGATCTAGAGGGGCCAAATTGTTGTCACCATTAGGCTTAACACGAGGACAATTAGCCTTCAGAGAATTTGCAAATGAAGCGTCGATGTTGGTTTCGTTATAAATTCTATCTCGAAATTGAACACATCGAGCTTGGCCGACGGTGTGCGCACCAGACAAGGCAACCACCTCCCTAGGAGTGAATCCTTTTCTATTAAACTTGCTGAGAATTGAAGGAAGGTCCTCAGAGGGGGCTACAAGGTCACCTAAACTCGTGCCTGGAGCTCTTGCGTCCCTCCTGCCCACTGGGACTGAATAAGATGGTCCTCCAAGCTGTGATAACAAACAAACTAAGTTTAATTAGCAAGCTAAATTCTGACCTTATCTACCCAGAAGAACATTAAGACTTTTAGCATGTTTGGCATCCATGGAATAATTTTTCATGATCGCCAAACTTGTTTTTTGTTTTTTTATGAACATAGGGAAGTTTAGGGTCACTGTTGTTTCTTAAACATAATTCGTTTGCAAAACATTGGTGTGTTTTAATCATAGTTAAAAATTATTCGAATAATTAAAACTTTCTTCAAAAAATATCTACTATTTTTTGCCCCATAAACTTTAAAAGCTCTCAAATAATTCAAAGGCTCTCATTTTTTTTTAAATAAAAGGCAATTGATTAATCTAGTACTTGTGTAACATTTATAAACCATGCGAGGTATTCCAAATTATTAAAAGAGGTAATGTGATTAAACTAGCCATAATATTTTGAAGACAACATGGGTCTTTTTTGAATTTTCACGAATCATTCCCAAATATTTCCTGAATTTTTCCAACATTTGCCTCTCCGAATTATTCATTCGAGCTTTGTAAGTTTGTTCTAATTTTCATGCATGCTCATGAGGTGAAAATCATACTCACTTCCGCAACGGAATCACGGGCAGCAATGACTAAGATATCTGCACAAGATACTACACTGCTTCCACATGCACTATCCACTTGTGTCTTTATGTTATCGATCACCTCATACCCTCTAACCGAATTTTGGTTAGCTGGCGTATTCTGTTCCCCTACAAATGACCCGGAGTCTTTTAGAAGAATTCCTCCATCACAACCCTATAATAAGTAGATACAGTGAGACAGAGAGAGAAATAGTTAGATAGAGACATGGAAAAAGAAAGATAGATAGACATGAGATTTATATGGTGCTCGAGCGTGAAGTCCAGTATAGGCGTACCAGCCTTGATATTTTAAGTGTGTAGGTGGGTACCACCCTTGATATTTTAAGTTGCTGCTGTTGGATCAAATATCAAGGGCGGTACTTCTATTGTACTATCTACACTGCTCTTCATGCTCGGGCCCCATTTAATTTGTCGTATAGACATATAGATTTTAATTGTCGGCCTCGGTTCGTACATAAATTCCAATTTAAAAAATAGATAGATAGATAGATAGATAGATGTGTCATTAAAAGAAGAGTGGAACTCACATTAACAAAGCAGTCATGGAAGAGCATCCGTATAAGGGATGCACCCATGCGTGGCTCTCGGTTGAGTGCAGACCGCACTGCGGCCCTCACTGTGTTGAAGACGGAAGGGCAAGTGCTGGCATAAAAAGAGACTGAGAGTTGTGCTGATACAGGAGATGATATGGTGATGAGTATGATGAGAAACACTAGAGAGAAAGTTGAATGAGTGAAACCAGCCATGTCTAGAGAGCTAGAATGAGAAATACTTCTAAGAGCTTGAAATCTTCTCTTAGTTTCTTTGCATGCAAGAGAAGGGGTTTTTTTTTTTTTTAATGATTTGCATGGGAAGAACATACCATTTTATATAAGGGAGAGTGTGGATGAGGTTCAAATTTTCAACGGAGCGTTGGATATTTGGAAACAGTCCAGCATTCACACCACTGGCAAGCACAATTTTGAAAGTGATGAGAAAAGTCAAAGACAAAGAAACACACGTTTTACATTGACTATTCAAATTATCTTTTTTTCTAGCAATGACTTTGTCACATACAGAAATGTGAAGAGATAGGGCCGATCCTGTCTGGCTTATGCTTCTTCTTCTTTATGAACTTCCAAAATTGCCCTCGATTCCCAAATTTTCGGTCAATATATGCGTGTGCCGCCTGAAAAGTAGAGAGGGACTCCAGTACTTTGTAATAAAGATTGCCATGCTACTTTAGACTTCAATGATTCATGGATTGCAAATTCAATGTTGTAGTTTTTAATTACAGTTAAGTTATTTCTAAACTGCTTTAGTTTTCTAATTACAGTTTAGTTGCTTCTAAACTTCAGATCTCCCTTGGATTTTAGATTGAATTCTGTCTTGATTTTCAGATCTATGTATATATATTCTTTGAATTCACCTTCAACTTATTTTCATCAATTCATCTTGGGAATTGTTGAAGTATAAATGATCACATAGCTAACAGCTTAAGATTTTGGAGTAATTGGTTATTTTACATGGTATCCAACCCAAAAGAGAAGTCACGTGTCATAAGTATGGCCACACATGAGGGGGAGTGTTGAAGCATAAATGATTATATAGCGCCAACTCTAAGGTCCTCACAATCGGTTGTTACAATCTGAAACGAACAGGGCCTAATAAGTAATAGCCTAAGCTTTTGGAGTAATTGGTTGTTTCACTTGTTCGCTTTCATTTTCCAATTTGAATTGAACAGCACTTTTTTATGGGATTCAGATCAATAACATTGTTGCAATGTCTATTGGAAGGCCTCCATTTCAAAAAAAAAATGTCTATTGGAAGGCCTGCAGGTCTATATCTAATCCTAAATTACATATTAATAAGGCCTAGTTTGTATTGGATTTTGAGATCCGATTCAGTCCAAAACTGATTATTGGACTCAAAATTAAAAGCAAGACAACTCAATATCCAAAGCAAACAGGACCTAAGGAATATTATATGCATGCATGTAACTGTTCAAAGTGTTGTTCTAAGACGATGTTTAAGAGAGAAAGAGAGAGTTCTTACATAATATTTTATGGGAAGTGATAAATCCGCCACTTTTGATTACTAGGGACACCCATCAGCATATCAATGACTGCAGAGAGGGGCTGATGTACTTCACGTCAAAAGTATTCAATGGGGCGGTGTCCCAAGTAATCAAAAGGGGCGAATATCTTACTTCCCTATTTTTATTGTGATTTGCAAGCATTTTCTATAATAAATTCATAACATTGTGTTTGTACAAAGATGCTTCTAAATAGGGTTAATGTTGTTTTTTCTTAAATACAATTCATAATGCGAGGCACTTTTCAATCATAGTTACAAAATTCTCCAAATAATTAAAAAATTCTTGAGAAAAACTCTATTTTTTTTTATGTCCCATTTACATTATAAGTTAAAGATCATGGAAGGCCATTGACTCATGGTTCATTGAGGGGTCCAAAATTTGGAACTCCAATCAGTCTCTGCGCATGCCTATTGGAAGGCCTCCAATCAGTCTCTGCGCATGCCTATCTTCCATATTTGTCCGCAAGTACCTTAGAACTTTACTTTTTGATCGTGTGTTTGAAAACCTAGTCCAACCACTCCCAATTGAATTCCCACTTATCTCCACGTTTCACTCTGTCAATGGGCCCTACCATTGACGACGTGTAGGATTACAATCTTCAAGGTTTATAGTCAATGGGGAAAAAATCAATAATAAAATGATAAAATATCAATAATAAAGAAGATAACAGCCGACATCTTAAATTATGAGTTCACTGCCCAAACTCTCCTGGTTAAGATATGATCTTAATGATCAACCTTGGTCCCCATTCCATACATGTGCGATCAAGACCATTAATATGGTGGTTGGGCTCTAGCTCAATGGTTGAGGCTTTGTTTAGGTCGCAGGTTTGATCCCAGCTTACGCACCAATAAAAAAGAGCATTGATATGGCGGATTCATGATAGAGCATGCACGAACTTTGTCCCACAACATATTCACAACAAATGCCAACAAAAATCAGTTATTTAGGCCCCACTTGTTGGATTTTTAGAATCAATTTTGAGTCCAAAACTGATTATTGGACGATTATTGGACGAGCTATAGTAGGATAGACTTGTGTTTGCCCACCACTAGTTCAATAGTAGATTGTGTACAGTGTACATGTGTGGACGTTTTGAAGGCTGCATCAGACTCCCTCGGTTGAGAAGGTCCAGAAGGACTCGTACTCGAGTCCGAATGATCATCACCAAAGCTACCTTTTCTTTAGGGTTAAAATTTGACGGGAAAGATTCAAAATTCAAGTTCTCTCTTGTTTTCAAAAGGCAAGTGTCGTCTATGTTTGTGGGGACTTGAACCCATGACCTTGGAGGGTGTGTGAAGAAGGCTTTCAACTTTCTATGCAAAACAAACAGTCCCACATCGATTAGGATGAAAGAAAAACTCATCCATATAAGATGTGGAGTAGAAGGAAAGGCTTGTGCGCGCCTCACAAGGAGCATGAAATTTGTTGGGTGCCTTGGTCTTGTATGAAACACAAGTTCATAGACAAAAACCACACGCCGCGCCTCACTTGGCCGGTCCGGGTCCGGATAAATTAAAAGTAACTTTTTGGTGCCCAACATTTTGTCTTTTCTAATTAACTCTTAAACAGATTTTTATCTCCCTAACGTTTCTGTTAATTAATGGCACCCATTAAAGTGTGACCGTTTCATCTCCAATATGACTCTTGGGGGAGAAACATCTTAGCCCGCCAATGACAATTAATTATTCTCCAACAGCCAATTTTCTCCTCTATAAAAAGAGAGAAGACAGCACTATTTTGACAGATCTAAACACACGTTTTGGGCTGAGAAAACACAAGGAATACATGACGTTTTCATGTTGTTTTGGTTACTGTTTTGTACAAGGAAATCAGATTTCTCTCCTTCCTTCCCACTCTGTTCCGTTCCGTGTCTTAGCACAATTCTAAGGTGGTTTTACGTGAACCAGTCAACGAGTGCACATGGATTAGAGCCAATTTGGCTGTTTTATCTTAGAGCGTCGTTTCACGGATTCCGGTTGCACCATAGGGGGTGGATACGATTCTTAAGGAGAGTGACCATGTGACACGACTCAGCCTTTCATTCCTTAATCTTCAACAATCTGATTTCCAGAAAGGGTTTTTCATTAAAGAGATAGGTGCAATCTGTTTTTTTCTAAAGTTTTATCTCATTTATGGATTTTTAACGGCAAATGAATTTTGGGTCCAAGTTGCACTAACTTGGGGCCGAGTGACCAGATTTGGGGCAGATTAACCAAGTTGGGTCTGACCTTATTTTTGGGTTCAACTAAGCCATAGATCATTCCTTTTAATGTTAAGGGTTCTCACACTTAGAGATTTGTAGTAATCTGATCATCTAATTTTCCAACATGAAATCAAACCAACGAATGGGTGTGCAAGCCTAGTTAGAGAGCCAATTCTAACCACATCAATCTGCAAAACAATTTCTCTGCTTTGGATCAAGCTGAAGAAGATGAAGGTGAAAGAGAAACCGCCTCTTCCCCATCAATCAAAATATCAGCCCCCACTATCAGATGGTGTTTCGGATCTAGAATGGGAATCCAAACTGAAATGCCTGAGGTACCAAAGAAGTACCCAATCTGTGATTACAATTGCTACTATAATGCAAGCCCCAGAAAACACCTATGGGTTAGGAGATGATAGCCCTCCTCCCACTGAGGACAATCCATAAGAAACCCATCAGAAGTTGAGGAAAGAGCCAGAGAATCAGGAAATTGAGTAAGAAGATGATTGACCTCCTAGATCACTAGAGGCATCAAATTCACTCTCCTATCTGTTTTGTCCGTAGATGTCTAGTTTTTTTGGATCATTTGAGTCCTTTGTTTTCCCTGCATAGAGTGTCTCAAGGATAGGGATGGTGGTCTTCATTAATTCTTAAATATATCATCTTTCTTTTCAATTAATAAACCGGCAAGGGTCCCCGCCAATCCCCAGCTTACCTATGAAGAAAAGTATTGTTCAAGAAGAGAGAGAGAGAGAGAGAGAGAGAGAGAGAGAGAGAGAGAGAGAGAGTATCTTATTTCATTAAGACCAAATTAAGATCAACGAAATAACATCTTGCCGAGCAAAACATATATAAATCGATCTTGGGAAATGACAATTTTGGTAATATAACTTGAGAGCAACTTTTGTTAACCCTCGCTCCTATAATTAACTAGAACTCTAACAAAATATTAGAGAGCAAACTCTAATTAGTCCTTGCACAATTAACTCGTATCTCGCCTTGGGTCCCAGTGAGGGGGCTCAAATTACCCATTTTAACCATAGCATTAGCAAAATCGGTGTTGAAAGCATTTTCGTCATTGCTATACGTTGTCACGAATGAATCGGTGGACCCGCCATTGAACAACACCTGATCAGAGTGAAGTAAACCTCTTTTATTTGTCAAAGCTTGAAAATAATTGTTTCCAAATCGGTTGGGGCTCTGAGGATCTAAAGGGGCCAAATTGTCGTCACCATTGGGGCTAACGCGAGGACAATTAGCCTGCCGAGAAGTTGCGAATGAAGCATCGATGTTGGTTTCGTTATAAATCCGGTCTCGGAAGGTGGTACATCTGGCTTGGCCCACGGTGTGCGCCCCAGACAATGCAACCATCTCCCTAGCACTAAATCCTTTGTTACTGAACTTTTGGAGAATTGAAGGAAGGTCCTCAAAGGGGGCTACAAGGTCACTGTTGACTAAACTCGTGCTTCCAGCAGTTCTTGCATCTCTCCTTCCCACTGGGATTGAATAAGATGGTCCTCCGAGCTGTGATATATAGCAAAAAACATAAGATTACCTTATCTGTGAAACAGCCAATTTGCTGCAAAAGCTTAAGCTGTTAGAGTTGGTTTTATTTAATCATTTTTACTTCAACTCTCTTCGCTATGACACCATGAAACAAACAATTACTCCAAAAGCTTAAGCTGTTAGAGTTGGTATTATTTAATCATTTATACTTCAACATTATCTACCACGAAGAACATGACTTTTGGTAAGTTTGGCAACCATATATTCCATGGAATCTTTGTGGGGCCAACTTATAGAGATGGATGGAAAGGGAGAGACTTGAGAGTCCATCCACATATTCCATCAATCACTCTCCAGTCCCCTTTCACAATTGGGCCGACGAATATTCCATATGTATTGGGACCTGTGTAAAACTCACACTTAAAAGCTAGTCGTTAAGGGGAGGGTGCCTAAGTCCTCAGAAGCCCATCCACATCCCTTCACTTTTCTAATGAGGGATCTTTGCTTTGGTGTGGAACTCCCAACAATCTCGCCCATCCATGTGGGAGCAACGTGGGAACTCCAAGATTTTTCCCAAGGGATTTTCTCCATCCTAACGGGTACACCGGGGTTACCACACCCCAACTCTGATACCACTTGTTGGGACCCGTGTAGAACTCACCCTTAGAAAAGCTAGCCATTAAGGAGAGGGTGCCAAGTCCTTAGAAGCCCTTCCACATCCATTCACTTTTCCAATGTGGGAGCTTTGCTTTTGAGAGGAACCCCCAACAATATGGAATAATTTTTCACGATTGTCAAACATGCCTTTTGTGTTTATATGAAAACAAGTAAGTTTAGGGCCACTGTTGTTTCTTAAACACAATTTGATTTGTAAAAACATGAGTGTGTTTTAATCATAGTTACAAAATTATTCGAATAACTGAAATTTTCTTGAAAATATATTGACTAGTTTTTTGCCCCATTTTAAATTAAAAGATCTGGAATAGTTCAAAGATTTTCTCATTTTTTTGAATAAAAAAAAATTTTCAGAGATGAACCCAAAATTTCCCAACTAAACGTGAATTATACAAATAATTCATCTATTTCTCATCTACCATCATTTCATGATTTTTATTGTGTCTTACTTAAAAAATGAAATTATTTGTAGAAGTTTTACGTGAAGTAAATAGAAAACTGCCTGCATCTTTTTTGAATTTTCATGAATTATTCCCAATTATTGTAAGAAATTTTTGAACATTTGCCTCCCCAAATTATTCCTGAATCCAAGCTATATAGTTCTGATGTCCATGCATGCCCATGAAAAGTATTGAGGTGAAAATGATACTCACTTCAGCAACAGAATCACGGGCAGCAATGGCTAAGATGTCTGCACATGATACAACAGTCCCTCCACATGCACTATCCACTTGTGACTTTATGGTATCTATAACACTAAACCCTCTAAGCGAGCCTTTGTTAGCTGGTGCATTCTGTTCCCCTACAAATGATCCAGTGTCAGCTAGAAGAACCCCTCCGTCACAACCCTGTAATCATAAGACAGTGCGACAGAGACAAATAGTTAGATAGAGAGAGAAAGTAAGAAAGATAGACATGAGATTTTTATATTGTGCCCGAGCGTGAAGTCCAGTAAAGAGGCTACTGTTGGATAGAATATCAAGGGTGGTTCCGCCTGCACTGAGCTTCAGGCTCGGGCACCATATAATTTCTCATATAGACATTTGGATTTTAAGTGTCGGCCTGGGTTCCCAGATAAATTTCAGGTTAAAAAATAGACAGATAGATAGATAGGTAGATGTGTGATTACATGAAAAGCGGTGGGTCTGACTATCTGGTTTAAGTACTAAAGAGTGCAATAACTCACATTAATAAAGCAGTCATGGAAGAACATGCGTATAAGGGATGCACCCATGCGTGCCTCTCGGTTAATTGCTGACCGCACTGCGGCCCTCACTGTGTTGAAGACTGAGGGACAAGTGCTCCCATAGAATGAGACTGAGAGCTGTGCTGAGACAGGAGATGATACGGTGATGAATATGATGATGAGAAACCCTAGGAAGAAATTGGAATGAGTGGAAACAGCCATGGTTAGAGAGTATGGGAAAAGCTACAAAGGGTTTGAAATTTTCTCTTAGTTGATTTGCATGCAAGAGAAGGACTTATTTCTAATGATATGATATTGCATGGGAAGAACATGCCCTTTATATAGGGAGAGTTGCGTGAGGAACTTTAAAAGAAACGTTGGATATTTGAAAAAGGTCAGCATAATTTAAAAAGGGTCGTGAAATTCAAAGAAAAAGAAAGACAAGTTTTACTTTGACTATTCAAAATTCTCTTTTTTGGAAATGGGCTTGTTACATACGGAAATGAGAGGTGATGGGGACGATCCTGTTTGGTATATAGTGCCGCTTTTTCTATGAACTCCTCAAATTCCTAAAAGATGCTCCATTCCCAAATTTCAGGTCAATATAAGCGTGTGCCAAGTGAAAAATAGAGAGGTACTCGATCGAGTATTCTCTAATTAGATTGCTGTGCTAGTTTAGAATTCCATGATTCATGGATTATAAATTCAATGATGTAGTTTTTAATAACAGTTTAGTTGTTCAGATCTCCTTGTATTTTAGATTCAATTCCGACTTGAATTTCAAATGCACATAGATTTTCTTTGATTTCACCTTCCTTCAGGGCCCGTTTGGATACCTCACATTTTGTATTTGGATGTGGAATTGAGTTTTGAATACAAAATGATTAGATCCAACAGCTCATGTAGAGGGAGACAGATAGGGAAGGAACGGGGTACTTCCTAGTGGAGGGGAGAGGTTGAGGAGCAAAGAAGGTGAAGGAAATTGCCACATCTGAGGATTTCCAATTTCTTATTTCCACAGCAAATTTAGAAATCTGATTTTTTTTCACTGTCAACTGCTGAATTATAAATCCAAGAATTTGATCCGATCCAAATTACAATGCAAAAAGGGCTGAAAATGTGAGAAATCCAAATCAAAATCTTCTCGGCATCCAAACGGGCCCTCAAGTTATTTTCATCAATTTCTTATGTCATTTTCCAATTTCAATCTTCCAACACTCTTTTTGGGATTAAAATAAACATCACTGTAGCTACCACCAGGCGATCAGTAATCCTAAATTACTTATTAGTAATGCCCTATTTGTTTTGGATTTTGAGAAGAGATTGCCAGTCCAAAACTAATTATGGGACTTAATTAAATGCAAATTTGAATCCAATAGTCAGTTCTGGAAGCGCAATAATTAGTTTTGGACTTACAAACGGTTCTCAAAATCCAAAACACAGGGTCTAAGGCTTATTATATGCACCGCTCAAAGTGTTATTTTATGGGGATGTTTGAGAGAGAGAGAGAGTATTTTATTGTGACCAAATTGAGAAGAGATTAGCTCAGAATTAAGCGTTGACTTTCAAGACATATCTAAATCAATATTGGGAAATGACAGATGCCATCAGTAGTCCCTGCACGTTTAAGATTATGAATGACAGCCGATAGAGAGTCCAAAACCAATTATTGGACTCATATAAATGAGTCCAATAATTGGTTTTGGACTCTCTATCGGCTGTCATAATCTTAAATGAACATTGCCTAACCTTTTCTATAATAAGGAGAGAACATAAATTGCGAAGCTTATAAGTAGGGTCACTGTTGTTTCTTACCCAGGATGAAGAACAAAGCCTTGTCAACGGAGCTAGAGGCTCAATCCCTTAAAATCATGGATTTAAATTTTAGTTTCAGTTTCAATTTCGGCCTTCGCAGAAACCGAAATTTCGGCCGAAATCCGGTACAAAAAAACAATGCTTTATCCCTTACCAAAATTTTTTTTATGTCCCATTTACTTTTTAAATAAAAGATCATGGAACGCCATTGACCCGTAGTTCATTGGGGGGTTCCACAATTTGGAACTTTCCTAAACTCCAATCAGTCTCTGCGACATGCCTATCTTCCATATTTGTCCTTAAGTATCTTTGGACTTTTACTTTTGATCTTGTGTTTGAAAACATTGTCCAACCATTCCCAATTGATTTCCCGCTTATAGGGGTGTAAACGAGCCGAGCCGAGCCGAGCTTGGCCAGGCTCAGCTCGGCTCGTTAAGCTCACAAGTGAGGCTGGGCTCGGGCTCGGGCTCGAACCAGGCTCGGCTCAGTCAGGCTCGCGAGCCTTACCGAGCTTGGTTTATATTATGTTCACACCCCCACATCTTCCCTGGACAGCCCTACTAGTGTAATTTGACTACTTTTTTTACACTATGAGGGGTGGTCCTAGTAACAAATGGGGTTCCAAAAATGAAGTGACATATTTTGCCCCCCCCCTTTCACTCCATTGACAACCCTTTTAATGTATATATTAATATAATATATATATATATATATATATCAAATTCTTAACGAGCTTTAACGAGCCGAGCCGAGCCGAGCCTGGCCTAACTCGGGCTCAGCTCGTTAAGCTTAACGAGCCGGCTAGGCTCGGCTCGTTAAGGATTCGAGCCGAGCTCGAGCGAGCCTCCGAGCCTGAGCCAAAATTGACACCCTTACTCGCTTATAGACGGGAAAATTAAATAAATAATAAAATGATAAAAGATCAATAATAAAGACGAAAACAGGCCGACATCTTAAATTAAGAGTTCACTATACAAACTCTCCTTGTGAAGGATATGATCTTAATGATCAACCTGGGTCCCGCATTCCATACATGTGTGATCAAGACCTTTAATATGGGGATGGGCTTGTGCCTGTAGCTCAATGGTTGAGGCTTGGGTCCCAGCTTACCAACAAAAAAAATGACCATTAATAATCCCGAGCCATGATAGAACATGCATGATCTTTGTAACCATTCCAACCGTGGAGGTAAAAAATGGATAGATTTATGAAGGTTTAAATATGTCCATTTTACCTCCACAAATCATATGGTTGGAATGATCCTATGGTGCTGATTTTTTGGGCACACCCTATCCCTGTGATGGCCAATTAAATGAATGCTTTGGATCACCCAAACAACGTGACGGCCAATTAAATGAATGCTTTGGATCACCCAAACAACGTGGCCCCACTATATATTAAGCTAGTGTGTAGATAACTTATTGACATTAGTGTGTAGAAACTCTTTTCTCAATTAACACATCCTTTTTCTAATATCGACGTCGACCTTATTATTTTCTATTTCATATGCCCATTCTTAATTCTCACTTTTGGTAGGCCGTATTGGTTCCAACCATCTGATGCGAAATTTCATGTGCGTGATTGAAAGGAAAGTCTGATAAAAATTCAGACTCAAAGGACAAAAGTCCGTTGATTGGATGGTTATATTAAACATAAGTATGTGTTATATTTTCTATGTAATATTGTTGTTTATGGCATTTTATTTACGCAGCCGGCCTATCAATAGTGATTGGAATTGTTCAACAGGACGCTATCATGGATAATCAATAGCGGTTAGGATGGCAATAATAATGGTCTATGGTCAACAGAGAAAAATCTATAGATCAAATTATTAGAATCACTTGATTTGTTAAGGTCTTTATCTAACCTTAGCCATCGTGAGAATGGCTATGTTCCACGCACACATTCATAAACATACATACACTTATACACACACATTCATAAACATACATACACTTATACACACACACAGGTGCACACACATGCCCACACACTCGTACACACATTTAGACACAAAAATTTCAATCCTACTAGACCTTGGGATTCTTTTTCGTGGATACAATTTTGAATTTCCTATCAAAAATTTTTACCTACATCCAAGCAGCACCTTAAAAGGAATCTATATGGATGCTATTATGTTCAAATAAGATTAATTTAATTTAATCTTATCTTCAAATGAGACATTGGGGCTGCTTTATAAGCTTTAACCTCTATCATTTCTAAAGTTATTTTAAAAAAAAAAGGCAGCCCAGTGAGCGAGGCTCCTGCCATTGCGGGGTCTGGAGAGGGCTAGATGTACGTAGCCTTACCTCTGCCTTGCAGAGAGGCTAGGCTGTTTCCGTGACTCAAACCTGTGACTACCAGTTCGCAATGGAGCAACCTTACCGTTTCACCAAGGCTCACCCTATTATATGCAAATAATCATATTAAACTTCAAAACTATTTACTTATGTGTACTATATATAATGGGAAGACTTGGGTGACTCCAGAGGTTATTTAAAACCTTCTAAGTCCATGTTCGGAAACCATAAAATAATTTTCATGGAATATTAGTTTACCAAAGGGTGAGAGAAGTTTAGGGAGAGTGAGGGAGGTAGAAAATTGGGAGCGCGGGAGGAAGGATATGGAGGTGCTTGAAAAATATTTCATGGCAATCAAACAAGGGCAAAAAATAAAGTTTGCTTTAACCATAAGACACTTTATAAATGTAATTAAATATCTTATACGTGTAAATCTCTTTATATCTAGATATTAAATACCTTGATTAGATGTAAATTTCTTTGTAGCTATTAAATACTTATATTTTAAAGCTCTGGCTCTATTTTTGTCATGAAAATTAATTTAATCATACTGAATAAGGTTTGAGTATAGAGCGTATTCTTTTTCTCGCAAGAATGTATGCAAATACTTATAAGTATCCGAATAGGCCCAATATTATGAGAGGAATTCTAGACTGAAGGGAGCCCTTGCAAAAAAGAGGTGAAAGGGCTCCCCCATTGGCTGCACATCACCATCATGGCTGAAAAGTCAAACATGATGGTGATGTGCAGCCAATGGCGGAGCCCTTTCACCTCTTTTTTGCAAGGGCTCCCTTCAGTTTAGACTTCACCGCTTATCTCCACCCTTCATTTCTAGAAGAAGACTGAGTGGAAATCTTTCTCCTTGTTGCTTGCAGGGGTGCAACTCGGGCTGGGCCAACCCGAGATAGCATTACCTCAATCCTAACCCATGCCTTGGATCAAGGAGGGGCAACCCTAACCCAACATGTGATCTAACCGAATTTCCGAATTGGGTTGAGGGTTGAGTTGTTGGGTTGGTCCGGAGCCGGAGCCGGAGCAAAATGAGAAAAATAAATGCAAAAATAAACACATGCCCTATGATTTTAAAAATCATGATAAAATTAGATGAATAGGGGCGGGGTCCAGTTCGGGTCTGGTTGGGCTGCCCAAGGCTTCAACCCCTAACCCAACCCAATATTAAATCTGATTGGCTTTTGCCAACCCTAACCCAACCTACCTCGAGGAAACACCAACCTAACCTTACCCGAAAAAAGTCGGGTATAACCCAACGGGTCAACCTGGCAGGCCCAAGTTGCACCACCCCAAGAGAAGGGAATTTGAATGCTTAGCATGTGAGTGGCTATGAGAGAATTTCAAAGGCACAATCGATATTTGGAAAGAGGTCAAGAGAGCCAGTAGATACACCCTGGCTTTGCAATTGAAAAGGTCAAAGAAATTACAAAAATATTTACGTTGAATTTTGAAATTGTCGTCTTTGGAAGTGGGCTTTTGTCACATTCGAAAATATTACGTAGGCTCGTTTCATGGATCTCTAGTTTCCTAAACTAACACGTCTTCCTAGTTCCTATCCATGTACGTACTACCAAAGTAGCCCCCCTCTGCTTACTGTTTTTTGCCTAAAAGTTGCTCAAGACCTCGAGTTGTCACAAGTGCATGATTGAAAGGAGAGTTGATAAAAATTAGCATTCAACGGGGAAAAGTCCTTTGATTGGAAATGTAACAATGTGTTATATTGTCTACCTTATAATATATTTTATCCATGTGGGCCCGCCTATAGTGACTGGAATTGTTCAACAGTGGGCCCTATCATGGAGAGTCGATAGCTGTTAGGACGATAATAACAATGGTTTATAGTCAAGATAGCAAAGTCTATAGATAGAATGATTAGGATCACTTGATTTGTCAAGTTTTTTGGCCTAACCTTAGGCCAGTTTGTTTTTGGATTTTGAGTACTGATTGTGAGTCCCAAACAGAATTTTGGACTAAAATTTAGTTCAGACCCAGTTTATTTTAGATTGTTATAACCGATTTTTGGGACTCATAATCGCTTCTCAATATCCAAAATTAACGTAAGAATGGCTATGATCACCGTACGCATACCCATATGCGTTCATGATGGTGTCGTTGATCGGCCCAAGTCAATCACGGTTTTGGTCAGAAGATAAATAGTTCGAGCCAACATCTTGTGCCCGCTTACAGTGTAAATTTTGGACAGGGTCAGACCTTTTGACACCTCTAGTTTTTTAGGATAATTTCAATGCTACTAGACCTCACTATTCCTTTTTCCATGGAAACAAATTTTTTACCACATCTACGCAAAAAAAGGCTTCTATGGATTATGGGTGCAACTCGGGTCGATTTTTTGGAATTTTGGGGTTGCTTTTACTATAAAATTAGGTCGGTTTCGGGTTAATAACAAATCTTTTTTTTTTTTTAGAAAAATCTCAACCCGATCATTGACCCCAAATTAAACCCCTACTAGGGATGGCATTGTGTTTAAAATTTTAAATAAAATTAATTTAATTTAATCTTATTTGCAAATGAGACATTGGCCGTGCATGCTTTGGAAGTCATTAACTATATCATTTACAAAACTATTATGGCTATTATTTGCAAATAATCATATTTAACTTCAAAACATTTGCATATGTATAGTATATGAACATTGGAAAACTTGGGTCTCCTAGAGTTATTTAAAATCTTATAAATATAAAGTTTCCTTGTAACTAATAGATACTATATAAAAGTAATTAAATATCTCACGCTACAAGAAAGTTGGCTTTATCTGCTGTCACCACCAACAGATTTCCGACGGTAACAAATCTGCCAGTAAATGTTTCACCGGAAATTTTATCCGCCAAATATCCGACAGTAAAAGTCAGCTTTATTTTTTTATTTTTTTATCTCTTTTGAAAATGGTCTTTGTAGCAATTAAATACCTTATAAAATAAATTTCTCTGTAGCTATTAAATCTTTTACATTTTTTAAACTTTCACTCTATTTTTGCCCCGTAAAAGTTTAGTCATAGAAGCTTGTAGTTGCTTATTAAGGTTCGCAACACAACTTCGTACCATATTCTTGCAAGATTAGATCAAATACTTTTAAGAGATATCCAAAGGAAAATGATATGACCGCTCCAATGTTTTGATATATTGCTCAAGTTTCTTGTCTTTAGTATATAAAAGGCTTGTCGTAGCTTTTTGGGAACTGTAATAACCCTTTTACAGCCCTTTAAATATTAAGAGGCAAGAAACTTGAGCGTAAATATCAATACATTGGAGTGTTGATATCATTTCCCCATCCAAAAAGTCCTTAAATAGAGAGAATTATGACCGCTTACGTGCAAGTCTCTCTTAGGGTTCTTGGACTGAGGATCAGGAGAGTGACAAGGACAGACACTCAATTGCACAGTGACTTGGATACAAGAAAACAGATGCCTAGATGTTTTTGGCGGAGTTCTAAGGGGCTGCATCAACTTATTTGGTGGGATCGAATATAAGAGATGAGATGAGATGAGATGTGCCAAATATGAGTTCAATTAGTCGTACATAATCATCCACTTGGATGACTTTTGCACATTGACTAATTATCCCATGAGACTGGTTCAGGCACAATGGCATCTCCGCGCGGATACCAGATAAATGAAACAGAACCTTCTGACTTCTTTTCAATGAGACAATTATTAGATCCGGTGGAAGTCGGCATGTTTGTCGATCATGAAAATATTTTTCGGTGCTTTTGAAATCAAAGATTGCATCCAGGCTGCATAAATACTTGCATATTTGAAAATTACAAGATGGTATCAAAAGAGTATATAATATAAAATGGGGAGTGATAAATCGACTCCCCATGTGTCTTTCTCTCTCCTCTGGGTTAGAGAGAGAAAGAGGAGAGAGATGGGGAGTCGATTTATCACTAAATCTAGGATTTAATAATCAGGTTTCCTCGAAGAAATGAAGGATTTTAATTATTGACCTTCCAGATATTCTGTTTCTGAAACCATGTTGGCAAAAGCTTCTGACTCTACTCCATGGGAGAATACCATCCTAACATGACATATTTTAGGATAATTTACAAGTGTTCCATACTATTGTAAATTTTGGTGGGGAAATGATACTTCCACCCATTCCATGCCATTTACTTGTCTTTTGTTAAAACGACTGCATTTCCACCCTTTGCCATTTCATTTACTCTTCAGGAAGACGAACAAAATGGGGTGGAAGTGATATTTGCAGCTTAGGCGGACTCTCACGCAATCAAACTTTTCTGGGACTTGCTAGGGACCATCATAGAAGCAATTTCGCGGATGGTCTGTCGCATGAGAGAGCAGCCACATAGGCTCATTTTTTTAGCAGATTTAGTCCTATCATGTAATTCATCTAGGTGGCTGTTCTCTCCTGCAAAAGTCAGCTGCGAAATTTCTTTCTGCCAAAATTGCCAAGCAAATCCCCTTTGATTAATATTGTTGTGGCAATCTCTTTAGTCTTTTTTTCTTTTCTTTTTTCAATTTCATGCATTTTGCAATCTGCCTAAGGAAGCAACATTCCATCATTTTTAACATAATAGTAGTAAGCATCATGTTATTATTTTAATCCAATACTGGAACCAATATTCCATCACATTACATTACAGAGGCAATCTGCCTAAGGAATTTCATTAATACACTAAACAATTGATACCAGTTTGGAATTATCACTGGCAAAAATCATACAATCAATACTGCAATCAATCCCCACCTGGAACCTAATAAACAACACACCCATAACCCATTTCTCTCTCTTTTTCTTCTTTTAAATATCCTATTATACATGCATGCACCAGCATCATGCTTTCATAGCCTCTGTGTTCCTAACTCGAGAGTTGGTGTCAAGAAGAGTTTCCAATGATTTGGCTTTTCTGTTCCTGACTCTGCCTGCTTCCTTCAATAACTCAGCCAACCTCTTCTTTTCATCTTCCACATCAGGGTTTGCTGTCCCAAGCTTCTCCTCTCTGATCCCAACGACATACTCTAAGATCTCTATTGCATCCTCCAGTCTGTGACAAGATATGGAGATGAATCATACTATGCAAGATAGAAAAATGAAGAAACCAGAACAATGATATGGATATAAACTTGTGTGGAATATGTTGATCATAATCAAGAGAACACTGTAGAAAGCTTAGGATTATATTATGAAATAAAAGTTAATGTTTCTATCATTCCATGGGAAATCATGAAAGATTTTAGCAAAGGTTAGTGTTTTGTCCAGAAATTGTGAGGCACACTTTATTTCCCAGAATGTCATATGATTGACTTGAATTACAAAAGAAAATCTAGAGATTTTCAAAATTTGTTCAGTCCTTGATGCGAAACCACGCATGACCCATAAAACCTATTTTATAATCTCCCTGAGTTTGACTACATGGATGATCATAATTAGGATCAATCCTACCTATCAACATTGGGTCCTACTAGGGAACATGTCTGTGTCAGGAAAATTGATCTTGTAGACCATCATGAGGTGACCATGTGGTCTTTGGTCCCATGTCGGCAGACATCCCAACCATAAGATCAAGGCCTACAAAAATCAATGCTCGAGCAACTCTTGCGAAATCTTAAACAAAGCTGAATAGATCAAGAGCCTAGTATCATTGGCAATAAGCCAGACTTTTGTTTGCGGGTTGAATCAATGGACCAAATTGCATCCACATGGCACAAGTGGGTCCGAAAAATTGATTGTTAAGAAAGAGCCCAACAGTGATTATCTTCTAGCATTTTTAAACTTTGTTCTAATATGGACTGGTATTTTTTTATAGGTAATATGGACCAGTGTTTATAAACAAATACATGATTCAATATTATCAATTAACTGTAAGGACATGCTAACCTATCAGAATTCCCAGGGTTCCCCTTGTGTAACACCTTCAACCCATGTGTCAAGTTAGATGGCAGTATTAGAGCGTATCAGGGCACAACTAAAGTGCTATGTGATTCAAACTCGAACAATAATATAATAATTAGACATGCTCCAGTTGCTGTTTTAGATTGTTAGGTTGATCAGTCCCATATATTTTCTCTACCTGACCTGATGGCACAGTGTTACGTTTCTTTCTTTCCGTAATTTCTTCTGAATTTGTGGTAATAGTATGAAGATCAAAAGAACTTTAACCTAGACTGACCTTCTACAACTACTCAAGGCTTCATAAGAGTGGCAAGAATTTTTTTAATTTTTTACTCTAATATATACATATTTGTTTTCCGAATAATATAGTATATCCATGAACTAAAAATTTGATGTGTCGTAGAATATGTCTGTCAGGCACAACTTGACAGGCAAATAGAAAATCTTGATATTTTTTGTTTCTTAATATTATTTATTACTCACTCTTGTAGGTTTTGGAGTACTTCAATTTATATAATCACAATTTTTTTTATATTTTATGCTTTTATGAGCTGATATTATGAAATGTAGATTTTTCTAACGCTATAGTATAACTGTACAGACATGTTCCCTTTCAGGTTTTATAAGGTTGATTCGTTGACACCAACGTGTTCAATTCCATCATTTACAGCCATGTGTTACATAGGTTGTAATAAATGGAAATGATTTTAGACATGAATCATCAAATGTCCAGTCACACACAAAGCAGGTGAGATGCCATTTCTGTGGGGACAATTGACCACCTTGCCATTGATGATGGTGTGAAACTTCTAGGAGGGATTGCAAAGTTATAATACCCACCTAAGTAAGATTATGAATGGACAACAATTTTTACAAGTTCCAAATTTATGACTGGTTGCCTAGAAAAGCAGTATAATGAAAAGTTTTGTTTAGTTCTAACCTTGTGTACTCTGCTATGATAATGACTTTCAGTTTCAGAGACCATAAGTAGAGCCGGTGAAACAAACAAGTAATTGGTATTAGCAGAAATGAATCAGATAAATTGTATTTCACAAGTATTTTAGTTCTAAAAGAACTTACCCCACACGTATTAGAATTGAAGAGGAAACACCGGAAACAGAACTTTTTGGGCTACAACTTATTTTCTAAAAACTAATAGCCAACAACACATCTATTTGTGTGAAAACATGCAAGTCTGTGATTGAATAGATTTTAATGGCATCATGACAAAGCACAAAATAGAATTTTATTTTTATTTTTTTGACTGGTAAAGAACTTTATTGAGAAAACAAAAGCAAGAGAGAGAAACAAACCACCTCCTCCGAGATGCTCAAACACACAAGAGGAAAGATATACAAACAAAACAAACCAAACAAGACCCTCAAGGTGGAAAATGACTGGACACAACAAACTACAACATTGATTATTAAGAAAAAGCTGAGAACTACAAATAGAGCCTATTTATTTTACTATTCCATTATGGTAGCTGTGTGTGTGTGTGTGTGTGTTTATATGAGTGAGGTTATGACCAACACATCTGATTCATTTGGTTCTGAACTTCTATGAGAAATATTGTAGGAAGTACCCTTCAAAAAAAAAAAAAAATTTAGGAAGCATTCTACCAAAATTCCCCATTCCTTATGAATTCTGGTAATAAGATTCCTTACTTAACTTGCAAGACATTTTGGCCGATGCATATGAAGATAAAATGCAAAGCCAGCAACTGTGGACCACAAATAGGAAAGAAACTCCTAGAAAATTGAATAATGACTACTAAAACAATTACAAGGCAGTAGAACATATGCAGATAGTAAATATATAAAATGAAAAACCATGAGAAAAAGAATTACCTTCCCATTGCATCATAAGTCCCTGCAAGATTGCTATATACTCCGAGTGTGTCCGGGTGATATGGTCCATACTGATGTTCCAGAATGCTCCGGGCTTCTTCGAACAGATCTGCAGCCTCATTTATCGCATAGCGCTGGACACACACTAGCCCCATTTGATTTAGAGCAATGCCAAAGAAAGCAGATTTTTTTTCACCACTGGCCCTAAGCTTTGAGATGGCATTCGTAAAATAAGCATAGGATTCGGTGTAGTTACCAATCATATAATACATCACCCCCATCTGTGCTTCAATGCCTGCAATTGTGTTTTGCTGTCCCGGGGCATCATCATACATCTTTAAAGACTTCTGAAGCAACTTTAGTGCCTGCTCAGGCTCATTCATGGATTGATAAATAGCAGAAACATCGGTCAGACCGCTAGCAATTTCTTCTGCCGGAGTCCCCGGTACAGGCTTTCCATAGATTCGGAGCGCATTCTCACAGTAAGACTTTGATTCCCTTATCTTACCTGTCTTATTATAAAGATCAGCAAGACGAACAAAAACGGAAGCAACGGACGGATGGTTTTCTCCTTTGGTAGATTTGAACACAGTAAGGGCCTTCTGATATGCAAAAACAGCCTCGTCATATCGAGCCAAAGATAAATAAGTGTCGCCAATGCTGCAATCCACTGAAGCAACCTCTGTTTCTTGGCCATTTGACACCATGGCCATGCTAGCTAAAACGAGATGCTCAAGAGCCGCTTCATAATCTCCCTTCATATCACAAATAAGACCCATGAGCCTCCTATCTGCCACTTCTTCCAGAGAAGCAGGTGCACCGTTTTCTCTGTGGATGTCAAGAGCCATCTGGCACAGCATCTCGGCCTCGTGAAATTGCAGTGCTTGAACATGGGCTTCAGCCAAATACCGGCAAGTTTCCCCAACTCTTGGGTCCATTTCTCCAAGGGCTTGTTTCTGAACTTGAAAACCCATTGAATAACATTGTATGGAATTTTCAAGTTGACCCAACATTGCATAAGTATCACCCAATTGCATATACCCAGCAAATTTAGCAAGGGCGTGCTCTTGGCCTTCGTCCAAGACTGGGATCTCAATTGAATGCTCAAGAACTGGAATGGCCTGATTATACTGCCCTAAACTGCAGTGGATTGCCGCTACAACATGCAAACACATGACCAGTTCTAAACTTGAGTTCCCATTTGCACATTTCTCAAATGATTTTGCCGCTCGAAGACCAAATTCTAGAGCTCTCTGAGGATTATCGCCTGTGGAAACCAAATCTCTTGCAAGCTTAAGTAGAAAAGGTCCGAGATCGGGATTATCTAACCCTATTTCGGATGGATCCTCCATTCCGTTGTCTAATTTTGAGGCTCCTAGAGTAGGATTCCTCTGTTTCTTTATGGGTACAACTCCAGGACTTGGCTTTCTTAAACTCTTATCACGCTGTTGCTCTGTAGACGGTTTTACAGGGGGCATTTTTCTCATTGGACTTGATTTCCCTGATGTCTCAGGATCCAGTTGCAAATGAGAAGGTTTCTTTGACTGCACCAAAGAAACAGACTTAGCGCTTGCAGGTCGGGTCTTGTCCACATTTTCAGACTTCCCATTTGAAGATTCAATTTCCTTCTGAGAAACCACATCCCTTTTGATATCCTCCTCCTCTTCTTCCACCTCCTCTTCCATTATCTCCACAGCCCTTGTCTCTCCTCCAACAAGGTGTCGTAATTCAGAATCAATCCTTGATTCCTCACCGTCAGACCCAAAGCTTAGCCTTGAAGGGGATCGATCACCAGAACTTTGCATCTCACACACATTGTTGTACAAATGTTCAATAGAGGTGTCAACACAATCCCCCATGGGCAAATCGAAAGCCTCGCTTTGAGGGCTTTTGGGACTCAAAGGACTCCGCGGTGACTTATGTACTGATGAATTTTCCTTCATGAGTGGTGAATTCGATCCATACGCTACTGCTTCTCCACTTACTCCATCAATGACAAATCCAGGCATTCTGATATGTATTAATCAACAAATCCTCACAGGATATTTGAATTGAATAGATAAATTACTGCATTTTTTCCACAAAGGACACAACTTCAACCTTCAATTAAAGGATAAAAATATCATCTCAGGCTTCTACAATAAAGAATAGTTGTAAATTTAAAATCCACATGTGAATAAACATCAAAGTGGATGATTTTAAATCACAGCATCTAACCAAAACACAGAAACAAGGCTCCAAATAAAAATCAACTTCAAAAAACTCCAAACTTTGATCGAACGATAAATATAAATCAAATGGAAATGGGGGGGATGCAAAAGTTCAAAAAGAATGATATTCAGTGTAAGCCTAAAAAGTACAGAGAAAATTTTCCTATGCTACTTGCAGCAGGAATTCCAATAGCGATAAAATTATTAAAACACTCATTTCATATCAAAATTACATGAAAATTTATCCCAGAATGCAGAGTTTTGACCATTTTCCAACTAAGATAAGTTAGAACTCAACAATCCAGTAAAATTAAGAGCATAAAAAGGTTCCAGTAATAGTTAAATTACTCAAAATGTAGCTCTAGATCCTAATTACATGATAAAACCTTCAGTGACAGGAACACTAACATTTCGCGACTAACATGATTTGGTCCTAAAAAATCCAGTAGAAATTGCGAACAATCCGGAAATCCAGTAAACAATAATGTTATCTAAAACATTAAATTGCGAGACACATTACACAATGAAACTTTCAGAGCAACATAAAAATTCAATGCTCTTCTAATTGAGACAAATCGCACCCAAAATAAGCCGAAAGCAACAGGAATTCAACTACTTTTCAACTAAACAACTTAGGACGAGGAGGATCGTATAGATGAAGTAGAATTATACACAAATTGGAAGTCCACTAGCAAGAAGATTATCCATAACCCTAATTTATGTTCAAAATTATTAAAAGAATACATCAAGGCAACAACAATTCAGAAATGAGACCTTGTTCTGTTTCATACGAATTAATTCCCTACAAATCAGTAGATTTAGACACGCGCCATAATTCCATGAACAATAAGATAATCCTAAACCCTAATTACCAATCCAAAAACCTACGAAGAGACCAAAAAATTCAACTAATTCCGGACTGAGATGAGTCCGAATCTCTACAAACCAGTACAATTCGATGCCGCATTCAAGATTCGAGATCTAGAACAATAACTTTTGCATAGAATAACAAAAATCCAACCGTAAAGAAGCATTAAAACGAAGAAAAAACAAGTTTCGATAAAAATTTTAAAAAAAAAGCAGTTAACGGATTCAACAATGGAAGATAATGATAAAAAGAAGAAAAAAATGAATCTGTAGAATAGAAATCGGTACTTTAAGAGCATACCTTAGGCATCAGCCATTGCATAGATTTTGAAGGTTCGGTATTCTCTGGTTTTTATGGAGTTTACAGAGAAAGAGAAAGAGGAAAAGATCTGTTATATAGGTGAGGGGTTAGAGAAGGACAGAATGAGGGATTTGGAGTGGTAGGCAAGGGTAAACTAGGGATTTCGGTTATAAAATAATGAATTTCGTTATTTATTAATGGGAATGCAGAGGTGGAATGTCGATGCAAGAGAAGGCGACTTCTCCACCACCGCCTGCAGGCTGCAACTGCCTCTTCCTTAAGGATTTTATATATTTTGGATTGGGAAATGATATGTTCGCCCATTTTTCTCTCTGGGCTACCCCCTCGTAGTGTGAAAAGAGGAGTCATTAATGCACTATCAGGGGGTGGCCCAGGGAGGAAAATGGGGGGCGAATATATCACTCCCTTCTCTGGAATGTGGATGCGTGGCTGTGGGATAACATTCTCTAGTGAAAAGACGGAAAAACCCTCTCTGTTTCCAGATAATAACTGGGAGACCATTGTTCGTAACCAAGATCTTGATCGTTCATTCGGAAATGACAGGTGGCACTCAGATAGGAGGCTTTAAGCCGAAGTAAACAGATGGAGGGGCCCAATCCACATATGTCTAAATCGGATTAATGGTAGTGCATCTGCAGAGTGGGGCCCATCAGATTAGTGGTCTAAATCACACTGACAACAGCTGGGTGGGCCCAATCTATTACGTCTCACGGGTGACTCGTTGAGGGCTACATTGTATTGATCAATTATCATAGTATCATTTTCTGGCATATTCGAAAATAAGGGCAAAGAGAGGTAGCCAGGTGGACCACTCTAATTACTGGCTCGCTCTTCACGTGGCTTCTTTCAATTGTGGCCTGATCATACTCATTTTTTATGGGCGGCGATGCAAAAACACTGAACCCACCACGATCTTATGTTTGCCCACTTCCTCATAAGTGGGTCCCAACTTTGACTGATCCGAACCGTTCATTGGGTAGGCCTGGCTTTGAATTCCCCATCACCCGAAAATCTACTAATCTAGTCAATCATGCAATTGTAACAAACGAAAATACATACGAGATCCAGAGCAAGGTATGTCAGATGGACGGCTGATATCAATCAAAAGCGAGGCCCACAATGTGGATAATATAGGCACACTTCCTTGTATTCCCTGTTTGTTGGATTGCAAGAAAAACATTTTCGACGAAATTTTTTTCATAGGAACTTTTTTTTCCTACAATTTCGAGGACAGGATCTGATTATGGTTAATTTAGAGGGATATTATCATAGAGCGATGGTCCCTCTAACTAAAAATTTAATAAGGTTGGTTTAGGTCATTTTTAGGGCAGTGATAGATCGACCCCCAAAATATCTTAAATCGAACCCTATCTCTTTCTCTCTCCTCCGGGTTAGAGAGAGAGGGAGAGAGGAGAGAAAGACACAGAGGGGTCGATTTATGATATATGATGGTCTATTTATCACTCCCTCATTTTTATTGAGATAAAAAAGTATGAAAATTATTTTAAAAAAGGGAGATGATATTTTCACCCCCTGCTGTAACAGGATTTGACGTGAACAGTGGGCAACTTTAACGTTCTTTGACGTCAAATTAAAAAAAAAGGTCCTTCCTAGACCTTTCCAAACAATTCCTGCAACCCAACAGGGCCTTTGGTTACACCCTACCTCCTACGGCACTACATTTGCCCACCGAACACCATCTGACCGTTCATCCGCATAGGACCCACCAGATGGGGCTTAAGATGAATGCCTACCTTACACAGTAAGGGGGTCACCGCCAATTGGTGCGGTAAAGCAAGCTACCAAACCAAGGCTCTCTCCACCAAAACGGGAAAGGGACTCCGTAACCGTCCCCACTGACAAAAGAACCGGTAAAAAATCCTTCCTTTTTTCTATATTACTACAATCACATTGATGGGAGAATATGGCATGTGTTTACTTTACATGACTACAACCCTAAAAAATGGCAGTAGTGAGGGTGTCCTCTCTAGGGCTACCATGCCCGACTTCATTTTATCCTTATATAGGGGTTTTATTCTCCCTTCACGATGAGAACAACCCTAATAAATTGGTTTAATTATCCAATTAGGGTAGCCAATCCCAAGGGTTTATTTAAGATAAAATTATCCAGTTAGGATAGCTAATCCCCAAAATTGCCTATCCATGGATTTCTATCCCCGTGGATAACAGCCCCAATAGCAAAAAAATCTTTCACTAATTTGAAGTTATATCAGTGATTTAAGAAGCGTAGAGAAATATTGATTAAGTTGAATAATTATTTTGTACTTGTTGTTAGGTGGGTGTTGTAGAGTGAGACAAAACTAGACAATAGAACATGAGCGTACTTCAGTTTATGTAGACAACAGCCTCATACCAATGCACATAGGATTGATTAGCCACACAACCTCAGTTTGCTGGGCAGTTTCACGGAAAGCCACTTTTGCTGGAGAGAAGATCAGCCACACAACCTCTGTTTATCAGATTTTGTCTTATTCATTTAATTAATCTGAGGTAGCTGTTCTCCTCTTCAAAAGTGAGCCGTGAAATGGCTTCCCACGAAATAGCCTAGCAAATCCATAGTTACTAATATTAAAGAGAGATGATATTTTCACCCCCCCCACCCTAGAGTACGCATGCACTCCCCCTCTCCCCCTTATAACGTGATCTGACATGGACAGTGAGCAACTTTAACACTTTTTTTTACATCAAATCACGTTAAAAGGGAGGCGAATGCGTACTGCATGGGGTGAAAATATCATCGCCCATACTGAAACCATTATCATCATTATACCCATTTGTGTTCTTATTCATCTAATTAATCTGAGGTGGCTGTTCTCCTCTGCAAAAGTGAGCCGTGAAATGGCTTCCCATGAATTAGCCTAGCAAATTCATAGTTACTAATGTTAAAGGCAGATGATATTTTCACCCCCGATAGTAAGAATGTGCCCCCCTTATAATGTGATTTGACATGGATAGTGGGCAACTTTAACGCTTTTTATAGTTTTTACGTCAAATCACGTTAAAAGGGAGGCGCATGCTTATTGAAGGGGGTGAAAATATCATCGCCCATGATAAAACCATTATCATCATTATACCCATTTGTGTTCTTAACCTAATTAAGAACTACCCTATAAACCCTAAACCTTGAACCCTGAACTGAAACTAAACAACATTGGATCTGGTTATAAGGTAGGACCGGTTGGGAATTTAGGATCTAATCATTCGACTTCATAATATCAATCCAAATTTCATTACCGAAGATACGGACAAATACCTCCAAGACCCTTTTCTTTAGGATCATCCATTTGTTGTGACACCTGATCTGATATTCTGATTGATGTCCCACCCTATGAATGGCCCTTATCACCAAAATGAGACCGACGGACATGTCGTATGTTGAGAGTGACCTGAAATAATGTTTAGCTACGATGGGAAATTATTCACTAGCCCAAGTGTAAAAGAGTACAGGAGGGAGGGGGAGGGACATGCGAGGGCACAAGTGGAGAGAGCACGAGAAATTCCTTAAACCAGTGAATTAAAATATGTTACTTCAAATTCATCGAGTTTCTCCTCCTGATTTTTGAGAGGCTTTTCATGCTCCCCTCACTCCTAAGTCCTACCCTCTCAAGTTTCACCCTCCGCCCATCTCTCACACCGGGTCCCCATAAGGCCATAATATTCTATGAAATATTTTTTCGTGGTTGCCAAGCATGTCCTTAGAGTTAAAAGGTGTTTTCTCCACAACTAGGCTATGTTTGGCGACCATGAAAAATTATTCCATGGAATAACCGTGTGCCAAAGTAAGTGAGATGGGCGGGCAAGGAGAGAGAGGGAGGGGACGTAGTTGGTGGAGTTAAAAGAGCGTCACCAATCCATAGAAAATAGCGGAAAAAAATAATACATGCTTGAATTGGTATTTTGTTTTCCTGATTTTTAACAGTTTTTCATGGTCCCCTTGCTCCCACCTCTCAAGTTTCTCCCTCTCCAGCCTATCTCTCACCAGTGGCCCCACAAATATCCCAGGGAATATTTTTACAAGGTTGCCAAATATGGGCTAAGTGGATTCGATTTTTATGCCACGGCCCATCTAAATAAGTGGCCATTGATTGAGTATCATGATCAACGAGGATGTGAGCGAATTATGTAGGCAGAGATAGTTTATAGGGATAAATTATGGTGTATATTAATTTATACGAAGCCGGATCATTACTGTATCTTAAATCTAAAGCGGCCGGGCCAATAAAATAGTTTAATATGTTATTATTGTTGATGTTCCCAATCATAATAATATTTTAATATAAGAAAGGGTTTAAACATGGGTTAAAATTGATGATCAAATGACAAAAAAAACCTTGTGTGTTTGTAAAATTTCATAGGAGTTTTTGCAAAAGAAGTCTTGCACTTTGCTTTATTTGCAAAAAGAGTCTTCTACTTTGAGAATTTGCAAATAGAGTCATCATGTTTGAGCAAATTTTGCAAATCAGGTCATGCCATCAATTTTTGACCAAGATACCCATGTTAGATTTTTGTTGACTCGTTGAAAAGACCAAAATCTCCTTATACATTAAATGACTAAGATTAAAAAGACCAAAATACATCTGACAGTCAAAAATCAATTTTGAATCAAGCATGTGGGAGTATCATTTTTACATATACTAGCAGTCTTATGCATAGGTGTCAAAAAGTGGGCCCACCCCATCAAAACAAAACATAATGTGTAAAGTTGTGGGGTCCACCATATAAATGGCTCTAGCGTGGAACTTACCACATCAAAGCATAAGGTAGAATGGTGGGCCTCACTTGATGCATGGATTTGAATTGAATTAGTGGGACCCACCTATCAAATCATATCACTGACCTTCATGGGTATTTTGGTCCTTTTGCTAGGTAATTTTCATCTTTTTATATAAAAGGAAATTTTGGTCTTTTGCGATCAACTCCCCATGTGTCTTTCTCTCTCTCTCTCTAACCCAGAGGAGAGAGAAAGACACATGGAGAGTCGATATAAGATAGTCGATTTATCACTACCCTTAAAAAAATCTTGGGCATTTCGGTCACAAATTGATGGCATGACCCGATTTGCAAATTCACTCAAAGGTGGTGGCTCGATTTGCAAATTGTGAAACTACAAGACTGTTTTCTGCAAATAAAGCAAAGTAGAGGACTTCTTTTGCAAAAACCCCATTCAAAAAATGACAGCTGTGGGATTTGAACCCACGCCCTTTCGGACCAGAGCCTAAATCTGGCGCCTTAGACCACTCGGCCAAACTGTCGTCATTTGTTTAATCTCTCATTGAAACCAATATCTACATTTTTAAATTTCTCATTGAAAACCAACATATACTCACAGATAAAAAATGGTTCTAGTCTCTTCATCGTAGCGGGTCCCATTGTGAAGAAGATGACATCTGAACATCATACTTATATGATCCCAAATATTTTGTAAATGCACATTACCACAAAGTTCAGATTTAGGGATGATAAATTTGGTAAGGAAAATTTTCAAATTTTGGGTCCAATTATTAGTTTTGGACCCACAATCGGTTCTCAAAATCCAAAACAAACAGGGCCTTAAGATCTATTCCCACCCCCTCTGACCAAAGCAGGTTCTTATATGATCTATTATGAGCCATATGTAAGAATTCACTCTAATGGGATGGTTCTAACACCTCAATCTGTGGCTGTGAATATTGATTGTTGATTCTTTGGTTTTTCAACTATTTGAAAAAAATGGGGGAAGATCTATACTTAATTCAACTACCTGTGATGCAACCCATCTTGATAGGATGTTGCTGTCTAAAAGATGTGTATGGATCAGATGGAGTCCACCTATCTAATAGACACAATGTGTATCGATCAGATGGGGTCCACCTATTTGAAAACCGACACATTCTAAGGGCACTTCCAACACTCACTTTTAATCTTTACATAGAGTTCTTACATTCTGTTTTTTTGACACAAAACACAATGCTTTTAGTTGTTTAATTTCTTCCCTCCCTCTTTCATTTGGGGTCCATTTAGATGCTCTTTTAAGTAGAAGGAAAGTAAAATGACATCATTTTCCAAGTAGAAACAAAGTAGAAACAAAAATCATTTTGACTTCCCTTTTCCCCTTTCTATTACAAGTGTTCCACTTGCATGGGTTACATCTCTCCAATGGTGTAGATTGCGTAGAGATTGACGGTCTGTGTTGGCCCATTGTATCCCGAGGGTGATTGTGTTAAAAATCTCATACAATGTTCATCTCAGCAGAGGTATAATTTCACCTTAAAGAGAGCAACCTAGTCCGAACCACGTGAACCTCGTCTCGCTGCATGATTACACTAAGCACATCAATATTTTCTCTCCTTGTAGAAATTAAGCCGTTCCATATTTTTCATAGATCAAGGAGAATCATCAATTGTATTTACCAGCAAAACAAAGTAAGCAATTTATGGAATCAGCTCCTTTTGAAGCTGAAAAAAATAAATGTGCTACACCAATGCACAGTACAAGCTCTCCTCATCCAAGTTCGAATCCCTTTTTACAATCAAACATAATATAGAAAATTCTATAGGAATACGTACCTGAATCTATCAACCTAAAATATAAGAAAATATGGTACGCATTACATAGAAGAAGAAAATTACAGAAAGATGCTAGGCTTTTAAAGAAGCAGACCTCCGGACAGCGATGCACCTTGGGAAACATCGGAGGAGGGTTGGCTCTTGGGTGGGCTTGTATGATGAGAAAAATGATGGATCCTGTTCAAGAGACTCTTTGTAACTTTCAAGAATTGAAACGATTTGATCGAAGTGTGGACGTTTATCCGGGCTAGTAGACCAGCATTGACTGATGAGATGACTGAATGCCATTGGGCAAGTGGTGGGCAAAGGTGGTCTAGCATTCTGTATCAATCCAACCAATATGTAAGTTCCTGGAAAAACTATGATAGTGGCATCGTATGATGACATCTTAGCAAATACATAAATGCTTAAAATTCCCTCCCGCCTCATCATTACTGAAGTAATTTTATCATCTTAGCTATCAAATGGCCTATAAGATTTAAGTTGAAGAAGTTTAGCCAGGTCAGCAATCAAATAATTTATGCACCGAAACTAAGTGGAGTTTGGTCAAACCTTTCAACATCAAAGACTTTAAAAGGAAGTTTCCCTGTTCAAATGGAAAGGTCTGAATATGATTCAAACAATCAATCAAACGTGTGCTAAACATACACATGGTTCTCATTTCAAAAAAAAAAAACATACACATGGTTCTCCTCCTCCCATTAAGTTCGGGAAATAAGATTAGCATGGAGTTTGAAAATGTCATGATGTTTTTTAAACGATAAAATGTCACATGCTTTGCTTCAGAGACTTCCTTCTTTTTCACTTTTCGTGCCATTATATTTTAATTTGTGAGATTATTCATTGACATAACGAATACACCTGCCAATGTATTTGCTTCTAACAAGCTGAATAACTGATCGAAACAATTGATTCTGAGTGATTCTGCACAAGATCATAGCAGTTGTTAGACTGTTCTTAACTGATCAACACAAAACAAGTCCAGACAATTGATTCAAGTGATTCTGCACAAGATCATATTAGTGACTTGACTGTTCTTTAAAACACACAAATTTTCTATATACAGCATAAACTGCTAAGGTGCACAAAGTCAACAGCAAAGCAGTTCTCACATCTACGCAATGCAGTATTGAACATCAATCGACTTTTAGAAAGAAAAAAAAACTTGAATAATGTATACTATGTTAAGGTCATGTGCATCGCCCTACTTTCCAAGTTGGCAATTGTATTCACATTATTTTCTGTTACACTTTACTATTTACATACATGGCATACGAACAGAGCTCTTAGACTTGATATTTGTGTGTGTAACTGCTAAGGTGATTTTGACTTGATATTTGAAGCCAGAATATTGACATGGGTGACATGTCATGTGGTTACTAAAGATCAATAGGTAAGTATACTGTTCAGTGGTCATGAACGGGAGACAACATTACAGGTAGAAGAGATGAGAATTGCAGTCTAACGGATTCACAATGCTATAAAATACTACCTAGTAGAGTTCAATGTATATACTACCTATATATACATGTGTGTGTGTGTGCACGCGCCAATGTTTGAAGGTCCAAATATATCGGCCACTAGGAAGCACGGGTACGGGTACAGGGTGTGGGTACAACACGACACGGATACGTAGGTACGTGATTTTCCAAAAAAACCGGGTGCGGGTACGTTCGGGTACGCCGAATATAATAATATATTTTAATATTTTATTATATATTTATAAAAATTTAAAAATAAATAATTGGAGAGTAATCAAATAACAATAACATCACCAAAATGGAAATTCTAATATTACTCTTCATTTCATAAGTGATTAAGTTCCATATTTTTCGTAACATGAGGCATCAATACATCATTCATTAGAAAAAAAGTCTGTCGCCAGTGTGTTGACCGGTGTGTTGACCAATGCCTGACAAGATGAATAATTTTTAGAGACCAAATTATGAGATTTTTTATACCGGACTTTTGGAATTTAATAATGTTTGGACATGATAGATTTTATGAATTTTTAAATTTTGAAAAACACCCCACCGTTTGGAAATTAAGAAAGTTAAAATTTTGACCCGACCCTTTTTCTTCGGATTTTGTACTAGAACAGGAGAGTTGACTTTTTTTTCCTTTTAGATTTGGGTCTTGAAACTATTTTTAATAAATCCAAATGGGGGGTATTCCGTTATTTACATGTAAGTAAATGGACAATAAAATAGTAAAGACATTTACTTAAATGGTTTACATGTAAATACTAAGTACAGCAGAGGAGAAAGAAGAAGCACGGGAGAGATTTACACCAGATAAGAGAAGCAGGAGGTGTCGGGTACGCTTAGGTGCGCACCCAACAACAAAAATTGGAGTTTCTTTTTTTTTTAAAATGAGGTATGTACCTAGGGCGTACCCAGAGGCATACCCAAACGTATCCACACCCCATACTTGTCGGGTACGGGTACGGGAGCCCCGGGAGAGTACCCGTGCTTCCTAAATCGGCCATATCGGACCCCCTCCGATACTGATATGGATCGATATACCGGACCAACTTCCCATATGACACAAAAATAGAACATATATCAGAAAGCAACTACCAAATCAATGGTACCTTTTGGGAGACTGCAAAAGCAGCCTGCTCTGGAGTCATGTCATGGAATGGTGTCAATGATGTTAAAAGCTCCCAAAGAACTATGCCAAAACTGTATACATCAACTTTTCTCGTATGATGTTTTTCCTTTATCATTTCTGGTGCCATCCAGCGATATGTGCTAGTGAATCCCTTTCCACTGCCACAATGAGATTCTAAGCACGAGATTCCAAAATCTGCTACCTTAACACGCATGTCTTCCCCCAGCAGAAGATTTTCTGACTTGAGATCCCTATGAAGTATCCCCTGGGAATGGAGATAATGCATTCCATGCGCAATGTCAAGGGCCAATTTCAAAACCAACTTGAGTGGCAGTGAGTGGGGCTCTTGCATATGAAGATATTGCCCCAGTGAGCCCCCTGCCAAATACTCAGTGATAATGCAGAACACTGGAGGCTTCTTGCATGCTGCAACAAACTACAAGAAGAAAGTAGAATGCATGCATTTTAGCAGGATACACTCGTAAGGTCATAATAGAGCTCAGATGTCAAAGAAATGCAATAGAGTGACAACATAAATAAGTTCGCAAAGAAATTGCTACACCAAAAGAATAAAATGGAAGAGAGAAGTCAGACGTTTTTGAAAATCAGTGAAACATACTTTAGAATGCAACCCCTGTTTTCATGAATGATAAAATGAGATGCATGAACAGTGAATTAACTAATTGTCACGAATTTTATATTTGCAATGTATTGCTTTGTTTGGTTTAAAGAAAATAATGTACATTTTGTGTAAGGGAAAAAAAGTGTATAGAATCTTATTACCCATAGATCCATAAGTATTTACTTGTCAGGTTTCAAGTGCAAAATCTACTTACACATACCTCCTTGACCACCACCCTTTTCATTATAGATGGTCATCCACTTGTAATTGCATGTGGAGCTTCTTGCAATAGGGGCAAAAACTAAACATTCAACTTCCTGAGAAAATAGTTCCTACTATAATCAATTAAACTCGTTACATGACCCCAGAACACATTCAGATGGAAAGTCAAAGAGAAAAATGAAGCCTTAAAAGAAAAATGCTACAAGGGACATAGTCACTATCTCATTTGCAAAATGCAAAATCGGATGCAACTAGGCCATTAACGTCACACATAAGGTTGATGGGATAATTGGGTGGTGGAGAGTGAATGGTGGCAAAATATAGGTAAGAGTATCAAACAGGCCATGAAGGAGAAACAATTCAGTTGCTTACTCTCTGTGGCGGGTAATAAAGGCTGGCCTTTCTTGAAGATATCCAAGCGAGAAAAGAAAGAAAAGAGCTTATTCTCTGTGGCAGATAATAAAAGGTGGCCTTTCTTGAAGACATCCAAAAAAGAAAAAAAGAAAAGAGCCAAGAAAGGCTTGCCCACACCATTACAAATAGCTTCTGTAATATATTTCTCACTAGTTTAAGACAGCTTTATATGGATTGAAGCAAGTGTTAGGATTTATCTGATAAAGCTAACACACTTGATAAGCACATGTGACACAAATCATCTCGAACAATGCCCTTTTAAAAAAAAAGCAACTGAATAGTAATGACTATTTTGTGTGTAGATTATTGGGTGATCATCGGAAATGATGAGCAAAGCATCAATAAGTTTGTCATTTTCCACAATAAGACGGAAATTTTGAAATGAGAAAATCAGGAAATCATAATTACTTTCTTGAAACTACAGTAGCATTGTAGCAAGGGAAAAGAAAGGCAATCTTCCTGTTACAATGTAATGCACGCAGTAGATCACCATTTAGAAGATGATGCCTTCATTAAGTCCCCGAACATCCAAATTTATAACGGAGCAGTGTCTGAAGCTTCCCGTAAAGACATTGTAAAGATATAGTTGGCCTCATACGTAAAGACAACATGTGGCTGTCATGTTGTGTATGATCATGTCACCAGACAATCCTGAGCCTTGCAGATTACACGGAAGTGGTCAATCAATCCAGTTATTGTCGGCCAAAAATAGCACTTCCATGTTGTTCATCAAACTATAAGAGAAACAGATACAACAATCCTGGCAGAAGCATTTCTTTGTCTACTCAAAGAGGCCTGATATAAATTAAGTAATGGAATATGGGATTAGGTTGGATGCCTAATTGTGATTTCAAGTACAAATACATGTGGAAATAGTTGGTACTGAAAAATGTACAGGAAAATTTTAAACAAAGCATCAGAACAGAACATACAACCATTCATTCTTGTATGGAGCCAACTTTGGGAATTGGCAACCGAAAGACACTACAGGTTTGCAGGAAAAACAGTTTGGACTTTGGAGAGACATTGTGAAAGGCTTCCCAGGCTTCAGTAGAGGTACTAGATTTTGAGCATGTAAAGGAAATCAGGTAAAGTCGTGGTCAGATGTGTGGTGCAGAGATATTCCCTTGAAACTCAAATTCTAGGATCTTTTTGGATTTGCCTTGGACCCAAATAGGACGGTCAGAGATTCTTTTGTTAGAGAGGGTGAGCGAGTTAGCCGGGCATTTCCGTTTTGCAGAGCCTTCTTTGACAGAAAGCATAAGAAAGTGGCTCAACTGATGTGAGTGTTGGAATCGAACTACATTGCGAAGTATAGGGAAGATAGGAAAGTTTGGATATGAAACCCTGAAGGGGTGTTCTTTGTTCATTCTTTCTATCATGGTCCCATACCACTTTCAGACCCTTCCTCACAGAATCTATGAGATTCTGGCCCTTCGAAGAGTGTATATTGGCATGGACGACTTTTGTTTGAATGGTAGCATGAACGGCTTGCCTCAACAAAATCTTGACGGTTGATCATCTACGACATCGGTGGAGAATAATCATCGACCATTGAGCCCGATGCCTGGAGACAGGTAAAACAATTAACAATATTTTCATTCATTGCAGGGTCGCTAGGGAAGCCTGGTCATTTGTTCTAGCACTTTTCTAGGTGCTCTGGGTCTTTCCAAATTGCATCGCCGATCTGTTAGAGAGATGGTCCTTCGGGACATGGACCAAGGGAGGTTGTATCCTGTGGTCCATGTCCCTATTGGCAGTGATATAGGTTCAATGGAAAGAGAGGAACAATCTCATATTCTACAGCATGTCTAGGAAATGTCAATCTCTCCAGCGTCACATCTTCTCTCTAATTATTTAGTGGGCAGGGGTCCCCCTGAATGCAGATGGGTTTTCGAATTCACTATACAAAAATCTTTGACAGAGGTCAAAAAGAGCTTTCTGCACAAGAGCAATACCACGCCAAGATGGGATACCACTCCACCTGCCCTAATTAAGCTGAATTTTGTTCAATATAAATTTCAAAATCCAGGCCAGCAGGATTGGGAGGTCTACTTCGTACATTAGATGGCATCACAAAGAAAGCCTATTACGGACCATTAGGAGTAATAGATGCAACGGACGTTGACGTGCAAACTCTTTTGACGGGGATTCACATTGTAGAGATAGGAGATTTAGTTCGGCTTATCATGGAAGGAGACTCCCTGAACAATGTCCGTTGGATGACCTCAAGGATAAGGTATTGATGTAGGGCATTGCCTCCATCCAAACGGTTCAAGCGTGAAGACAAGGCAAAGGCATGAGTTAGTGTTTAAGACCCTATGATTTGGCTTGGACATAGAAACTATAATGTGGTTTGGGAGGCGTGGATGTGTGTAATTGTGAGTTTGCAAGTGTAAGTGTTTGAGTGGGCCATAAGTGTAAGTGCGTACCACTAATGTGTGGGCCACCAAAAGGGGCTGAAATGTCTATAAATAGAGGGGATAGTAGAGTTTTAGTTTAGAGTTTTGAAAAATGTAATTTTTGGAGAGTTTGGAGTTTGTAGGGGGCTTGGAGGTGTTCCAAGAGAAGAGATGGAGGTTTCATCCGTTAGAGATTTGCACCGTCATGGAGTAATGTGCATTTTCTCTTCGGATTGTCAGTTCATCTTGTCGGGTGCAAGATCACGTGAAGTATGTAATTTTCTTTTCCTATTCTGGTAATTCTATCCAATTTTCTCTGCATTATCCTTCTTTATAGTTCTTAGATCATATGAATTTCTGTTTGAGAGAATAAATTTCCTGATCCGTATTTTAGACATTCTAATCCCTAAATTTCTTGCAAATCAGCCCTTTTGTCATGAAAATTTCCACACATTTGCAATTACTTGGAATAAACCTCAGAGATCTAAGATCACTTGCTGATAGTTCTAAACGTTAGGATCAGAGATGGATCTAATTATGCTTGGTCTAAACGTTTCGCCCAAGCATATCATTCCATTTTCAATTTGCTTTCAAGAAAATTCATGCGAGAGGATGATGTCGGTAACTCTGATTTCTTTGATTCAGTTCTTGAGATGAGTATTGAATAGAAATGCAGAATACAAAGATTTCAACTAACTTTGAATTGTCCTCTCTGATCCGGCATTGTAATATATCCTTTTAGCTCAGATCTATAGATCAAGCTACATTTACAAGATCATGAACTACTTTGTGGAATTTCAACAGAGTTACAAATGCTCTTTATTCATCTACTTCAAGAACAATGACAGGGTAAGCTGAATTCTTAGAATTTCAGCGGAATTGAAAGCACAAATGATGGATATGTAATAAAACTGTAACATAGAGCAAGACAACGGTGAAATTTGGTATTCTACTCCATTCGTGGGGACAAAAGGGGCTTACCAAACTTCATAAAAGTGTTGACTCCTTGTATGCAACAAGAAATTACAGACAACAGCAAATAAGAAGATGACGATCTCTGTGATTTCTCCTCCTCTGTGAATTCTCTGTGTTGAAACTCCTCAGAAGAACGAAGGAGCTTCCAAATCTCAGATCCGATCTAGATCTGAAATCTACAGCAAATGTATGGAAATTTTCATGAAAATAGTTGATTTGCAAGAAATTTAGGGATTAGAATGTCTAAAATACAGATCGGAAAATTTATTCTCCCAAACATAAATTCATATGATCTAAGAACTATAAATAAGGTTAATGCAGAGAAAATTGGATAGAATTCCCAAAATAGGAAAAGGAAATTACATACTTCATGTGATCTTGCTCTCGACATGATTTTCGCACGTGAAGGTGCCGGATCTTGAACTCGACGAGATGAACCGACAATCCGAAGAGAAAATGCACATCACTCAATGACGGTGCAAATCTCTAACGGATGAAACCTCCATCTCTTCTCTTGGAACACCTCCAAGCCCCCTACAAACTCCAAACTCTCCAAAAATTACATTTTCAAAATTCTAAACTAAAACTCTACTATCTCCTATAGACATTTCAGCCCCTTTTGGTGGCCCACACATTAGTGGTACACACTTACACTTATGGCCCACTCAAACACTTACACTTGTAAACTCACAATTACACACATCCACCCCTACCAAACTACATTATAGTTTCTATGTCCAAGCCAAATCATAGGGTCTTACACACTAAGTGACGCAGATATTAGGATTTATTTCCGCATTATTTAGTTTCTAGTATTTTTATTTCCATGTTATTAGTTTTTAGGATTTTATTTTTCATGTTATTTTTAGGAATTCTTATTTTAGTAGGTTTCCATTTTTTAGGTTGTTAATTGCCTATTTATAGGCCTCTTTACAGCTTTATTGTTAACTTTCATGATTAATACAATTGATTGAGAGCTTCTCCCCAAGATTTCTATTCTTCCCTCTCTTCTTCTACTTCTCTTCTCCTATTCTTCTTCTACTTCTTCCTAATTTCGTCTCTTCTTCTGGTTATTTTCGTCTCTTCTTCCCCTATTCTTCTAATTCTATCATCTTTCGTCTATCTCTCCCCTTTCCTCATTTCTTCTTCATGGTGCTGCATCACTAAGCCATGCCTTTGCCTTGTCTTCACGCTTGAACCATTTGGATGAAGGCCATTCCCAACATCAGGTATCCTTAGAGATTCACCAACACTATAGAGGAAACTTTGAACAGGGTAAAATGATATCATATAATGTTCCAATATGTAAGGAGATCAGCAAATAGCAAGGCAGGTAGATTAGCTCGCATTGGAGTGGATAGTCAGGGGCTAAAGCTGTTGGACACTTTTTCCTTGTAATCTTGTAGTTTCTCTTTTGTTTGGCATGTAGCGTTATGGGGTATGGTGACAGGGTAAGGGTTATGGTTCCAGGGATTAGATTAACCTCTTGTAATCCTAATAATGGTTTTCTCTAATACTCATAGTGAAAGATTATGATCTTGCATGTAGATATAGGCTTTTCTGCTAATACTCCGTGTTAACTTGTGTGCTTGTGTGTATGTTCATCTTTCTATTCTTTTGTAAGTGACTGGACCAGTTTTGGCCCACTGATTTTTACAGACTGCTCAACACTATGATTTCTTTATTTTGTTTTTTTTTTTTGAAATGGTGATTTCTATATTTTGTTATTCATAATAATTGCAGTGAAGGACCCAGAGGAAGAAAGTGGGGTAGAACTCTAAAAGCCACATAACCCAAAACCATACATAGCATACTTAACTTTGCATCAAAAGGTGAAATCCTACAAATAAATTATATGGGAATGAGGAAGCAGAGCTCACAGTGACAATATTTGGATGCCTCAGGTGAAAGAGCAGAGCAACCTCTGAGGTGAACTGCCTTTCCAACAAAGCAGCCAAACGAATGTCCTCTTCTGGCTGACTTATGAGCTTGATTGCCACATCCCTCTGCTTGTAAATCCCTCTATAAATCCTACTATGTCGCCCAGATGCGAATTTCATCCCGATGAACAGCTGAGACAAATCTGCACTCCATTGCTCCTCTCCCTCCTCTCTGATCTCCCCACCAGATGACACCAGATATTTCGACCACGAGATTGCTCGTCTGTATTCTCCAAGTGAAAGCCTCCTTTCTGGTCTACCAGGATTTGAAATGTGCTTAAAGAAATGGAATGTCTTCATTGTCCTGAACATCTACAGTCTAAAACCATCAAACTTGAATGAAATGTAAATTCCGAAACCCCCAAATCTTGCAAAAAATCTTCGAATTTAGCCAAGGATAACAAAAATAACCATCGATCGTGAATCAATTGTAACTCAAAATGCAGGAAATTGATCTCTGAAGCTTCTACAATTCATCAATCTCAAAAATTACTTGCCCTAGATCCTGATCTGTCTCTCCTAATACCGAAAATGCTCCATTCGGCATTCGCTTGAGAATTCACACAGAAAATAAAAGATCTAAGCAGGAAAACTAGAAAAAGAAAAAACGCACCCTTCTTCAAGAATTCAAATAACTTATACATACATTCCTGCTAAAATCCATTGAAATATTCAAAATCTCCCGCCATTCCTCTGCAACCACCGGAGAAACATCAGATTTCTCATTCCAGCTCAAATGCTTCGGCTAGATAGTATAATCCGTGATCCTCCGCCATTTTGTGGCGAAAAATGGCTAGAAAAAGGATCTTCTCGCGAGGATAAATCTCCATTCTTCAAAACTACAAAATGCTCATCAGCTCTTAAACATTCATCAGAAGTTTTACACACATGAGAATAAGAAAGGAGGAGAGAGAGAGAGAGAGAGAGAGAGAGAGAGAGACTGAAACACCGTTCTTCAAAAGTACAAAATGATCAGCAGCTCTGCTCGATCTAAAACATTCATCAGAAGTTTTTCACATGGAAGAAAAAGGAGAGAGAGAGAGAGAGAGAGAGAGAGAGAGAGAGAGAGAGAGAGGGCGGGCGGGCGGGGGCGGGCGGGCGGGGGTGGCGTGGGGGTGCGGGGGTGCGGGGGTGGTTGGTTTGGTTGTTGATGGTGGCGGCGATGGTGCTGCTGTCTTGTCTTTGCTGCCGTTTTTCAACGTGGGAGGAACCACGTTTCAGGAGACAACCCTGCTTCTGTTTGACAGGGACAGATCACTATCTATTCTCTAATACACCGCCCTTCTTCTTCCCTCCTATTTTCTAAACTACCTCTCCTCCAGGTTCTACCAATTCCAACGACCCACATTCTCTTCATTGTTCCCTACTAGGGGTGCAAATTTGGCCTGTCAGCCCGACCCGCCCTGAGCTTAAACAGGGTTTAGGCTGGATTTTCCAACCCTAAGGGCAGGTCAGGGTTCATTTCCTAAGCTCCGAGTTAGGGTCGGATTTAGGGTTTATACCTCTGGTCAGCCCGACCCTATCCTAAGTTTTTTTATTATAGGTTTGAACCATTTGTGCATGTTTCTTTTGCTAATGTTTTCTATTATAATGAATTGATGTTTCTTTAGATTATTATTATTAATTAATTATCTATGCTGCCCATCATGTTGTTGAATTCATATTGTCTTATTTTGTTCCCTTTCTCTATTTATTGATCATTTTGTTCTATATGATATGTAGTTGCTTTATTTTTGGCACTCTTAAGAGATATTTGCACTAGGATTAATTAGGGCTAAGGCCACACTGATCCCTGTAGGACGGGTAATGGGTTGAAGTTTTTCAGTCCTTACTCAGAGTCAATCGGGGCTAGGGCCACGCTGATCCCTGTAGGACGGGTAATGGGTTGAAGTTTTTCGGTCCCTACTCAGGGCCGAGATAATGGGATCCAAGGTTAGGCTAGGGTTTTGAAAAACCCGACCCTGATACAGCCATGTTCCCTATAATAACCCTTCCTCCTCACAGTTACCCTCCAAATCCCCCCATCCATCTTTTACCTCTTGGGATGGATAACAGATTCCGCTTTCACCCCCTCTAATTCAACTGGGTCGTCCATTCCAGTGTCGATTCCACCTCTTGATTTCATAATTGCTTTTTTGAACCATTCTGGTGTCGATTCCATCCTTAGCATCGGATGAAATGACCGTTTTGTAAAAGAAAGAAAAAAGACAATTCCCATCTTCAAATCGCAAGTGTGTAATAAAGAGCTATGAGAGGGGTATTTATGTGATTCAGTTGATTGTAGAGCCGGAACGGGGCTCACGAGGTGAGAGGCAGTTTCATAATTTAAGAACGAGGGCTACTCTTTTGTCAGGAGTTTCAAAGTGAGATTGGAAATGGGGCCCACATGAACATGAACTATCCGTGGGCATGTCGGACGCACCGTATGGACTTTCCGTATACGGCCAGTTTAATCATAAAAAATTAAAAAAAGAAGTCATCGCAAAGACGAGAAAAGTGCCACGTAAGCTCCAGTACAACATAATTTAGGAATACGTATAGTCTATACTTCTTTTGGTACTGTACAGTACACGCCCATTTCTTTATTTTTCGACTCTTCATTGGCTCGGATGTCCAAAAAAATAAAATTTATAATGGGGAAAGACTAAAAACAAGAGGTGCAAATATCATATCCGTGTCGGTTATAGAATAATGAGTAGAAGGTGGTTGGTTGTTGATGAACAGTGTATGAAGGGGAATATTTGTCATTTAGCCCAAGTTCTTGTTTTAGAAGAACGTGGGTGATGTAGAGTCACATGCACGCATTTGTTATGGTTGAAGAGACCCTGACTCGGTGAGTCTTGACTCGCTTTTATCTAACTCTAGAGAGGTGATGTGGTTGACTCTTTTGAGTCCCGATTACCACTATTTCTTTACTTTGATTTTCTTTTTCTCTCATTTTGAATGGATGGTTGTGACATGTGAGAGTAAAGATTGTTAAGTTAGTGGGTCACATGCTTTATTAGTGTGCATGTATTGGTCTCACATATGACAACCATGCAATCAATGAAGAAATAGTGGTTGCCAATGAAAATTCAAGGTAAATAGACGGCACTGGAGATAATTAACTATTAGCTAATCTCAGGCCTGACCCGATAAGGTTGAGTTGAGTGTGGCCCATTAGAGTTGGCCGGGCTTAATTTTTGCAGAGTAGTCGGGCCAGTATTGGGCAGACAGACAAAGCCCATTTGCTTCCCTAATTGCATGGTCTCAGATCATCTAAGACTATGACCTCATAGAATGCAAGAAGTTGCCGAATTTCATGCATTTTACCCGACATACACAAAGAAAATAGGAAAATGATATCAGCGCCAGAGTCTTTTGATAAACATGCGCTCCAATTGTCTGTCGTACTTTAGTCTTTAAAGAGATGTCAGAGGATATTAGGGTTCTCAAAAAGCTCTTAAAGCTCTTAAAATTTAAATACTACACGATAGATAAGTGGAGCGCATGTTTATCAAAATACTCTGGCGCAAATATCATTTCCCAAGAAATATGGTTTAGCTATTTTGGAGTAACTCTAAAACTAGCCTTGATAGAGGCTTGACAGATCAAAGGCCTAAGATCATCCTATCAAAGTTTTCTCAACGACATTTTGGTCGGCTTTGTGATTTCCGTTCAGATCAAGGGATGCAATGCAGGTAAACAAGGCAAAGTGGGACCCAATGAATACCTTTTAGGAAAGACAATAAAAGTGACTTTCTTGTAAGCTCTCTCTTAAGCTCTCTCTCTCTCTCTACATATAATGAAAGTACAAGAACTGAATAAATCTTTTTTTTGTTCTGATATAAAGTTAAATACTAAGAGAAATTAAATGGTTGATATTCTGGATAGGGGCCCTCAAAGCAGTTTGTGGCCGTTAAAGGGAGTCATGATTAGACAACTAGGTTGGTAGACTTGGTCCTTTTGTAGGTTGGGGTTGCATCACAAGTTGAGACTGATAAGCTTACTCTAGCTGGCATCAGGGGGAGCATTGAATTCTCTATATGAGCCAAGCTAAATCACACCAGGCAAACCTACAAAAATCTCCAACTTTTTTATAATAATTTGATAACAAAATTATCATCTAACGAAAGCTTTTAGAAGAGCTATAGTTTTTATGAACGGACAGAAAATAGAAGTTGGGCTCTTTACCCAAACCATGAGTTTGTAGGCTGAACAATCTGAAGATTTTGCAAGAATATCCGGGTACCTGCAAAATAGGGTGCTAAGATCAAACTAATGTATGCCAAAAGGAAAATTGGGAGCGACACTAGGGTTTCTTTTCTTGTGTGAGTTCTTGTTCTCTTAGGATGTTGCGGTTTGTCATTCCAACCCTAAAAAGAATGGCCACACTTGGCCACACTTGACGGGGAGTGTTAAAGTATAAAAGATTAAATGACGCCATCTCCAACAGCTTAAGGGCTTGTTTGTTTTAGATTATGACAACCGATTGTGGAGTCCCCAACCGATTGTCGGACTCAAATTTAGTGCAATTTTCGGTCCAATAATCGATTGGGGACTCCACAATTGGTTGTCAAAATCTAAAACAAACAAGGCCTAAGCTTTTGGAGTAATTGGTTGTTTCACAGTATATGTATCCTCGGATGACTTTTTTTATTCCCATAGTATTTATACCCCACTGCAGTTGATTTATTTTCCAACAGCTTTCCCGGAAAGGCTTTTCCATCTCTTCAATCGGGAGAGACTTCTCCATTTCAAAACATGTTCAATGTATTAGATCCACTCACAATCGATCATTGGACCGAAAATTCTCATTCCCAGTGTGGCTCACCACCACCAATCATACACATCCACCTAAGACTACTCTCTCATCAGGTGAGATATTCTTAACCACTTGATCATGAGCCACCCAGACCAAGTCGGTTCACCAATTGATGTGGCAGGCTCATGTTAAAGTACAGAATATTAAATAACGCCTTCTCCGACAACTTAAGCTTTTGGAGTAATCGGTTGTTTGACATGGCATTAGAGCAATTGCCCTGGGTTCAAAACTCCTTGATAGTAAAATCCACATGCAATAGCCAACTCAAAAGAGGGGCCACGTGTGACACATTTAAGCCAAAGATGGGCCAAATGTGAGGAGAGTGTAATTAAAGTATAGAAGATTAAATAACGCCATCTCCAACAACTTAAACTTTTGGAGTAATCGGTCGTTTGACAGCTCATCCTCTCCCAATGTTCCCAATGCACATGCAATGAGGTTGATAGTTAGAATTTAGTTTTCAAATCAAAATAATATACATAAGTGGGTAATGTTTATGTTATGGGTTTACTCTCATTCATTCCTATCTGAGGCTTCTTTTATTATGTCGTTATAAAAACAGCATTTCTTTCCATAATTTAGAGGCAAGTGATATGATTATGGTTAATTTGGGGGATGTTATAATAAATTGAAGGTCCCACTATTGAATAGGTATAGGGTCGGTTCAAGTGGTCATCTTTAGAGTGTCAAACAAAGAAGAAATTTCAGAAATATTTTTCTTATCCAAACTTTACCAAAAGATTCCTGCAATCCTAGCATGCTTTTCCTTATCGGATGCCAATAAATGTAGTCCTATTTTGGGAGAACCATGTAAATTGTGTTGTAATTGTATTGTTTGATCTTCTTTTTTTTTCTTTAATTTCTCCATGCTTCCTTTCTTATTTGCACATAATTCTTAGCTTTATTTTCTGGGTTGCCTCAATTACTTTTAGTGGGAGTGTTTGATTTTTTACAACCGGATTACTTGGGGGTGAGGCTTGTTGCAATAGAATGAGGAAGAAAAGAAAAGAAGAAATTAATAAGACAAAAACAACATGAGTGCCATGTATGGATTTTAAAGAGTGCCACTTGTAGGATGTGAAAACAACCTGACGTTTCAAGTATGGAACATAGCAAGTTGAGTATCAACTTCACGAAATAACATGTGCATGTCTGCCAAGGTTGCTTTACCTTTGAAGAATCCAAACTTTTATTATTTGAGATTGAAGATGATGTCCAACTTTTGTTCATGGGGCGTGTGGTTACCTCTTACCTAGTTTTCTTTTTCCGAAGAAACGAATTTTAACTTATTCTGCTTTAGTCATGAATGGTATCTACAGAAAAAGAAAGGTCTGTCCATACCTTTATTTAGGGGAGGAGGGAATAGGGGGAATGACTCTAAGATGATGTGCCTTATGTGGGCCCAATCATGTGACATCAGCATGATCCGGAGGCTTTATCTAGTTGGTTCTACAGTAGATATAACATAGTCAAAATGATTGGGCAATCATAACCGTAGGATTTGGGATTCTAGTGGATCCCACTTGATGAACTATCCGGATCATGCTAGCAGTGCATGGGAGTGTGCCAGTTGCAAGGTGTCACCATTCTTCTGATAATGCCGCTCTCTTTCATTTATACTTGGCTATTATAGCAGGCATAATATATGTCGAATAAGGCTCCGCTTCTTTCTCACGTAAAATGGGCATAAAGCAAATTTTATGCCCATTTTGTAATTATTGAAATACAAAATTTTATGCCCAGGCGTTATTTCGAAGTGAATTTTCTATTGAAATAACTGTCATAAATTTGTACTTATATTGTTAACTTATAAAAGAATAAATAACTCCTTCTCCGACACTTAAGCTTTAGGAGTAACTGGTCGTTTCACATTGTAGGCCTAGGCCTGGTAGGTTTGGCCTACACATGTAGCCTCTTTTTTTAGTTTGGCCATTACATGTGGATTTTTGCCATCAAGGAGGTTTGGCCCCTCTTTTGGGTTTGTCCATTGCATGTGGATTTTTGCTATCAAACAGGTTTGAACTCAAGACCTTTGCTCTGATACCATGTGAAACGACCAATTACTCCAAAAGCTTAAGCTGTTGGAGATGGTGTTATTTATTCTTTTACACTTTAACACTCCCCCTCACATGTGGTCCCTCTTTCTTTGGGTTAGCCTACACGTGGAACATGTGGCCCTCCTTTTGGGTTTGGCCATTGCATGTGGATTTTTCTATCAATGAGGCTTGAACCCAGGCATTTGCTTTGATACCACCTGAAACTACCAGTTTCTCCAATAGCTTAAGCTTTTGGAGTAACTGGTTGTTTCACATATATTTCCTATAAGTGCTATCATGATAGCAGTTTCATGACATTTTCACCAAGTTCCATTTTAGAGTTCTCAATGAGCAGAATTACCTTTTAGAAGCTTCCCTAAAATCTTAAAAGTTAGTTCTTGTTGGTAATTTCTCAATTCCCGGGCAATAAATTGTCCATCCTATAATCATTATTGTAATTAAACAAATTAACCGTTATCAAATTAGTAATTATAACGAATCTATTATATTAAAGATGATGAGTTTTTAACCATCTCCTGCTGATGTGGACAGTCCTCTCTTTTACCAAGTTAGCATCATATCCTACGTGTCACTTAAAATTTAAATTTCTCTAAACACCCCTTACAACATGCCTTTTCACCATTTGTTTTCCGAAAGCCACGCCCTTCCTACACAATCCGATGTGGCATGCCAAGTCAGCCCCCCTACAACGCTAAAAACTCAAATGAAACTCTTCTAGAGAGAGAGAGAGCCGTGGGCCCACCAAAGTTTTATGCAAGGAGAGAGTATAGTATTGAGAGAGAGAGAGAGAGAGAGAGAGAGAGTATGTAATGTTAAGAGATCTACTACGCACCATGCAAATTTTATGTTTGTAAAGGTTCACATATATATATATAGAGAGAGAACATTTCCTACACACTTGTGTAGGTAAGTTACCTACACACTAGCTTAAAATACAGTGGGGGCCCACATTGTTTGGGTGATCCAAACCATTCATTTGAATGGTCCTCACAGAGATAGGGTGTCCACAAAAAATCAGATCCATAGGATCATCCCAACCCTACGATTTGTGGAGGTAAAATGGACGTGTATAAACCTTGACAAATTAGTCCATTTTTTGCCTCCAGAGTTTGAATGGTTGGGATGATCCTATGGATCTGATTTTTTGTGGACACCCTATCTATGTGAGGACCATTCAAATGAATGGTTTGGATCACCCAAACAATGTGGGCCCCCACTGTATTTTAAGCTAGTGTGTAGGTAACTTACCTACACAAGTGTGTAGGAAATGTTTTCTCATATATATATATATATGTCATGACACCCCAATAATGTGTTATCGAGACACTTTGATCTTATTGACCATTTTGAGGTGACCCTCATGGTCCTAGTCCATACAACATACATCTCATTCTCAGTATTAAAGCTTGCAAAAATCATCAATTTAGCTTAATTTAATTTCTTGATGGATATCAAGGGTAAGGATCATCTGATCAGCTCCAAGCTGCACACATAGGAACTGTTGGGGGTTCCACGCGAAAAGCAAAGATCCCACATCTGAAAAGTGAATGTGGATATGGGCCTATAAAGACTTGGTCACCCTTCCCTTAACGTCTAGCTTTTAACGGTGAGTTCTAACTGGGTCCCAACATGAACAAAAAAAGTAGCCGAAAGAACCTAACAACCATCAACCAACAACGATACCATAAGTTTCCTTATAATTAAATAAGACACACGCACATAATGTTAGCACAATCCAAACCACTCATCTTACAGTCTTCTCCATGGAGATCCACATCCAATCGAATCAATGGTCATTACAGGGAGGAATCAAGGGCGGACCATTGCTCAACATTTGGAGGTGTCAAATTGTGAGAAACCTAAAGAATAGTCAAACTAAGGGCATCTCCACAGTGGGGCCGAGCAGAAGTAGTAGTCAAAATAATGTCGACACGGCCCTTGGAGGATCATTCAAGAGGGGTCGCATATTCTTTTGGGTAGCATGAGCCATGAGGTGCAGCCAATAGTAAAATGAGGAAAAGGTTTCTCCTTGGCAAATTCCAATCTTCCCTTTTGGTTTGACATTCGATTTTGCAAAGGATGATGGATACATAGAGAATCATAGCAATCATCGTGCTCTGCTACCGTTACCTTTTCAAATAAGGTCTCAAAATCCGAATCTTATGTGACCCACCAAAGTCAAAAGGTTGAAACCTCTGTTGACATTATCAACAAAGTCAAACTCGAGTGCCAATACAATTTCCATATATTGTAATGGGAAATGATATCTGCACTCCCTTATTTTGATAATCAGACTCCAAAATTTAGTATTGTTTTTTTAAGTGTAGGTTGTTGATGCTATTTTATTTTTATTTTTATTTTATTTTGTTTGTGTGCGTGAAAATTTCGATACTTTCAGCTAATTAGAAAACTATAAATAATGAGAGGAGTTCAAGGGGTTGGGAATATTAATTTCATATATATTAGTGCTCTTTGTTTTAATTATGAAACTCCTCTCTCTTATTTTACAATTGTCTAATTGGGTGTTAGAGAGAGAGAGAGAAAGAGAGTGCATAATCTACCTATAAAATGTTCTAGGTGGCATGTGGAGATTCCGAGTAGCATGGATTGCTACGAATGTTTATGTTTCTTTGTGAATAATGCCTCCTTGATTCTTTGGTGACAAGGATGACATGCCCTTTTGGACTCATCTCAGCTACACTTCTATTTTCAAACCCAACTCTGTTCGGTTCCACAGCATAGACTCGAAGAGTAGTGGAATACGTAGTCAACAGAGAGGTGACAAGCATTGGATTTGCCTGGAATTACCTCAGAGAAGAGTGGTTAGTAGTGTTTGGTTGCATGGCATAGACTCGGAGAATAGGGTAATAAGTAGTGGGTTTCATTACCAATATATATATATATATATATATATATATATATATATATAGAGAGAGAGAGAGAGAGAGAGAGAGAGGAAAGTGTTTCTAGTCCGGCCGACAGATTTGTGGCGGTTTATAGCCGTCCATTTTAAGCTCCACAAATCATAGGGTTTGGATGATCCTATGAAGCTAATTTCTTGTGGACATCGTCTCTATATCAGGGCCCATCAAATAAATGCTTTGCATCACCAAAATATGTGGGACCCATGTGTTTTTGGGTGGCGGACTAGAGAATGATCTCTAGTCGGCCGGACTAGAAACACTTTCCTCATATATATATATATATATATATATATATATATATATATATATATATAGAGAGAGAGAGAGAGAGAGAGAGAGAGAGGAAACTGTTGGTGCGCTTAAGCTCACCAAAGTTATGGTGCGCTTAAGCGCCCAATCAAATGGGGGCCCACTTTGTTAGGATTATCCAAAGCATTCATTTGAAAGGCCTTATCATAGATAGGGTGTGTACCAAAAATCAGCTTCATAGGATCATCCTAACCTCTCCATTTGTAGAGGACAAAATGGACAGACAATGTTTGTTCACAAATCTGCCCATTTTTGTCCTCCACAAATGGAGGGGTTAGGATGATCCTATGGAGCTGATTTTTGGTACACACCCTATCCTATCTATGATTAGGCCATGCAAATGAATGGTTTGGATCACCTATGGAGCTGTGGGACCCATGTGATTGGGGAGCTTAAGCGCACCATAAGTTTGGTGCGCTTAAGCTCATCAACAGTTTCTTCATATATATATATATATATATATATATATATATATATGTATATATATATATATATATGTATATAGAGAGAGAGAGAGAGAGAGAAAGAGAGAGAAAACGGTTCCTACACATATGTGTAGAGAGTTCTCTACACACTAGCTTAAAATACAGTGGGGGCCCACATTGTTTGGGTGATCCAAGTCAACCATTTTAAAGGCCCTCACATAGATAGGTTGTCTACAAAAAATCAGATCCATAGGCCCAACCCTACGATTTGTGAAGGTAAAATGGATGTCTTTAAACCTTCACAAATTAGTCCATTTTTTGCCTCCACAGTTCGAATGGTTAGGATGATCCTATGGATCTGATTTTTTGTGGACACCCTATCTATGTGAGGGCCTTAAAAATGAATGGTTTGGATCACCCAAATAATGTGCCCCCACTGTATTTTAAGCTAGTGTGTAGATAACTTATCTACACGTGTGTAGGAACCGTTTTGGGGAAACGTTTTCTGCGCGATACCTTAGATAAGTTATCTGAGCAAGAGCTCAAAATAAAACATATGGGCCCACATTGTTTGGATGATCCAAAGCATTCATTTGGATAGTCCAAAGATAGATAGAGTGTGCACAAAAAATCTGCTCCATAGGATTATCCTAACCCTTCGATTTGTGGAGGTCAAAGTGGATGGGTATAAACCTCCACAAATCTGTCCATTTTTATCCTCCAAAAATCGAAGGGTTAGCATGATCCTATGGAGCTGATTTTTTGGGCACACCCTATTTATGTAAGGGTCTATCAAATGAATGCTTTGGATCATCCAATCAATGTGGTCCCACATGATTTTTTGAGCTCTTGCTCAGATAACTTATCTAAGGTATCGCGCAGAAAACATTTCCGGGAGTCCTTGCATAAAGAGCCAAAAGGGGCTCTTGATTGGATCCACGTCATCAAATGTAATTGATTTTACTTTTTCAACCAAGTTTAAAATATAACTGAAAATGACATGGATCCAATGAAGAGCCCTTTTGAGGCTCTTTATGCAAGGGCTCCCTTGTACCTATCATTGCTTATATATATATATATATATATATATATATATATATATATACACACACTAGTAAAAAACCCCGTACGATGCACAGGCCGACAAAGAACTGTACGGACCACATCATAGGTTGATCCAAACCGTCCATGTGATGGAACACAACATCAATAGGTTGTGCCAATAAAATCATTTCCATAGGCTGATCCTAGCCCTTCAATCTATAGAGGTTTCCATAATTAAAAAAGCATAAAGGAGGGGGATATGATTGAAATTATGTGGCTTTAATATGTGCCTTTGTTAAAAAGCATAAAAGAGGGGGTAGGATTGAAAATATGTGGGTTGAATGGGTGCCTTTGTTAAAAAAAAGTCAAAAAATATAGGTTGATCCAAACCGTCCATGTGACGGCACACAACATCAATCGGTCGTGCCTGTAAAATCATTTCCATAGGTTGATCGTAGCCCTCCAATCGATATAGGTTGATCCTAGCCCTCCAATCGATAGAGGTTTCCATAATTGTTGTTCCTCTTCAGGTGCCCGGAATCCGTCAATATTCTGCAAGTGTCCTGCATGAGTAATAGAAAGTAGTTTTTCTGTCATTGTCATATGTCTTTACCTCTTCTTGGTAGTTTTTCCCCGTAATTGTCATAGACAGTTAACCTGTGTCAATACTTTTGGTATGTAGATTACGATTTTACCCTCAAATAATTTCTCATAAAGTTAGATGTTAGATATCAGCAATGGGGTTAATGGTAAAAGAGTAATGCTTACATGCTATATTGGGTGAAATAAAATGTCTATTTTACCCTCATAGATAGTATGTACAGAGATGTGGGAGGGCAAAAAAGGGTAAAAATCATCCACACTGACGTGTTAAATGGACCATAATTCTCCAATTTCTCTTCTGCTATATATATATATATATATATATATATATATATATATATATATATATAGTAAAAAACTACAAAGAACTATACGGACCACGTCATAGGTTGATCCAAACCGTCCATGTGATGGAACACAACATAAATAGGTTGTGCCCCAAAAATCATTTCCATAGGCTAATCCTAGCCCTCCAATCTATAGATGTTTCCATAATTCCTCTTAAATCGGATGGTTAAGATCACCCTATAAATTTTTTATTAAAAAACCATAAAGGTGGGGGGTAAGATTGAAATTATATGGCTTTAATAGGTGCCTTTGTTAAAAGCATAAAGGAGGGGGAAGGATTGAAAATATGTGAGTTGAGTGGGTGCATTTGTTAAAAAAAGTCAAAAAAAGTGATATGTAATTCTCATCTAATTTTCAAAAAAATCAAAAAATTCTCTTCGTTTCCTCCTACACACTTGTGTAGGTAAGTTACCTACACACTACCTTAAAATACAGTGGGGGCCCACATTTTTTGGGTAATCCAAACAATTCATTTGAATGGTCCTCACATAGATAGGGTGTCCACAAAAAATCAGATCCATAGGATCATCCCAACCCTACGATTTGTGGAGGTAAAATGGACGTGTATAAACCTTCACAAATTAATCCATTTTTTGCCTCCACATTTCGAATGGTTAGGATGATCCTATAGATCTGATTTTTTGTGGACTATCTATGTGAGGGCCTTAAAAATGAATGGTTTGGATCACCCAAACAATGTGGGCCCCCACTGTATTTTAAGGTAGTGTGTAGGTAACTTACCTACACAAGTGTGTAGGAAATGTTCTCTCATATATATATATATATATATATATATAACGAAATGCACATGCATCTATTGGCAACCAAACGAAGAATGGAACCCCAAATCCAAACGAAATCCAGGCGGCTGCTAAGATTTTGTCCAGCCAAACACAGCCTCCGTTCACTTGGCTTCCTTGTGTCGGAAAAAAACTAAGAAAATGAGAGAGAGATAGTTTTCTGTCGATAACCTGCTTATGGAAGACGGAAAAGAAAGGGGTACCAGCAGTGGAATTTAGGATTCCATAGTGGGGTTTAGGATTCCATCGTCGCACTGGATGACAATAGCATTGACAATGACTTTTGATGGAAAATAAATCCCTTTTCCTTCAAAACTCCACAGAATTACTCAAGCAGACAGGCTCTTAAACAAACCTCGAGACATAAAATTGGGCCCACAAGAAGTCGGGCCTCTTTACTAGAATCTTGGTAACAACTTGGGGAGGCCCACTTGTTCCTTCCACTCTTGCCTTTAAATACCTCCTTCCCTCAACTCTCATATCCATCTCTCTCTCTCTCTCTATCCCTCTCTCTCTATAGGACATACAATCATGGCTAGTAGAGCTGAGTCTTCTGAAACTTCAAGGTAAATTCCCACCTATTTAGTATTTCATTATGGACCATAGATCCCAAGATTTCTAAATTCAATACAACTGCATGGTTCCATGGTTATATAGCTCTAGAATATCAAGGGGAAACAAAAAGGAAACATGTTCAACTGGTTATTTGATGATACTTTGTTGGGTTTTGTTGAAGTTTATTGAATATGCTATTTGACGATGTTACTTTGTTGGGCTTTGTTGAATTTTATGAGTATGGAGAACAAAACTCTACATTTTATGTCTTAATCAAAGTATTCCCAACGACATGTCTTCAAGACAACTTAGTTGATGTTTATCTTCAACAGGAACAAATGCGCAGCATGCTTTCGACAGTACAACAAGATTGAGCACTTGGTTGAGCATATGAAGATTTCTTATCACTCAGTTCATGAGCCCATGTGTGGGATATGCAAAAAGCATTGCAGGTCATTTGAATCACTAAGGGAACATCTTATAGGTAAAACTCAAACTTACTCCTGATTAATAACCACCTTTTTCCCTCCTTTCTTTGTGCTTGATTAGGAAATTTTCTTCTTTACAAGGTCCATTGCCCAAGGTCGAATGCGAAAAAATATTCAGCGCACGAGGATGCAGTCTATGTTTAAGCATTCTTGATAGCCCAAATGCTCTTCGAGCTCACCGATCGATATGCCAATTTTCGCGAGTGACTCCTGTAAGTTAATTCATAAATTACTCCTCTCGATCTTTTTATGTAGATTTCTTTGATTAGTTGATCCAAGTTGTATATTATATAAGTTACCCTTTGCTTGTAGGGGGCGCTTGCTTCGCAGATGTCGAACTTTGGCATATCCGAAAATGAGATGTATAAGGAGTTCAGAACTGACATGAGAAGAACACAAGGCCCACAAGTAGTTGCACTAGGCTGCAAAATGGTTGGTGGCGGGAGTGATGGTTCACTGGATCTTTGTGCGAGGGTCTGCATCATCGATCAAGATGAGAACATCCTCTTTAAGACTTATGTCAAACCCCAGATTCCAGTCACAAACTACAGGTACTCTTCATATTTTTCCTACAATTTTAAACTCTTTCAACAATTATGAAATTTGCTCATATGGGCTTAGCCCCTAGGGACCACCACTGCACTAATATCTAATGTTTTCGAAAAACATTTCAGGTTTGATTTGACAGGCATAAGAGCTGAACACATAAGGGATGCAATGCCATTAAGACAAGTTCAAAGGATGATTCAGGACTTCCTGTGTAATGGAGAAGCATTGTGGAAAATTCGTACTAAAGGCGGCAAAGCAAGGATTCTTGTTGGTCATGGCTTAGACCATGACCTTGAGTGTTTAGGAATGGAATATCCCCCACTCATGATCAGGTAAGTTAATTCTTAATAAACCCATGTTGAGAAAAAAAAAACATCTCTTTTTGTTTAAATCACCATGAAGAGCTTATATATCATTTTGCTTATTTCATAATAAACCAAAATCGAGAAACAAACCCATTTCTATTCTTGTTTAAATCACCATGAAGAACTTATATAGCTTGTGGAAATCTGTCTAGGGACACTGCTAAATATCCACCATTGATGAAAACAAGCAAGCTTAGCAACTCCCTCAAGTACCTAACACAAGCATATCTAGGGCAAGTATCATTCGCACCTCTTGTTTACATTCTTCTCAAACATTGTTACATTTTCATTAAATTTATTGACACTTGAGACTTAATCTGATAGGTACGATATTCAAACTGGTATACAAGATCCTTATGAGGATTGCGTGGCTGCGATGAGGCTTTACATGAGAATGAGTTTGCAAGCTCATCCAATCGAGGACTCGCCAACATTATCAGAAACACAAATCCGAAACAATTTCGCAAATTGGAAGCAGAAGGATCTTGAGAAGATGACACCCGAGCAAATGCTGGAGCTTTCAAGGTCTGATTATTACTGTTGGTGCTTGGACGCTAACCAAGTGATTGAACCCTGAATTTGGGATATGTTTCTCCATGAAATATGGCAGTTTCAACCCATTCAGTGCTTGAGAGAGAAGAAATGAACACAATCCTAAAATAAGTGATCAATATCCTCATGCAATTATATTATCTGTACTGCAATCTATCAATATTGTACTAGATTCCCTATCTACGAGAATAATTTAAGGTTCATTGTGGGTGTAGTTCTTGCACTATCCATTACTCTTCGCAATGTTACTAATACAGATTAAAGGAATCATATCAAACCCTAATAAATTCAATAAATAATCTCAACTCAACTCAACTGAGCCTTTGTCCCAAACTAGTTGGGGTCAGCTAATGAATCCTATAGAAAATTTTCATGAAGAAGGTGAAAGAATCTACCCCAACTCAGCTGAGCCTTTGTCTCAAACTAGTTGGGGTCAGCTAATGAATCCTTTAGAAAATTTTCATGGAGAAGGTGAAAGAATCTTCCCAGCTCAAATTGACCAAGTCTAATCCTGACACTAGTTGGGTTCGTCATGGATCATTTTCTTCAATTCTCTCCTGTACAAGGTCATATTCTCTGTTATGTTCCTGGCCATCAAGTTTTTCTTCATTATTTCTAGCCAAGTTCTTTTTCGGTTTGCCCCTACCTTTTTTTACTCTATCAACTAGGCACGGGTCACTACTTCACACTGGAGCATCCAAAGGCTTATGTTGGATATGCCCAAACCATCTTAAGCGGTGCTCTCTCATCTTCTCCTCAATTGGTGCCACCCTCACCTTTTTATGGATGTCTCTTCATTTTTAATTCTCTCGAACTTTGTGTGGCCGTACATCCATCTAAGCATTCGCATCTCCGCTACACTTATCTTATGCACATGCTACTTCTTGGTGGCCCAACATTCTGAGCCTAAAAGCATGACTGGCCTCACAAATAAAACTTTCCCTTCAACTTGGTAGGTATTTTACAATCGCACAGAACTCCTGAACCATGCCTCCACTTCAACCAATCCGCTCTTATTTTGTGGTTAACATCCTCTTCAATCTCTCTTTCCTTATGTAGGATTGAACCAAGATAGCGAAAGATATCCATCTTAGGTGCCTCATGTCCGGTCATATTTACTACATCCTCGCCTCGCCTCCTTACATTACTAAAGTTGCACTCCATATACTCTGCAAATAGATAATAAAAAGGAAAAAAAAAGTCTCATGCACCTAATCTATAGAAATTTATCGCAATAATATTGAATTTGTCGTTTCATATTAAGATACATTTATGTATCAAGATACAACCCCGTATAAATATTTATGCCATTTTTTTCCACACCCAAATCACCGGTGGTAAAATAAATTTCCCATTAAGTATTTTTACCATTTTTAAACACTACCTATCACAAAGTATCTTAAATATTTGAATTTGCAACCCCATTTAAATATTTATAACATTTTTTCCACAAAACACTCCCACCCATGCACTGATCACAAAATCAAAATCTCATTAAGTAATTATATCATTACTTCCAAATCACCCAACTAATTGGTTTGCAAATTTTGCATTCCCGTTTATTCCAAATCCCCCCACCCAAATTCTTAACTCTATTTCGCTCCATCAATCCTTGAACTGAAGGAAATTTATTCAACATATTCAGTGACAGATTATCCTCACCAGATGTTTATTTACAAAAACTTGATTACCACTAAGTTCCTATCATAAATATACCTTTAGGACATGGTTAAAAATTTGGATGATGATTAAGGAAAGCTAGAGAAACTATCATGACTTATATTTGATCACTGCTGAAGTTGTTAGCTACAAATCATCTCTTCGATTTATGGTAGCGACGCACTGCCGCATGTTTGGGACATGTGGAAGTGATCAGGACCGTTCATCGGTTGGTCTCATTATGCATGACTTATGATTAGCACTTTCGTCTATTAGATGGTTTTTTGAAGCATTTGATCGATTGAATTTCCCTCACTAAAATATGGACTTTTGGATGGCTCATAGTGTCTGATGGATGTAATTTTTGGACTGTTCTCTGCCTGTGATGGGCCCTACTAGATAAACGGTCTGAATCGCGTGCACATGCATCATGTATTCCGGATTAGTTGCCTGCGTATCCAAAAGATGAGAATGTGGAAAGCAGTGGATTGGTTTTTCTTGGAAAAATCTCAAGTCACAGTTTAAAAGTTGAGGATTAGTCTAGTACCAGCTTTTCAATTCTATAAATTGTTTCTTGGCCCCTACTGTGGAGAAGCCATGGGCAAAATCTCAGGCACTGATCACGATATTGACCCTCCCATCAATGGAGATTTTTTCCAAGAATGTGAATTGAAGACCGATCGCTCTCTTTTTTTTAGCCATCCATTTGCAAGTCACAAATTGGACGGTTAGGATCATCCAAATGGGGAAACTTTGTTTAGTATTGTCTACACTTGGAGGGCCCAGAAAATGAACAATTCGGATTAATGAAAGGGCGATTCCCATTTGCTTATTTGTTATATGAGGTTGGGAGTTATAAGTTGGTGGGCCATCATTGGACCATGGGTCTACTATAATCCAAAATTAAATTACAGTGATCAGACAATCTTAACCTTCCAATCAATGGCCTGTAATCGATATTATTGAGCTACAATCAACATCTAGTCGGGGAAATTTGCACTGATCTAACAATCAGATGGCCCACCATAATAAGGGACCATGGCTGAACTCTCCACCGTATATTCCTTTCTTCCTTATTCATTCACCTGCCCGCTCTTCTGAATTGGGGTCAATTAGATCTAGTAAAAATCACGCGAAATGTGGTGTTGATGAAGGATCATTTGCCATGGCAAGCCTAAGCAGGAGGGGTTTTGTTTTGTTGTTTGATTGAACAAATAAATTAATGGTAAAAAAAGTAGAAAAATAAAAGGAAATGTGGGGAAGAAAAGAGACAGAATCTGGTTCTTTGCTTGATTGGCAGCCTTGCTTTTGGTGTTTTGTTCACTACTTTTCGAGGGGTATGGTTTTCTTTATTTATTTCTTTTTGTCTCCCGATCTTTGTAGTATTTATACACATCCTATTTACATTGGGCCCCAACAAATGAATGGTTTGGAACATGACCACACTGGCCATGCACCCACTCTCTTGGAATTTGCTACATGCATGCTTGGAGCTTGCCAGCTTTACCATGACAACCATGTTACATTGAGAGCTTTCTACACTGGAAATTTACACTCCTGTGACTTGGTTTTTGTTTTGGAATACTAAAAGTTTGTTTTGTTTTGAAATAGTATAAGCCATTTACTCTCCTTCAGTAGTTGCATAGGAAAGTTTTATATAACTTTTTTTTTTTCGAATGGTAGGAAAGTCTAGCATACTTAAGAAGTGTTAATTTCGGATTAGAAATGTAAGCTGTAATTGGGGCCTTGCATCCAACGTTTTAAATTTCGGTTTCGGGGTAATTTCGGTCCTCACCGAAACCGAAACCGAAATTTTAGCTGAAATCCCAAAATTTCGGCCGAAATGTCAGCTTTTTGGGCCGAAATTACTTAAATTCTGTAAAGACATAAAAATAACAATATTTTATCAAAATTTTCGCTGAAATTTCAACTGAAATTTGGTAGGCAATTTCAGTTTCGGAACATTTCGGTTGCGGTCCTCACCGAAATCCGAGATTTCGAAGCCGACAAGTACAAGTTGTTGAAGGTCTCTTCAAACCAACAAACTGAATCAAGAGAACAAGTTTCTCCTTTTGAATCTCATCTTCTCCCTTCGTCTAGTTAGTTTCGTTCCAACATGAAGAGTCGCAACCACAAGAGAGGAGTCACATCATTAGCGGATGAAAGGATATTTCCGAAGGAAATTTGTTGTTGTTTGAAGTGGTGTTCAAAGGCGAACAATGGGATTCAAAATTCTACGGCGCCATAGGTATATCATCTATAGTAGCAATAGTGTAGTATGAATGGGATTGTACTCAATAGGAAAGCGGACAAGTACAAGTTGTTGAAGATCCGATTTAGGACTTGATTTGTCTAGAAGTTGTAAGACTTTTGGACAATTTTTTGTACACTGCTTACCAAGAGAAAAACTCAGTAACAGTCAAGACTCAACATGACAAATCCTAGTACTAATAGAGAAAAATACTACATACCCTCTTGTTTCATGGTACTGGATATATGACCACCTTTCCAGTAGCTTGGCCCGTTTCGAGATAAGAAAATGCTTCTGTCGCTTGCGAGAATGGGAACGGACCTTTCGGATCAACCACCGGCTTCACCTCCCCGCTCTCCAAAAATGGGTTCAGTTTCACCAACACTGACCCGTTTGAAGTGACCACAAATCTGAAGCCTAGAGGAGAGACAGCACCTGTGAGCACCACCACAGTACCCCCTTCTTTCAAAGCTTTTACAGCTCGATCACACTGGCCTGCATAGTTTCATTCACTTTTCATTAATAAACTTCAAAGACAAAGTCCAGGAAATATAACTAAAATACCCCACATCTGTAATTTTTATTTGAACTAAGGCCACGTTTGGATATCTCATATTTTTGTATTTGAATTCGGATTTGAGTTTTGGATACAAAATACATCAATCATCTCCATGCTCATGTTATACGAGAGAGAGAGAGAGAGAGAGAGAGAGAGAGAGAGAGAGAGAGAGAGACGTCTTGCTGCTGATGCAGCAAGGTCGAGGAGCAGCGAGGGTGAAGGTAATTGCCACAAATCTGGATTTCCAAATAATGTCTTGCAGAACAGATTTGAAAATCAGATTTTTATTCACTGTTGTAGCTGATTTGGAAATTTAAGGATTTGATCCAGATCCAAATCTCAAATGCCAAAATGTGAGAAATCAAAATCTAAATCTTGTGGGTATCCAAACGTGGCCTCAAGGTATTTTCATCAAAAATTGAAAATCTCGATTATTGCTTCCTGAAAATACAAGTATGATACTAGAGGCCTATCATTTTCTGTTCCAGATACATTAACCCAATAAAAGGGATCCCTCTAACATGCAGCGCACAAGCGTACACAGCTTAACTGAAGCCACTTAAATCTGAGCCGGAGGAACCGTTATAATGTAAAATTACTAATCATGTCATCAGTGTTTCAGAACTTCTGACCTCAAGGTTGCAGAACAAAAGCCTGAACCAATTGAGCTAGAGGCTCAACTGCTTTTGGACATAAGTTATGTCTGGTTTTGAAAGTTTAGGAAGAATTGGACAGCCTTCATGTCAGCATTTTAAGTGGGCAGATTTTCGTTGATGCTACTTTCTATAGGCAATTTTGGGTGGAATAAATTTACCAACTGTGTCATACACAACGTCAAATTTTTCGGGTAGGTCTTCAAAATTCTCTTTGGTGTAGTCAATCGGCAAATCAACTCCCAAGCTCTTCAACAGCTCCAGTTTTCCAGTGCTTGAAGTAGCTGCTACTCTTGATGCACCAAAAACCTGTTTCGCTAGCTGTCACAAAACAGGAGGAGAGTTTTAGCTAGCAAATATTACTGAAAAAATGAGAGTTGAGAAGGCTTTTAAGTTTCAATTCATATAAGAAAGAAAACCAAAAAAAATGAAAACCTGAAGAGACACTCCCCAAGAAATTTGATGTGAATACGCTCCAGTGAAACATGGTTAGACGAGTACAAAATGTTGTTCAAAATTGGTTGTTCCATCCCCTATCTTTTTCTTCAGTGTCTTGAGAGAGAGAGAGAGAGAGAGAGAGAGTATTCTAAATATTTATGTTGACAAAACTGATCCCCATTTTTGTTCCATGATGAAACTAGATCCAATTCCACGTCCACCAACAATATTTATGCAAGGCAGCCAGCAACCAAGTTTGGCCTACAGTGGACTATGAATTTTGTTCAGAGTATTCTAGCTTAACATATGCAATGATTCAAAGCAGCTCATTGATATAATCTGTAAGGGGTACTTTGCTAACCAAGATATGTGAATCACCATCTATCAAGAAATTGCAGAGAAGATGTTGAAGGGTGTGTTTCAGCCCCAAAGCTGAAGTGCTGTTTTCAGCCATAAGCAAGTTTGGTCATACCAAAATGAGCTGGTTAACACATCAACATGGGATTCACCCTTTTTCTACGGGCACATTGAGAACAAGAAGCCCTTCAATTTCCCTCTCTAAGACCATTTTTAGTTTGAGACCATCCATCATTGCAGAGCAAAGCCAAGTCCTAAACCTTCTCTTAAAAGACAAATCCAGACTCTCATTCATGCCATCTCTTACATAACAAGAGGCGAGAGCTTCAAATGGAAACCCGAGAGAATGTGCTTTAAAAACTTTGAAAAAAATCAAACAATAGCAACACAAGCATATAGAATAAGGTTTCTAAGCAAACTACAAAGAATTTTCAGAACTGATTAGAACGGGATAATAAGTTTCAACATTCCAATGTGCCAATGCTGGCATGCATAGAGCACAATTCGAGCAATAAAAAACGGGCGGCCCAATGCACGAGGCTCCTGCCATTGCGGGGTCTGGGGAGGGCTAGATGTACACAGCCTTACCCCTGCTTTGCAGAGAGGCTGTTTCCGTGACTCGAGCCCGTGACCACCAGGTCACAATGGAGCAACCTTACCATTGCGCCAAGGCTCGCCCTCTTCAATTCAAGCAATAACGACATAAAAAAAGCTCATATGTAATGATAAATTAACCTGATTAATATAAAGCGTGACATAAAACGAGCATAAATCAAACAATAATAGCCTGTAATTATGTATACAAAGCCTCCAGTTAAGGAAGTTTGGAACTCTAGGGACAGGCACACTTTTCGTGCAGACTGACGAATCATGTCATTGATGCCATGCATTAATCCCTAGTAAAATAGAACTTGGGGGGTATCATGTACTACCCAAAACGAGAATTAAAAAAAATTCAGGATTAGCCCAACTATCTTAGATGGTTCAGAATAATTTCAGAAAAGAAAGTCAAAACAAAAACTAAAAAAAATGGGAGATTCATTCTATCGATATAACGAAGCACAAGTTGTTAATGCAATTTTTCTGGCATATCCCACCATACTTAACTCAACTAAGCCTTTGTCCCAAACTAGTTGGGGCCGGTCAATGAATCCTTTAGAAAAAATTTATGAAGAAGGTGAAAGAACCTACCCGGCTCAAAGTGATTAAGTCTAATCCTGACACTAGTTGGGTAAGTTCGTCTACATGGATAAAGGAGGAGGAGGGTTGGCATCAGGTTGGCAGCCGGCCTTAAACTTTGCCACCCTATTATGAAATGAATCCTATATCCCACCATCTGATAAATAAATAAAATGATATTATATCACGTCATTTCCATTTAGTGTTTCTGAACTTGAAAAGTCTCAGCAAGCTAAAACTGTTAGTTACTTTTATAGATGTCTACTACACAGAGCATTGAAGTACTATCAGATGGAAAAGGCAATGTTAATAACAAGGTAAATGTTTAAAATGAAGGAAAGAGAATTGTAATAATTCAATAATCCAGTTCAACTGTTTTACTTATCTGCAAGTAATGGGTTCAATAAAAGAGAAAACAAAAAATGAGTCACCTGAACTACCAATGTTCCAACACCACCAGCACCACCCAAAACAAGGATAGATTTACCAGCAGAAAATCCAGCTCTTTCAAGACCTTCGTAGGCAGTCTCAATGGCAAGAGGAAGGCCAGCAGCCTGTAGGAAATCCAGATTCTTGGGTTTTGGAGCCAACAGTTTCTCCTCAACTGCAGTGTACTCAGCAAGTGATCCATATTGTTTGGGATTTTCCAAAGCTTTCTCATTGATGTCCCCATATACTTCATCCCCTACCTTCAAAGTCTTCACTTGGCTGCCCACCTTTACCACCACACCAGCCACATCATAACCTGGAACAGTCTACACCAAACCCCCATTCAGAGACAAGGAGGAAAAAATGACCTTCCAAAATTCCATAGTTCAAAAACTAAGGTAACCCATATGACATCTAGCACCTAATTTTAAATCAGATGAGCCTGCAATTTTATGGAAAGTATCGAAATTCCCTTCAATCTTCATTGTTCAATAAAAATATTGAAAACATGAAATGTTATGGATTGTGTGTGTTTTGATTGCAGATGAAATGAGAGTATTATTCTGAAAATTTGAACGAACAGCAGAGATACATGAGCACAGGAAAAAGACAAATTCCATATGCAAATGCAGATGCTTTCATGAACAAATAGTCAATTTATATCAACAACTAGATTGATGAAAACATATTGCCAGTAATAAAGCGAACCTCCACAAGGAAGCAAACAATTGATGACTAATAATGCAAACTAAATTGCATGAGTTGCATCTTATCCAAGATCAATGCAGGAAATTGCCCAATATAAATGTAGAGAAACTAAAAGGGCAAAATATACAATCTGAACAGTGCAAAAGATTGGAATGATGGAACACACATAAGCATGCATACACAGTTCGGCAATGATGCATACGTCAAAGGGGAGAGAACTGATTCCACTATATGAAAAACGATATCAAAGATTACAATATACTATCCCAATCCTACAAGCCAGAACCCTATCCTCTTCCCAGTAAATCCCAGTCTCGCCCTTCCTCCCCACTCACCATCAACAAAATCCTCCTCCCAAACCCTTGGTGAGATTTCCTTGTGTTATCCTCTCTCTTTTTTTTGAATGATTTCTGTTATCCTCTATTTTTTCCAAGGTACTATATATATAGGTGTGTGTGTGTGTAGGTTCTCTCCTAAAACCTCAAACCTACTACCCTCTTAGTTAAACTAGGAAATAACATGAGTCCCAAAACATGTTAAAAACCCAAACAGCAGTGAAGACAAAATCCAACAATCTCCACCTTACTTCGTAGCCACCTTGAATATGTCCCATTGATGTTTCTACCCATCTGCTGTGTCACCGAAAAGATCCATTGGCCTTAAAATTCGCCAACTACACACCCCATCAAATCATCCTGATACTGACTTCACCTGACTTGATCAACACATTCAATGCATACGTATAGCTGCCTCGATTCAACTCATCTTAGCAACTCAAGAGAACATTGATCTGTCCTCTCCCAACAAAAGAATCATCACATCACTATTGTCTACAACTTAGAACCAGGCACACATGTCTGTGCTCTAACTGCTCTAACTGTGAAAGAGACCCTACATAAGGCCTTGCCACTTTGTGCACTCTATTTCTAGCTACCCATCGAGAACACAGGAACACTATTAAACACCATATGTTCCATCTGATGATACAGTCTACCACACTTCTCTCCCTTCATAAGTACCATGAAGCAGCATGTGATTTTCATGCAGCTGAGCACATACATGCAGCTGAGCACCTGCAACCTCTAGAGTCCAAGCTGCTAAGGGATATTAGATTCTTTTATATTTTTAGGACATAAATGAGCCACTCCATCTAAGTTATAAATTCCGTTTCGTTCGCCGTTTCGTTTTGGCTATCGGAACGAAACGTTTTGGTGTTTCGTCCGTTTCATTCGAAACTTTTCGTTCCGCTACGACGAGGGAATTTTTTTTTAATAGTTAAAAATATGAAAATAATCCAAAAAAAATCATAAATTGTGAGATAAATAGAAGAAACAATTAGTTGAACAAAATATATAGAAGATCCAACATTTACTTAAAGGAAAATCACTATCAACTGAAATGAATGTGTTGACCAGCATGTTGACCAATGTGTTGATCAGTGCGTTGACCAGTGCCTAACAAGATGAAAAAATTTTAGAGACCAAATTATGAGACTTTCTTTACCAGACTTTTGGGATTTAATAATGTTTAGACATGATAGATTTTATGAATTTTTAAAATTAGGAAAATACCCCATCGTTTGGAAGTTAGGATTTTGACCCGACCCATTTTTTCACATTTTGTACTAAAACTGGAAAGTTGACTTTTTATCCTTTTAAATTTGGGTCTTGAAACTATTTTTAATAGATCCAAATGGGGGGTATTCCCTTATTTACATGTGAATCTTAAGTAACTTAAATGACTTTACATGTAAATAGAACCAGGAAGCAGAAACAGGGAGAAGCAGAAACAGGAAGAGATGAACCAAAAAACAGGATTTGGGGAATTCTGGACGAAACAGCACATTCCGCCTGTTTCGTCCAGAATTCCGGATTCCGGTGGAATTCCGGCCGGAACGACCGGAACGGCATATATGGTCGTTCCGTTCCGGATTCCGGTCAGAACTAAACGGAATTTATAACTATGCACTCCATTGATATCTTGATCTTCGTCATCCCAAGACTCATGATGTCACCCATCAACTAAGTACACTATACTTTCCCTTATCTCTTGGAAAATATCAAAATATTACCTCCCAGAGCACACACGAACATAACAAATGGAATTTAAAATCCACTCATAGTGAAGAGAAGTGTGTTATTACTTGTGGAGACTGTGAGGACATCTCCAACAATCTCGTTCTGTCTACCCAACATTGCTGCCATAGTACTATCGGAATTGTTATTATTATCCTTGTAAAAATACTCTGGATAATCTAGATTCATATAGCAACACTCCTTGCAACAAAAACATTGCACACATTTCCCACTTACCCCACATCTCGGCCTGTTTTTCGGATCCCCTGTTAGAAAATTTCCATATCTGATTCTCTATGGAGTAATCAACCCATAAACATGGTTTCCCTCAAGATTGGGCTTCTTCCTAATCTCGTGAGATAGGTGCAATGTTGTGACTTCTTCCAGCTTCACGTAGCTTTAATAAATAGAAATATTATCTCCGGATTGCATTATGAATCACAAACTGATGTAAGAAGCAATAAGGCATTGTCTTCTTCTATCATACTTTCATCCAGTATTTAAAAACTCGTCGACTCGGCTCAGAACTCGGCCGAGTCGACGGGGAATGGTGATGGCCGCGTTCGGGAGTCACGGACTCGGCAAGTTCAGGCCGAGTCGGGCTGAGTTTGGCCAAATCGAAGACTTATCTCGAGTAAATGCAATCTGACTTGCTTTAGACGTGTAAGATGTGGAGAAAGAATAGAGTGTACTTAAAGCTAAGTAGGGAGGAATAGGTGGGGTACAACTGCATGCTTTATCACATCCTGTCTCTCACCTGCCATCATTAACCTATTAGGAAGTGACATATTCACACCCCTTTTCTTTCCTAGGCCAGCTCTCTATAGGAGCAGTTATGAACGGCTCTCTCTCTCTCTCTAGCATTTGTGAATCGCTCTCCCTCTCTCACGAACATCTTTAGGAGATTAAATATTATTTGGAAGTGGTATATTCACCCCCTTTTCTTTCCTGGGCCAGACCCCTCGAGTATTTATGGCTATCCGTTTACACTACAAGGGGGTGGACCAAAGAAGGAAAGGGGCCAAATGTATCATTTCCCTAAATCTTTTAGGCCACTGATAATGACTCATCTTGTGTTTTATTAATTAACAGATGTCAAAATGTTATTAGATTTCCAAAAAACTCTCACAAGCAAATTAAAAAAGAAAAGGCAAGCTGGGTTAGTGCAATTATCAAAACCGTCCATTGATTTGATAGACTTATCTTTGGGTCCCCTAACACACTGGAAAATAACCCCAAACATACAATCATAGTACCCAATAATGTGTAATATTTTGTGGTTCAATGTTTAACATTGCCTATTTATTTTTTCACCCTCCATGATAAAAATAGAGAAGTGATATATCTGCCCCAGTTTCTTCCTTGGGCCAGCCCACTCTAGTGCATTCATGATTACTCTTTTACACTACAAGGGGGTGGCCCGGGGAAGAAAAATGGTTGAATGTATCCTATCCCTAAATGTTTTTTTTTTTTTTTTGCAGAATATATGATTCATATCACTAAAGATTTAGTTTATGATGATAATTATAAATGTTGTTTCTTTAGTACTTATTTTTTTCTTGATTTATATATATATATATATATATATATATATATATATATATTTTGTATTTTTTCATGTTTTTTTTATAAAAATTACGACTCATCTGACGTAGCCGCATCAACCGCGTTCTTGGCCGCGTCCGCGCCGAGTCAACAAGGATTTTCTTCGGCCGCATTCCGCGTCGTATCCGCATTTTTAAACACTGCTTTCATCAACTTTGTGGCGATCATCCATGATCCCATTGGACACGATCATGTGTTCAAGAAGATTTCCGTCTTCCTACATATTTAGCCGATACGACTGATGCTTCAGATACAACCTGTTGTACGAACTCTTTGACATGTAGAGTGTCTCCAACTTATCCCATAGACGTTTATTCTCCCTCCATAATGTTGAACATAAAGTTATAAGACAACCAGAGTCCAATTAATATTCTTTACCTGTAATACCTTGTCCTTCACCCTTATCTGTTAACGAGTGAAGCTAGCCTTTCTATTGGATTTCTCATTATCAATATTCACATGTGTACCTCTTGCAACCTTTTTAGATCCCCCCATATGCTTTAGAAAGCAAACTGTTGATTTTGGTGTTAATCTCGGTGCTCTGGTAAGTTGCTTATCCACTAGTGGGCGATCGCCTTTCCCTAAAGGTGGGACACTCCTAACCCAGGTAGGTCGCTTTTCAGTGTGGGAGAAAACCCAAAACCAAGCAAATCTTGCTCTCGTCTTCACTCCGATTGATTCAAACAGCTCCGGATCAATCCAAAACCCTCTCTCCATTCCCAATTAAGAGAAACCCTATCTCAAACCCTTTGAGAGATGTCCTAGTGATATCCACTCTTTTTTTTTCCCAAGCAACTATATATTCACTTATTGATATTCTCTCCTAGTACCTAAAACTAATACACTCCTAGCCAAACTAGGAAATAACTAGAGTCCCACAACCTGTTATAAACCTAATGGCTGTGAAATGAAACAAAACTCAACAACAAACATATGTAGATTCACAATAAAAGGAAAATAGAAATTTATGATTGACGATCAACCCGTAATTATGGTGCCAAATTCAAACACATTGGTATGTTTCCATTTCAAATTCCAAAGGGAATTAACAGAATAACTTTAGAAGAAAAAAATAAAAAAGATAAAAGATAAAAGTACCCAATATCACTTATCCAAAAATCGTCTCTTTGTTATAATGCAAGCCTTTCATGGACCATTTCCCTCATGAACATTTCTCCCACAATCTAAAAGGAAACTTTATACTTTAATTTCGAATCTTCAATCAAATATAGAAAAAAAAAGACACTGCTAGAAACCATAAGTTCCCAATTAACAGAAATTCAAAATGGGTACCTATTTAATCAAAATAAGGACCAAAATCCCTCATATCGATTTAAAAAAATAAATAAATTACACACCCATTTGTTACAAGAATAATCAACTTCAAAACACACACCCAACTATTCAAAAGTAAAACAAAGAACAACAAACCCAAACTTACAGGTAGAGGAGAATCAGTAGCTTTGAATTTCCCCATCATCCTCTTAGCATCTACAGGATTCAGCGCGGCAGCCACAACCTTAATAAGAACCTGGTCTTCTTTTACTTCTGGGACTAAAACTTTCGAGTCCAACTTCAAAACATTAACACCACCATATTCTCCATACACCCAAGCCTTCATTTCAGATGGGACCTGAAAATTGGTGGCTGTTTCAATGGAAGCAGGGGCAGTTTGGGAAGTTGCAGAAATTCTTAGAGGAGAAAGAGAAGGTTGATTTTTCCAAGTGGGTGTAGTTGTCATTTTCTCATGTTTAATGGAGATGAATGAAAGGAGGAGGGAGGGTTTTGAGATGGAGCAGGAAGGAGAAGGAGAGAGAGGGAGGTTGTTGGTGAGGAAGGCCTTCATTGCAACACTTATCTTAACCAGCTGCACTTCATCTTCTGCGTATATAAAAAGGAGGGGGTGCGCAATGCGCATAGGGTCTTAGTGTGCTGACACGTGTACAACATTTCTCGGATTAGGAGGACTTGTAATGAGAGCGCACTACAAGATTTTTATATGATACGTGGGCTGAAATAAAGTAATAGTATGGCCCACCTATTTGGATGATCTAAACCGCTCATTTGTTTGTCCTCCAGTATTTTTAGTGTAAAATAGATGGCTTAAAAAATTCAAAAAATACAGTGAATAGGCCCACCCGTTGAAATGAGGAGCTAATTTTTCGTGTACCATATAATAACTCCATAGCCGCAAGTATTAATAGAAGTGATTTGCTAGCCCTTTGGCTTTCCGCCAAGGTGGCTAGCAACCAATTACTCCAAAAGCTTAAGCTATTAAGGCCCTGTTCTTTTCAGATTGTTGCAGCCGATTGGGGACCCCAAACTGATTAAATGTAATCTGGAGTTCAATAATCATTGTGGGGCCCACAATCGGTTGCACCAATCTGAAACGAACAAGGCCTAAGAGTTGGTATTATTTAATCATTTATACTTCGAAAGTTATTTGCAACCATGGTTATGAATCCTTCGTATCCATGTTTTGAAACCTAGTTTTATTCTTGCATGAGTTAACGAGAGTTGAAATCCCAAAGGTTGCAATTTGATGATGATCGAGGTTTGATATAAGTGATTGATTTTAAGAATAATCTGAGAGAGAAGTGAATGTTTCTTAAAGATTTACATGCCTTTGAACTATATCCAAACCTTTCAGATGCATTGCTTTACAAATGATAATAAAAAAAATCCAGTGATTCTCATCAAAATCGCTAGGTTTTAAAAGACCTAACCTAACAAACTGGTCAGTTGAATTGTTGAATGGACAATTGCCCATGAAACTAAGCAACCACTCAAGGAGATAGCGACACGAAGGCTCTGTTCACTCGCCTTCTCGAGAAAGGAAAGGAGAAGAAAGTAAGCAAAATTTTCTCATGATTGGACATAATTGGACATTTTCCGCCATTCCCTTGTATTCTTGGGAAAGCGGATTTACACACATGGAAATTCTAAATAATTACGTGGAAAACCAACTTTCTTGCACTTTCCCTCTAAATTTTCTCATCCTTTTCCTCTAAATTTTCTCACCAAAAGGATGAGAAAATCATTTTCCTGAGAAAACCACTTTGCCTACATACTTTCTTTTCCTTTCTCGGCCAAATGAACAACGAGAAAAAAGAATTTTCTCACAATTTCTTTTCCTTTCTTTTCCAGTTTTCCACGTCAGATTATTTTCCTTTCTTTTCTTCCACAACATCTAGAAAACAAGTGAACGGAGCCAAACAAAAAGTTGGGCGACCAACTTTTTTTATAATAATTCCAGTACTAGTGACCCGATTCTTTGCTAAACACTCCTAGGATGATTCTAACGCCCACAGTCAGGGGAGAAGCACTAGAATATTCCTAGGGTTATGGTTTCACGAGCAAAATAGAAGCTATAATCTTCTCCCTTGATTTTAACTTAAAATTTATTTTTTTCATAAAAAGTGAACCAATCCACTTCTAAAGTGACTCAAACACCTCAATCCTCATTTCTCCATGCTTAAGGAATGTTCGCCCTTTACCCCTCAAGTCTATATAGACAGCAACCCCTAAGTGCAAGGGGACCTCAGTTCTAAGAGCCCAAAAACTTTTCCTACAACTTGAGCATCAATATTCAAAGGAGGGCTTAACTTGGGGAAAACAATCTATTCCTCAGTTCTAAGGCCTGATCCTTACTCGTCCAAATCCTCCTAGAGGAGCATAACTTGGGGAAAACAATCTCAAAACCAACCCCTCTCTCAACTCGAAGGTTGATCCCTTTTATGATTTCTCATTTTGGTTAGATATAAGTAGCATATTAGCTCTTGATTTTTAACTTTTTCGGTTCATAATTTTGATGAAGCACGATTAGATCAAGAGGAGTTCTAAAGTGAGGGGCGCCCTTGCAAATTAGGGATGAAAGGGCACCTCCAATGGTTGTAAATCATCAAAGTGCATTAGATGAAAAGTCAATGCACATTTAATCAGCTATGATGATTTACAACCAATGGGGGCACCCTTTCATCCCTATTTTGCAAGGCCGCCCTTCATTTTAGAACTCTTCTTAGATCAATCTTTCAGCTTCACATAACTGTATTCCATCTTAGAGCATTCAACATCCATGGCTTTGGTTTGATCCTTGAATAGACATTCAATTCTCATCCAAAATTGTATTCAAGGTGACCAAAAAATTTAAATCAAGGTGGTGATTCAACATCCATGAACTTTGCTTGCATCATCTTTTCTCTTCTACTCAGCATTATGACTTCAAATCAATAAGGTGGGCAGGTGTGGGTTTTCTCTCTTTATCTCTCTCTTACACACATAGGGTCTTGACTAAATAAAAAAGTACCTTACTTAGGCCCCCTAATAGCAAATTTATTTATGAAAAGTAGGCATCAAAACTACAAGGAACCTACATAATCTCCATTATAAAGCAACCTGTCCATCTTATGAGCTCCTATTGGTTCTATGGCATGAGGGGGAGGTTAACTGCACAGTATGCATCCTTTGTTTTTGAGAGTTTCCTCGTACCAACAAAGAGAGAAAAACAAACAAGCAAACAAACAAACTTACTTTTGGCCCTTACTTTAGCACAAAAGCACAGGCTGTGTATTGCCAACTCTTCTCCTCCACCCACTAGAGTAAAATAATCTCCTATACCGACCCCACAAAAGTAATCCACACAGAAAAATCAAAGTTATTCTCTCTCAATCAAAGTTTCTATGATACATTCTCTCTCTCTATTTCTATATCTATCCCTTTGCCATCTGTTAATTTTCTTCTACTTTTTTTTTTTTTCTTTTTATTCAAGAAGATTATGACTAATGGGATTAGAAGTTTAGATTACAGAGATGGTAACCAGAGACGAGAGAGCTAAGGGCAAAAGATATAAATGCTAGGAATGACATTCCGACGGAAGCGATGGCCATTTTCGTGAATTCATCCTCTCCCCAGTTGGATACCCACTCCTCTGTCCGAGTAGCAGCCGAAGACGATGCCGAGATTAGCAAATAAGATAGTATCTACACATTTAACAATAAAATGAAATTTTAGTTACATCTCTGTGCACAAGTCTACATTTTTCATGAAATTTTGTAAGTGATCCATGACAGGGTCATTCGAATGAGGGGGTTGGATTGTCAAGGGAAAAAAGATATCAACACCCCCTTTTTCATAATGGCATTCAAAACTTTATTAAACACTTCCTTTATAGGCCATTCATTGGTAGCTTTTTTGGAATTGTGATAGCTTTCTACAGGTATTTATTAAGAGAAGGGTGCTCATATCTTTTCCCAAATATAAGTAAAAGGGAAAAGGAAAAGGTCAGATTAAGTATTAGAAAAGAATGGTATCCACAAATTTTTAAATACTCATGTACATAAATTATATAGACGTTGGTTTTCAAACATTTCAAGTATAAAATAAATTGTTTAAAAAAAATGGACCTATAAAGTATGAAAAGTTTCTCTACTCAATCACAACCCTAATTGATCCTATCAATGGATTCCTATCTGATTGGGTGCGATCTAGACCAAGCATAGCTCACCTAGTGTCATACTTAAGAGGGATTCCACCTTGTAATAAAATTGTAAATACATGAAGAAATAAGAAATAGCATTTTGGCTTGAAAATGCTCAGGTGGGCTTAAAAAGCCTCCCATTGGTCACTTTTTTGTGGACCCGCATAGGTAGACGCATAGGTGGACCCGCTATACGAACCAATGGGAGGCTTTTTAAGCCACTTAAGCGAAGGGAAGCTCCCTGTGCCTTCCTTTTTAAGCCACTTAAGCGCAGGGAAGCTCATTTTTCTCAAATGAGAAATAGCATTTTGGGAATAATAAATACACTTGCCTGGTCCATTGAGAAATCGAAGTAATAGCGAATGGGGATGGGGATAAGGTGCTCCCCCGTAATGAAATGGTGAGCCATTCCGTACGCCTGGAACCCCGAGTATACAAACCCAATAACGGTCGCCGAAATGCAATACCTACAAAAATTTCCCCACCATTTTCTCATCGACTAACTTACTAAAACAAAAACATATTTTCAATGCATAGACTTACATGATTTGCTAGGCAATTTTGCAGAATGCCATTTCGCGGCTCATCTAGCACGAGACCAGCCACATAGGCTCATTTTTATCAGATTTTGTCTTATTCATTTAATTCATCTTTTTTTTGACATGGCTTTCCGCAAAATTGTATAGCAAATCCCCTTTACTAAAAACTTCCCCAAAAAATAGGGAAATGATATTTCCACACCTTTTCTCGGCATTCCGGGGAAAATAAAATTATAGAAAATAATTTCTTTTCATGGAAACAAATATTCCATTGGAAATAAGATTTCGAGGTTTATTTCCGGGGAAAATAAAATTATAGAAAATAATTTCTTTTCATGGAAACAAATATTCCATTGGAAATAAGATTTCGAGGTTTATTACGAGTTGTTTGCAATTTTCCCTGAAAAAACAAAGAAAAATTTTATTTTGGAAAAAAATCCATGGAAAATGTGGAAACGCTGGGAAATTATTTCTCCTGGAAAATATCTAAAAAAATTTCTCTGTATGTAATATTTGAGCGCTAAATCTACATGCGTTGGCCCACATTAGCCTTGTGGTATAAGGTGCAATGGGTCCATCCAGACATGCATGATGCATAGGATCGGAGAAGAAGAAGAATGAAACAGAAAATAAAGTCAGTAATTGAAAACAATGGGCAATTTTCGAATCTGCAGTTATAAAAAAGAGAAACCTAATTAAAAATTAAAAAAGAATCGGAGAAGAACACCAAATTTACATACAACGAGACAAACAGTAGCAAAAAAGTCGACAAGAGTCAACACAACCCTCACAAAATTTCATTATAAAGCCCAAAAAGAAAACAAAATAAAAATCAACCAAATTGAGGAAACAAAATAAAGAACCTCTAATCACACAACTTCAAAAACCAAAAAACCCAAATGCAAAATACAAAAAAAGTCCCACAAATGAAAAAGAATATTAAAAAAAAAATCAAGAAAAATTTGAGCGCTCAAATTTAACCAAAAGAAAATCATTAGTTCCTTAAATTTGGGATTTCTTAAGAACTTTCCATCAAAAACCGGAGAATTCAAAATTCAAAATTCAAAAAGAGAAGAACCCCAATAGAATTCAAAAAACACAAGAAGATTTATAATCAAAAGAAGAGAAATTAAACAATTCAAAAAGAGAATTTACCTGTATGCCTTGTATATATAGAAAGAATCTCCGGCCCATCCCCGATTTTTATCAGCTGCCATTACGGAGAAAGACACCAGGCAGAAAAGAAGCCCACAAACCCTAAAACCCAAAGCTACCTTCCCCACTATTGCTTCCCTTTTCGACCGTCGATGGATCGCGGACCCCACCTTAAATCGACGATCCAGACCCTCCATTTTTGTAACGGCAGGAGTCTCTTCCCGGTTCGACCGGTTCACGATCGCAATTGGAGACAGTGCCACCTGCTCTTCCCGGTGGGATAGGTTCGAGATCGGCGATGGAGACAGTGCCAGCTGGAGTTCTCGGTGGGACCGGTTCGGTGGTGACGGAGTATTTACGGTGGTCTTTTCCGGCGGGTCTGAGGGTATGTTTTCCGGTGGGGGGTTAGGGATCGGTTTTTGTAAGGGGGAGGAGTGGATGGGAGAATCCATGGCGGGAACTGGGAGGGAAATGGGAATTTGTTTGAGGGAAGAATGAATAATAAGAAGAAGAGGGGGTATGTATGTTTAGTAAAGCTAAAAGATTCGTTTGGTTTTGCGCGTTGTGGCTGAAAGGCCTTTGCTTTAGTATCAAGGTACACTTGCTACTCTCTCTCTCTCTAGAAAAGTAAATGACTTATTCATCCTTGTGGGCCACGCTTTACAATTCAAAGGGGCCACAGAACAATATGATCCGGATGATCCTACCCGTATAATCTGAGAAGTTTATGGTCTCTACTCTATCCGTTGGCTCTTGTTTGGACGCAATTAGTATCTTGTTATATGTTATAGGGAGCCAAGCTTCAATAGGGCACGACCCCATTGTAATACAATGAAACACGCCCATTGATTATTACATAGTGGGTCCTAACTTTGGTTGTTGGTATTGAGGTCCGAAGTAGAGGCCTACTTAGGTATGAGACTACATGGGATCCAACCTGGAATGGGATAAGTTTAAAGGGCTTAGTCTGATGCATTCCATTAGTCATCGGGCTTTTGGTATAATGGTTAGGCACCTAGCATTTGGTATCATAGCAATGCTAAATCTAACTCACGTATTCATCTGTGTATAGAGAACTACCACCTGGTAAACAAAAACCCAACCCAAAGCCCAAAGTTAAAGTGAGAGTTGCTCTGGAGTGTGTGGTTACGGAAGGGATGGCCTATGGAAAGAGCTATCTAAAAAAGCCAAAGTGAAAAGCCATATCTGGTTCTAAGTGGGACCTGCCTAGGTTTGAGACTAGATATGACCCATCCTAGTGGGACAGGTATAAAGGGCCTAGCCTAACGTGTTCCATTAGTCAGGGATTCTGGTGTATGGTTAGGTACCTAAAAGATATTGCTATAGGGAATACACTCATCTCCAAATAAATGTATTTTAGGCCAACGATTATAAAATAAAGTTACATATTATTGGATAGGGTTCAAACAAGAATATACTTACATTATTGGATAGAGTTGTTTTTCTCACCACAGTTATGCACTAGAGTCCCTACATCATCATCCTCTTGCAAGGCTAAAATTCCCTACCTTTGGCCTGCCTCACCATGCTAGGACTGCCGCTAGGCAAGGATTAATATAATAGAGAAAAGGAGAGAAGAGAAAAGACAAGAATTTTTTATGAAGGTTTTCTAGCGAACTCTTCTTCACTATTCATGGTTGTCTCACAAGTAAAGTAGTATTGACAAACTTATATGATCAATACAAGACCAAAAATGACCATATTTATTATCCTTTTTTGCTTTGCAATCCTTATACACATGGAAGTTAGATTTCAACCTTGGTCTACATCTCTAGCTTATCTTTTAAAAAAACAACCACTATTGGATGGATCAGGTCCACCTATAGCATTGGCATTGAGATGTATCACTACCTATAATGCTGAGAAGTATACCCAACAAACTGGAGAAGTCCCCTAAGGCCTCTCTCCTCTGGCCCACACCTGGATGCACCTGAACTGCGACCATTAGTACAACATCATGTTAAAAAAGCACAATTACAGATGCCCTCCTGATCCTTTGCCAAAAGACCAAATGCATCCTGTCGGGGAGTGTAGAGAGTTCAGTGCATGGCATTACTCTGGGAGTTTCAAACGGTCGAACAATACAAGGAAGCTTTGTTCGGGGACTTCGTAGAGAAACCCAAGTTCTGCACCTTTCATGTGCTGCCCCAGACCCTGAATAAACCATCAAACTGGAGTCAAAACTCTAATGACATAAAACATAGCAATGCTTCAGTTGATGACAAGGCCGAGTCAAATAGGTTCAGACAGTCCTTAGGAGAGGCTGGCCAAGCCGAGCCGACCCCTCAAATCTGATTTGGCTCTTGCACCTAAATAATACAAAATTGAGCCTGAATTCTTGGCATATATGTAACTCTAAACAAGTTCTTGAGGATTACAGTAAATCTCCTTACCATCCCATTGAACTGGAGTAGTTCACCATCGACCCATTGTGGATTCTGGAATCCAGGTTCTGCTATTCTTCCTTCGCCTTTGTAACTTGCAACCTACAGAAACAAATTATAAATCAGTTGCTGTTCAAACAAATATGAGAAATTAAAGCTGACGTACACTTGTGGTAAAAGAAACTAGAGAAATATTTCAGAAATTGGCTATTCAACATGACCCAAGTGCTCTCTTGTTTTACGAGTGCTGAGCCAATACTTGGCATTTTGAAAGAGCAACAACAAACAGACACTTCTGGATGAAGATCTATAACTCTCTGAAAAGGTTTCATGTTAAAAAAGAAAGAATAAAAATAAAAGAAATGAAATTCAAAGAACTTTGGGGGGCATCATATCATTGTTATAAGAATCTCTCAGATAATTGTACATGATGACCATATTCACCCGTTCAAATCAAATAACAAGATGTGCTTCAATTTGGGTAAAACAAGACGGACACTTCTGAGTAACCATTCATGTTTAGGTTGGTAAGAAAAGTAATCTGACTGCTAGTCAATTGGAAACGGAGTATTATGGCCAATGAAGAAGAAATAGAAGCTTGGAATTTGGATACTTTGGTCATATTTGGTATATCAAGAAAATTATCGGAACTATCTGGACTTGGAACTGAATAAGAGAAACGACATAAAAGCAAGAAAATTACCACCCCAAGTTCATCTGGATACTTCCCGCGATTAGGGATGCGATTCTCTTTGCCAATTTTTGCACGAAAAGTCACCTGGATAAAGGAAATAAGATAGAATAATTAGCAGATACAAGATCAACCAGAACCAAAATACCGCTATAACTATGTTGGATAGCATCAGACCTCGCCCGCAGGGACATTTAGATCCCCAGTCAATTTTACAGCTTCAACAAACTCAAAAAAGTCTACATCTGAGCCCTTATTGATGTCATCAGTCCCATGCCAGCGACCAAATTTACGCTTCAACTGTACCACCTCAGTACCATACGGACCAAAAGCTCCCACATATAAGCCTGCACTTGAACCAGAATATTTTATCATTAAGATACTTCCAAACAATTTTCTTAATTTCAGTCGGAAGTAAATAATATAAACCACCCAAAACAAACGTACCATCAAAGGGATCTAAACCGTCATTGGAAGTAGTGATCCGTTTAAAAAGAGTATACTCGGATAGTTTGTTTCGCCTCTGTGCCTGAGTAACAGCAAGCTTGACAACCTCAAGTACATCTTTAGAAACCTAAAAAAGAGCGGGCGCTTGATCAATTTATTTTCATGTAAACCTACACAACCAACTAAAGAGAGATGCATGCTGCAATCATTATGGTTTTTAACGTTGAGGATGAGCTGGTTAATGCAAGGTTCAGGGGTCAATGTGTGTGAAAACTCGTACAGATCATGTGTCTATTCTGTTCCTTTACTGCCGAGTGTGAAGCCTTATGGGATTGAAAGTATATGATCCATACCTTAAAGAAAAAGAACCAAATGGGGTGGTCCACTATTCACAGTTAAATTTCATGTTCTTACTTTTTATTTATCCAACCTTCAAGCTTTTAAAGATGGTGAAACTCATGACAGACTGGGTAGTTATACCACCCCATCTACCTCGCCAGGACCTCCCCAATGTATGCATTAGCCATTATTTGGTCACTTGCATGTAGCCTACATAGACTTTTTGAAGTCTATGGCCTACTGTTTAAGCGGAAATTAATTTATTAATCTGAACATTAGTTTATGCATGTGCCTCTATGGGAAATGTAAGTCATACAACTATGTTTCTACTGATTCCCTTCTAAACAGATGGAACTCTTCATAATAAAATGGTGTGGAACTCTTCATAATACAACTATGTTTCTACTGATACCCTCTACAGTTAGCAAAATTCAAAAAAAAAAAAAATAAATAAAATAAAATCAAACGGATCTAAACTGATCAAAAGATTCAAAACATGATATTTCATAAGAGAATTAGATAGAACTCATGGAAAGATTAAAAAAGTTTCCTCTTTGTTATAGTGTCGGCCAAAGAAACAAAATGCCCGACACAAAACATCAGGATTCTTTCATAATAAGAAAAGCGAAACAGATGGAACTCATCACAAGGAATAGCTCCGCTCCTTAGCTAAAGCGTTCCAGTTACCCTAAGCTCGAACAACAACAGTTCCCTACCACTCGCTAGCTCCGTTTAGGGGTGGGTATTCGGTTAAAACCGAACCGAAAAAACCGAAAATATCAAACCGAAATTATTTTGGTTTTCCAAAACTGGAACTGAAACCGAAACCGAATTTAGTTAGAACCAAACCGAACCGAAACCGAAAAACAAAAAAGGTTTTTCGGTTTTAACCGAAAAAACCGGATTCACGGTTTTTTTTCCAACAGAAGCTTTGGCACTCACAATCGGTGGTCAAAATCATGAGTTAAAAGTGAAAATTAAGGTAAAATGTAAACATAAAAAGGGAAAAAAAGATCTGGAAGGGAAGCGAAAGTTAAAAAAAAAGCTAAAATTCCAAAAATAGTGAAAAGCTGAGGAAGAAAGGCAAAAGGAAAAAGAATAAAAAGGGAAGGAGAAAAGAGAGAAGAAAAACTCATATGAGGAGAAGGTGCAGAGCTCTACTCTGAAGAGAAAAGTGAAAATCTGAGGAAGAAAGAAATGCAAAAGGAAAAAGAATAAGATGAAAAGGAGAAGATGAAGAACCTTGACGGAAGTTTCAATGTTCGACCCTAGAAATGGAAAGAGAAAGATGAGATGAAAGGGGAAGAAAAGGGGAACTGAGATTTGGGACAATATACAAAAAAAAGAAAAAAGAAAAAAAACCTACCAGCGGGTCGGAGATGGGGTCGGAGACGACAGCTGGTCGGAGATGTGGTCGGAGATGGCGGGTGGTCAGAGATGGGGTCGCCACTCATCGGAGTTGCAGTGGCGGCGGATGGTTAGAGAATAGAAAAAAAAAAAAAAAAAAAACTAGCTTTGCCTTTTGCTGTCTTTCACTCTTTTGCAAATGAAAAAAAAACGAAAGTTAAAGACTTAAAAGGGGAAGGGGGGTGGATATATCAACTTACTAGTCTTACTACCTTATTTTTTGTTTGAAAAACCAAAACCAAACCCAAAAAACATAAATCGATATTTTAACACAAATTCGGTTAATTCGGTGCTACCGAATTTTTTTCTTTGGCAACCAAAACCGAACCCGATCAGCCGAAATTGTAGCTATTGTAAACCGAAACCGAACCGATCCACCTCGGAACCGAACCGAATTGACCGACCGAATTCGGTTCGGTCGGTTAATTCGGTTTTAACCGATTAATGCTCACCCCTAGCTCCGTTCACCTGTTGCTTGTTGCTTTCGCCTTACCTTGCTCGAAAACAACAGCAAGCTTCTAACAAGCTAGTTGCTAGCTCGCTCTGAACCCTAAGCTCTTAGTTCCATCCATACACAAGCATCCCCTTCTCTCTAACAACAGCAAGTAGTAAACTACCTGTCCTCTAACAAGCAAGTAAGCCAACTACCTTATCTCACTAGCGAAGCTAGAGTAAGCCACTTATAGCAGCCCACTCGAAACAGATATTGGCAGCATCGTCAGCCCCGCGGAAAAACCTTCTTGAATCGGTCGAGTGCGGTCTAGATCGGGATTCTCCTTTTCATCCCTATGACAAATTCCCTTACTAGTCGAGAATACCTTTCTTATCGGCAAATGGCTTATCGTCGTAGCCTCCCTGCATGATTATCCTGTGGATGAATAAGTATCCATTCAAGTCCTCCCTGTGCTCGACAAGTAGTGGCGGATGGCCGTCGTTCCAGTAGCAGCGTTGTCTCAGACTCTTCAGGTGCATGAAAAGCATTAGTGGCATCAGTAACAAAGCAAGCATCCCACGAGGGTGAAGACCCCGGGGACGAGCTGCTTGATGGCCGAGGACACTTTGTCCCCGAGGTCCCTTCATCAGGGAACACCATATACTGGGCGGCCCCAGCAATGATGGCCGCTCTTAGGGCAAAATCAACGGCAAGTGCATAGGGGGGCCACTCTTAGCTCCCACACGGGTGAGGTTGTCCCTACGAACTAACTAGTAGCTTTAGGGTGAGGGAAAAGGGGGGAAGCTACTAAATTGAAGGCTTCGCTCAATTCGCTCTAACCCTCGTTTAGTAGGGGTGGTTATTCGGTTAAAACCGAACCGAAAAAACCGAAATGTTAAAACCGAAATTATTTCGGTTTCGCAAAATTCGAACCGAAACCGAAACCGAATTATGAGAAACCGAACCGAAACCGAACCGATTACAAATTCGGTTATTCGGTTATAACCGAATAACCGAATTGTGAGAGGAAAAGAGGGAAAAAAGTAAAATTTAGGCTTGGATCGGAGGGCTAGGATCATCCGATCAAAATGAATTTTTGAGCACAACATAATTAAGTTGTGATCAATCGAATGGACGGTTTTGATCATCCCACGGAGTGCACATAAAGCAACTTTTTTTGAAAAAAAAATGGTTTCATCCCTTATTTCGGTTATTTCGGTTAACCGAATTTTTTTTTTAGATAACCGAAACCGAAACCGAATAACCGAATTTCCCAAAAAACTAACCGAAACCGAACCGAAATGGAGAAAAACCGAACCGAACCGACCAAATCGGTTCGGTTCGGTTCGGTTCTTCGGTTATAACCGAATAATGCTCACCCCTATCGTTTAGTAGACAGCGAGTGGAGTGCATAAGCCCCCATAAGCTATAAGGGCGAGGCCTTACTACACAAGCTCGTAAGTCAAGCACGGAACGAGCCTTGTCTACGAAGCAGAGCGACCGAAACCCAATCCTTGTTTTGTTTTGCAAGTTTCTAGAAGTCGAGCTGTTCTAATTGACATCAAAAAAGCCACAACCGCGGTATGAGTTCTGATCTCCTACTTGAGCTGCACGAATGTTTGTGGAGCGCAAGTTCAGTCGTGTTGCATCACAAGTCTACAAGCCTGCGCAGGTCCTCTTTGATCAACTCGTGAGGCCGCTATAGCAGCTTTTAAAGAATGGTAGAACTCATGACAGACTGGGTAGTTATACCACCCCATCTACCTTGCCAGGACCTCCCCAATGTATGCACTTGCAATTATTTGGTCACTTGCATGTAGCCTACATAGACTTTTCGAAGTCTATGGCCTACTGTTTAAGCGGAAATTAATTTATTAATCTGAACATTAGTTTATGCATGTGCCTCTATGGGAAATGTAAGGCATACAACTATGTTTCTACTGATTCCCTTATAAACAGATGGAACTCTTCATAATACAACTATGTTTCTACTGATACCCTTTACAGTTGGCAAAATTCAAAAAACACCTGGATTTGATAAGAATATCAAACGGATCTAAACTGATTAAAAGATTCAAAACATGATATTTCATAAGAGAATTAGATAGAACCATAGTTGTAAATTCCGCTTCGGTCGCCATTTCGTTTTGGCCACCAAAACGAAATTTCGGTGGGATTTCGGTCATTTCGGTGCATTTCGGTCGAAACTTTTCGTTCACACAAAAAATATATTAAAAAATATGAGAAAAATCCAAAAAAATAAAAAATCAATAGAAAAAGATGAAAAACTAATAAATAGTCCAAAATATGTGTCCCAAAAGGCATATTCATTACTTAAACACATAAAGTCCTGCACAAGTCCAACTGATAGTCTGATACATAGAAAAACATAAAAAAAAAAGATACATGAAAGTGAAACATAGACAATAGCTAGTAGCAACGACTCTCAGTCATCATAACCCGGATGATCATACTCAATGTCTTCTTCGTCGTCGTCGTCGTCGTCGCCGCCGCCGTCATCACCACCTGGACCACCAGTAGGGACATCTTCTTCAAGAGGCATGAGAAAGTCGTCGTCGTCGTCCCCGGCCCCAACCACAGCAGTAGGTGCTTCAAGATTTTCCCACCCAATGTCTTCCGGCGTGAATATGACATCTTCTTCTTCTGCAACCCAATCCATCATGACATCCAGACGGTCTATGCTCAAAGGGTCACTAGTGATAGATGATTTCCTCAACAAGTCCCTGAAAAGGAAAACATTAAGTTTAATGTCAAAGGTTAAACTTAAAAGCTTAAAGTGATAAAGTGAGAGTTGAAAACATTATATTACGTTGTATACCTTTCTCGAAACTTAAGATTGTAATGGACAAACACCAAGTCATCTAATCTCTGGTGCTCCAACTTATTTCTCTATGCAGAATGAATGTGTTTGAAGGTGCTCTAATTCCTTTCACACCCAGTCACACTGCAGGTCTGACTGAGGATTCTGATCGCAAAGGTCTGTAATTCGTCCACGTCACCTCCGAATTGATTCCACCATGCAACTGTAAAGTAACAAATAGTAAAGCATTATTTGTTGAGAAACTGAAAGTTAAAATGAATTATACTTAATTAAACAAACAACTCAAATATACCTGGTCCCAACTTCGTTCGGTTGCGGATTACAAGCTTCATTCCAAACATACCCTTAGCCTCTCGATAATCCTCAATCTGATTGGTGATGAGGTAGCTTCATCAAGTACCAGTCGAGTGATGCATGCCAACAAGCCTCTGGTTACTTCACTGTGCCTAGAGAAGGTAGGAGTGAAAAAGAAAGCAGGGTTAAGAAAATATCCTGCTGCATGGAGGGGACTGTGGAGTTGCCTATCCCATCTTTGGTCGATGATCCTCCAGATGGGCATGTAATCTGATTTTCTCTTCAACCTCTCCTTGATGTTCTCTTTGGCCTTATCCATGGCCTCATATAGGTAACCCATCGCCGGTTTGTCCTGCCGATCTACCAAACGCAGCACTCTCACTAAAGGCTCGCTGATATTTAGAATGTACTTGCATTGGTCCCAAAAAGATTTATCCAACACAGTACTAACTACCCCTTCACTCAGTGAGTGTTGGACAAACCTACTAGTACTATACTCATCAGACACAAACATCTGCTGAAGTGCTTTCCGATTCAACACCGGACTTTGTATGCTAATGAAATTTGTAGTAAATTTGGTTGCAGCAGGGCGGCACAACTCCTTCCCACCTATGAACTTCTTCCTCATCAAATTCAAGAAGCTTCCATGGTTGTAGATGAACTTTGTAATCGTCCGAGCCCTCTTAATTGTGGTTGCTATGTGAGGAAATACAGTCGGTTTGCACAGATGCTCCAAGATGAGATCTAAGCAATGAGCTGCGCACAGAGTCCAGAAGAATGTACCAAACACGGCTTCTAGTCTTTTCCTAGCAGCTTTGTAACTTGGCTCACTGTCAGTTACAAATTGCACCACATATTCTGGATTCACCTCTCCGACAATCTTTTCAAATATATTGTATAATTCATCGGCATTCTTCACTATGCCAGATGCATCAACGGATTTGAGGAATATGACTCCTTTAGGGCAGTACACCAAAAAGTTGATTAGGGAACGGTGTTTGGTGTCTGTCCATCCATCTGCCATAATGCTACAGCCAGTGTATCTCCATGACATCTTAATCTCCTCCAAGTAGTTGTTTACCTCATCCACTGTATTCTTCAAAATGGCAACGTTGAAAGGGAGATTGGCATCATAGCAAAGCATGCCAACCGCCATGTCTGCTCTATCCATTGTTTCTTTGGTAGCCAAAGCACTTTTAATGCTTGGCTGGGCTCCAGGGGTTATTCGTGGTGCAAAGAAATTCCTAATCCCTCCTGTGATTCCCTTCTTCCTTTTTGTACCACTCGGTTCTATAAGAACTTCCTTACCTCTTCGTTGAGGCAATTGTGTGCCAATGTCTTCTTCATCCTGCTCTTCTTCTTCGTCTGGTGTGCCATAAAAACCTCCAACCTCTGCTCTGGATATACTCATCCTAGCCCTTTCTTTTCTCTTTGCATCTAAAAGTTGCTTCATTCGATATTTTACATCTTCAGTCACTTTTTTGCATGATGCTACTTCACCAGGAACAGCCGCTAAATGTTCTTTCAAGCGGATTATACCTCCACCCGATATGACTTTGCCACAGAATACGCAAGTTACTTTATTTTTTTGACCCGGAACCAATGTACCGTAAGCCCATGCCGGGTCATCCGATCTAGCGGGTGCCGAACCAATAGAGGATGCTCCTGCAGAAAGTCCGTCCGACCCACTCATGCTGAAATGAAGTAGAAGAAGGAGAAAAATGAATTAGAAGAATAAAAATTGAAACAAATTACAAAAAAATGAAGTAGAAGGGGACAAATGAAGTAAGAAATAAAAGAAAGGAAATGGAAAGAAATAAAGAGAACCTTGAGGTTGAACTTGATTTGAAGAGAATAAGATAATATTAGCCTTCCCTCACTTGAAATTTGTAATGTAACTTGTAAGCCTTCACTTGAAATTTGTAGTGTAACTTGTAATTTGCAAGCTTTAGGAAATAGTTCTTGTAGTTGTAAGTTGAAGGTAGGCCTTCCCTTTGCTCCAAAATGGACTTGGATTGAGTTGAAGAAGAGTGTAGACTGTAGGAAATTTATTAGAATAGATAGTGTAAGTGAAAGTAGAAAAGAGAAGGAGAATCACTTATGTGAAGGTGGAGGAGAAGAAGGTAGGGGAAATGCTATTTATAGAGTTTTTTATTGTTTGTGCAAGTAAAAATGACTAGAATACCCTTCCCAACAGCTATAAACGGTCACATTTGGAGGCTAAAATGGTCAAAAACCCAAAAGAGCCGTTACAGGGGCATTGATGTAATTTCTGCAAAAAACAGTCAAACTAGCCGTTATAGCCAATTTCGGACGAAATTTTGGTCTTTGAAGATTTCGTTTCGTCCATTTCGGACGAAACGAAACGAAATTTATAAGTATGGATAGAACTCATGGAAAGATTCAAAAGGTTTCCTTTTTGTTATAGTGTCGGCCAAAGAAAAAAAATGCCCGACACAAAATATCAGGATTCTTTCATAATAAGAAAAGTGAAACAGATGGAAACTCATCTCAAGGAACAAAATGGTGTGGCCATCTTTACAGTTGAGTTTCTTGTGTTGTTAGCAACAAGGCCTTCAAGAACCACAGAACTCATCCCGGACCGGCTAACTATACTACCCACCCACTTACCTCACCAAGGATAGCCTGAACAACCCCAACCCCTCAAAAAAATAAAAATAAAATAAAATTATGCACTTACGATTATTTCGCCAGATGCATGTAGCCTACAGACTTCTCGATGTCTAAAACCTATTGTTTAGAAAAGAAATTAAGTTTACTGATCTGAACAAATATGAAATTTAAGTCATTCTCCTATGCTTCTAGTAATTCCTTTATAAATTATAACACCACTAACAGTTTGCAAAATTCAAAACATTGACTGGATTTGATCAGAATATCGAACAGACCCAAATCCCAAACTGATTAAAAGACTCAAAACATGATTATATTTCGGCGAGAGGGAAATCATGGAAAGTTTCAACAATTGTCCTTTGTTATAGCATCAGGCAAATAAACAGAACATTAGGATCTTTTCATAATAAGAAAACAAAGCAGAAGCAACTCTTCAGAAGTTACTAACAAGTCAAAAGATCATAACAGGATAGCTAAAAATCTAAAATCTCAACAGTTGCAATTAGAGATGAGAAACAGAATAAACATACTTAAGCGTGGAACTAGTCTCACAGAAGATCCCTTCATTGGTTATATAGACAGAAAAATTACCAAGCAGCAGAGTCACCGACCAATACAAAGTAGTAGAAGAGGAACCCCAAATGATGGTCCCCTAATTCCCAATGCCCCAAATATTCTCATGCTTGCGGGACTAAATTTCCTCCAAACTCGAAGAACCAATGGTACTATAAAAAAAAATTCAACTGGAATTGCCACCCTATAAAAACTAGCTGAGTGTATAGCCATAAATACCTATTATGCTAGTGTCACCAGAAGATATTGTAGTTATCCAGATTTCAAAAGAATTCCAATCATTTGAATACCATAAGTAAGATAACTGAGAAGAAACCATGTCTCCTAAAGACACCTACTTTTTAACATAGAAATGAAGTCCAGTTTATCTTAGTCTTACCTTTGAAGGAACCTTGTCAACACTCCAAAATGCCTTAGCGACATCAAGAGGCATTAGTTCTGAAACTGCCTGAGCTGCAATAGCTGCCACTTTGAGTTTGGTTGCTTTCCTTTCTCCAACATCTAGACCTTCATTTCTCACAGGAATATGTAGGATAAAAGAATCTCTTTCCATATCCTTTATTTCTGCTGGAAAACGTACGTAAGTCTTTGACGAAATATCCTCCTTATTATGCAGTACCCCACCAACAAAAAGTTTCAAAGTATTCTTGCCCCCTTCCCCCATATCATTACTTATTGGATCTTCATAATTTTCAGTAGTGCTCGGCTTCTCATCATCTTCTTGTATTAACTGCTCCAAAGAGTCACTAAATTCTTTTATTTCCTCCGGCGTGGTGACATCTATTAATTTAACTTTTAATCCAGGAATTCTATCTTTAAGAAAACTTAAAACACTTTTCAACCCTTCTTCACTAACATCCTTAGCATTCTTCTCGTCACTTTTCTCTGTCTTATCTTCATTCACTGGGGTGTCTTCCGTGGAAGAGTTCTCCGATCCAGAGACAGATGGATTATCTCTCGATTTCGAAAGTGTTGAACTACCTTTGGCTGGCTGAAAAAATACTACCTATTCAAAGATGGGTAGTTAAAATGGATTGGCCAAACTTACAATGTTATTAACATAATGTCTCTTTTCGCAAAGCTATCAACCAGAACATTTTGCAATAGATTGATTAACACGATGAAATAGTTTCTTCATAACAACAACATAATAATCATATTACCTGCATTATGTATGCCTGGTCAGTATCTTTGATGACAAAAATTTCAAACAATGGGGAGCCAGGAGATGCAGTTAACAATTGCCTGGAAGAAACAACCGTCATTAACATTTTATATTTTTCCAAAAATTGGCCAAGAACTAGCAAAACCTTTTACCTTGGACTCTAATTCCTGGCAACAAATTTACCCATAAATTTTTACCTTGGACTGTAACTCCTGGCCACAAATCTACCCATAGCAGGGGTTATACGTACAACTCTTCCAAAAGGATCACTACAATCTTTTGACAAGCCCACCCACCAACCTACCTGCAAATAAAAATAAAAAAGCATTGGCTTTTTAATGGTAGAAAAAATAAAACACTGTTGATCACACTAAAACTGTGTCTCGATGTGATGCATGCCTAAAAGAGTCACAGTCTGCCAGAGTGAAAAAATCTTCACTAAATTATATCAGAGATAGCAGCTAAAATTTAAAGGAAATCAATCAACATTTGATCAAGAATGAGTGGCATAAAGTACTCAAGAATTAATAGAAGCGCGTACAATCCCTCCACTGTCTTAGTGCAGGAATTGGGTGGGGAAGGGGTCCCATGGCTACAATAGGTAAGTCAAATGTCAAGAAGAGAAAGTAGCCAAGTCTCTGATCTAAGATTTATCAGCACCCAATTACAGGTCAGGTTATCACGATATATTTTTATCACCTTCAGTTCAAATGATTAGAAAGCGGATACCACTTCTAGCTCATAGCAGAGTCACTTTATGCTGATTGTTATCGATGCACTTGTTTGACTATCAATAAGAGTACAGCCCCAAAATAATGTGCCTTGGGACGTATTCTATTGAACATTTCCACTGAAACAAAGTCCGTGCAATTGATCGAGTCCGTGAATGCAACACACGGGGCAAAAACAAATGAAGCATATACAAAACAATAGTATCAATATGTTCAAGTTCAGGGTTTCTATTTTAGAGTTTAGATGGTGCAGGGAATATATATGGACACACTTATCATGTAACTATCAAGGAAAGAATATGGGCATTTACATAGTTACTTTGGCATTCAATGCAAGTGTTCAACACTACCTTGAAGTGTCCATGTAACACTGAACTAGTAAAATTACGTAGAAAGTGCAGGCCTCAAGGGCAAAATAATTGATGAAAAATATTAGTTAAAAAATGCAAAATAAATTTACTAGATTCCAAGTCCCCATAGCATTTATTACCATGCAAAACCATCCTGAGCCTACATAATTAAAAAACAAGGCTAGTCATGCAAGCAATAAAAAAAGATGGCTTTCGCAACTAAAATGCAATTTACTTGCTTGGTTAGAAGCTTGGAAAAAAGGCCATGATGCAGGACGATCGAAGGACCGACCAATGCTTCGCTTTGATACCAAACTAATGAATGACGGATCTGTGGAAGGGACGTTATGGGTGAAAATTGTTAACTTACCAACTTCTCCAAAAGCTTAAGCTATCGGAGAAAGGCAGTATTTATCTTTTATACTTTAACACTCCCCCGCACGTGTGACCCACTTGGCAAACACATGGCACATGTGGTCCCACTTTGGGCCGACCATCGCATGTGGATTTTTGCTATTCGGGAGGTTTGAACTCGAAACCTTTGGCTTTGATACCATGTTAACTTACCAACTTCTCCAAAAGCTTAAGCTATCGGAGAAAGGCAGTATTTATCTTTTATACTTTAACACTCCCCCGCACGTGTGACCCACTTGGCAAACACGTGGCACATGTGGTCCCACTTTGGGCCGACCATCGCATGTGGATTTTTGCTATTCGGGAGGTTTGAACTTGAGACCTTTGGCTTTGATACCATGTTAACTTACCAACTTCTCCAAAAGCTTAAGCTATCGGAGAAAGGCAGTATTTATCTTTTATACTTTAACAAAAATAATGGGTGAAAATTGGGATTTTAGATCCTAAACTATGTGATTAGATGGGGAAAATATTTCTACTAGGTTTAGGCTAGGTTTGAAGGGTTGCAGACGTATGCCGGAAGGAGCAGGCAAGGGTTTTGGACAAGATTAAGGGACATGGGATTTAGGCTGAGATGAAGTGGGTAAACAATAAGAAAATACAGGGTTTTGAGTTTTAGGCAAGGGGAAGGAATATTTCCAGTTCCCGAGCAGATTGTTTTTATGGAAGAAACCAAGAAAAGAATCTTCTGTTTCTATCTTTTGCTATTCAAAAAAAGAGAGAGAAAATAAGAGAAATATAGATCACAAGTAACAAGGAAAGAAGCTACTTTTTTCAAGGCATGTTATCAAAAGTTTTCCTCTGCATCTCACCAAAGAAGCTTTGGAATCTCATTAAAGAAGAAGGAGATTATGCTAGAATCATACTAGCAATCCCGTGCTTCATTTGAACGGAATCCTAGGCATCGCACCAAGGAGGCAGGGCATAGCACCTTGGAAAAGCAAACTTCACATCCATGATTTGCAAGAAAGAAAGAAAAAAATGATTTTCATTCATCCATCATTGCATAAGAGAAAATTGCAATGACGCTTAAAATATATAAGAAAGAGAAGAAAACTATAAAGTTCTACAATCCTAAAATAAAAACCTAACATTGTTGGACCAAAATATCCTCTAATGACTTAAAGACTCTTCCCATTAACAATTTCACAGTACATGTGTGGGGCCTATATAAAACACTCATAATTCAAAGAACTTAAGTGATTTTGATGAAGAGAGACTCTTATACTACCCTCTACTCAACTCAACAAAGCCTTTGTCCCAAACTAGTCGGGGTCGGACACTTATACTACCCTCTACGACTTTTTAATGCTCTAAAAGCTAAAAAACTCTTTTAACTTTAGCGATGGGCCTTGCATCCCAAAATTCAAACATCGAAGGCGTTCGGCAAATGAGGAGACAGTTGAGTTGGCTAAAAACGGAGTGGAAAGGGAGGAGACATTGATAATTTTGATAATAGTGAAAGGAGGCCTTGCCTCACAAAATCTATGCCAGGTTGGAGCACAGTCTGGATCATAGGAGTGCCTTTACGAGCTTTGTAGCTTGGCAGAGGGGCTGCATACGCATGGGCTTATCAATCAGCAATAGCAGAAGAACAGAGAAGTATTGGAGGTGCAATTCTGGGTTCTTACTGTTCATGTTCAAGAGGGGGAGGCTGCTTCTGTTGGGTCTGTTTTTTGAGATTTCATCATAGAAACCTTTGAATTAGTGGGCCACCTTGTCACCCGCGATGTACTTCAGCTTTCACTAACAAATGTTTCGTTATCTTTCAAAAAAACATTAATGATGGGTCTCAGCTTCTTAACTCCATTACCCTTCATGGCATCTTGGATGATCCCCCATCATGCAGTGACAAGTTAAATATAAAAGGCAACAAGTGAAACGACCGTCATTATGGATTTTGAATTTATACAAATTGATCTATACGTGTCCAAAGACCATAAGAATCCGAAAGTAGCTCAGTTCAGAGACATGAGAGAGAGAGAGAGAGAGAACAGAGTGCTTTCTACATAATTCGATCCCAAAGCAGTAAAAAATGCACTAAGTATTGTGAATAAAGGAAGAATAACTTTGTATAAAAAATATAGGCATTTAGTCTAATTGAATATTTTTCCAATAGGAAACATATATTCATGATAAGAAAAATTACCAGCCCGCTCCCTGTAAGTCGGCACAGTCTTGATGCATCATGGTAACGCTCTTCATCTATTGCATCCTGCCCAGAAACAATATATAAGGTTAGGACCCAGCGTTGTCGTAAATTATAAGTTTACTAGTTAACCTAATGATTCAATCAATCATCTGACCTTCAACTGAGACATAACTTCAGCTACAGTGTCCTTTGATGCTGCTTCCACAATGGCAGTTTTCAACTTTGCAGCTTCCTGAAAGTCCTCCTTTTCAATTGAATCTTCTAGTTGAAACTGCAAAAGTTAACAGTCGTTTGAAGAATAAATGAAAAGAGCTCAATAAGCTTTCTTGTTTAAAAATAAGCATTATATCCATAAAAATCTGATTAATATTCTTGTATATAGTGACACTTTTATTCATCTTACAGGGATCTGCTTTTCTTTCCACATCCATTTGTAGGAGAATTCTCAAACTTCAGTGACTTAAACTATCAATATTTTCAGAATCAACCAAAATAGGCAATCAATGAATTTGTAGGTTCAATTTGGTGGATTCAATTTGGAGGAGAATTCTCATTTTATGGGGTGTCAGAAAATTCAATTGGTCCATTCAACTTGTCAAAAATATAGAGGTTTGGGAATTGGCTTTTAAATAATTGTATGTCTTATCATCAGGGACAGTTGGACTGTTACATCTCTCTCCTAGCCATAGCAATATATTAGAGTGGTAAACAACAAATCCAAGACACAAAATTTATGTTTTTCAGGTATTCATAGAGAAAGCTCACATCCATAAAACAAACAACCTCGGAACATGAGATCCATGATCCACACAGCACATCACGCTCATCCTACAGACAGTTTTCCCATCTCCATTTAGTCAAGGATAATTACTGTATGGGTATTCTACCATTTGCGTTGCTTATGTAATTTCATCTAAATACATCTGTCTCCCTCTTCTCCAACCAGAATAGGACAAAGCATAACAAAATTAGGGGAAGTATGTTCTGTTCTGTTCTTTGTACCATTTTGCAAAAGGGTACAGAATGTTGTGTTCATTCTGGATGAAAAGAACGGAATTGATAAGAATGGTGGGGACCCGCACATGTTGCATCTCTCTCTCTCTCTCTCTCTCTCTCTCTCTCTCTCTCTCTCTCTCTCTCTCTCTCTCTCTCTCTCTCTCTCTCTCTCTCTCTCTACTATGTTATTGATGATTTTATATTCTCTCTCTCTACTATGTTATTGATGATTTTATATGCTTTCATTGGATATTTTTTTCCCAAACATAAGTTAGATGTTTTCTCTACCGTTAACTGATTCTATATTTTTTTCTCAAACATAAGTTAGATGTCTTCTCTACCTTTAAGTGATTCTATACTTTTAGCACTGCACACTATAGCACTTGCATTAAAAATTTAAACAGCTAAGTAATGGGGATGGAAAATACACCTCCACATCATTTCAAGAATTATACCATTCCCTTAGAATTAAACAAAAGTTCTCTTGTCCTCACTCCATTTAAGAATGAGGTCGCAAAGAGAAAATATAGGAACATTATTGAAGCTAGCCCCTTCCTAATGTTTCACCATGGTGCTCCTTAGCATCTTTTGGCTGAAGCTGTCTACATTCATTCATATGCTACCCCCCTCATACCAGTCCTACAACAGTTATCATTGTCATAGAATTTAACAAAAAATCCAAACTATTTCTCCCTTCGGTCATAGGATTGTTTATGTTATGCACATGTTCCTTCCACAAGATGCAATTTCAATCCAAAATCTATCACCTGGATCAATGTTGGATACTCAACTCAACTCAATTCAACAAAGCCTTTGTCCCAAACTAGTTGGGGTCGGCTAAATGAATCCTTTAGAAAAAATTTAGTTGGCTAAATGTTGGATACTATAGTGATGAAATAAGGGCTATTGATGCTACTCATTTAATGAACTCCAACCATTAGACTTGAGCTTGAAGGGAAATCAGATGCCATCATTCCAATGTCTTCTCATGCCCCACCTATAGTGTCTCCTAATAAAGCCCTCATGCAACCTTATGAGAAGCACCATACTCATCAACACAGCAAACCCTAAACATGCAAGTTAGCCAACTGAACCTTCTTCATTTATAGAAGTTGTGACCATAGTTTTAAACCTCCCCCGCGTCATCATGGGCTCCCCCGAGTCGACTCCCTTTTAACTTGGCCGTGTTCCGCATTTCATCCTACAAAGTCAATAAAAACTCCTTTGACTATCACGAGATATGACCGCGTAAACCAAGTACTCTGCCACGTCAACCGAGTACACGATTGCGTCGTGCCGACATTTTGAAACAATGGTTGCGAAAAATGAAAAATGGGCCGATGTTATGCAAGTAGAAATGGCTCTACACAGAAATGCCACTTGGGAAGTGGTGGCTCGCCCAAAGATAAGAATGTGGTATAATGCAAATGGAGGCATAAGATAAAGCAAAATTCTGATGGAACATTAAGCTGGACTTGTTGCCAAAGGACATAACTAGCAACTTGTCTTGATTATGAAGAAACTTTCAGCCTTGTAATCAAAGCAACTACAGTGCAATCAATTCTAGGATTGGCTAAAATTTTTGGGTGGAAACTCAATCAAATGGATGTGTAAAAATGCTTTCCTGAATGGCCATCTCAAAGAAGTCTACGTGGATCAGCCACAAGGCTTTGAGAAAGCTGACAAAAGCACATATGTGTGAAGATTTAATAAAGCCAATTATGGACTAAAGCAAGCTCCTAGAGCGTGGATTGAGAGCCGAAATCAAGCTCTTTAGGTCAGAGGATACAGGAGAAGTATATGTGACAATTCATAGTTTTATATACACACTAGGTTAGGTACAGTTCTCATACTAGGTTATGTTGATGATATAAGATAAATGCAAAAATTGATAGGCCAAAGGGGTACCTAAGCTAAATTCTGACATAAAGAATTAAGAAGATCTTCATCATTTTCTTGGTATTGAAGTAAAAAGGAAAAAGAAAAAGTGAATCTGACTCAAAATACACACACACACACACACATATATATATATATAAGGAAAATGATTGTGAGCTTGAAGCTCATATAGCTTATATGAGCTTGAAGGCCCAAACACATGTGGGCCCACATTGTTAGGATGATCCAAAGCATTCATTTGAAAGGCCCTTACATAGATAGGGTGTGAACAAAAAATCAGCTCCACAGGATCATCCTAACCCATCCAAAAGTGGAGGGCAAAATGGACAACACCGTTTGCCACAAATCTGCCCATTTTTGCCCTCCGCTTTTGGAGGGGTTAAGATGATCCAATGGAGCTGATTTTTGGTACACTCCCTATCTATGATGGGGCCTTGGAAATGAATGGTTTGGATTACCACGAAAAATGTGGGACCCATGTGTTCGGGCCCTCAAGCTCATATAAGTTATATGAGCTTCAAGCTCACAATCATTTTCCTCTCTCTCTCTCTCTCTCTCTCTCTCTCTCTCTCTCTCTCTCTCTCTCTCTCTCTCTCTCTTATATATATATATATATATATATATATATATATATATATATATATATAAGGCTATCAAACAAGATGGACAAAAAGTTCCATGTACTTAGATGTATAGAAGTGTGGTCAGTGCACTTCAATATTTGACTTTCACATGACCTGAAATCACATACGCAGTGAGACGAGTGTGTCAGATTATGCATGATCCAAGACAATAACACTTACAAGATGCTAAGAGAATCATGAGGTATCTTAAAGGAACCATGAATCATGCTTCGTTATACGGACCTTTGTTATACGGACCAGATCAAAAGGGAGCAGTAAAGTTGGTTAGATTCTCAAATGTCGAGTAGGAAGGAGATCTTGATACCAAAAGATCAGTTACTAGGTATTGTGTGAAGTTGGATGGCTGCCTGCTCTGATGGAGCAGTAAGAAACAATGCACACTTGCAAGAGATATTGCAAAAGCAGGCATTCAAAAAATGAAAAATTGCAGAAACATCGTATAGAGCCATGCCTTATACTACTACAAACGTGAATTGGATAAGACAGGTACTCCCAGAGACGCATATGCTTCCAAGAGGTTGCGCATGACTGTATTTGGATAACCAAAGTGCAATCAAATTATTAGAAAATATTGTGTTTCATTGTAGCATGAAACACATAAAAATAGACTTTCAATTTATCAGAGAAAGAGTAGAAAGTGGTGAGATGGCTCGAACTTGCATACATTTTCACTGAAGGGCTTACAAGTTATCATCATGTTCATCTATCTGACAAGTTGAACATGTTCAAAACACAGTACAACTTGAGAGTGGGGGTGCTGGTATTAGAATAACAGATAAGTTAGTATGGTGCATAGATAAGTGTCATATAGCATGTCACTTGATTAATGGAAATCTTACAATTATGTAACTTAGAGTCAGAGATGCATGTGGGATTTATTTTTCATAAAGAAATATTTTTTTTTGAATTGTGAACGGAAAACATTTTTAATAAAGAATGGCCAAATCCAGAAAATGAGCGTCTATAGGCACAGTACAAAGAAACAAGGAACATGAGAGTAACAAGAAAAAAGGGGTGAGAAGAAAGACGAAACAAAAGAAAAACACAAAAGAGTAGGTGCCACCAAACTATGCATCGTCATGGTGGCAAATAATCTAGAAGCATGATCTCTACACATGCCCAAACACGCTAGCAAGTTGGCCTCCGTATTAGCCGATCTCCAAACATGTTGGATCTAGATATCAAGTCCGCAGCCAATCCCGTCTCTCACCCATCTGGCCATGTTAAGGGAGTCTCCCTCGATGAACATTAAGAAGTGCAATTTCAATAGCAACCCCACGAATTGTTTGGGTTCCCTTCTCTTCTCTTCGTAAAAAATCTTCCTCTTCCGCTTTCTCACATATGCTTGCATCAACGTTTACACAAAGTTGAGTGTCAATGACATTATATCTGGGAAAATGATATCCGCCCTCCCTTGTGTTTATAATGGCATTCCTTTCTTTATTTTAAACTTTTATAATTAACTGTAAAATGTAATCACAACTCCCAAAAAAACATCGACATCCAAAGTGTTTAATAAAAGTTAGTAAGCTCTCTAGCCATTGCGCCCAAAAGACGGACTGATGGGGATGTCTCAAGCAAATACTAGGAACATTACAAGCCCCATGCGTCGATATCTTACGTACTTGGCAGATGAATGGTGAACAGCAGCACACTACTCCTTCTGCCACATCTTTCACCCTAAGAATGGAACTCGAGACATGGGCAATGACTCTGATACGAATTAGTAAGTTTCTTACCATTGCGCCCAAAAGTTCGGACTGATGGGGAAGGCTTAGGCAACTACTGGGAGCATTACAAGAGCTTGCACTTCTTAGCAGTCATCTGCCATTGGGTGCATTGGGACCTAAAAAAAATCTGTGATGAACTTACAAGAAAACCGTCTTTGGATTTGCATATGATCTTTGTAATTCATTTCTTTCTCAGTGGTGGCATGCTTTGGGTTTGGCCTATTTCATGTTAGAGGCTTGTATGGTTTTTTTGGGAATTGTGTTTACATTTTATAGTTAATTAGAAAAATCTAAAATAAAGAAAGAAATGACATTATGAAAAAAGGGAGTTTGGATATCCTTTTCCTATCTTCAAAAAGAAATATATTTCTGCAGGAGTTTCCTAGCTGCTAAATGAGGTCAAGGAGTTCTTCTTACTCTGCCAGTTTTGACCTTGGCATTGATGAGCAAGCTATACTCGTGCAGTTCAGTACAAGGTGCTTCTAGTACTGTGACTGTTTTCTAGATTTAATTATGACCAACATCAACATCATGATTGAGTGGGAAACCAGATTTAGTGGCAAGGTGTCTAGTTATTGACGGGGGCAATTTTGGTGGCACCAAGTAGTATTTTGATTCCTCAAGTGAACCATTTTGCATCTCCAAGTGATAATGTTCCAATATTCAGGGTTGTAGGTCGTGCCGTCAATGTTGATAGCTTATATAAAAAAATACATGATTTGACTTCAATTGTCAAAAGGAAAACAGTTGAAATTAGGCACTGAGAAATTAGTTTAGGATCAGTCGCTTGGAGCAAATAACTGACTTTTATGGTTTCAAAGCAGGCCGGTTTTTTGGGTTTTAAGTGGTGCGACTCTCAAGTCCTAAACTATGTTCATTTTCAACAGATAATATTGTCTGCAATCATTCAGAGAATTCAACTGGCTTGAAATTGAATTTCGCCTTAATAGAACTCACTTCCTCAAAAGTGGCAAGCTGTGGAACTCTCTTTTTCGAGTACCAAATGCTACGTTTTGGTATTTCAGATGGACAAGTGGACATATAATTTGGTTTTATATTGTTCAGTCCTTACAATCGTATCAGAGCATTGCAACCAACACAAACCTGAATAGCATGATTCCATCTAAACATGCTCTGGCTACTTCAGTTCAACCTTATAACCCTATTTCCATCACCACTAAACAGAACATTTCATAATCCTGACTTTCATAAACACATGCATTAGCAGTCACACATAGAAATAAAATGACGAATGTCAAAAAAAAACCTACTAAAACCCAAGAAATTGAAACTCAGATACCAAAACCCAGAGAAAATCAACAAAATTAGATAAAATTACGAATTGGGTTTCCCAATTTAAGTCAAATTCTTAAAGAGAGATGAAATGGGTACCTTGAGAACTGATGCAAAGCTCTCAGCCTGATCAATTTCTGAGAAATGACGGGTCCATCGGTTCCAATCCCAATCAGAAGAAGTGGTGCAACGTCGAGAAAGGGTGGAATTTCTGCAATTTTTTGAAATGGGTTTGTGGAGAATGGACCCCACAAAGCTTTGATTGATTTCTTTCTTGCCCAAAAAATCTAGACATGGGTGTCTGAAGAGTGGCACTGAGACCCATGCATTTGCAACCACCATCTCTCTCTCTCTCTCTCTCTCTCTCTCTCTCTCAAACTAGTTTTGCCGAATTTGTGCAGATATAGAGATATAGAAAAGGGAGTGACAATACGCGTCTCTTCTAAAACTTTCAATGAAATGACCAAATTGCACCCTGACGGATTGATGGTCCGATCGGATCCAACATAACACCATGCGATTTTTTAAAAATTAGGGCCTTCGATTTCAGGCCAGGTTTTACCCTGAATAAACTCTTGTCCCGGAGGGAATAACTTATCCCGATTTAATCTTCTTATTATTTCAACTTTCAAGAGCTGTGAAAGGTTAGGGAAATGATAAATCGACTCCCTATGTGTCTTTCTCTCTCCTCTGGGTTAGAGAGAGATAGAGACATGGGGTCGATTTAAGATATATGGGAGTCGATTTATTACTCCCTTTCCCAAAAAGCCCTGACAAGCCAATTAAAAAAGAAAAGACAAGCTAAGTTTGTGCAATTATAAAACCATAATTTTGCTGATATCATTCCTCTATTTTATACAGGGAAATGATATGAGCTCTCCAATGTTTTGATATTTCTGCTCCACTTTCTTGTCTTTTAGGATTTAGAAGGCCGTCAAAAGGTTATTAGTTATTGCAGTTCCCAACAAGCTCTCACAAGCCCTTTGAATACTAAAAGACAAGGAAGTGGAGCGGAATTATTAAAACATTGGAGAGCTCATGTCATTGGTTCCATAGATAACATGGAATTATTTGGTAGACAGTGGTAGGGTAGTAGTTTTAGGAGCAGTGGTTAACCTTGGTTTGTGTTTGGTTGTCAAGATTGGATTAGTAATCTTCAAGTAGTATCCTTGTATGTATAGTAAAGAGAGAGGAAGTGAGAGAAAAAGATTGAAAATAATCTCACAACTCTATGATTTGTTGCAGGCATTCACCTCAGAGGGTACTGGCATAAGTAGCCAACATGGAGGAAAGAAGCATTGGATTTACCTGGAACTTACCTGGGATAATAATCGTATATACTGTTTGGTTGTCAACCTCGAAGAATAGTGGTAGTGGGTGTCATTACCAATATATAGAGAAAAGAGAGAAAAGCACCTTTCCCAAGGAGATTCAAGTAAAATTTCACTTTTTTGTTGATTTTGGCTTGAATTTCATAGGAACGACAAGAGTGACATGTCATAACTATAACTATGAGGCATCCTTAAGAGTAACTAGGGATGCCAATGCTATATTGACAACCATACAATGGATTTTGCTGACATGGCACCCAAATACCACGCAAAATCCATAAAGCCTCCATGGCCTTTGTGCAACCAAACACAGGGTAAGTAGTCTTTTGGGGTTTTGGCTCGTTTTTCAACCATGATACCTGACTTTACTAGTAAATTCCTCTATTTATAATTTTTTATACGAAGACTGCTAGCTGCATAAAGGTCTGGGGATGCATCTCAGATAAGCAAACATTATTATGTTTTCAAGGGTTTTCAAATTGAAAATATTGCCTAGAAAAACTTATTTTTATATTTTCATGAGTATATCACAAGAATAAGCTGGTCTCTATACAATCTTTGCAAAGATTACATTCCTTCTAACCTAACACTTATTGCAACTGTCTTGAAATTAATGAGAAAACAACACAGTGATCTCTTCTCTCTTTAGTTAGAAAAAAAAATTCTCGTGAAAAATTTTCCTTTCGGTTCCATTTTTTTTGACGTAAAAATGGGTCTAAAAACAAATTTTACGTCTATATTTTTATACTTAAAAATGAGAATAAATTTGTTTTGCATCCATATTTACATCGAAGGAAATGGAGCCTTCATTATTCGGAGGGAAATGATATAGTTATGTTTTGCTTTGAGAGCATAGTTAGCAAAACGTGACTCGGAAAAATGGAACGGCGAAGATTCGAGTTTAATACGGTATTGGTTCAAAAAAACGTAGTAAAAAAGCGGGGAACACAAGAAAATGAATTTAAAATTTGGGAGATGATAAATTCGCACCCCCCTAGGATATTCCCACCCCTTACAACGTGAACTGTGACGGTCTTTTAACGCTTTTTACGTTATAAGGGGTGCAGTTGAATCCCAGTTTACCTACCAAATAAAAGTCCACTACTGGACAAGGGTAACATTGAAGCTGTAGCTCATTACACAATCCACCTTTGATTGTTATCAAATCATTGTACTATCTCTATTGACAATCAACTTCACTCTTGGGTAATGTGACATCTAAGAAGATGCTTATTTGATGATGGGAAATGATATATTCACCCGTTTCTTACTCTGGGCAGCCCTTATAGTGGAAAGTAGTAGTAAAAAAATGCGCTAGAGGGGCTATCCCAAGTAAGAAAATGGGGTGAATATATCACTTCCCTCGGATAATTTATACATGTAGATGAAAGGTGGGGCTAACACTAAATGAGTCAATAGGATTGATGAAAGGGAGCTGATATTTACGCCCCTTTTGATTATGAGGACAACCGCATTTAAACCCCTTGACCGGCATTAATCGGTTGCAAATTACAACAAAAAGGGTACTTTTAAAATGACAAGAATGCCCTTTCAATGAAACCCCTGTTGCTCTCTCTCTCTCTCTCGCACCATCTGAATGACTAAATCTGTAAACCGCTGCTCCTCTCTCCAGAATCTGCTCGAATGCCAAATTCGCCTCCTCCACAACCTCACATTTGCAATATCTATCCAAAAGTGAATTGTCAAACATAAATTCTCTCCCAAATTTCATCACTTGAGCATGTAATTGTCTGCCAAATTCCAAAAGCACTACACCTGTAAAAGCTCTTAAAACACTCGTTAGTGTACCTTATTTGCTCAAAAACCACCCCTCATATGCTTAAAGAGATCAAGAGCTCCAACATCATTACTGTTCTTAGCAAATGTTCATGTGATCAAACTCTAAACGATTAAATCTCCCCATCTCACAATTATACTGCAACGGATCTATTGAATGGTCCTCAATCCATCATTCTCCACAGTAGGATTAGTATAAGTTGAAATCATTGTGGTCCGAGAAACGGCATTACGATTCAGACATTTTTTCAAACAGTTGGCGTCCTTCCTCTTTTAGACCTAACTTCATGTACATGTTCATGAGATTGTTGATTGTAAAGGATTTTGGTTTGAACCCATGTGAGAAAAGGTGTTGATGGACGAGTTTCCCTTGTTCAATTGCTCTATTTGGATGCAACATTTGATGAGTTCCGAGTAATGTGATCACGCCTGTGTGCACGAATTATGTGGTTTTGGAGGGATTTTATGGCGTTGATGGCCATGGGGAGGACCCTTGGGTGACAGAATTTTGTGAAGTCGTTGATCAAGGTAGAGGGAGCTTTGGGTTGATTGATAGAGAGGAGAGTGTGAGAGAGGATAATCGAAAGTGCTTTGAAGGATTCCAGGAGACATCACATAGGGGACTGAGAGATTCTGAAATTTTATTTCTTTGTAGAGAGAGACCTTGAAGCTTTGCAGCGAGAGACGTGATGCAGAGGAGAAGCTGAGGGTTGCGGGATTTGGAAGCACCAGAGAGATAGGAGGGGGTTCAGTTGAAAGGGCATTTTGGTCATGTTTGGAACAATTCTTTCTTTGTAACTTGCAACCAATTTTAGCCGGTTTGAGAGTGTGAAAGCGGGTGTCCGCAGAATTAAGAGGGGACCCATAAAAAAAAGAATTAAGAGGGGCGTAAATATCAGCTCCCTTGATGAAAACCAATAATTAAGCATTCGTAAGGTTTGCCCCACCCTAATAATGTTAGGAATCCGCCATGGGGCCAATATAAGATAGTGGGAGAAAACACCTAATCATATGGTGAGAGCGTATTGGGTTTAAGTGGAGCTCTATCTTGGGAATGGAGTTGAGTAAGAGTGAAGGATATAAATAAATATCCCATATTCCAATAGCTGAGATTCCCACTTTTATGCTGGTGATTTGATTGGTTTCCAGCCCGCCATGGATGTAGGTACTAACTAAGTGTACCATTTTGTCTAGCTATGAGTCTATGACTACTCTTTTACACATGAGGGGGGCATCCAAAGTAAAAAAAGGGGTGAATATATCATTTCCCCGGCCTTATGATATCAGTAGCCTAAATAATGAAATGACATTACATTACTCTTATAATTATTCCGTTTGGCCGCCTAGCACGGTCTATCTGAAATGGTAAAGAATGAACCACGGAGATAACCGCGAGTATGCCTCTGGTGGATCAATAACAGCATCTACATCCACAGGTGAGTAAGAGAAAGAGCGAGAAAAAAGATAATTAATCATAATTTTCCCCTTAATCTAAGACTAGATTAAACAAAAAATCCTTTTGTAATCTCTATTACTTACCACTATCTTCTAAATTTTTCCTTGGCAAGAAACTTCACTATTCAGTTAAGGTATACTTTCCTTATCTGCTTACGTTATCAAGACTAAGTCTTTGTCCCTCCTGGCCTAATTATATGCTTTGGAATATTTTAAAGAGAGTGCCTGTGTGAAACAAAAGACCAATCCCAATATTCAAATGTTCATAACATCTTTACGAAACAATATTTTTATGGAAATGATATATGCGCCGAGTGTTTCAATAAACATGCGCTCCACTTGTTTGTCGTGTAGTATATAAAGGGTTTAAAGAGATTTTTGAGAACCGTAATATTGAAATCCCTTTAAATACTGCAGGACAAAAAAGCGGAGCGCATGTTTATCGAAACACCTTGGCGCAGATATCATTTCCCTATTTTTAATAGAAATGATATATTCACCCTCCCATTTCTCCCACCCCTTGTAGTGTACAAAGAGCAATCATAAATACACTAGAGGACCAAAAAAAAAAAGAAAATTTACTAGAGGGAGTGACCCGAGAAGGAAAGGAGGCCAATAAAACACTTCCCTATTTTTAATTGATCAATTCAATCAATAATATGACCATAATTCTGAATCGAGCAACAATCAAATACCAAAACCGGAGAAAGTATCAAACACAAAGCTCTCATTTTATTCCAAGACGAAGCCTTAATTAAAAGAGATTCTCCATTCATTTGCAAGACGAAGGAATGCATTATGAGAAGCCCCACCCACACCCATACCTCTCACAACCCTCTCACTAATCTCCTTGGCCCTAGCCCCCATATCCTTCTCCTCTACAGTACTCTCCATCAAAACCCTCACCGCCCTTTCTACCTCCCCTCGACTCACCACTCCATTATCATCCTTCACCACCCCAATCGCCACCCCCAATTCCTTAATCAACATCGAAGCATTCATCTTTTGCTCTGCGTAAAGCGGCCAAGAGATCATAGGAATTCCATGAACAATGCTCTCAAGCGTCGAGTTCCAACCACAGTGAGAAAGAAAGCCACCTATGGACCCATGGCTCAACACCTCCACTTGAGGAGCCCAAGATGGAACCACCCTACCAATTCCCTTAGTCCGAGCTAGAAACCCGTCCGGCAAGTACTCCTCGGGGGTGTCGTTATCAATATCGCTCGGCCTACGAACCACCCATAGAAACCTTTGTTGGCTTTGCTCCAAACCTAAAGCAAGCTCCCTCATCTGGGTCAATGAGAGAGCTCCCCCACTCCCGAATGATACATAGAGTACCGACTTTTCCGGTTGCTCGTCGAGCCACCGGAAAAACTCGAGCCCTGATTGCGGCGGTAGGGTTTGTTTTATCAGCGGTCCCACCGGATAAATCGGCGGTGCCGGAATCCGCTCCTTGTCCGATAGGGCGGTGAGCGATTTCGGTTCCAATTCCTCCGATGTATTTATGAGAATTCCGTTAACCTCAGAATACCAGCGAACACTTTGAAGGAACATCTCGTAGGTGTCTTTATTCCGGTTATTCAATGGGTCGAGAAGATCTTCCATCTGAATTGGGGTGCAACCCGGGACGATGATCGGTCCTTCGAGCTCGAAAAACCCGCCTTGAGTTTCATTATCAAGAAGTGGTAGATATAAAACGAAAGCTAATAAGGATGCAGTGGAAGTGAAAAAGAGGTATTTAGGGAGGTGGAGTTGGTCTAGAATGTCAAAAATTCTGGTACCAAATATGTCTAGAACAACTACTGTGGTGGGGGTGAGATTAGAAAGAGCGGTTTTAAGAGAAGGGAGGGATCTTTCTATAGTGAGAAAAATGGGAGAGCCTGAGGGGGCGCCCGGGCGAATATCGGAGAGGTCTATTTCAGGGAGTTTAACTATGTGGAAGTGAGGGAGAGAGGTTAGGCGGTGAAATTGGGAGATTAAGGGGGTTTCGGTGGCGTGAAGAAAGAAGGTGACAGAGAAGGAGTGGAGAGTTACGAGTCGCTGTGCGAGCTCGAGCATGGGGGTAACATGGCCCATGCCTGGGCTTGCTACAATGGCAACATGGGGTGGTTTTGGGGTTTCCATGACTGAAAAAGGAAGGAGAAGATTGGAGTCTTTTTTGGGGAGGAGAGAAGAACTGCTTGATTGGAGAGAATTTGTTCTTATGTAATGTTGGATTGTCGGTAGATATTTCTACGAAATGGTTCTACTGTTTTTGGGCTTCTAGAATCTTGAGCAAGTCCTCGTTCATTAAACAAATGGACAATTTTTTTTCGGCTCCGTTTCGTTCGATGTATAGTAAAAAATGATATCAGCACAACCATCTTTGCAATTAAAAAATGAGCAAAAAGTTCCAACCAATAAGAATCCCAGCGAACCTAAAAAAGTTGTGGATCCATCGCCATCCAATTCCTAAAAAGTGAACCTAAAATTGTGGATCCTTCCCCATCCAATTCCTAAAAAGTTGACTTAAAAAAATTGTGTATCCTTCCCCATCCAATTCCTAAAAGGTCGATTCATCGTTCCAAAGATATCAGAAGATAAAAAAAAAAAAATGTTATTCAACAATCGAGGTCGATTTGCTTTATGAAAAGAAGGTATCAATCACTTCCCCTTCCGCGGATTCCCAGGACTATGGACGGGTAATGCGAAGGAGAGGGCTTAGGTTAAGGGGCCATCATTTCAGTTCGAAAGAAACAGAGCCAAAGGGAAATGATATCAGCACAACCATGTTATTTTGTTTGCACGGTCGTCGGTTGTCCTTGGTATTTAAAGAGCAGTCAAAAGATTATTACAGTAACCTATCAAAAACAAAAGAAAGGTTATTACATTAAAAAGATCTCACAACTCACAAGCCAATTCAAAAAGAAACGACATGCTAGGTCCATTCAATAATTAAAGCATGGTTGTTCTTATATCATTTTCCTATTTTAGAGCGTTGATATTTTCACCCCCCCATTTGCCCCCTTTATAACATGATTTGACGTCAAAAAGCGTTAAATATGTCCAGTGTTCACATTATAGGCCGGGGGCGGGGTGTACTACAGGGGGTGAAAATATCATTGCCCTTTTTTTAATAGGACTTTGATATTGGGGTTGATATTTTCATAATGCTCCGTTTGGTTGCTCCGGGTGGCCCGGAAAGTACTGGAATATGAAGTCAAAAGAAGCCAAATAGGAGGAGACAAGCATTTTGATTTGTCTAAGATTATCTCGGAGAATAGTGAAGCAGTGTTTGGTTGCACATCGTCGGAAAGTAGGAGAATAAGTAGGAGTGTCATTAGTAATATAGGGATAGAAGCAAGAAAGAGGGAAGAGAGAGAAAGAGAGAGCATCATTCCCTAGAAATTTTAATTTAGAGGGGACAAGGAATCCACATCATCACACAAGTAGTTAGTACATGGGAGACATCCAAGTCAGTCCAATGCTACAAATCCAAACCAAATTCCGACGGCTACCGAGTTTTTTTTCAACCAGACGAAGCAAGGGAGACGATATTTTCACTCCTCCTACAGTACACATGCGCCCCCCCCTTATGCCATGATTTGACGTGAACTGTGGGTAACTTTATGCTACGTTTGGTTGCTTGGACTGGCTCGGAGAGTAGTGGAATAGGAAGTCAAAGGGAAGAGACAAGAATTTTGATTTGCCTAGAATTAACTCGGAAAATTGTATCGCTCAGCAGACAATATTAAAAAATAAAATAAAAGGTGAATTTGCCTTATTATTAAAACATGGTATTGCAATAATGATTTGGCGATACCATATCTTTCTAATTGCACTAACTCATCTTCACTTTTATTATTTAAACTACTGTCAAAGGTTATTATAGTTCTCCAAAAGCTTTTAGAAGCCAAAAAAAAGAAGGAAAAGACAAGCTGAGTTTATTCAATTATGAAGAAAACAGGACAGTGCACTGATATTGGCACAATTGCCATGTTTTGATAATTGAACTAACACATCTTGTCGTTTACTATTTAAAAAGTTGTCAAAGGTTATTACAGTTCCCAAAAAGCTCTGAGAAGCCAATTAAAAAAGAAAAGATCTGAGAAGCCAATTAAAAAAGAAAAGACAAACTGAGTTTGTGCAATTATTAATGCATGGCAATGCCAATATCACAGCCCTATTAAACTGTCCAAGCTACCATTTGTTTAATGAAAGAGGACTTGCTCAAGATTCTAGAAGCCATAAAACAGTAAGAACATCTCATAATTGAAATTCCTATGAAAAAATGGCAGTGCATTGTGTTATTAGTGACTACCATATTTTTATAATTACACTAACTGATCTTGTATTTTACCATTTAAACTGTCAGAAGCCAGTTAAACAGGAAAAGATCAAAAGACAAGCAGATTGTACAATTATTAAAACAGGTTAGTGCGAATTGTAGTTGCCCTGGCAGTGGCACCGCCATGTTTTGATAATTGCAGGAACATATTTTGTCTTTTATTATTTAAAAAGTTGTCAAAGGTTATTATAGTTCCCAAAAAACTACGAGAAGCCAATTAAAAAGACAAGATGAGTTTGTGCAATTAATAAAACAGTGCAATGCCAATATCAAGGGAATGATGACAGCACAACCATATTTTGTTATTTTCGCTAACCTCGTCTTTTAATATTTAAAGAGCTGTCCAAAGTTTATTACATTTCCCAAAAAGCTCTCATGAGCCAATTAAAGAAGAAATACAGCTAGGTGATTTAATGTCAAAAAGTGTTAATGCTTCGTTTGCTCAGCGGCAGCCGTCGAAATTTGGTTTGGATTTGGCATGGCATTCCACGTTTGGTTGCCAAAATGCATTGGACTCCCATTGATCCCCTTGGATTTCTCTCATGTAATAATTGCTTGTCTCTTTCTTGTCCCATCATTCCAAAAGCAAAGAATTATGGTTGAATTTTCTCTACTTTTTCTCCTACTCTCCCATTATTTGCCGCACAACCAAACACAACTTTTGGGAATCTTAAAAGCATTCAATGTCTAGTTAAATAATAAAAGGCGAGGTGAGTTTGCCCCGTTATCAAAACATGGTAGTGGGAATATTGGGAGCCTTTAACTCAAAAATGATCAAACACCTGGCTGTTTTTTAAATTAAAAATTCAACGCCCTTAAGATTTCATGAACAATAATAATTTTAATAATACCTATAATTAAATAATACCCTCGCGCTATTTTAAGACATTATAAAATAAACAATTTTTTGCTGTGTCCGGGCATGAGGTCCAGGCAGTATTGCCCTTTATATTTGATCCAACAACAGCCCACTTTTTAATAGGCTTCTGTTGAATCAAATATCAAGGGTGGCACTCCTACCGTACTCCTCCACTGGACTTAAGACCCATCTAGTGATATATTGTTTTTTTTTTTTTTTTTTTTTTTTTTTTTTGGGGGGGGGGGGGGGGGTGGGGGCACTCTAGAGAATTTATGACTGCTCTTTTACACTGTGGGGGCAGTCCCAAGTTAAAAAGGGGCCGGGCACATACATCATTTCCCTAAAATTATTTCACAAATGTCCCGGATAAGGGATTTGCTCGGCAATTTTGCAGAAATCCATTTCGCAGCAGAGAGGAGCTACCATAGATAAACTAACACCACATTTAGCTACCATGAATTTGTTTTCATGATAAATTGGTGTCTCCAAGTGGAGATTAGGATGAAGTAGTTAAAAAATGGAAACAAAAGACAGGAAACTAGTGTCTTCAAGTAATAGTTGTTAAAAACCAGGAAACAAAACACTATACTCAAAACACTATCAACCCTTTCTTGATCTTTAACCACTTCCAACGCTCATCCAGATTGTGCCCTCTCTAACCTCTCTCCTCCCACTACCCTACCCCTCTCTCACCACTTGGAGATACTGATTTATCATGAAAAAAAATTCACGCAAGCGTGAGCCGCAAAATGAATTTCCGTGAAATTGCTTAGGAAATCCCTCGGAATAAAGGGTCACACTATTTTGTCATATATTAGTGACCAGATTTATATGTCGAGATAGCCCGTGTCCTTTATGAAGTGACAAACGCATCTATATTAGATGTTTTTTCTTCGAATTGGTGAATCTTTATTACTAAAAGGCAGCCATGACCAAGTTAGCCATGGCCCCAGACACAAAAACAGTACAATAAGTGACAGAAACAATAACATGTACCTTAGTTAGATGTCTGTGTTAACATTGTAAAGGATATGGTGTATAGCTAATATAAGGATGAAAGTTCTTGTGTTACTTATTTAATCATATATTACTTGCTAATAAATTTCTTATTCATTCAAATGAAAGCTGCACGTTGAACACTAACCATGCAAAAAACACTTACTTTTTGACCAAATTTGCAACATAAGTTTTTATATCTTACTTTTTGATTCAATTTGCATAATAAGTTTTTATAGCTATAGAGATTTACATTTATAAGATATTTCGGGTATGTTCATTGAAAAAGCATGTACCTCTGACCTGTTTCGGTGACTGATAGGCCCATTAATGGGGTGAGCTTGACTAATCCATTCGGTCGATTGTGAGCCCAATAGAGATTTCCCTGTACTTCCTTCGAAATAAGGTTAGTTATTTCCATACCAAGTGGACGCTATTAGTAAGGGAGGCATGACATTTTACGGAATGGTTCAGGGACGGAATGGATAGGGGAAGCTGGACATGGGGACAACACTGGGTTGAGCCCGTGTTGAATTATTGAATTAGATCAGAAGGGATCACATATTCCTGCATAATTTGAGCATTCTTTCAATATTATACTTTAGGGTGACGATATTTTCACCCCCACAGTACGCATTCACCCCCCTTTTAACTTGATTTGACGTCAAAAAGCATTAGAGTTGCCATTGTTCACGTTATAAGGGGGGCGAATGCGTACTGTAGGGGGTGAAAATATCACCCCCCTATACTTTATCACTCTTTTTTTACTGTACTGGTAGGGATCTAGCCAAACCCAGCTCACCCATTGAAAAACACAGGGTCGATTCTACGAAAGGTAGCCTCCCTTCCGGACAAACACTTAAGTTAGGCTTGTTTGGATGGGCGCATGGAGACAAGAAGAAGGGGAAAGCCTTTGATTAGCAGGGAAAATAAAATTATTTGTTGGAGTGGCCCAATATCTTTTATATTCCTCTTTCCTCCGTGGGGTGGTCCTTGATCCAAAAGTAGGAATCACTTTCCCTATAAATAATATTGTTTGGCCTACAGTTCTACCAACCCTCCTCAATTTCTTGTGCTTTCAGTGAAAGCCCTATTGCGTAAGGGAGCGAATGGACAAACTGTAGACGAATGGTAGACTTCTCAACCGCGTACACTTTTTTGCCATTTTGTAATATATATGGCCCATATAAAATGTTAGATTCATGAGACTGACAAATGATATGTCGAAAGATACAATTTTTTGAAACCTTTAGGCCACGTTTGGATACCAACAAGATTTAGATTTGGATTTAGCTGATATTTTGAATTGGATCAGATCCTTAGATTTCCAAATCAGCTACAACAGTGCAAAAAATTCCAATTTTCATATCTGTTATACGAGACATTATTTGGAAATAAATATTTGTGGCAACTTCCTTCACCATCGTTGCTCCCTGACGTTGCTCCGGCAACAGCGACACATCTCTCTCTCTCTCTCTCTCTCTCTCTCTCTCTCTCTCTCTCTCTCTCTTAAAACACGATCATGAAGATGATTGATTTGTTTTGTATCCAAAACTCAAATCCAAATCAAAATACAAATGCATGAGGTGTTCAAACGGGCCCTTAATGTTGTATCAGTATTGGAGGGTTGATATATGGCGATATAGGAATATTTAAAACCATCGTATGTGCATCACTGATGCCAATAACATGACTCATTAGATTGAAAATTTGCAAATCCATTTAATTATTTAAGTCCATTTTGCCAATAACATTACTCATCACTGATGCCCACTGTTCACGTTATAAGGGGGGCGAATGCGTACTGTAGGGGGTGAAAATATCTTCTCCCTATACTTTATCACTCTTTTTTTAATGTACTAGAAGGGATCTAGCCAAACCCAGCCCACCCATTGAAAAACACAGGGTCGATTCTACGAAAGGTAGCCTCCCTTCCGAACAAATACTTAAGTTAGGCTTGTTTGGATGTGCGCATGGAGACAAGAAGGGGAAAGCCTTTGATTACCAGGGAAAATAAAATTATTTGTTGGAGTGGCCCAGGATCTTTTATATTCCTCTTTCCTCCGTGGGGTGGTCCTTGATCCAAAAGTATGAATCATTTTCCCTATAAATAAATATTGTTTGGCCTACCATTCTACCAACCCCCGTCAATTTCTTTTGTTTTCAGCGAAAGCCCTATTGCGTAAGTGGGTGAGAATACTCTGCACTACAACTAAGCCAGTCTTTCCATGAAGTGGGTGGAATGGACAAACTGTAGACGAATTGTAGACTTCTCAACCGCGTACACTTTCTTGCCATTTTGTAATATATATGGCTCATATAAAATGTTTGATACATGAGACTGACAAATGATATGTCGAAAGATATATTTTTTGAAACTTTTAGGCCACGTTTGGATACCAACAAGATTTAGATTTGGATTTAGTTGATATTTTGAATTGGATCAGATCTTTAGATTTCCAAATCGGCTACAACAGCGGAAAAAATTCCGATTTTCAAATCTGTTCTTCGAGACATTATTTGGAAATCAATATTTGTAGCAACTTTCTTCACCATCGTTGCTCCTTGACGTTGCTCCGGGAACATCGACACATCCCTCCCTCCCTCCCTCTCTCTCTCTTAAAACATGATCATGAAGATGATTGGTGTGTTTTGTATCCAAAACTCAAATCCAAATCAAAATACAAATGTATGAGGTATCCAAACGGGCCCTTAATGTTGTATCGGTATTGGAGGGTCGATATATGGCAATAAAGGAATATTTAAAACCATCGTATGTGCATCACTGATGCCAATAACATGACTCATTAGATTGAAAATTTGCAGATCCATTTAATTATTTAAATCCGTTTTGTCTATATGCGGTCTCTCTCTCTCTCTCTCTAAATATCCAAATTTAACTTGTTTATGTATTTTATGCCATTTTCTCCTAAAAGAGCCAATAATAACTAAACTACATATGCTATCCTGTTAAAGGAGAAATTATAAAAGATTAAATAGTGCCAGCTCGTTTTGGCTTTTGGAGTAATTGGTTGCTTCACATGGTATTTGAGCAACTTTCCTGGGTTCAAAACTGATTGATATTAAAAATCCACATGTAATGGCCAACTCAAAACAGGGCCACATGGGCCACGTGCAGGCCAACCACCAAAAGAGGGGCCACACGTGAGGGTGGAGTGTTAAAAGTATAAAAGATTAAGTAACCCAGCTCTAATAGCTTAAGCTTTTGGAGTAATTGGTTGTTTCACACATCCTATTTATGTAGTTTATTATTAAATTAACCACCTCATTTATTGTAAATTAGCAGTCTAGTTTGTTTTAAAGAGGAATGATAGAGGTAGGGGCGCCCTTGCATAAAGAGCCGGAAAAGGGCCTTGATTGGATCCATGTCATTTTCGGTTACTTTTTAAAACCGGTTGAGAAAGTAAAATCAGTTTCACTTAGTGACGTGGATCGAATTAAAGGCCCTTTTCCAGCTCTTCATGGAAGGGCACCCTTGCCTCTGTCATTCCTCTATTTTATAATGTCAAAATTCATTTTTTTACCAACTAATTTGGGACCAAAATGTTCTGGCGGAGAGTCCGACCCACTAAATGAAATTGGCTATGCTAGATTTTTATTGGGGAATCATTATCTATGCTAGATTTTGATTTGGCTTTCTAAGGGCTGGGTGACAATCTTCCACTGCCCCCATATTTTTCCTTCAGGCTCTGCTTCTTTCGACGTAAAACAAATTTTATGCTCAATATTCAGTGTAAAAATGGGGCTTAAAATTTTTTTTACGTCTATTTCACGTCGACCCGTCGTAGTTCTCAATCATTTCGTGGCACCAGGCATAGCTGAACCATCTACAAACAGAGCCCGATCTCATATTGTAAAGACGATTTTCTGGAGATAGATGATTATGAATTTTGGAATTTTACTCTCGAAAGAGAGGCGTTCTGGTCAATTTGTTGGTAGCCAAATTGGACCCCCATGTGTCTCTTTCTTGTCGTCGTGTGCAGGTGTGTACATTATAAGATTATTTTTAAAGGGAAACAATTTCCCAATTTCCTAGCAGTTCCTATATAGAATTTTTGTCACATAAGCCGGTTTGGTTAAGGCAGAAGAAAACCCAAAAACACGGAACTTCTTACATATTATCCCTCACTCCTTTGTTTCAATAATGGTACTCCTCATTGATATAATAAATAGACGTTCCATGAAAAGCAACCCAACTGAAACAGAACCGATGACATTGTACATAGGGGACTCCCCGCCATCTAACTGTACCATTCTACAATATTTATGTAATTCTTTCCCACAATGCTCCCATCTAATGGCTTTTCTTTATATATCTGTTCCATCTATTCCCGGAATGCCCCAAAGGCTGCAAAATTTCCACCTGTTTCTTGGTTTTAGTTCTATATTGCAGGGATTTCATGTGCATTCTGATAGTTTATATTGTCCCCTAGCTAAGGAGGTTGAATTCATTTAAAAATTGCAAAAAACAATGTGTTTGGTGATTGTAAGTGTAACTACAGTTTTTTTTTTTTTTTTTTAATGTTTTTTTTTGGGTTCCGTAAGCTAGGATTTAAGAGATTTTATATAGTAAGTGTGCATGGTCCAGTATTTTTCAGCAAGTACAGGGGGGGGGGGGGTACACTTTACAAGATGATGATCTAAACCATTCGTTAGTTGGCCACAACGTAAATAGGCTGTCGAAGATCATCTCCATAGGATGATCCTAACCCTCTAATCCATAGAGGTTTACATAATATGTAGTTCCTTTACAAATTGGAGGATTATCCCGTGGAAATGATCCATAGGGTACAATCTATTTACGTTGTGATCTAACAGATCAACGGTTTAGATCATCATGTGAAGAAATGATCTAAATAGAAGGAGGGGTCTTGATGCAGGCCAGGAAAGAGAACATAGAAGGAGAATTGGAATAGAGAAGAGGAAGAATAGAGGAGATAGATGACAAGGAGGAAGAAGAAGAAATCCGGGGGATAAATTCTCAATCAATCTTATCTCATCAAAAACTAATAATTACTAATACATGAGGGCTATATATATGGCAATGGAAATAAAACTCTAAGAAAAGAAACAAATAGCGTGGAAACAAAATTTCTAGGAGCTAAATACCATAGAAATAAATCCCCTAAAGTTGGGGTTGAGCATCTAGCTCAATAGTAAAGGCTCTGTTATTGAGGTTGGTGGTTCAATCCCAGCTTACCAACAAGAAAAGGGAGATGATATCCACCTTCCCCCACGCCCATGCCCAATGGTTTTCATGAGAATGGTTCACTGCTTGAGGATAAATTCACCTCCTTTAACATTCGTCCTGGCCTTTAAAACGTAACGAATAACAGTAGGGTCAAAGGGGGGAATATATCATTTCCCCAAAAAAATTCCAGAAGTCCCATTTGATTTGGTGAGTGCTTGTGACAGAGTGATGTAAAAAGCGAACTCCTCTGAATCTTATTGGGTTTATTTTCCTGGATAAAAATCCCCGGGTAAGCCATTTCTGAGATTAGTTATCTTACCTTCATAGGTTTATCGTGAAATTATCTTGTCCAGTGTTTATGTTAAACATTTTCTGTTATCCAAGGACAACCTACACGAATAGTAGAGAGTAGCATGTCTATCCAAGGACAAAATAAGCCCGGGTTTGCTTTACTCAGCTTGTTAAATAAAAATGGTGGTGTTAATATCAGAATGAGGGTAGTCCTTTTAGAAACTCTGCGGTGGCAAGCGTCCGTGAATTTTGGAAACTCTGAGGCCTTTTTAGACACAGTCTTTTCACCTAGAAATAAAAAAACACTTTAAATTACCTCTCTCAAAATCTCGCTCACACAGCCAAACCTCGTTACTCAATTCCATCCCCTTTTTACCAATTTCCGAATCCCTTCCTCTATTAAATTTCTAGGGTTTCCTCCCCGAACTTCTCTCCCGATCTCCAAATTGCTTTAGAAACTCTCCATTTTGAAAGGTTTCGTGTTCTTTGCGTCGATGTAGTTGGAGCCGTGAGAGAATTTTCTTCTGATTTTTAGCCATGGGAGCTTACGAAGGAAACCCTAGAAACGAAAGTGGTTACAGTAGAGAGCCTCGATCTCAGTGGAGCTCTTCCACGGAGAGCGGAATTGGGAATTTGGTCGATCAGTTCTCAGGATTGGGCGTTAATGATTCTTCGAAGGAGAGTTTGTTTCAGGTTATAAAGGCTGTGGAAGCCGCAGAGAATACCATCAAGCAGCAGGTTAGGGTTTTATTTGTGTTGCACGATTTTGTTTTGACTGTTATGTTATATTTGCCCAATTGCCCTTTGATTTTATTGATTTCCTTATAATCTGATTGGTGAGATTGGAAATAGTGTTGGAAATCGGAGTTCTAGATAATGGGTTCTGTTTATTTTGTGAATTTTGTTTGTTTTCGATATATATTTTTAATTTCCGGCTGTTTGATAGTGAAATGTATGGACTTGTATTTGCATTCCTAGACACTAGTCATACGCTCTGAATGCTATGGAGTTAGACTTGGTAGGATCATATACTGTGGACTGGTCCCATGTGTTTTTCGCCAATGTCTGTGTTTGTAACTAGCCAATTCGAAGAGTTTCTATTTTCAGGTGTGTGATTAATTTTGATTTTATCAAGTTAGATATTGGTCTTAGAATTTTCTATAGGATTCATTAGCTTGGGACAGGCTGTGAAAAACACAGGCGGAGATATTGGTCTTAGAGTGGTCTAAAGGATTCATTAGTCAACTCCAACTAGTTTGGGACAAAGGCGTAGTTGAGTTGAGTTGAGATATTGGTCTTAGAGTGGACGAGGAAATTGATAGGTTTTTGTCTTTAGGCTTTAACAGTGTTCTAGTGAGGCTTGATTTGGGGGAGGACTATGAACGGACAGAGTGGTTACTTATTCCTGCCAAGGTTTGAAATTTCGGTTTAGGCTTCAATTTCACTCGCTATGGAAACAGGAATGTTTCAGTTTCGGTTGAAAATTTCGGTGGAAATCCTGTAAAATCACAGAAACATATGCAAACAATTGAATTTAAAGATGAAACTTCAGGAAATGCCTGAATAAGCACAAATACACATTTAGAAACCATTACATTAAGACGACAATCATCCATAATGATTTAAAAACATCGAACACCTAGTGACATGCATTGTCGTGCATGACTGATAATTAGTACATACCCAATTTCACATGTAATTTGTATAAATATTTATACATAATGAAATACCCCAAAATGAAAATGAAAATACCGGTTTTGGAGGGGTATATTTGTCCCAAAACCATTCCTAGCTGATTAGGGTTTCTTAAATCCTTATTGCACTAGGGCTCTCTATTTAAATATATAACTACTCACTTAGGGACTTAATTTCTCTAGAAAGCAACCCTAGAGAAAATGTTTTGGAGCCCTAGAGGAAATAAGAGCCAAGGGAGATTTTTGGAGGAGAAAACGTGTGGAGGCTTCAGGAGGATTTTGAGAGCAGATTGTTTCTACAGGTGAGAAGTTTGGAGATTTGGTTGCAAATCCCGTGCGTGATGAACTTGCAATCCATATCACTGTGAGTAGACTCGTTTATATTATTAATTGTTTCATCTGATGGATGACTTTATGCAAGTTGTGCGTTTTCAAGGTTACCCTATATGCAATAGTTATGTGTTGGATTATACTTCCTCATTGTTTCTGATTGATGAATTTATGCAAGGATGTGCATGATTTATAGCATGTTTGATGAAATATGAATGTGTAGGGTTACACAGACCGTACTGTGTAGGGTTACAGGCAGACAATAATGTGTCGGGTTTACACACAATTGATTATATTCGTAGTCTTTCATGACACGCAGCTTAGTCTGCCAATACTTTGTAAACCGTTTCCAATTGTGGAATCACCAGATGTGCATGGATGTGCTAGTATTGACTTGGGTTAGTCATAGATACACAATATGGCAGGTGGATTATCAAACTTTAACATAAAACAGTTAAGACTCCTATAAATGCTTGATATAAGCATGGATATGCCATTTTGTACTTGAAATGGTCCATGCTACATGAAAAAGGGACAAGGAATGTGTCCAGGTTTCTCAGATAATAGTTAAGGTCCTTAAGGGACAATATGGGATCCGGATAGATCGTCGTAGCGTGAGTGAAACTCTCACTAGTCCGAGGACATGTCTTGGTATAAGCCGCAGTTGTTGTCTCTCGCAGTCTTATCGAGAGGATGATTCCTCGCCGTTTCATCGAGGGTGTGATCGTCCACAAGTTAAGTGGGATTCGCCTTTCCACCGGTATAGCGGTTAGGTGCCTTGACTATGTAGACTAGCAGGCTATTTTCATCATGCCAGATTAAATATACCAGATACAGCGTACAAGTTACAGTTAGCATCGAGAGATTGTCCTTGGTCTACATGGTGTCTTGGTATGAGCCACCATTATTTTGGTCTCTCACAGGTATTGCGAGGATGAGATTTATTGCGGGACTGCGAACAATTATCTTTCGCAGGTATTGCAGGGATGAGATCGCTCACGGGTTTAGTGAGGATCGGGTCGCTCACAGGTACTATGAGGATTTGATCTCCCACAGGTTTAGTGGGGACTTGGCTTACTGCGGGTTTTGCGGCGGTGTGCCTTGACCATGTAGACCATTAGGCCAGTTTCATGATGCTAGTATATTGTGCCAGTTTGTGCACCAGTTATATTGTGCCAGTTTGTGCACCCGTTATGCTATGCCAGTTGTAGAATTAATGTTTGGAATGCCAGTTAGTTCAGTTTGGTTAATTGTTAATGATTATCATGTTAGATATTCATCTTAACTATCACATATGGAACTTGTCTTTCTCATTGGGCATTGGCTCACTTTATATTATATATCTACATATGTTGAGCCGTAGGAGGTGGTATCTCGTGGGATTGGGAGCGAGCTCGACGTACTCTAGAATTCATGTTGTGATTCACCTAGAGACATTAGCAAATTTTAATTATTCATTATTGATCATTTATTGTAGTCTAGGCTAGACGCCAGATTTCACTCCCATAGTGGACCAGTGACAGTTATTTAGAGTTATTTATGAGATTATTTCATTTAGCACTGCTCTGTATGTCACTTGGTTGATATAATGCCTTGTCTGTCTGTGGGTTGTGGTTTGCAGACATACGACGTTGTTACGTGCCAGGACCGGATCTCGTTTCGGGGCGTGATAGTTTTATGGTATCAGAACATACTTTTGAGAACCTATAGGTTGCCAAGCTAGTCAAGGCTTTTAGGATTAAACTCAAGAATTGAGTGTTGGAGAGAAGTAGGCAAGGAGTGACTAGGAATATGACATGATGGACTCATGTGCACCGGGGACACCTGGTTTAGCAAGCAGGTTAGTTGTGTTCATAAGAGGCCGCATGATGAGGTCATGTGCACTGGGGATGCCTCATTTAGCATGTGAGTTAGTCGTGTTGGAATTGAATAGTATAATGGACATGTGTGAACCGGGAGCACTTGGTTCTACGTGCAGGTTAGTTATGTTGGTATGGGACAGCATGCCGAGCTTGTGCGCACCAGGAGCTCTTGCGCTTGGGTTAACATTTGAATTAATCGTACCAATGTGAAACATCATAGTTAGCTCATGTGGACTAGGAGCATTTGGCTTACTGTGTGAGTTAAATATGCTGGTATGAGACAATATGGTGAGCTCGTGTGCAACAGAAGCATTAGGATCAGCATGAGAGTTAGTTGTGCTGACATGAAACAGCCGAGTGGATTGGTAGAGTTCCAAAGATTAGTGGCACCATTCGAGGGGGACTTCAGACCTATGAAAACCCAGGGAATGGCTGAAGGGGATGGATAAGCGGATCTTAGGAAGGATAGGGACTGTACTTGGAAAGAATTTCAGACAGCCTTCTATCACAAGTGTTGTCTTGAGAATATAAAGATTCTCCAGGAAATAAGTTCTTCCATTTGAAGCAGGGCAACAAGAGGGGCTGAGGGAACCAATTAGACTATGCCAAGTTAGCTGGGAAAGCACTCAAGGCCCAACAGGCAAGAGACCAGAGTAGAGCAGGGAATTAGAGACCCTAAGCACCTGCGAGGGTTTATCCCATGTTTTGTTTGATTCGGGTGCGCCACATTCATTTCCATTGTTAGTCTTATGCTGTGAACCAATGGACGTAGAGTTGATTGTGGACACCCCAGTGAGAAGTGCTTTGATGGTGGATGCTAGGGATTTTTAGTAGCAGAGAGGGATGAGTTGAGTTGAGTTGAGAGAGGGATGACGGTCATGGGGATTTGAGACTGGAGGACATTCCTAGAATGAGAGAGAGTTTCCAGATGTCTTCCCCGAGGAGTTACTAGGGTTTCCACTTGACAGGGAGATGGAGTGTACCATTGACCTTGTACCTGGTATGAGTACTGGGTGAGCAGTTGCAAGAGTCGTTTGACAAGGACTTTATAAGGCCAAGTGTATCGTCGTGGGGAGCACCAGTCTTGTTCGTTCAAAAGAAGGCCTCAATGCATCTTTACTAAAGTGATCTCTCTAACCATTGCATGGGTCAGGATCCTGCCAGAGTTTAGATTTGTATCGGTTCACGATTTATGGTATGGATGAAAAGAAATCTGTTGGAGTTATGAGCATAAGCAGGCTTCAAGTAGCAATTGGGATCCTGCTTGATCAAGTTGAATAAAGCTCAACTTCGATGGGTCAAGTTTTTGGAACCCGGGGCCTACTGGAGTTTGAGCTGTATTGAGAGATGGTCAAGGGGTGACTTTAATGGCATTCTCTGGTCCCTGGGGGGTGTCAGATTCAAATGAGGCAGAGATTAGAGTGGCTGGCCCATTGGGGTGTCGGATTCAAATGAGGTAGAGATTAGAGCGGCCTTTCAAGGGCTGAGACTTATAGACTCCACCCTTCCAGATCATCTCATAGTTGAGGGCACTCTCTTAATGCTATAAGATGGTTTCAGGGGTCTTCGTCTCACCGTTGGAGGTTGGCTCAATGGATATATGAGTTTAAAGACCGGGCAGAAGGTTCCACTATTTCCTTCAAGCATGTGAAGAAGAGTAAGAATCCAGATGTGGACAATCTTGTAAGGGAAGGGGTTGCTAGAGAAAGGCTTGAAATCTTTGATTTTCTTCCTCCTTGAGAGGTCTATAATTTTGTGCTTTTGATTTAATTTTGAATTGACCATCTTGGTTGCTTATCTTGTATGCTCCTTTTCTTCCAATAAATTATCACTCGCCATTTCAAAACGAAAAAAAGAAAAACAGAAAAGAAAATAGGCTGTGGTAAAGGGGTTCGGGTTGAATTCAACTTCATCCTCATTTCCTCATATTCACAATGTTGCTCCTAAAGATGTTTGAAAATCATAAACCATTACCATCAATTGTCTTGCATCATGCTCGTGGGACATGCATATTCAAGTAGTGGGCCCATTGTGGATGCGCCATTGGCCAAAAAATCCTGATTGGACAATCCTAACATCTCTAACAAATGGCATGCAAATGGATGGTAGAAAACAAAAAGGCCAACAATTCACATTTATCATGGAAAATTCCATGATTGTACAATTGTACTATAATATTCTTTCCGTTTGGTGTATTTTTAGCTCATGCCGCATCCATTGAGGGGGCCTAGTTTAATCACGAATACATATTGCATGGATGCTGGGGATTTGGATCAAGCCGTAGTCCAGTGAGCTACCTGCCTTTTAGGCTCGCTTTTATAGCTATTCTACTTCTTCTGGCTTTGTTAATGTCAAAAGCCATTTTTCTTATTTCATTCTTTCCCTTTCCTTTATTTCTAGGGATTTGAAACGTATTGATCTTGTGTGAAAACTATTCACTGGAACTGATTATATTTTTTTATTGTTTTTTCAGTTCTTCAAAAATTTCCCGGAAAACTTTTTTCTAAACTCTCAAACACAATTTTGCCTTCCAGAATTTTTATTGAATCTGTACTTCTTAACTATGTACGATGTACCTGTACATATACCTTAAGCAATGTTCTTGCCTATTCAAATATCCATCAAGTTCCTCTTATATATTGGTTATACATGTTGACTTGGGAAATTGGGTTTAGTACTTTTGTTGTTGGCATCACTCTTTTTCGTGCATCTTATTTAGTAGTTTTTGTTTTAAATTAGATTATTGAAGTTATTATGATGCCATCATTGTAAATTGTGATTTTCTTTAATGTGTTTAATGCACTAGAAAGCTTCTTTTTTTGTTTTGTTATATTTTGGATTTTACTGCAATTAAAGAAGATCAATAGCAATCATGTTACTGTTGTTCATTTCCAGTTGGAGGAGAATAGCAATTTAAGGATTGAACTTCAGCGAAGAACACAGCAACTGGAAAAATATGTAAGTGTTCCTATATCCTAATACAATAGTCAACTCAACTCAACTAAGCCTTTGTCCCAAACCAGTTGGGGTTGGCTAATGAATCCTTTAGAAAATTTTAATGAAGAAGGTGAAAGGATCTACCCGGCTCAAATTGACTTAATCCAATCCTGACACTAGTTGGATTCCTCTACATGGATCATTTTCTTCCATTCTCCATAACTCTAACTTAGCATTAACTCCTGCTTTGGTTTCGTCAATTAATACTATGTCATATGCAAATAACATACACCATGGCACGTCGTCCTAGATACCCTCCATAAGTTCATCCATAACTAGAGTGAAAAGAGAAGGGCTTAGAGCTGATCCTTGGTGCAGTCCTATAGTTAAGGGGTGTAAACGGATCGAATTCGAATCGGATATTGCTATATCCGAATTCGAATTCGTTTACAATATTCAGTATCCGTATCCGAATTTGACGGATAATTATTATTTGTTACCGAATTCGCATCCAACGGATATTATTCGAATTCGGATATTATCCGTATCCGTTTATCCGGATTCAAATCCGAATACGAATTCATATCCGAATGTCTGAATTCATATCCGAATTCGAATAAATCATATCCGAATGTCCGAATTCGTATCCTAATACTTATTGCTCAAACATTTCACCAACACAGAAAGAGTTAAGAGTATTACCTGAATACTTGAAATTAACAAGAGGGAGCCGATTGGAGAACAGATCTTGGTGTTGATGAGATCAACGAAGAAGATGACCAAGCTCCACTCCAACAACTTTCGGATCTAGGTTGATAGTAAGTAGATTCGACCCAAAATGCCCTAGATCTAAGGTCTGATGGTGGAGATGAACGTAGAAGATGAGAATGGAGAGGGCTGATGGTGGAGGAAATGGTAGCAGGAATAGAGGTGGTTTTCAAAGAGGAGTAGAAGTAGGGTTTGATGGTAGTAGTAATGGAGATTAAGCAATCGGAGATGAAATCCGACGAGGGTTTTGATCTTGACGAAGGTGGAAGATGATGGAGATACCGGAGAAATGGGGTCTTTGCCGAATTTGATTGGAGTGATGGTGGCGATGGCTAGGGGAGGAAATGGAGGCTGAGATGGGTTTGGGTTTAAAGCTCACAACAAGGAAGATAATGGGGATATGATGATGTAAGGAAGAAAAGGGTTTAGCAAGGAAGGAAATTAGGGGAAAATGATGGTGGAAAAGAAGGTGGAGATGATGGTGGGGCCGGAGCTCGAGCTGATCTGAGAAGAAGACCCAAATCTCCTCATACCCTCTCTCCCTTTGTTCTCATTTCTCGCCTGTTTCTGTTCTTTCTTCCCCAAAAAAAATGAGAACCCCCCTCTTTGAGCACCCTATTCGGTGGCATATAAAGGGCATTATATTTGCCCACCCTTTCTTCTTACTTGGACAGCCCTTGCTAGTGTATTTGAGAGTTGAGACTTGAGACTACTTTTTCACAACCAAGGGGTGGCTTGGGCGAGAAAAAAGATAGAAATGATATATTCGACCCCTTTTTTATCTGGGACAACCTCCATTTAGGATAAACCACTCCCCTATGTGCTATTAGAGATAGTGTGTTATGCCCTTTTCATCCTTTGGATAACTCTAAGATGGATAACTCACCCCTCTTTTCATTAGGAAAATAAGATCCTCACTCACTTGGTTCGTCTTATTTGTCAAATTTCGTCTAATTCTTACAAGATTTTGCAAGGACCTTGCTGGGGTTACTAACAACTTCTCGGATGATTTGCACATACTAACATGCGCAATAAACTGGTACAAATTTGGGTTTTCTCCTCATTTGGGTTTACTTCGAGAATTTCAATTTCGAGGTTTCAATTCAACTTCGGAATTTTATTCGAATTTGATATTTAGGTTCCGGTCAAAATGGGGTGTCTACATATACGGATACGGATATTCAGGATATTCGGATACAGATGCGGATACGGATTCGGATATATGGATCCGGATCCGGATATTCGGGATAAACGGATGTACTTCTCGGATTCGGATGTTAAACGGATCGGATGTACCATTTACTAGATTCGTATCCGCTAAGAGCCGGATATCTCATAAACGGATTCGGATAATATCCGCTTGAAACAGATTCAGATAATATTCGCTTTAAACGGATTCGGATGTGGACGGTAATCGGATTTTCGAATGTCCATTTACAGGCCTACCTATAGTAATTGGAAACTCACTAGACGTGCCATCCGTAGTTCTGACACTAGTTATTGCGCTCATGTGTTTTTTTTCTACTTCTCACATGCATAGAGGACCAAACATATTAACTGATTTTTTGTCCGTGTGTTTTTGTACTACATTAAATTTTTATTATTCTCCCTTAAATTTTTATGATTCTCCCTTATGGATACTGTACTGCAATTAAAGTTGATCATGCACCTTTTTGTCTTCATGTGGATTTTTTTCTACTTCTCACATTCATAGAGGACCAAACATATTAGCTGATTGTTTGGCCGTGTGCTTTGTGTACATCAGTAAGTATGATTCTCCCTTGTGGATACATGCACGCCAATTAAAGTTGAACCTGTACCAGCTTTCATTAATTTTTTATTATTATCCCTTGTGGAAGAGGAGAAGATGAGAGTGCACCGCTTAAGATGGTTTGGACATATCCAACGTAGGCCTTTGGATGCTCCGGTGAGAAGAGGCGACTCGTGCCAAATTGATGGAGTAAAAAGAGGTAGGAGCAGACCAAAAGCAACTTGGGTACAAACAATGAGGTAGCTAGGAATATAACAGATAACATGACCTTAGATAGGATAGAATGGAAGAAAATGATCCACGTAGAAGAACCCAACTAGAACCAGGATTAGAGCCGGGTAGATTCCTTTTACCTTCTTTATGAATTTTTTCTAAAGGATTCATTTAGCCGACCCCGACTAGTTTGGGACAAAGGCTTTGTTGAGTTGAGTTGAGTATCCCTTGTGGATACGTTGGCGACAATTAAAGTTGACCCGTACCAGCTTCTTGTTAACCGACCATGTTTAGTATCTACCAATTCATATAAAAATTGAGGGCCATATATGATTAGGAACCTTGTATCAGTAACTGCGAAAAATCTTACCCAAATCTGCTTGTGTCAACCGATTTGGTCATATGATGGCTGTATTAGGCCACGACCACTTGAGTTTCAGGGTTGCTTAGCTTCAAAAGTGGTGGGTTCATCCATCATAAAAAAGGAACGAAGCAAATCGGATGCAAAATGCAACCTGTGTCCCATATTCTCTCTCTCTCTCTCTCTCTCTCTCTCTTTCATGTTTTCGTCATTTTCTCATTGAGAAGAGGCTCATATGACATCTCTTGAATAATTTTTTTACTCAAATCAAGTTTCAGAAACATGAATCTAAATATGAGTCGACGGATCAAAGGTTGATAACCAAATTTCCAAATTTTCTCAGTTTGATGTTAATGATCTGCTTTTTATCCTTTTTTTTGTCAGGGATTACTTATAAACAAGTGTGTGATTGGTGACCTTTGGACACACTGATCACTTATTAATATTTCATTATTTTTTATGTAAGGGCTAGTAATTAAATTACAGCCACAAACTTGCTATTAACCCATTATTTTTTTCTTTTTTCTCACATGCAACCTGTTTCATTATTTTTTAAAGCAGGTGTGTGATCTGCTTTTTTCCAAATTAGCTTTGACCAGATGGGCACTCTGGTGTCTGCTGACATAAACAATAGCATGTGCTGACATATGCATGATGTCGCCAATTTGTCTTATTGCGTCAATCTCCTCATGTTGGAATGAACTAGCCCTCTAGTTATTATCTTCTTCGTATCCTCTAGTTATTATCTTCTTCGTACTCATCAAGTAACTATATATGATTCCAATGCACTTCCTCTGTTATTTATGTGCTATCTGTAGCATGTCTATTATTCCATTTAGCAAGATATCAAATAGTATCCTTGCCTCAAGACCGAGTGATTTTCTTGTCAAGAGTATGAACAATCTACCCTTCAGGTTTCTTTGGAAGGGGAACTTAAATCTCCATGCCACTCGCTACATTTTTGTTCTGAAACCATGGGTAAACCGACATGGAGATGGAGATGAAATTAGGGTTTCGAATGCTAGGTTTAGGGCTTTAAACAATTGAGGGAATTAGATGAGAAATTCAAACATGATTAGTATATTAGTGTTTCAAGCACAAATAGGATTAGGAGATGGAGATAAAATTTGGGTTCAAATTGGTGGAACTAGTTTTCATAATAAAAGAAAGGGGATTAGGGGTTCACTGGAGTTTAGGATTCGAACTATAATGAGGGCTATGCACAGGAATGGTAGGGATTCGGGTTTCATGGATTTTGGCTAGGATTCCTAATAGTTTTATGGCTAGTGTTCCGAGAAAGAATTAGGGTTAGGTTTTAGGAATTCGAATGATGGAAAGATTTAGTTAGGTTAAGGATAGGGAAACAAATTGATATATCAATTTAGATCGATATTGTCACCCATCCAATATGCTGATATTTCCGGAATATTGCAAAATATTCCTGATATATCAGCCGATATTGCTTGATATCAGAGGGGGTCTGATATGGCGTTATGTCGGGACCTTCAAACTTTGGTTGAAACTAGGGCTTTGGAGATGGACACAAGATTGAAATGGAGAGTGAGGGTTTGGAGAAGGAGAAAATTCATCTTCTTGATCTCATACCCCTTTTAGATCTTGGACAAGATATATGATGGCTTTGATGCCGTGTTAAACTTCATGATGGATCACTCACTTCGCATGGAGAAAGGAGAAAGGAGAAAGTAGAAGATATAAAGAGAAGATATGAAAGGAGGAGAAAAGAAGTAGGGAATAGAAATTGTTGAGGTTATTCCTCCAGCCTCACATCCCTTATATGAGTGAATCTTCATAATTACATAAAGTCCCACTAGTGCCATTCTAAGATGGTTCCCATCCTACTAATATAAATAAAATTAAGAAATAACTAATAGAGTTACACCAGAACGAGCTTTCTTTATGCTTTTCGCTTTTAATGTAACCTGTAGTGCCTAGTAGTAGTTAGCAGAGATGGTTGAGCCATTGAGGTGGCAAGACTACTTTCATTTCATGGCCCAGACTTGGGTATTTCATGGTGGGCACCTAAGGGTTCCATTTCTTTGAGACCATATTTTGGTTGGAGGAAAATTTGTTTATGTTGGAACTCCTCGACCTCAGAGGGGAAGTTTGTCCATTTTTCAAAAACATCTCAATGAATGCCAATGCGATGCCAGATCCTCTAGGTCAGTGGAGGCCCCTTGTGTGATGGGATCTTTTGCTTTCATCTTTTTTCCTTTTTTTATAATATTTTGTACCCCTCTTCTATGTTGTTGTTTTCTTTCAAAGGCACTGTTGAGAACATCATTGGTTGTTTGTTTCATATCTGAGTGGTTCCCTTGCATTTGCATTGTAATTCTTTTTTTTTCCTGCAGAAATCAGATGCTTCAACAGCCATACATCCGCCTGTGGATGGTTCAAGGGATGACCATATCTCAGGACCATACAGACCGCATCTACCGCTTCCTCATATCGGGAATGAAGGAAATAGGGTAAAATGGACGGACAACAGTCACTCACTGGATCCTCACGGTACACTTGTTATCTCCCAAAATTCAATCCCAAAAACTGAGGACTCTACTTTTCAAACCCGTGAAGAAAACCAGCACTACTCTGAGAGTAATAAGTTAAATGGAAATGCTGGCTTCTCTCAATTTTCCTCACCATCCTCAAGATCGTTTTCTCCAAGCAGGTAATCTACATCGAGTATCTGCTTATGAATTGCTCTTGCTCGAATATTTTAAGTTGCAGATAAGATTCCACAACAATCTCACTCAAGGCAAATTGTTAACTTATATTGGTGTCTGTAGGTACCAAAAGGAAGGAGAAAATGATCCTAAGTTTAGTTTGTCCAGTGAAGGGCTGATGCCAATGTCCGAAATAAATAATTCGAGCAGTCTTTGGAAGCAGGTATTAACTTAGTGGTATGAACAATGTGCTTTCATGTAATTGCTTTTTATTTGGTGGACCAAATTCTACCTTTGATGCAGGATCTTGTTCTTAAGGTTAGAGAGCACGAAGAGGAGATTGTGCTACTAAGAAAGTATCTTGCTGACTATTCCATGAAGGCAAGTGGAAAGTAATCTCATATTGAATTGTTGCCTGAATGTGCATATTTTTCTTCTTCTTATTTTTCAAATTTTCACATTAAGTGAATGTTACTACCTTGATTAACAGGAAGCACAAATCCGCAATGAGAAATACGTTCTGGAAAAACGCATTGCTTATATGCGCATGGTATGGAAGATTTCCTACACTTAACTTTCTACTTTTTTTTTTGAATGGTACTTTACTTTCAACTTTCTTGGCTAATGAATGGAAGTTTTGTAAATGAATGTTCTCAACCAGGCATTTGATCAGCAGCAGCAAGACCTGGTTGATGCCGCATCGAAAGCTCTTTCATACAGACAAGATATCATTGAGGAAAACATACGTCTTACATATGCGCTGCAAGTATAATTTCTTTCTGACTATGTGGAACTATTTGTTATTCTGATATGGTGAATTTTAGAAGTTAATACGCTTTATCTCTTGTGTCATGTTGACAATCATAACCACGTTGAAATAGATGCTAAATCACCCGAGAATACTCTCTTCTTTGTAGAAGAGTAATAATTTGTTATCTACTCCCCATATTCTTGAGATGCGTATGCATTTTCTTTAGGATTGAGGATAATTTCTTATGATTGATAATTTGATATTCACTTCTATGCTACACATCTATGTTTTGTATTTCTTTCCCTTTGGAGCGACATGTGCTGTCATTTCCGTTGGACTTACTAATTATTCCAGTGCGGGGGATTTCCGACCTCTAATGACAATTATATTGTCTTATCTGTTTCCCCCTTTCGTTAGCTTCACATGTTTCAAGATTTCCGATCTCTAATGACAATTATATTGTCTTATCTGTTTTCCCCCTTTTGGTGTGGCTGGATTTAGTCATCTTAAATATTGTACCTTTCATTGCTACTAACCTTTGTGCTAGTTGATGCACACCTTGTTACCGACATCCATTTTGAATTATTTCAGTTAGATGGCTTGATTTTATTGTATTGATAAAGCTGGGTAATTTTTGCTCTTCTGTTCTTATTGCTGACCGAACTCATGGTGCTGGTATTATGTTCACATTACATTCATTTTTAAAAGGGTTTTAGAAATAAATTATGAGATGTTCTCTCTTGTTCTTTTAGGCTGCACAGCAAGAAAGATCCACATATGTTTCATCCTTGATGCCTCTTCTAGCTGAGTATAGTCTGCAACCACCTGTACCTGATGCTCAATCCATTGTTAATAATCTCAAGGTTTGTATCCTTTTTATTAATTGTCTTAGACTTGTGTTCTAGTTTCTGTAGAACCATAAACTAATTTTTTTCTAAATATTTTGGAATTTGTGGTACAAAATCCGTATTTTAATGGACAGCAAGAGTTACTAGGAAAATGGTTTAGGTTCTTAACTATAAAAATCTGTGTTTTTTTACTGCACATGTGGCATGGATACCTACTCCAACTATACAACTCAACTCAACTAAGCCTTTGTCCCAAACTAGCATGGATACCTACTCCAACTATAAAAATTCTAAAACACAGATATTTTGATGCGGATGTCTTTGATTTGATTCCTGACTTGTGTGTAAGTGTTTGTTGGTGTAGAGATTTACAAGTCCAATTTTACCCTTGTTAAAGGATAAATGATTCAATAATGCCTTCCCCAACAGCTTAAGCTTTTGGAATAACTGGTAGTTTCACATGGTGTCAGAGCAAAGGTCCTGAGTTCAAACCTCCTTGATGTCAAAAACCCACATGCAATGGTAAACCCAAAAGTGGGGCCACATATGCCAAGTGTAGGCCAACCCTAGAAAGAGGGGCCACACGTGAGGGGGAGTGTTAAAGGATAAAAGATTAAATAACACCTTCTCCGACAGCTTATGCTGTTGGAGTAACGGGTAGTTTCACAACCCTTTCTGTTGGACAGTGGAATGCAATCTAAAGTTCACAATTCTGAACAGGCTGTCCTTAGTTCAACTTGCATTCTTCTGTACATTGAAAATAATAAATTTTGATATCTTACTTTCAAGATTGTATTGGTAGTAGATATTTTTGGTAGAGTATTCTAGCCTGTCATCTTTCATGGTACCCTTACCGGTATTCCGGCATCACATCATTGGACAGTAAAAAAATTAAGTGATATCATTTCGTTTAATTCTTGGGTGTACAGGAAGTCAAAAGTCAGAACTTGAAGATAGTGTAAAGTTTTGTGCCAGTACCACTCACACACCACACACGCGCGCGCGCGCGCGCACACACACATCAATCATCAAATTGCCCAAGTCAACTCTGTTTTACTTTGGACGAGTTCTTGTACGAGTCCAAGTTTTGTCCTACTAAGTCGGTCAAAGATTTATTTGACTCGCCTGAGTTAATTAAAAGTCGACTGCATCAATCACTGACTTGCCAAGTTGACTCCTTTTTACCTTGTCCTAGTTCTCATTTGAGCAAGTTTTTGAACACTGGAACTCATCGTGAAAGAGAATTTGAGACACGTTAATTGGCTTGATACTAGTTTTTCTCATTTTTTTGTTGTATTCATTTTAACCAATAGGGATATGAGTGTAACACTTGAAGTTGAAAATTTTCATTGAGGCAAACGCCTCTCTTTAAAGGCACATTTGTATGTATCATATCTGCATATATCACTCAAACATGGCAAGAAGGATGCAAATTCTCGTCCTCTATAGTGAAATGACTACAAATTAGGCGCTAGATTCAATCCATTTAATGCTTTGACGCCTTATTTGTGTGCCGTATTCAAACTTCTATAAATGGAACCTTTACAGATTCATAGACCATTTTGACATATTCACGAGTCTGTCGCATGATACAATGATGCGAATCAGTCGGAATAAATCCTCAAATCATGTTTGAGATCCAAGAAAACAGGTCAAAGGAATAAGCACTTACATAAAAAAGAAGCATGCAAGAGGGCTGGAGGCAAAAATCAACATCGAACCTGGTTGTGCTCAAGAAGAACCAGAAGGCACCTTTCATGTCTATGCTCCACATGATGATCCAATAGAAGAGGGAAATGGCATTCAAATTGTTGATCTATGGATCATGTGTAGGGATGATTATGAGCCTTTGATCGAGAATGAGATCTTCAAGTCGTAATATAGGCCTGCCAAAAGTTTTTGATGGATGAGGAGACAGACCTAATGATGGAAATCCCTTTTTGATGTCTATGACAACGATGAGGACGGTCTAGGTTCCTTTTTAGTTAAAGAGAATATGTTGGAAAAAAGAACACAATCATGAAGTAGGGATTGTTGAAGATTGTGTTGCTTAGACTTGCGAGAAGTGATGGTGTACTTCATTTTTTGATAAAACGCTAGGGAGTGGTTGTTAATGCTCACATCAATCTCAATTGTATTTAAGGAGCACAACTCTTCCAGAAAATTTTGAGCAAAAAGTATTCATTCATGATATAAAAACCGTAAAAAGCGAGATGGGTCTTTACTTCAAGCCAAACATATTGTTTAGTGAAATTTCTATGCACATTTTCCATTAAAAATCATTTTTTCACATCTTTTTGAAATCAAGGTCGAGTTCTCTTCAACAAGAAGGAATTGTTACAATTCAAAATCTAGATAATGCTAAGCCTGACTCAAAAAAGGATCATGGATGTTCAAAATGGGCGAAATGGGTTAGATTTTTTGGGGGAAGGAAAAATGTATCTCAACCACATGAATATTAAGAAAGTTTTAACATGATACTAGTAGAATTCAGAATTTTTTTTGGTTTCAAGTCACCGTTGTTTGTTTGGCTCTAATTAAGGGATGCGATTAGGCCAGAAGATGGTTGCAAGTTTGAGACAGAAATGAAGATTTAGAGCTGCTTTCAGGAAGGATATATATTAGTATTGTGAGTCATTCTAAATTTAATATGGATTGTTTTGATGTCCGATGCTTATATTTTTTTATTCTTAATTGAATGGTGTTTATGCTTGGAAAATATAACATATTTTCTATCTAGAATATACACTTTCTTTTCTATTTTATTTTTTTCAAAATTTCTTTGATTTGTAGGTTATTTTATTATAAAAATCTGAAAATTCGTGAGGCTCATGCCTCACAAGAGAGTTGAACGCCTCCCCTCGCACGTCTTCCTTTTAAATTGTTGAATTTCATACTGTATTTAAAATCCACATAGGTATAAAAAATGCTCCACTGTTGTTGTATGTATGTGCATATAGTATAGACAGCTATGTTTATTACTTCATGCAGACAACCATTTCTGAAATGAAAATAGGAAGTGTATTAATGCCTTCTATTGCTTTCAGTAACATGCTGGCACTTTAAGATGTCATGGGCCTCTTTGTTTATAACTTTTGGCAAACATAAAATATGCATGGAACTATTCGTATACAAAATTATATGGTTTCTTACACAAATACTACACTCTTATGGTTTTTTTGTTTCAGGTTTTGTTTAAACATCTGCAGGAGAAGCTCATTGTTACTGAGGTATGTTTTGTAGATTTAAGTCTACCGAAATATACCATGATGCAAGAAATTGTTATTGTTTTTATCTGAGATAGAATGGCTGCGATCCTTTGTTACACTTGGATAAATTCTCTACACATACATGAAGGAGAATTATTTTTATCATCATTCTCACAAATAACTGGATCCTCCTTCAAGCCATTCAAAAAAAAAAAAAAAAAACTGGATCCTCCTTCAAAACTTTGAAATAGTCTTCTTCTATTGAACATTACAGGCGAGGTTAAAGGAGTCTCAGTATCAGTTAGCCCCATGGCATTCTGATGCTTTCAACAACCCTAGCTTTTCTCCACAATCCCCATCGCAATCCTTTGGTGCAGCCCTGGCTACTTCAGTATGATCTTGTCTTTATGTTATTTTTTTCTTTACATGTGATATCAATTATTCTCACATTGATATATTTCTGTTTCTATGGCAGTACAAAAGTGGCCTTGAAATTGTTCCCCAGGCAGCATATTCTCATGCACAAACACCGATTACTTCTCCCTCCAATGCACAGACAATGCGTGCTGATTGGGAGCCATTAGGGCATCATAATCCTCACCACCCTGGTTTGAATGCTGTTGCTTCAAAAAGTTTGGACCATGATAACTTGGGAAGGTCGTCACCTTCTACCAGCAGGTGAGCCTGGTCAATTGGAGGACACTGCTGAGTAAAACCATCTTGTGTTGGTTGATTGTGTTCTTTGGGATCCTATTTAGTACATTCTCACATGCACATGTATGTATATAGTGCCAAAATTCGGCCGAAATCTGAAATTTCGGCCGAAATATTTCGGTTCGGTCAAACCGAAAATACATTGAATCGGAAAAATAAAGGATTTCGCCGAAATTCCAAACGAAATTTCGTTTTTCACCCTTATTTACAAAATTTCTACTGAAATTTTAAAAATTTCCACCGAAATTTCCACCGAACTTTTATACATTTCGGTGGAAATTTTTATCAAGGTTTTACATGATTTCAGCCAAAATTTTGGTTTTGGTGGTCGCCGAAATCAACACCGAAACCAAGATTTAAATCCTTGATGTATATACAAATATACAATTGCAAATAGCTGACAAAATACAACTTAACATATCCACAATTCCGTATCACAAATAAAAAACACAAATGAAAAGGCATAAATGTATACTTATCTTGCACTGTTGACCAGGAACTCAACTCAACAAAGCCTTTGTCCCAAACTAGTTGGGGTCGGCTGACCAGGAAATTTACAAAAAAGAAAAAGAAAAAAGAAATCCCTCTCTGTTAATTCCCAATCTCTTCACATTCGTATCTCCATGCAATATCCCCCTTTCCACCATGTCACAAGTCCTCAACTCCAGAACACTCCAAGCAACACTATTGAAATGAGAAGAAATAAAGAATCAAAGGGATGAAGGTTGAAAGGAAAAAGGTATTAATAAGAATTTCTACTCACTTTTTGAATAAATGCCGATTCACCACATAATCTACTAATAAAAGCTTGCTCTTGATGAGAAAAATCTCTCTGGAAGTGACGTATTTTGGTTTCGATTGAATGATTGGGGTAATTGAGAAATGATATTTCTCCAAAAACTTTCCTAAAATCCCCAAGTCTCTTCTAGATCACACATGATATTTTTGATTCATGAAAACACATGGCCACCCCATAAGGTTTGTATGATAGATTTATGTTTAAAAAAATAAAAATAATATATATATATATATATATAGAGCTAGAGAGAGAGAGAGAGAGAGAGAGAGAGAGAGAGAATAGAGTTCCTAAGGTGTCACCTCATATAGCTTATATGAGGTGGCGCTCACAAAACATAAGGGGCCCACATTTCTGGGGTGATCGAAACCACTCATTTGAAAGGCCCTTAGATGGATATGGTGCCTACAAAAAATCAGGTCCATAGGATCATCCTAACCCTTCCATTTATGGAGGTTAAAAATGGGCAGATTTATGGAGGTTTATACCCATCCATTTCAACCTCCATAAATGGAAGGGTTAGGATGATCCTATGAAGTTGATTTTTTGGGCACACCCTATCTATGTGAGGGCCTGTCAAATGAATGCTTTGGATCATCCAAACAAAGTGGGCCCCTTATGTTTTTAAGCGCCACCTCATATAAGCTATATGAGGTGACACCTTAGGAACTCTATTCTCATATATATATATATATATATATATATATATATATATATATATATATATATATAGAGAGAGAGAGAGAGAGAGAGAGAGAGAGAGAGAGAGAGAGAGAGAGAGAGAGAGAGAGAAAACGGTTCCTACACATATGTGTAGAGAGTTCTCTACACTCTACACACTAGCTTAAAATATAATGGGGGCCCACATTGTTTGGGTGATCCAAGCCATCCATTTTAAAGGCCCTCACATAGATAGGGTGTCGACAAAAAATCAGATCCATAGGATCATCCCAACCCTACGATTTGTGGAGGTAAAATGGATGTCTTTAAACCTTCACAAATTAGTCCATTTTTTGCCTCCATAGTTCGAATGGTTAGGATGATCCTATGGATCTGATTTTTTGTGGACACCCTATCTATGTGAGGGCCTTAAAAATGAATGGTTTGGATCACCCAAATAATGTGGCCCCCACTTTATTTTAAGCTAATGTGTAGATAACTTATCTACACATATGTGTAGGAACCGTTTTCTCATATATATATATATATATATATATATATATATATATATATATTTTTTTTTTTTAAATTTACTGTTTTTCGGTTTTTCCTTACCACCAAGGGAATCGAACTTCGATTTTTGTCTGGACTTTGGTCCCCACAGAAGTGTAACTTATCACTCTGAGCCTGTGAGGCATACGCCCCATGGGCCCATGCCTTGAGGTGTATGCCTCAAAGGAGTTGCCCATTTTCACTTGCACCTCAATGCATATTTGTCATGCCTTGCCTCAAGGAATATACCTTGAACACCTTCAAACTCTGTAGAAGTTTCTTTGAATGTTCATGTGTATTGTCTGCAACTGTATTTCAAGAACCTTTTCATGACTCATAAAATGCCCTTTTGCACTTTTTTCTGTCAATGTGGTGTCCTCAGTTTTTTCTATTGTAACCCTAGGAATTCTGCCCAAGATACAACAGCTAGGCTTGCAGCTGCTCAGGGTGATTCTCATACCCCACGTTTTAGCGAAGAGAATTTTAAACATCCGTCTTTCATTGACGGTGGTGGGGGTAGTGAGATGGAAGATTCTGATGCAGTTGCCCTCCAGAGTGGAAGAGAACCCTCAGTACATTGGGGTCCCGGAGCCTCCCCTTATATGACACCCACACTTGATGACACAAACTCTTTTTCTCCTTACTTGCCACCAGTACTTGAGGAGCCCAGTTCCTCATTTTCTGAAGGTAATAAGTTTAATTGAAACATTTAAATTGAGTAAATTTCTATCTGTTGCTCATTGAATTGGCTTCAATTCCCAGCTGCAGAAGATGATCCTTTACCAGCCATAGAAGGACTCCAAATTTCTGGTGACGCTTATCCAGGACAAGAACTTCAAGCATGTGGATACTCTATAAATGGAACTACCAGTTGTAATTTTGAGGTGCATTTTAGAAATCTCACTGTCCTTTTTTTTAATGATACAAGTACCTCAGTTGTGCTTTAAAATGTCTGTTATTAGAGAACACATCCATTGGATTTTCGATTTCTGTTGTAAATTATTTACAGTTCTGGCCTGTTTTTGCACAACCAGTGGGTGCGCTATTTGGAGAATGGCTCTGTGAATTACATTTTTGGTAATGCATCTTATTTCCAATTCTGTATCTAGCTTTCTGAATATTACATTGTTGCCCTTTCCTGAATATCTGGCTCCTCAAGATCATTCTGTAAACAGGAGCAAAGCAACCAAACTACCTGGTTACTGCTGATGACGTTGACTCGTACCTTGCCATTGAAGTTCAACCCTTGGATAACAGGAAACGGAAGGTATTTCAGTAGCATCAGTCTATTTTATAAAACTCCATGTAACGCGTTTTTTCTAATAAAATGTTTGTAATAATTTTCTATTCAGTAGGTGGACTGGAATGTCAAACATTATTTTTAATTTTTTTGTTTTTTTATGACGTAGGGTATCCCCACCCCATTTTAGGGCGGGACTAATCCCTATGGATGCACGCGGAATGTCAAACATTATAACATTGATGAAATTAAGAAGCTGTTAATTGAAATAGAAGTATTGCTGTAGGTGTTAGTGTGGAATAAGAAAGCATAGTCAAGTTGGGTTTGTTGGTTATGTTGATGATAAGTGTGTCTTCACAATATCACCTTGTGGATGCGTAATAGTTGAAATGCTACTGTCTAAGACTTGTCCAGTGTCTATCACTCTTGATTCCTCAAATGTAATAAATGATCTGTGAGGCTACATCTTGAGTTGATGAACAACTGCCACTGGTTTTGCAAACGTGCTATTGCATTCTAGCATGTGTCTTTGTGAATCACATATCGTAGAAGAACTTGCTCTAACACCATCAATTGATGTAGTCATATTTCTGATTATAAATCACACCTTTGTAGGGTCTTTAAGATTGACCACAAAAATATCGCGAAAGCTCACGAAACATATCTTTTGTTTCAAAATTAAAAAGGAAGAGGGGTCTTGCAAAGCATCACCAATAATTTGGTTTATTCTCAAAACACCTTCTCTACTTTCAAGACTTTTAAACCCCAACCTCTACTTTTGACATATTTTGCAAATCACCATCTTCTGTCAGGTTTCTGATGGAATGACTAGCTGTAGGTGACTTTGAATTGAAGACAGATGAAAATATACCCTTGCTGTATTGAAAATTCCAAATTTTTCTTCATTTTAAGCTTAAGTTATTTTTTTCTTTTTATACACCTTTTGTGAAATTAAATTATTTAACAAAGTTTATTTTCTTTCTATAAAATTCTATTCAACTAAGAAGTTTATTTATTTTTATAAATCCTAGGAAATAGTCTTCTCTGTCCCCCTACTTCTTTCCATCACCACAATTTGACTCCATTGATCTTCTTAGTCAAGCTCTTCTTTTATTCCTTCTGCTCCATCTCGCCAAGGATTCAAACATTGATTTCGATCCGGACTTCGGTTCCCACTTTGTGGAAGTACTTTGTGGAAGTTTACGGATGTCTATGGAAATCTTGTAAAAATCATTGAAGTTTATGGAAGTCCATGGAGACGACCAAAAATTAAGATGAAACTTTAAGAAATGCTAGAATAAACATAAATACACACTTAGAAAACATCACATGATCAAGACAAACCTCCAGAATGGTTTAAAAAGGTCAAACACCTTGTGACATGCATTGTCTGTCGCACATGTCTGGAACAGTAAGCTTCATTCTAAACTTAGATGTTTTACATGTTTTAAAAGTGGTTGATTGCTGATATCACTTTTTTTGTCATGCCCCAAAACGTTATCACGGTCTAGCACATGACAACGCCACATATCTGCAAAGTGACCTCTACAAGCATGCAAGACTAACAAAAAATATTCAAAACCATCCATAGCATTATTCTATGTATAAAAGGGTCATGCATGAATTTAAATAATAAATCAAACTCTCCTTCACTCAATCCAACCAAACTTAAACAGATCATAGAATTTCTCAAAAGTATCTGAATCAGTACTCACTGTTTAACAGACTCAAATCAATTAATAATGATAGAAACTCAGAGAACTAGGCCTCTGCTCCCTCGTTATCTCCACGAGGATCGAAATCTGTCAAATGTAAAATCCACAAGTAAGCTAACGCCCAGTAAGTAATAGCGTATTACTTTAGTTGGGTCTAAGCATACCACAAAAAGGGAGATCGAAAGAGGAAATCAATCATTCAGCAACAACAACGAACGAGAGGTACATTGCGTTGGTATTCAGAGTTTTCACATGCATAACCAAATCAATAATGTTTCGGACTCGAGTGAATCATGGAATATAGGTAGATGTTCACATGTTCGTATTTCAAAGTTCCAAGGTGTCAAAGGTTCTGTGGACCACACACAAAGAGTATCAATAACATTTCAGGGTCATCGGCCTAGTCATATGATACTACATAGCATCGTGGTTCAGAAGACACTATTTTTCACCGGCGGTTGATGATGTTGGAACTAGTTCCTATTCACATATACCCGTCGACAGGGCCAACATATACCCCCCATTGGCGGGATCAGAGTTCTTATGTTTGCCAACGATTAATTGCCCCATTGGCAGGGCGGTTCAAAATTGCCAACATATATCCCCATTGGCGGGATCAAAATTCAGATAATCTAAACCTCCGCAAGATGTGTTCACAAGGTATGCAATAGATATGAGAATTGCAGGGTAAAGCATGTGCTCATCAAAATCGTAGCTGAATAGGACATGATCAAAGATATTCATTGTCAAGACATCATATATATGGTTCAAAGAACATGAAATGCGAGAATAATAAGCTGCTAGACCCAAATCCAATACGAAGTCCGAGTTTCACATAGTTCCAAGACCTATCCGGATGTAAATTTGATCATGAGTGCAAGGGAGGTAACATGCGAAGAAGTTAAGAGGTCGAGTAACTAAAGTAGTACGGTATCACGTATCTCAATCAACGTTCACAAGTTCCCACACCGTCTAGGTTCGATTAATGTTCGATTGAATCCCTCAACTCAACAAAGCCTTTGTCCCAAACTAGTTGGGGTCGGCTAAATGAATCCTTTAGAAAAATTTCAAGGAGAAGGTGAAAGGAATCTACTCGGCTCTAATCCTGCTCTAGTTGGGTTCTTCTACGTGGATCATTTTCTTCCATTCTAATCTATCCAAGGTAAAGTTCTCTGTTAGTCCGATTGAATCCCTAATTAATTAAAAGCATAAGGGATTTTTTGCTATGTGGATGCATGCAAAGGATCAAACTTTGGACTTATATTTGAAATTACTTCTGACTTCGGTCTGCACAGAACTCGACACAGGTCGGTCAAAATCGACACATGTCGGTGAAAGTTTAAAACCTTGCTTTGAGTTCTACTACCCGTTGTTAGATGCAAACATGAACCTCGACGCCACCGTGAAATACAATGTCCTAGACTCCCAGTCACCTCAACGATTGAATCAAGCTTTTGTGAACCAAAACTAGTGTGATGATGTTTACGTTTTTGTTAGTAGATAGTTTTGTTAGAAGGCTTCAGACATGGAAACCTGATAGCTCCCCCATATGGAACTCATGGAAACTTGAGTTTGTCACCGTCATTGAGTCTATATTTGTTATTGGGAAGGGGAAAACACCTTTTTTTTGCTAGACAAGTGGTCCGGAAATTCTACCATAGCAACCAATTTTCCAAATCTCTTCACCAAGGATATCAGCTCTATGACTACAATTGCATACTATATGAACAAAGTGGGTAATACCACTACAATTACTCCCATTATAAGAGATGGAGCTTCTCTTTGATCCTTCAATGAATTCTTAACGTTGGATGAAGAATTAGCTCATTCTATTTCCCTGCCTGAGATTGTCTGGATGAAATAGTATGGTTCCCCAATTTGTTTGGACCTTTAGAAGCAGGAATCTTCCCTTTGAGTGCCTCTCCCGACTTGGAACCTCGATTCGGCGCTCCTTAGGAAGGAGCTTTCAGAGAGCGTGATCCCAAAGAGATAAAAACCGCTCAAATAGTGCTCCCAACCTGCTCCTATTACTGCATTAGTAACCCCCTCACCAACTTAATTGCATCAAACTCCTCCAACTGTTCAAAAGTACTTCATTGGAGCAAGCACGGAGGCAAATCTTCAAAAAGCATGAGGAAAGAGGGCATGAAAATGAAGATATCTTAGAAATTACTACTTTTGATGTATTTAAATTTGAAAGAGATAGTTAAAAATTACTATTTTTTTATGTACTTGAATTTTGAAAGACATGTGATGAAAATATTACATTCCCAACCTTAGACTCTTCTAGACCCTCATGCTTCCCTGCCCTGGTTAGACCCTCGCGCTTCCCCGCCCCCGCCCCCGCCCCCGCCCCCGCTTCGTGCTTCTATGCTTTGGACTTTGGACTCTTTACAATTGAGTCTTACTACTCTCTTCTATCTTCATCTACCCGTGGCCGTCAACTTCCTTAATGCCTGGAAATCTATGGCATCTCCTAGAGAGACGGTCTTCCTATGATGCACTTTTCACGAGAAAGTATTGACAGGCAATCAGCTCTCCAAGAGAAAGATTTTCGTGTCCAAATGTGCTCGTTTTGTGGTTTCTTTTGGGAGACTTCAACGCATACTATTCACACCAAAGTGAAAAAAAAAATGTGAGGGTGTTTTCTATGATATTGGCACTACCACTAACTCAGCTTATCTTTTCTCCTTTAATTGGCTTGTGAGAGCTTTTTTGGGAACTGTAATAACCATTGACAGCACTTTAAATAATAAGAGACAAGATGTGTTAGTGGAATTATCAAAACATGGTTGTGCTACTGCTGATATCATTTGCCTTTTATTTTTTATGTTTTTCTTGCAGATTTTCCATGTCTCATTGTAACATACAGTATATCAATGAATGGTCATGGCAGTTTGGTATAAAATTTTGTGGAGGACTTGTTTGGTTAATATGTATAAATTGGTCAAGAGTGCTCACTACAAGTTTGCCCATTGTAATATTTAGCTTGAAATGTAATTGTTTACAGTTGGTCACTGAATTTATGGATACTTCTTTCCAGATTTCACAATAACCTATTTCTTATGCAATTACAGGGTGAACTTGTTAAGGTCTTCGCCAATGAGCAAAGAAAAATAACCTGTGGTAAGCGGCCCAGTTTTTTTTTTTTTCATTTTTTGGCCACAATTATTGCGTTTAAGACAGATATTTTATTGCTCAGTGTCATTATGTAGTGTGCTTATTTTTTGGGTGCCTAGCTGGGGACCCCTGCCAATTTGTTGTTTGAAATGCCAAATGTAGTCAGTGATACAACATTCGTATGGTTGGACTATCTCTAGTGTGAAACACATTATGTAGGTGATTCATGTTTACCATCTACCTTGTACTGTTTACCAGAGGATATGAATGGTTTTAGTTGAATCAACTGTCAGATTCTGAGAGAATATCAAGTCTATTTCTATATTTTGTTTGTTCAATATTCTATTAGTTCAATTATATTGGTTTTCTTCTGTCTCTTTCTCTACCTTTTTTTTTCTCATTGAAACTTTATTGGTAACGAAAATATGGAATAATTGTTATTTTTTCTCTAGATTGCTGATTTTTTTTGATAGGTTAGATTCCAGATATTTTTAATCTTTAATTTTTATACGAGTATGGTCTGATTGGTTTCTTGGATAGGATAGAATCAAAGAAAATGATACATGTAGACGAACCCAGCTAGTGTCAGGATTAGACTTAGTCAATTTGAGCCGGGTAGATCCTTTCACCTTCTTCATGAAAATTTTCTGAAGGATTCATTAGCCGACCCCAACTAGTTTGGGACAAAGGCTTAGTTGAGTTGAGTTGAGTTTATGGTTTGATTGGTTTCTACTCAATTGTGGATAATTCTTAGGTTTGGAAAAAAAATAAATTCTTTGAAATTGATCAATCTCATCATAATGGTTTGAGCCAAGTTTTCTACTTCTCTTCGTATTTACTTAAACCTAAATAACAATATATTCTTTCTATCTGATTTAGAACAAGGATGTCTTGCTGATATGTACTAGGAAAATAAGTAGTATGGAAAGGGCATGAAAGAACCTTTCTGCAAAGAATTTTCCTCTGAGCTTCAATATGTTCTTACCTTTTCATGGCATTTTGAGCACTTTCTATGCCCAGTATTGTGGAAATCATTGTACGAACTTAGATCTTATTTGGCAATGACAAAAGGAGTTGATAATATTTTGGTGGTAAATATTTTGATACAAGCTCAGCTCTCTTAAGCATATTTAATGGCGAGTAGGATTGTTTTTTTCTCCTCATCGACCTTGTTTTTTTTCATATCATTTGCCAAAAATAATTTCATTGGCAATTGTAGCATAGATGGTCCGTGCAGTGATTTGGTTAATATCGTTTCTGGTATGCCAATGAATTTTCTTCATATTCTTCCTGTTAAAATGCAACTCATTTGTATGTTATTTATTTTCTGTGTGACTGTCACAAACCTTTCATAAAAGTGCAAATCTCGTTGTTGTGGTAATCAGGAAGGCTAAACAGAATTGAGCCACATTAGTAATTGTTAAAGTATAAAAGATAATTAACGCCTTTTGGAAGCTTTTGGAGAAGTTGGTAAGTTAACATGCTATCAAAGCCAAAGGTCTCGAGTTCAAACCTCCCGGATAGCAAAAATCCACATGCGATGGTCTGCCCAAAGTGGGACCACATGTGCCACGTGTTTGCCAAGTGGGCCACACGTGCGGGGGAGTGTTAAAGTATAAAAGATAATTAACGCCTTTCTCCAACATCTTAAGCTTTTGGAGAAGTTGGTAAGTTAACAGTAATAACTATGGAATTGTGTATAATAGTTACTATAAATAAGCCTAATTAGATATTATTGCATCCTGTATAAGTTTCATTCGGGTCAAACTAGTAACCTTATGAATGGGCCATGAAAGAATGGGTGACTCACCCAGATGAGCAACAACATAGAATTGTTGGTTCAAATGTACGGTATGTGTGTTAAATATCTGACATGTTACCTATTGCAATCCATTTAAGTTAATTCAATCACAGGAGGATCCGTGACCTTAGTTTTCTCAATTAAGCTAATTCTTCTTGTGTTCAAGATGTATAACAAAATCCATTCATCAAGGAGGAGCTAAGGACTCCCTATGTTCATTTCTAGTATGGAAATTTCTGAGTAAAATTTTCTCGTATGGAATTTTGTAAGTAAAAGCTCGTGATTTTCCTTGTAATTCAATAGTTCACTGTTGTACTTCTCAGAGTTCACATACTTGACATTTACAGAGACTTATACTGGATGAACAAAAATCCCTTCTGTGAATTTTTTGTCATCTTGTTTTCAGATATAAAACCAATAGTTTGTAATCTTTTTTTTTCTTCTGATGATCGCAGACCCTGAAATGCTAGAACAGATACAGAAAATCCTTTCTGTTGGAATTACTTCATTTGACGTCGAATTGTCGGTATGACTGCTGTTGCGCACGGCCTACATTATCCTCAGTTCCTTCTTTTCTAATGCAGTTCATCACCATAGAGATTGTTATGATTCCAGTTCTCCTGATTTTATATTTAACTTTCTTAATTTCCTTTTTTACTTTACAGGAGGGATGCCTAGATATTTGGGAGGAGGCTATTCTCGCAATTAAGAGGGAAGGTTACAGCATCAAGTGCAACGCATCACGTGGTGTTGTTGTCACAGAAAAGTTTATGCCAAGCACAGCTGTATGATTCCCTACCTTTTCTGATTGCTGAAAAATAAACTTAACTTTTAAAGGGGTTCTAACGCTGAAACCCAACTCGAACTTCAACCGAATGCACTCCCAAAGTCATACAGCTTTGAGCTTGAGCCAATAACTCAATTAGAAGGTGGTTTGTGTTCCATCTACGTGGTAGTGGGTTTGATCCCAGCTTTCCTTGAAAAGAAAAAAGTCATAAACTTTGTCTGATTTGTACTTCCGCTATTTTGTGTCTGAATCGTGCTTTGTTTTGATGAGATCCTTTTTTTTTAAAATTGACATATTTTCATTGATATTGGAATTACATTGGGGATCAGGAGTCCCATCCTGTATTACAAAATATAAAAAAACTGGTCCGGGCATACCCTGGACGAGGACATATGGGACTTGGAGTTCCATATTTTCACTACAATGTTTTGATGAGATCCTTGTACTCATGCTTGGCCTTAATGTGTAAAATATTATCTCATACATGATACATGTATATTTTAGATTGGCAAAACCATGAGACAGATATTGGACTATTCTCTTTCTTGGTACAGTCCACTAAAAAGGGAATAGTGGACTATTCATCTGAAATATATTATGCGAGTGCTTTTAATAGGGCAGCTAGCCAGTGCTTCTTGTTTTCCTGTTTTTTCTTATTGGTGCATTTGGTATTCTTCCGAATGCAGAAAATATATAAAAATGCCTTTTTCCTGCATTTTCATATGAATACGTTTATTATTGTTTGCAATAAAAAATACATAAAAGCCATTTTCTGATGAAGTTTATGAACCCATAACATGTTTAACAAAGTATTTTCTTATCTACACCACAAACATGTACACACTCATATTGAAAATGCATAAAAATCATTTGCTGATGAGGTTTATGGATCCATAAAATGTTTATCAAAGCCTTTTACTACTGTGTGTGTATAATGTATAAGTATAAAGCATAAACTATGTCAAGAAAACAAGTTAGGTTTGTGTCAATGCACGTCTTCCACTAGTATTCAGAGACTTTTATTATCCAGAAGAAGGCATATTTGTTCCATATGATTTTACTGCTATGTACGTTCAAATTGTTCTCATCCTATGTTTAGACTTGGAACACTTACGAGCAATTTTTGAAGTTATTACTTGATAGCAGCAAAGTCTGTAATAGTATTTCTGTCAAATGAGATGCTGAGGTGTTGCCATTGATGCTTATCAGTGTCCTTTCTCAAATTCGGAGTAGGTTTATTGTTATTCAGTGGACAATATGTGCATTCTAAAGGTGACCTGTATAGCATCTGACGTTTTTATTTCTGCAGGTTACAATACCCTATGGAAATGCTACTGAATTTTCAATACTTAGTTCTAGTGGAACTGAACGTTGTTTACGGACCACAGATAGTAGGTCGTAAGATCCAATTTTCCATTGTGCTTACTAACAGAATACCTTGCTGTTTGTTCGTCACTAATATGTTGGCTTTCATTATTATAATTACATTTATATGCTATTTTATCATTTATATGTCAGAATTTGGCAAAGTGACACCCATCCAAAGTTACACGAGGATTTTTCTCAAATAGTGCCCTTGTTTCTGAATCTGCAGGTCCAGAGATGCCATTGTGCTTACGCTGAGATTGTTTATAAAGAGGGTATGACTTTTCACTTATAAAATTGAACTTTCACCAATATTTACTGGTTGGAAAATTAGTTATGCTACAGTTAAAGTTGGAATACTTAATGGCAAACTTTAGGTACTCTTGTATATGCTACCGGTTGAACTTTTGCAGTCATACAATTGATATATAGATTAAAAGATAGGCGTACCATTATATTACATTTGATATATAGATTAAAAGATGGGCGAACGGCATACATTCCCATGCATGAGACAATGTAAATTGGCATTTAAGATCGAATGATAAAAATTATCATTCTAATGGTGAGTATTCTCTGTGCCACTTTGCCCGTCTTCTTTGCAATTAATAATATTTCTGGATTGATGAAAAACAAGGAGAAGCCACTTACTACATACAGTAAATCAGTAATCCGTTCATGGGTAGCAGTCTCCCTCATAAGAAGAACTGAAAAAGGTCAAATTATGACTACCCTCTAGGCATGAGCTTTTCATCTGCTAATTCTGCTTGTACATGCAAGCATTTTCCTCTCCCTTTTTATGCAGTCAGAAAATGAGATATCCTTCAAATTGATGCAGAAACTTCTAAAGGCATAACTTCTCACCACAATATCCATTTTGTTGGACCTTTTTCAAGATCCAAGACAACTATTTTATGGATTTTGCAATATTTCATAGTTTTGGGCTCAAACTGAGGATCAAAGTTCTGTGATGGGATTAGTGATGAAAATTAGACTTTTAATTGTTTTAGTTCTAATTTCAGTTTTAGTTATTAGTTTCTAAATAGTTAAGGGGATGAATTTGAGGGCGGTTATCAAATGAAATTTCATTCTTTCAATTTTTGTTTGTTGTTATTTTGGTTCTGTTATTTTGCTCCACAAACAGTTATATCTAGGTATTGTTCATTTTATTTACTTCTTATTTTCTTCAATGCTTGCATATATTTTTGCTTCTGTTCTTCCCATGCCAGTTCTGACATTTTCCATCGGGCCAGTTACTGGAAATGGGTTTGTTTCCTAATTGATTCTTGAAGGCTACTAGATGGTGTAGTGTAGCTTAATTTTTTAGTTGGATCTTAACCAGTTATTCCGAAGATTTCCATTATTTTATTAGCCATTAATATCATCCGTTTTGGGATTGGAGCTGATCATAGAGAAGTGTATTTACAATGCCCAACTCTTATTGCAGGCTGTTGAAAAGAGGAAAGGGAAGAAAAAGGGTCTGTTCTTCAACAAATAGAGTATGCCTTATTGCTCTGCTACGACTACCATACTTTCTGTAAAGGGTGTGTAATTACTTAGACTTGCATTTTCCACAGGTGTAATCTCTATAAATTTATTACCTTTTTCTTTTTTTGTGAAATTGCAGTCATTCTGTTACCTCAGGCTCAGCTATAAGAATTGTGGCCAATTTTTTCACAGGAGTACATCATTTTGTATTCATCGCGTTCCTATGTCCTTTCACGTTAAAAAAATCCTTACCAATAACAAGAAAACGAAGATCCAGCCAAGCAATCAATTATTTCATGAAATTTATGAGTACCCACATTTTATTAATTTTTTTCTCAATTTTTTTTCTTATTTGAAGGCTCACTGTTTCACACTTGAATTTAAACCTTATTGTAGTTAGTGAGCATTGCCCGTTGCCTACATGAATATTTTGACCAGGTTCACATTAGAGTTGTAATGTAGGCCATTTTGGTACTCTATTCTGATTGTGCCAAAATGCTAATGTTTGAAAATCAATTTGATCCAGTAAAGCCTAAAAATCACAAGGGAAAATGTTGTAACCCAAGTACCCAACTAGGGTATGCCACTTACCCCCAACTTGGCTCGTTGAGTTCAGGAAACTGGTAAACAAATAAGAGCCCAAAGGGGTTTAAGCTTTTATATTTACAGGTTCTCTGTATCACTTGAAAATTTACTATAGCTTACATGGGTATAGTTGCAAAGTTTGTTTTGAGGAATAATTAGGTGAGGTAAATTTTTATATTTTAAAATCTAGCAGGGAGGGCGAGTTTTTTATTCTAAAGTGTCACAACTAAAAACACCTAGAACAATCTTAATGTCCACTCCTTCAATTTCAACATATCCATTCCACAAATCTGCCCATTTTCCCCTCCCCAGGTGGATGGGTTAGGATGATCCCATGTGGCTGATTTTTTGTGGACAACCTATCTATGCAAGGACCTTTCAAATGAATGGTTTGGATCACCCAAAAAATGTGGGCCCCCACTGTTTTTAGCCGACCGAGTAGATAAGCTTATCTACTCGATCCGTGTGTGTATATATATGGGAAAAGTGTTGCTACTCGGTCTTTTCGAAGAATACTCCCTTGAAGATCTGATTTAGGGCTTGATTCAACTCTCTCTCTCTCTCTCTCTCTCTCTCTCTCTCTATATATATATATATATATATATATATATATATATATATATATATATATATATATATATATATGAGGAATAAGATTGTGCGGTCGAGGGCCCGAAACTCATGTGGGCCCACATTGTTAGGATGATCCAAAGCATTTATTTGCAAGGTCCTTACATAGATAGGGCGTGCACAAAAAATCAGCTCCATAAGATCATCCTAGCCCATCCAAAAGTGCATTTTCCTCTATATATATATAGGAAAGTGTTGGGTGAGCTTAAGCGCCCCAATCACATGGGTCCCACATTTTATGTGGTGATCCAAACCATTCATTTGCAAGGCCTTATCATAGATAGGGTGTGTACCAAAAATCAGCTCCATAGGATCATCCTAACCCCTCTATTTGTGGAGGACAAAAATGGGCAGATTTGTGGACAAATAATGTCTGTCCATTTTGACCTCTACAAATGGATGGATTAGGATGATCCTATGGAGCTGATTTTTGGTACACACCCCATCTATGTAAGGGCCTTTCAAATGAATGCTTTGGATCATCCTAACAAAGTAGGCCCCAATGTGATTGGGCGCTTAAGCTCACCAACACTTTCCTCATATATATATATATATATATATATATATATATATATATATATATATATAGAGAGAGAGAGAGAGAGAGAGAGAGAGAGAGAGAGTATATATACTAGTAAAAAACCCCGTGCGATGCACAGGCCGACAAAGAACTGTACGGACCACATCACGGGTTGATCCAAGTCGCCCATGTGATGGAACACAACATAAATAGGTTGTGCCCCAAAAATCATTTCCATAGGCTGATCCTAGCCCTCCAATCTATAGAGGTTTCCATAATATGTTGTTCCTCTTAAATCGGATGGTTAAGATCACCCTATAGATTTTTTATTAAACAAGCATAAAGGAGGGGGGGTAGGATTGAAATTATTTGGCTTTAATGGGTGCCTTTGTTAAAAAGCATAAATGATGGGGAAGGATTGAAAATATGTGTGTTGAATGGGTGCCTTTGTTAAAAAAAGTCAAAAAGAGGGATGCGTAATTCTACAAAAAATTCTCTTATTTTCTCTTCTACTATATATATAATATATACTAGTAAAAAACCCCGTACGATGCACAGGCCGACAAAGAACTTTACGGACCACATCATAGGTTGATCTAAACCGTCCATCTGATGGAACACAACATAAATAGGTTGTGCCCGTAAAATCATTTATATAGGCTGATCTTAGCCCTCCAATCTATGGAGGTTTCCATAATTGTTGTTCCTCTTAAGGTGCCCGGAATTTGTCAATATTTTAACAGGTGTCCTGAATCCGTAGTATTATGTAATAAGTTCACAAAAATTCATAATATTATGCAACATATGCTCCCAATTCGTAATTTTCAAAGCAAAAACGTCACTATGTTGAGTTTGTCCAATTTTTTTTATTAAAAAAGCATAAAGGAGGGGGGTAGGATTGAAATTATGTGGCTTTAATGGGTGCCTTTGTTAAAAAGCATAAAGGAGGGGGTAGGATTGAAAATATGTGGGTTGAATGGGTGCCTTTGTTAAAAAAAGTCAAAACAAGTGAAGTGTAATTCTCATAGAATTTTGAGAGAAATTCAAATAATTCTCTCATTTTCTCTTCTGCTATATACAGTAACTAGTCATACCCGACGTGCGATGCACGACATTGCCAAAAAAAGGACTATGATACCAAGAAAAAAATTAGTTAAAAATATGTAGAAACAATATTTTTAACCACGACGTGCGACACACGACACGGTAAAAAAAAGGAGTATGATACCCGACGTGCAATGCACGACACGGGAAAAAAAAGACTATGATAACAAACAAAAATTAGTTAAATATATGTAGAAACAATAAGCAAAAAAGTATGCATAACCACGTACCAAGTAATGAAAAAATGCAAAAGAAAGAGTTTTCTAATTACTTTTTCTCGAAAAAAAATATTCACGATACGGCGGAAAAAAAGTATATGTTACAAAATTTCGTAATTAATTTTTGTGTAAAAAAAAATAAAAATATGCATGACACGGCAAAAAAAAAGTATATGATACAATATTTCGTAATTAATTTTTGTGTAAGAAAATTAAAAATATGCACGACACGGCCGAAAAAAAGTTTATGATACGAAAAAATGTTATTTAAACAATATGTAGAAAAAATAAGTAAAAAAGTAGCTAAAAATAAATAAATAAAAAGTATCATATACTTTTTCTAAAAATAATTTTAATGCTTTTTAACAAAGGAGCGGTGGTAGGATTGAAATTATGTCGGTTTAATGGGTGCCTTTGTTAAAAAACATAAAGGAGGGGGTATGATTGAAATTATGTCGGTTTAATGGGTGCCTTTGTTAAAAAACATAAAGGAGGGGGTATGATTGAAAATATGTGGGTTGAATGGGTGCTATTGTTAAAAAGCATAAAGGAGGGCGTAGGATTGAAAATATGTGGGTTGAATGGGTGCTTTTTTTACAAAGCATAAAGGAGGGCTAGGATTGAAAATATGTGGGTTGAATGGGTGCCTTTGTTAGAAAAAGTAAAAAAAAGTGAGGTGTAAATTCCATAGATTTTTCAAAAAATTCAAAAAAGTTTGGGCTTTTCCATCCAGCTTATTATAGTAGATATATATATATATATATATATATATATATATATATATAGAGAGAGAGAGAGAGAGAGAGAGAGAGAAATGATTGTGAGCTTGAAGCTTATATAGCTTATATGAGCTTGAGGGCCCAAACACATGGGTCCAACATTTTTTGTGGTGATCCAAACCATTCATTTGCAAGGCCCCATCATAGATAGGGTGTGTACCAAAAATCAGCTCCATTGGATCATCCGAACCCCTCCAAAAGCGGAGGGCAAAAATGGGCAGATTTGTGGCAAATGGTGTCTGTCCATTTTGCCCTCCACTTTTGGATGGGCTAGGATGACCCTATGAAGCTGATTTTTTGTACACACCCTATCTATGTAAGGGCCTTTCAAATGAATGCTTTGGATCATCCTAACAATGTGGGCCCATGTGTGTTTGAGCCCTCAAGCTCATATAAGCTATATAAGCTTCAAGCTCACAATCATTTTCCTCGTGTGTGTGTGTATATATATATATATATATATATATATATATATATATATATATATATATATATATATATATATATATATATATACACACTAGTAATAAATGATTAATTAAAAAGATGTTCTAAAACTGTTCTTATATGGCCATATGGGTAGAAAAGAAAGATAAAAAAATTGAAGTCAATAAAAGAAACAGAACCAATTTCATGATGTAAACATAAAGAAAAACAAAAACAAAATGAACAAGAAACTTTCTGCCTAGATACACATATTAAACATACAGAGATTAGGAAAAAGAGAACACTTTCTACATAGACATGCAAATAAAAGAAAAAAAGTGTGGTTTGTATTTACATACATAAATTTATTAGGTTCTCCCAAGGGCATGAAACCTATAGACATAAGCATGTGTGTGCTCGAACCAAAAATATTTACACCCTCCAGTATATCTACAGTTTACCATCCTTGAAGAAAAGAAAATCAGGCACAACAGAAATGGAAGTCTGCCAAAATCTGATGTTGCTCTTTAGCTTCAACCCTGAAGAAATGGGCATGGGGGAAATCGGTTCAAAGATGGGAAAAGACTTGATTCATGGGAAGGTTCGCACCCCGACAGCAAGGAGTGAAGGATATTGGGTGCGCCGATATTGAGTGGATTACATCTTTTTGAAAACCTTGAATAGTGTAACTATTCGCTTGGATCTGCAAGAAAAACCCTAGTATTAGCATCGGCATATTCAATTAAGAAAACTTAAATAAGTAATAATAAGTCATTCTAAAAATTGTACAATACAGTAGATAGCAATACTTTGCATAGAGTGAAATTATCTATATGGTTTTAGTACAATTATATTAGACAGAAAATTTAAATAGATGTTTTTACATTGTTAATCCAAACCCCATTCAATGGTTCTCATATGTGCAAATTTGTATGACATTGAAGTGAAGTGCAATCGGGTTTAACACTCCAACATAGCAGAATTTTGAAGTTATAACAAAGGTAAACTTCGACATAGTCTCTGTTCAAACAGGAATCTTACATATCAATGTAGAATTTAGGAAGCAGCTATTACCCTGAATTAAAAATCCTGTAAGTTTTGGAGCCTGTATTCATGAGGATGCAACCCCAATGTTAATGCTACTATTGTTTGTGAAGCTGTTACCATTCCTACAGCTAGAATTCACAACCAGGTGCTTAACCAAAGCAAGAGCAATTACCTTTGGAAGCAATGCATTCATGATCACAACTGGGTGAACCCATTTTGTTGGGAATAGATTGCTGCCATCTATATGTACTGCACATTAAGCCAAAAAAATGCAATAAGAAAAACATGAATCCGGCAAACATGATCGTACCTTTTACTAACTCTGACTCTTTTCATATCAACCGTAGAATCACCCAAAACCCTTTTGAAATTTGAAACCAATCAGAATAAAAAGTCCACACATGTAAATAGAAACCATTAAGTAGCTTCAAGACAGTTTTTTCTAAGCATAAAACAGTAGAGATCATTGGCCATCATAAATCTTGCCTATGATGATTCTAGACCTTTGATCATACATGATGAAGAAGATGTTAGAAACAGGGCCTCTAACAATGTTCGGGAATATATGATGCTTGCAGGAATGCGATAAAATCAATTCAACGGCGGTTGGTGGCTTACCTACCAAAATATGGCAAACATGAAGAAGCAGAGCAAAAAATGCGATGATGGAATGGAAAAGCTAAGACCAAGGAAAGGATCGATGTTAAATGAAACTTAAAGATTCATATTCAGGGAACCTCTATTGTGGTTTAACACAATTACCATTCCCAAAAAGATTTAGAATGATATCAAATAAAAATTGTGAAGTATCCCAGTCCATGAGAAAGAAAGAAAGAAAATTGCATTTTACATCTCATGTTTTGACATGAAGAACAAACCCTTAAGCAATTGAGCTAGAGACTGAAACCCTAAAAAAACAATGGTTAAAGGAACCATAATGTAAATATTCTAAATCTTTAAATTAAAAATTAACTATAAGAATGGTAAACGAATTTTTAGCAATAACAAAATAATGGAATACTGTTCGGTATGGTGGTGATAGATAATCCTATCCGGTTTAAAAATATCAAACAGCACAAACCCTTAACCAATTGAGCAGCTTTTCCGCCCCATAGAAGTAGCCTGGAGCAAGCAAAGAGGTAAATAAGCAAATAAGAAGTGTTTTTACATCTGAATCTGTCTCATGAACCCAAATTTAAAAATAATTTGTGAACAATGGAAATATATTAGTATCTGCAGTTATTTTGTGAATAATCAGTTAGCATTTCTACTTGTAAGCAAATAACCCTCCAATCATTAAAGAAAGAAATTGAAACAGAGACATCCCAAAAAGAAACATGACAAAATAGAAAGCCAAAAACCATGCTCACTAAAAGTGAACATTTTTATTTATGATTATGACAACCGATTGTGAATGCTAAACCAATTATTGGATTAAAATTTAAACGTAATTTTTTTTCCAACAATCTGTTTGGCACTCACAATTGGCTGTGATAATCTCAAACCACCAGTGCCTAAAACCAATTGACATGAAAGAGGAAGAAAAGATCTTGAAGAAGATTTTCATGTTGAAAGTGAAGGAAGAGGGGTTATTTTAGAGTCTAAACATGATCAAAGCATTGCCAAAGTCATATAATATAGAATAATATTGCAGATTTATAGGAAAACAGGGGTGGAGACAAAGGGAATACAGAGTTTTGGAGCAGACACGAAAGCTAAATACTGTGGACCCCGATCCGAGAGGACGGGTGCCGAGGGACGCGAGATCCCTCCTGCGATCCTCTAAGATCTCCACAACTTGAAGGAGAGCTCTGCCAAGGAACTCTCGAAACGGATGCCACCCTCATAGCATAGCACGAGTGGCGATATAAAAAGAAAGAGATATGTCTCGATCCGGAGCCAAGGCTCGAAACCGAGACATACCTGAAATAAACTCAGAGTCGCCATCCATGGACAAGCCATGGAACCAAAACAAATGCTCTGTTTGCAATGGATAACCAGAGATACAAAAGATCCGTGCCTGGTTACGAATGGGGAAGGGGTTAGGCGCCCCCAATTCGCCCAAGTGCAAGCACTTGGTCTCTTATGCCATTTTTAGTAACTTCAAAGAAGTTTGGGTAAAAATTATGTGAAATGTGAACAATCCTCAGGAGTCGTCTACCTAAGCATGCATTTCCTGAAGATAAAAATAATAAACACACATAAAATAAAATGAAAGATGTGTCACCTAGGCATAGCTAGGTTATGAGTGACATGCCTAAAAGGTGTCTAAGTTCTGATGTGCAAACACATGCAAGCTATAGCTAAAGGTATAGGATCAGTACAAGAAAGTAAGAAAACATATCAAAAGAAATACAATAATTACACAACAAATCCTAAGACTCTAAATTATTAGCCTGAGTCCTCGGATGGTCTGGTATTCATCCAAAGAAGCCTACGTATCCCCGCCTCCACGAGAATCAAGGCAACGTAGTTCTTCGCGCCTATTCTAAGCTATGATGCCTAAGACACCTAGCCCTCTATCGTAAACTCGATCTAAAAGACCGGACCAATTATTAAAGTTTATTGTACGATTATTTAAATTCCAGTGAATTGTGAATTTTAGGACACCCTATATGCCCTAACTAAATGCAGGTTAGCCCTAAGCTAATGCAGGTGGTTCCTACAACCTATGTGTAACTGTAGACACCCCATTTTGCTCTACCTTAATCGATAAAGAAATTAGGGTTTGTTTTCCGTCGGTTTTCCAATGTCTTTCTTTCCCGCATCCGTTTGTTACATTTCTAAATATTTTTGGTCGTTTCCGTCGTGTTTCGTATTTTCCCGCTAAATGTTGAGAAGGATTATTCAGAAAAATCTAAACCAGAGAGAATTGGGACCCGTTTGGTGGGCCCGCATTGGGTGCTTCGATTAAATTTGGATCGAGAAAGTTGGACCCATTTGGTGGGGCCGCATGATGCATTTTGATTAAATTTGTACCCGTTTGTGTGGGACCCGCTGGTGTGGGACCTGCTAGTGTGGGACCTGCTAGTGTGGGACCCGTTTGTGTGGGACCCGCTGATGTGGGACCCGTTTGTGTGGGACCCGCTGATGTGGGACCCGCTTGTGTAGGGCCCGCTGATGTGGGACCCGCTTGTGCGGAACCCGCTGATGTGGGACTCACCATTAGCATGACTTAACTTTCTCTACCATTTCCACTAACTTCATTTTTCCCTTTAAAATAACACCATTATCTCCATTACCATTATATATTCCATTATCCCCACCACCATTCCCACCATTACCATTATATATTCCATTATCCCCACCACCATTCCCACCATTACCATTATATATTCCATTATTCCCACCACCATTCCCACCATTACCATTATATATTCCATTATCCCCACCACCATTCCCACCATTACCATTATATATTCCATTATTCCCACCACCATTCCCACCATTACCATTATATATTCCATTATTCCCACCACCATTCCCACAATTACCATTGTTTATTTCCATTATTCTCCACCACACCCACCATTCACATTATATATTCCATTATTCCCCACCACAATTCCCACCATTACCATTATATATTCCATTATTCTCCACCACACCCACCATTCTCATTGTTTATTTCCATTATTCTCCACCACACCCACCATTCTCATTGTTTATTTCCACCTCTCCACTAAGTTTTTCACTATATAAAGAGAGGTGATGAGAGGAGGAAAAAAAAGAAAAGAAAACAACACATTGTTTTTGGATAGTTTTCTCTTTCTCTCCCTCAATATCTCTCACTCTCTCACTCTCACACTATCATTATCTACTTTCTCTCCTTATTTGTTTCTCCCCATCTCTCTCCCTTGTTCCATATAAAAAAAATATAAAAGAAAATAAAACAAAGAAAAAGAGAAAGAAAGCGGAAGCGGATCAAGCGGCGGTGCGATTTTCGAATTTTTCGGCTCTCGGATTCGGCGAGGATTTCGATCACAGGTAGGTACTTAATTTTTAGATTTTTCTAGAATTATTTGGTATATTTGCATGATTTTTAGTATTTAATTGGATTTAGTTGAAAATTAAATATGTATGCTCAAAATCATGATCTCCATGAGTGTTTCGAAAATAAAATATATACTAAATGAATTCCAAAATTAATGAAATTTCGTGGGAAACTAATATGATACCAGTACATTCTACCATGAAATTTTGAGAATTTTGAGAATTTGTTTGGTATATTATTTTATGCTTTCTTTGAAATTTACCAGCTTTTGGAGGAATTGTTACTGACATCAGATCACAACTAAAATTCTTAAAATTTTTACAGTAGTCTTCAATCTCACATTTCTAGTTACTGTAAAAGTTTCAAGTGATTTGGATCTGTTTTCATATGGGATGTAGGGTTAATTCATAATCTGGTCTGAAAATTAAAAAATCTGAAACTGATAGTAAATGGTTTCCAAAATTCATGAAAATTTCTCAGTATGTTATTTTTACTTATATCTTATTAATGTAGAAATTTCATTGAATTTAGATTCATATTTCTAGTGGTTTCTGTGTTATTTGTGCAATCTGGTCAATCAATTGTTAAATCGAAATTAAATATGAGCTTAATGTAAAAATCTGTAAAACTCTTTCCGTAAGCTACATTTCATCATATCTTGCTGCTGTAGAAATTTCAACTCATTTCGAATTCGTTTGCTACAATTTCACTTGTAAAATCACTCATATGTTTAAAATTGATAAAATTCATTGAAAATCCGAAATTAATTGAAAATCATCTGAATATTTCTAAAGAACCTTAAATCTCTGTCACACATTAACTCCTTAATCCATTGAAACAGAAATCTTAGGATCATTAGAATTCCCTGGAAAAATGGTCAGTGCATCCATAATCGTATCCCAATTGCAACCGATCTTTGACAATTTGAATACTTAAGCTATAGCATGTTGTTGGCTCCGAGGTTACTGTCCACGGAAATCCTGAGATATGCCAGGCAATAAGATGTTATAACCTAAGTATTAAATTGCGCAAGGAAAGAACGCACGATTCCCTTCCTTGGATGCTATTCTGGGCCGAAATTGGTGAACCCTAGAACCATTGGTAATCCTCAAGTGTCCATAAATCGAAAATCCATGAAATCTGAAATTAATTAACTTCAAGAATTTGAATTGATTTGTCTCGAGTCTTCCGGAACCATTGGATTATGGTTTCCAATCTAAGAACCATTAGAGCCCAATTTAGGAACACTAGTGTTGTGTCGTGTCCTAAGTTTTAGGGAGTCCTAGAGTTAGGAGTCCAGCCTCATCACGGACGCTTGCTATGTATAGCAACCGTGCCATAGGTCTAGTCACACTAGTCACCCAATCTTTCCTTAAGACGAGCCTAGTAACCTAGGATGTAGGCAAACCTGCATTAGTCTAAGGAACAATTTGCATTTAGATAAGAATCATATAGCATCTCAGATGAAATCCTAAGATAATAAAATCCTCAACTTGAATTAAATAACTTCTCTCAAAACTGTTGAAACAGTCAATTCTGTCTAGGTCGGTGTCCTAGTTGAGTTAGGCATAAGTAGCTTGGCTTAGGTGCACCGAACTACGTCGACTCTGATCCCAGTGAGGCTTGGGTACGTAGGCAGCTTGGATGTCTGATGGCATACCACCCGCGAGTCGGCACCACAACAAATTGTGGTGTTTTGTATATTAATTTTCTTGTAAATACTTAATCAAATCAGTTAGGGTTTTCCATGAAATTAGAATTCTAGGAGAACTTTCACTTAGAATGAATCCAGACAAATTAATAAATCAAGATACACATCTAGGATTCACATTGAAATTAGATTCTAGGATGCATGTCACTTAGTTCGCACATTAACATAGAGTTGAATGAGCCATTTAAAATAAATTTAAAAGAGTTAGCTTTTGGAATCGAAGACCGATTATCGGACAAGAATGGTGCATGTGGTGGATAACTCCCCATACCTTCCATTCTCGTAACCAGGTAGCGAGTCTAGATTTCTGGTTAATTATGGGTCCTAGATCCCACATCTAGGTGGCGACTCTGTCAGTCTCTTTCGTGTGGAATTCGGATTGCCTTAGTGATCCCAAGTCCACAGGAAAGACGAATTCAAATCAATATTAAAATGCACACGCCAATCGCGTGGGAACGAGAGACCAAAGAGAGAGCGCGCGGCGGCTCGCGCCCCACGCCCCTCTCGCGGGATCATGTCCCACAGTCTGGCGACTCTGCTGGGGACCACCTAACTTCATTAAAATTTCAAAAGATAATTCATTTGAATTTAATTTAACTGGCTCATAAAAACTCTATACTTGTTAGATTAGTTTGTCTCGTTTTATTTTCTCATCACATTTTACTCGAACTTAATTTAACAAAACCTGAAGGCATCATAGATTGCGCGAACTTATTGCACACACTTACATCACTTGCATCTAAACCCTTGCATTTCACATGCACACACGTCCTATTTTAGGAACCCGGAGTGTTATCTAGCATGGTTGACTGGGATTTCATCACCTGGTGCCTCTGTGCTAGAGAAGCATTCCACCCTTAGCCTAGTACCTTTATGGTGCGTAAACGGATCTCTTGTTCACGTACTGATACGCCGGACACTGGTACAGTATATCGAACATGGATTCGCGCTAAGGGGACTCTTGGCCTTACCCCTAGATTAACCCACACATGCATGCAGTATACGAACACATGTGCACCACATGTGTGAGCCTAGTTTAGGATATCTTACCCATTTGTGTCTAGATTAGGCCGTAGTCCATCTTCCAATGGCTACGATCGGTCCTAGGTACACAAACAAAGTCATGAGTCGAGATCCTCTCTCCACTCCGCTAGATTAGGATTAGGGTTGATGCCTTCAGGTAACACTGTTAAAATGTGCGAAGACTAAAAACTTTTCCTTTGGGGTTAGGATATAAATCCCATCATTTCCAAAGATCTCATAGGATTAGTTATTCTTGATCTACCCATTGAAAGTAATCCTATGCAATCTCACATTTTGATCATGTGTCTATCATTCGTCTCTTGTGGGATTCGATTATGTCTTCATTGGCGGAAATTGTGTCTCAATCATTTGATCGTGCAATCTTGATGATCCAATCTTGCCTGTACCCTTGATCTCTTCCTCCTCTAGGGGCTACCTTTTTCAAGAATATTTCTGCTAAATCCTTCAGAGTTTACTCTCATAATCCTTGAACTAAGGGCATTCCCCTCATCATTTGGATTCATTCTATTGTCCCAATTACTTGCTTAAATGTGTAATATTTTTCAGTCATTGAGAAGAAACACTCCATGAATGTCAAGCTCATATACCTCGTGTTCATTATTTCCATGACAGGGCACTAAACACCATAGCTAACCCTACTATTCCTTGGGTTCGGATCTCTTCTCGATTGCAGAGGAAATCTGTCTCCCCGCCACCTTCTCTGAGGACCCCAGCATCTCCTTCTTTCCCATCCTCATCCTCCCCAATGGCAGAAAACCAGAACAGTAGTCTTCCACCCGCTGCTATTACCGATACTCTCACCTTGATTCTCCGGCAGCTTCAAGAACTCAAAGAAGAGAACCAAGTTATCAAGGCCCAGCTTTCTGAAAAGTTGGGGCCATCGTTGTCCAAAGATAAAGGGTCCATGCACCATACAGTTACTTCAGCCGCACCTGCCCAGCCAGTGTTCATTCCTATCCCTGACAAAACTGAAGAAGATTTTGAAAAAGAGCAGTACAGCGAAGATCGCAGCAGGCCTTCTCAGTCCATGGTTGATAAAGTAGTTATGGAGAAATTAGAAAGTCTTACCAGGAAGGTTCAGGACATTCAGTTTCAGGACCAGGGTGGTTTCAATCCAAGGGACCTCACACTGTTCCCAGAAATCCGTCTCCCAGCCAATTTTCAAATGCCGGACTTTGATAAATATGATGGTGTGGGTTGTCCAATCACACATTTGCAAATGTTCACCATCATGTGTCAGCCTCAAGGCTTATCTTCTGAGCAAATGGCTCAATTGTTCCCGGTTTCCCTAACCAAGGTTGCCAGGAGGTGGTTCATGGTCTTGGACAAGACTCGTTACAGGACATGGAAGGATATCGGCGAGCAGTTCATCAGGCAATTCAAATATGATGACGGGACAGAAATCACCAGGAAGGATTTGGAAAGGACAAAGCAAGACTTGAGGGAATCCTTTCTGACCTTTGTGAAAAGATGGAGGAGAATAGCAGCTCAGATGATGGAGCGCCCTTCTGAGGGAGAGCAGGTCCAAATAATCATGAAAAATATTTCCCCCCAGCTCCAGTATCACATGTCGTTGCAGTATTATCCGGACTTCAAACACTTTATCGTGGCAGGCACCCAAATAGAGGAGGCTATGGCTCAAGGTGTGTTCAACCGAAGTAACCCGAATACCAAAGAATTCAGGAAGCCTCCATCAGCTGAAATTAATAACCTTTCCCGCTCCAAGCCTCAGCCTTCAAAACCTCAGAACCCCATGGTGATGGATTATACCCAACCTGCTGTCGCACCTCGGCCACAGGCCCAGACAGAATTTACCCCTCTCCCTCTTCCACCATCTGTGATACTCAAGGAGTGTCTAGCCTCAGGTCGCATAATCCTGCCCGACATTAGGGCTCTTCCTAATCCTTTACCAGCAAATTGGCGAACAGATCAACACTGCGAATACCATAGAAATTCTGGCCATCTCACTGATAATTGCATTGCCCTAAAATTCAGAATCCAGAGGTTGCTCGACAATAAAAGCCTTGTGTTTGAGCCAAGTCCTGTTGCTACCAATAACCCATTATCAAATCATGCAGTACTGCCGCCAGCCGTTCGCAATGCTTAAATAACTGAAGGTTCAAAGGGGCACAGGTCCGGTTGCAATGAAAAGAATCAGAAGTTGAAAGTACCATTTATGAGCCAGCTTTCGCCGAGCCTCCGAAGCTAGACAGTTGCGGCAGTTAAAGTTTTAGTCGTTTATTATTTTATTTTGAGTCAGCCATCATGGTCAGTACAATTGTTGAGTCCGGTTCTACAGTTCAAGGTTAATGCCTAGTCCAGGCAAGTTATCTTTTGCTTTTCTTTTAGAGTTGTGAATCATGAACATGTTCAGGATAGGTTGTGAGATGTAGTATCTTTTTCTTTAAATAAAATTTCAGTTCCAAGAGTTCACTTGTGTCTATTTCTTAAGTGTGCTTCTGATCTTAAAATAAGACTCCCTCCTCAAATGAGGACAAAATTGACGAAACTCCACTTGAGTCACAACGATTACTTGAACAAGAGGAGGAGCGCCAATCTCAGCCTTTCAAAGATGAAATTAAAGTGGTAAACACTGGCACTGAAACCTTGATCCAGTAAATGCCGATTGAAAATACATTACCCTCTGAAGAGTGTGAAGAATTGGTAAACCCATTTTGAGGATAAAAAGATGGTCCGGTAAGCGTTACCATTAATGCCAAGAGAAAGACCCAGATAGAAGGTTCAAGAAAGAATGAAGTGAATATCATATGCTATGCAAAGGGCATGGAGTGGAAACAACTTTCATATTTCCAATCGATGACCTTGGTTCTCAAATTCATAACATGAAGCCATCAAATTCGAGATAAGAAGTTCAAGAGCAAGCATTGAAAAGTGATCATCAGATATCAAGAGTTACAAATCCATAGATGGAGGATGTCGAAGAACAAGTTTTGCTCTATGAAAGTCGAAGGCGCGTATTAGAATCTTGAAAGAAGAAGATATATTATCTCTTACCTGGAAATGCCGTCAAACTCCAAAAAAAAAAAAGAAGAAAAAAAAATAATAATCAGCACCAGAAGGACTCTAGTAACCTAGATCGATTCCCAATCTGAACATCGGAAGGCCTCCTTTGGCCGAATAAATCCCAAAATCAGAACCCAATGTCAAAACAAATACCTGTTTGCAAACCCTTTGAGCATGAATAAAATTTTCTTGAAAACCCGTCAAACTAGGGGCATTCGCCCCGAACTACGCGAGACCTGATCCCTACACTGGGGTACGTAGGCAGCTCGGTTAAACTGAGTTCGGTCAATTCAAAAAAGAAAAGCAATTCAATCAATCCAAAAAAAAAAAGAAATTCAATCCTTTCAGAAAAAAAAAAGGGGACAAGTTCCTAAAGAAGAGAAGTCAATTATTCCAGAAAGAAGAAAAAAAAAGAAAAATCAATAAACTTTCGAACAATTTATCTTCAAACTAGGGGCATTCGCCCTGAACTATACACGACCTGATTCCTACCTTGGGATATGTAGGCAACCTATTCACAGGTTCGGTCGAAATCTTTGTTGAACCTTAAGCCATTCTTTGAAAAGCCATATCCTACCTATAAAGTCCTTCCAGTGTTCAGAACTAATGATCTAGGTCCCGAAACAAAAAAAAAAATGATGATGAATAAAAAAAAATGGAGTTTGAAGATCTGCTAGACTGAAAACCTGAAAGGGCGGTTTAGGCAAAATTTAAGATCATTCCCCTGTTAAGTTGAAAACCCGAAAGGGCGGCTTAGGCAAAAGCTAAGGGGATAGCCTGCTGAATCGAAAACCTAGAAAGACGGTTCAGGCAAAAGTTAAGGCTACCACGGTCCGCCAAGTTAAAAACCCTGAAGAGGTGACTTGGTCACGGTAAGAGAATCATTGTAAGAAGGCTACAGCCGGTATCAGGACTGAAGATCAACTGAAGTTCAAGCAAATTCAAGTGACATCCTCAAAACTGGGGGCATTGGAGCTAAGCAATCCTAGGAGTTGTAATTAAATCATTGAGGCATTACTGTTTTAAGGAAAAAGTCCAGTGTTTACCAATTGAAAAAAATATTCCTTGAAAGGATAGACTTACCAAATAAAACGTTAACTAAGTCAGAAGCATTACTGTGTCTGTCAGTGTAGTTAATCAATCGTTGTTATTCTATGTTCACTCCTTTAGAGCTCCTCAATCCTTTGAGTAGTGCCTTTTATCTAAGTTTTCTATTTAAAAAGAGTCAATCGTCATCCATATGTCCAAATGATGCAACTGTCTCGGTGAAGGAGGCCCGGCCTCGTCAGCTCCCTGCGATTGTACCTGAAAAAGTTCGAGAATCTAGTCAAACAGCTATATTTCAAAGATGATCAACCCAGAAGAATTCAGAAGTAGAAACATCAGAAAGCCCAGCTTCCGTAAAAAGATCATACCCCAGGAAGGCATCTTAAGCTTGGAAGAGCCTCAGATGCAATGATGGTCGAGCCAATTTCTCAGAAAGATGAACCGTTAAAATTCAGAATTTCCTTCCAGTTAGTTAAATACTTTCCTGGTCAAGAAATGTTTATCTAAACACCTATCAAGAGGCAAGTCCCACTTTTCCATGATTATATCCAAGAGAGCCGTTGTTCTAGATTACCAATTTCAAGTGTCTTGTTCAAGGTTTCAGTCATCCAAATCCCCAAAGACAAGACCAGCAGTCTCTTTGAGAAAAATCTTGTTGAAGTTTCATAAAAGTGTTTCTAATCCATTCTTGTTAGTAATGGTTCTTCGGTTTGCCGTTTCATCATTCGTCAAAGTCCTAGTTTCCGATATCTTTGTCAGGCACGATCTATAACATCCTCGATTTCATTAAGTTCAAAAAAATCAAAAATTCATCAAATCCAATCCTATGTCAAATTCAAGTTCATGAAAAATCTCTAAATTCTTCGTTATTGAATTCATCAATCAAAGCTATCTTGTTTCTTTGAGCCTGTTTGTGAACGGTGCCTCTTTTCTCGAGTCCATTTGTAAATGGTCTCGTCTTCTCCTTGAACCCGTTTGTGAACGGTGTCTCATTTTTCTGAGTCCATTTACGGTCTCATGTCCTCCTTGAGCCCGTTTGTGGACGGTGCCTTATTTCTGAAAAATCAAAAATTCATCAAATCCAATCCTATGTCAAATTCAAGTTCATGAAAAAACTCTAAATTCTTCGTTGTTGAGTTCATCAATCAAAGCTATCTTGTTTCTTTGAGCCCGTTTGTGAACGGTGCCTCATTTCTCGAGTCCATTTGTAAATGGTCCCGTCTTCTCCTTAAGCCCGTTTGTGAACGGTACTTCATTTTCTGAGTCTATTTGTGAATGGTCTCATGTCCTCCTTGAGCCCGTTTGTGGACGCTGCCTTATTTCTGAAAAATCAAAAATTCATCAAATCCAATCCTACGTCAAATTCAAGTTTATGAAAAATCTCTAAATTCTTCGTGGTTGAAGCTATCTTGTTTCTTTGAGCCCATTTGTGAACGGTGCCTCATTTCTCGAGTCCATTTATGAATGGTCTCATGTTCTCCTAGAGCCCGTTTGTGAACGGTGCCTCGTTTCTCGAGTCCATTTGTGAATGGTCTCGTCTTCTCCTTAAGCCCGTTTGTGAACGGTACCTCATTTTCTGAGTCTATTTGTGAATGGTCTCATGTTTTCCTTGAGCCCGTTTGTGAACGGTGCCTCGTTTCTCGAATCCATTTGTGAATGGTCTCGTCTTCTCCTTGAGCCCGTTGGTGAACGGTACCTCATTTTCTGAGCCCATTTGTGAATGGTCTTTTTATTCTCCTTGAGCCCGTTTGTGAACGGTACCTCATTTTCTGAGTCTATTTGTGAATGGTCTCATGTTTTCCTTGAGCCCGTTGTGAACGGTGCCTCGTTTCTCGAATCCATTTGTGAATGGTCTCGTCTTCTCCTTGAGCCCGTTGGTGAACGGTACCTCATTTTCTGAGCCCATTTGTGAATGGTCTTTTATTCTCCTTGAGCCCGTTTGTGAATGGTACCTCATTTTCTGAGTCCATTTGTGAATGGTCTCATGTTCTCCTTGAGCCCGTTTGTGAACGGTGCCTCGTTTCTCGAGTCCATTTGTGAATGGTCATGTGTTCTCTTTAAGCCCGTTTGTAAACGGTACCTCATTTTCGAGTCCATTTGTGAATGGTCTCGTCTTCTCCTTGAGCCCGTTTGTGAACGGTACCTCATTTTCTGAATCCATTTGTGAATGGTCTCTTATCCTCCTTGAGCCCGCTTGTGAAAGATGTCTCATTTTCTTTTTTCTTTTTAAAAAAAAAAAAAAAAAAAAAAAAAAAAAAACCGCTTGAGAACGATCTTTGTTCTTTCTGTTCGGAATCCATTCGAAAGTGGTATCTCATTCTCTCGTTGCCCGTTTGTGAACGGCACCGCATCAGGATTTCTTATTATGTTCTAATTCTAGGATTTCATTTAGGGCCTTGCATTAGGTAGTAAATGTTTGCGTCTAAGTTCCGTTTGTGTAGAGTCTTTTGTCGATTAAAGCTACGCAAAATGGCTCTGTCATTTTGACTTTGGTATTCGATGACTACGTCATCTCTACCAAAGAGGGGCATCTGTAGACACCCCATTTTGCTCTACCTTAATCGATAAAGAAATTAGGGTTTGTTTTCCGTCGGTTTTCCAATGTCTTTCTTTCCCGCATCCGTTTGTTACATTTCTAAATATTTTTGGTCGTTTCCGTCGTGTTTCGTATTTTCCCGCTAAATGTTGAGAAGGATTATTCAGAAAAATCTAAACCAGAGAGAATTGGGACCCGTTTGGTGGGCCCGCATTGGGTGCTTCGATTAAATTTGGATCGAGAAAGTTGGACCCATTTGGTGGGGCCGCATGATGCATTTTGATTAAATTTGTACCCGTTTGTGTGGGACCCGCTGGTGTGGGACCTGCTAGTGTGGGACCTGCTAGTGTGGGACCCGTTTGTGTGGGACCCGCTGATGTGGGACCCGTTTGTGTGGGACCCGCTGATGTGGGACCCGCTTGTGTAGGGCCCGCTGATGTGGGACCCGCTTGTGCGGAACCCGCTGATGTGGGACTCACCATTAGCATGACTTAACTTTCTCTACCATTTCCACTAACTTCATTTTTCCCTTTAAAATAACACCATTATCTCCATTACCATTATATATTCCATTATCCCCACCACCATTCCCACCATTACCATTATATATTCCATTATCCCCACCACCATTCCCACCATTACCATTATATATTCCATTATTCCCACCACCATTCCCACCATTACCATTATATATTCCATTATCCCCACCACCATTCCCACCATTACCATTATATATTCCATTATTCCCACCACCATTCCCACCATTACCATTATATATTCCATTATTCCCACCACCATTCCCACAATTACCATTGTTTATTTCCATTATTCTCCACCACACCCACCATTCACATTATATATTCCATTATTCCCCACCACAATTCCCACCATTACCATTATATATTCCATTATTCTCCACCACACCCACCATTCTCATTGTTTATTTCCATTATTCTCCACCACACCCACCATTCTCATTGTTTATTTCCACCTCTCCACTAAGTTTTTCACTATATAAAGAGAGGTGATGAGAGGAGGAAAAAAAAGAAAAGAAAACAACACATTGTTTTTGGATAGTTTTCTCTTTCTCTCCCTCAATATCTCTCACTCTCTCACTCTCACACTATCATTATCTACTTTCTCTCCTTATTTGTTTCTCCCCATCTCTCTCCCTTGTTCCATATAAAAAAAATATAAAAGAAAATAAAACAAAGAAAAAGAGAAAGAAAGCGGAAGCGGATCAAGCGGCGGTGCGATTTTCGAATTTTTCGGCTCTCGGATTCGGCGAGGATTTCGATCACAGGTAGGTACTTAATTTTTAGATTTTTCTAGAATTATTTGGTATATTTGCATGATTTTTAGTATTTAATTGGATTTAGTTGAAAATTAAATATGTATGCTCAAAATCATGATCTCCATGAGTGTTTCGAAAATAAAATATATACTAAATGAATTCCAAAATTAATGAAATTTCGTGGGAAACTAATATGATACCAGTACATTCTACCATGAAATTTTGAGAATTTTGAGAATTTGTTTGGTATATTATTTTATGCTTTCTTTGAAATTTACCAGCTTTTGGAGGAATTGTTACTGACATCAGATCACAACTAAAATTCTTAAAATTTTTACAGTAGTCTTCAATCTCACATTTCTAGTTACTGTAAAAGTTTCAAGTGATTTGGATCTGTTTTCATATGGGATGTAGGGTTAATTCATAATCTGGTCTGAAAATTAAAAAATCTGAAACTGATAGTAAATGGTTTCCAAAATTCATGAAAATTTCTCAGTATGTTATTTTTACTTATATCTTATTAATGTAGAAATTTCATTGAATTTAGATTCATATTTCTAGTGGTTTCTGTGTTATTTGTGCAATCTGGTCAATCAATTGTTAAATCGAAATTAAATATGAGCTTAATGTAAAAATCTGTAAAACTCTTTCCGTAAGCTACATTTCATCATATCTTGCTGCTGTAGAAATTTCAACTCATTTCGAATTCGTTTGCTACAATTTCACTTGTAAAATCACTCATATGTTTAAAATTGATAAAATTCATTGAAAATCCGAAATTAATTGAAAATCATCTGAATATTTCTAAAGAACCTTAAATCTCTGTCACACATTAACTCCTTAATCCATTGAAACAGAAATCTTAGGATCATTAGAATTCCCTGGAAAAATGGTCAGTGCATCCATAATCGTATCCCAATTGCAACCGATCTTTGACAATTTGAATACTTAAGCTATAGCATGTTGTTGGCTCCGAGGTTACTGTCCACGGAAATCCTGAGATATGCCAGGCAATAAGATGTTATAACCTAAGTATTAAATTGCGCAAGGAAAGAACGCACGATTCCCTTCCTTGGATGCTATTCTGGGCCGAAATTGGTGAACCCTAGAACCATTGGTAATCCTCAAGTGTCCATAAATCGAAAATCCATGAAATCTGAAATTAATTAACTTCAAGAATTTGAATTGATTTGTCTCGAGTCTTCCGGAACCATTGGATTATGGTTTCCAATCTAAGAACCATTAGAGCCCAATTTAGGAACACTAGTGTTGTGTCGTGTCCTAAGTTTTAGGGAGTCCTAGAGTTAGGAGTCCAGCCTCATCACGGACGCTTGCTATGTATAGCAACCGTGCCATAGGTCTAGTCACACTAGTCACCCAATCTTTCCTTAAGACGAGCCTAGTAACCTAGGATGTAGGCAAACCTGCATTAGTCTAAGGAACAATTTGCATTTAGATAAGAATCATATAGCATCTCAGATGAAATCCTAAGATAATAAAATCCTCAACTTGAATTAAATAACTTCTCTCAAAACTGTTGAAACAGTCAATTCTGTCTAGGTCGGTGTCCTAGTTGAGTTAGGCATAAGTAGCTTGGCTTAGGTGCACCGAACTACGTCGACTCTGATCCCAGTGAGGCTTGGGTACGTAGGCAGCTTGGATGTCTGATGGCATACCACCCGCGAGTCGGCACCACAACAAATTGTGGTGTTTTGTATATTAATTTTCTTGTAAATACTTAATCAAATCAGTTAGGGTTTTCCATGAAATTAGAATTCTAGGAGAACTTTCACTTAGAATGAATCCAGACAAATTAATAAATCAAGATACACATCTAGGATTCACATTGAAATTAGATTCTAGGATGCATGTCACTTAGTTCGCACATTAACATAGAGTTGAATGAGCCATTTAAAATAAATTTAAAAGAGTTAGCTTTTGGAATCGAAGACCGATTATCGGACAAGAATGGTGCATGTGGTGGATAACTCCCCATACCTTCCATTCTCGTAACCAGGTAGCGAGTCTAGATTTCTGGTTAATTATGGGTCCTAGATCCCACATCTAGGTGGCGACTCTGTCAGTCTCTTTCGTGTGGAATTCGGATTGCCTTAGTGATCCCAAGTCCACAGGAAAGACGAATTCAAATCAATATTAAAATGCACACGCCAATCGCGTGGGAACGAGAGACCAAAGAGAGAGCGCGCGGCGGCTCGCGCCCCACGCCCCTCTCGCGGGATCATGTCCCACAGTAACTAGGCTGTATTTCCTAAGGAAAACCAAGGGTGGACTAGCGTATCCTACTCTAGTCATCACTCGGCGATGTGGATCGCCGACTGACCGGATGGAGGCGCTCCTATAACTCTAGGACAGACCCCTAACTCTAAAACAAGCACACAGCAAACAAACAATCAAATAACCTATCAAAAGAAAAACCCTAACTCTAAAACTCTCTATCTAGGAGAAACTCCTAACTCTAGAGGAAGATCTTTTGAAAACAAGATTTTAAAGGTTTTTGAAGAAGGTTTAAAACAGTTATTTACAAAAAAGTTTGGCTGGACTTGGGATGTAAATCCCAAGCTGCACTACGTACCTCGTGAGAAAGGATCAAGCCAACGTAGTTCGAAACGAACTCTCAAACTACGCTTCTAAAATAAACACTCACACTTCAGATTTTTTTTAAGGTTTTTTATATTTTCAAATGTTTTTGATATTTTTAAAGTTTTCAAATATTTTTGAGTTTTAAATTTCTAATGTTTTTGGATTTTAAAGCTTTTCCAATGCTTAGGACCTTTAAATGTTTTCAATCTCAAAGGGAACACGCAAGAACAACCACAAACTAGGGCAAAGCCCTAAATCCAAAAGGGGAAACCCCGAATAAGCAACTAGCGTCTCAAAGAGACAAACCACAACAAGAAAGATAGCGTCCCAAGAAGAGAGAAAACGATCCAAGATCCCAAGCAAGCAAAGCTCTAATAAGACTGAGTTAGCCTTTAATCAAAAGCGAAGTAATCAACAACTCTAAAGGAGAAACTCCGAACTAACAACACTAAAGAGGGGGAACAAATGAGTCAGAGACTCTCTAATAACACTACCGAGTCAAAGACTCACTCTAAAAGAGGAGGCCACTCTAACATGAGGCTAGGTAAGCCTCCTAAAGGGAAAACTCTCTACATGAGACAAGGCTTGTCTCCGAGACACAAATGACGTAAAAAAGAATAAGAGACCCTGTGCATATTTGGCAAAGGTAAAACACCCAGCCGGGCCAGACAGCTACCTAGCCCTAGGGTGCAACAAATGTGCAACCCAATACCCATAAGGGTAGGGGTATGAAGCCAAGCCGAGTAGGGTGTTCTCCCAAAACCAAACGGCGCACAAAGAGGACTAACGAGAGAATGAGACCGGGCGGGTCTCCCAAACACACACAAAGATGGGCTCCAAGTAACCTTATCATTGCCCTGAGAAGGGTTCTAACTAGTTAAATACTCTAAGAGAAGGAAATCCCTTAACCTGCAAAAACTCTAAGGCAAGAAGGGAAGAGGTTGGCTCAAGAAACGTTCCGTCATAGCCTGATCCTTGAGGACAGGAACTCTGAAACTGAATCCTCAGGCGAGGACTAAAGAATTGACGAAATCGTCGGAGTTGGGAGTTCGGATTCCGTTGGAGTCAACAGAGCTGAAGATAAATGATTGAAAGCTCACACAGTAAACGGACGATGTGAAGGCGCAAATTGGATCGGGCGCGGTCTTGGCTTCGGCCAAACTACCGGAGAAGAAGATCAAGGACTCTTCCCCTCATCTTTCTGCTATTTTCCTCCCTCTGGTTTTTCTTCGCGAGAGAGAGAGATCGGAGGGAGACTCATCATGAGTCATCATGAGGGGGAGAGAAAAATGAGAGTGGTTGTCCCCCTCATGTCCCCCCCATTTTCTTAATTTTTCAAAAAAAATAAAAATAAAAATCATTACATGCATCGGATACCAAAAGAAAACAAAAAAACATACTCATTACGCCCGTTTTAAAAATCAAAAGAAAATAATGATGTCCTTTTTCTCTCTCTGAATACAAGCGGGCCCCACATAAGCGGGCCCCACATCAGCGGGCTCCACACAAGCGGGTCCCACATCAGCGGGCCCCACATCAGCGGGCCCCACACAAGCGGGTCCCACACAAGCGGGTCCCATATCAGCGGGTTCCACACAAGCGGGCCCCACATTCTCTTTTACTCGGATTAATTCCATTCATTTTCTGCCTGACCTCGGGATTTCATTCGAATACGCGGGTTTAGGGCCCTGTCAAAATGGGGTGTCTACACTTAGCTCGTTCGCTAGGCAAACGTGGTCGGATCTTGACAAAATTTCACAGGGACCTTGGTGGGACCCTAAGCTAGCCCAGGGTGCAATTTGGGACCCTAACCCACTGATTTGGGAAAGTTAAGCACAAAACATGGAGGTGTAGGGCACGGTCAAAATGGGGTGTCTACAAATACAGATTAGAAATCAAACATGGACGTGTATATCTCATAGCATTTTGGAAAAATTCAAAATAACTCTTCTGCTGATGAAAAAGGAGAAGATAAATATCTGTAGTAGGTGAAAGTGAAAACCGTCATAAGATTTTTCCGTCAAATCTAAAGAGGGATAAATTCAAACCTTTTCTCTTCTGTTGATATCTGTAGTAGGTGGGAAAAAAGGAGAGGAGAAGATTAGAAATCAAACATGGACGTGTATCTGTAGTAGAATTCCTGAATTGGATAATATCTGTAGTAGGTGGGACGTGTATCTGTAGTAGAATTGGATAATATCTATTCCTGCATTGGATAATATCTGTAGTAGGTGAAAACCAATTCAGGAATAGACCATTTTACCCTTGACTGTAGAGATATATAGATGAGATGAACTATAATATTAAAGGGCTAGATGGTAAATAAATCAAACATGGACATGTAAATCTCACAGCATTTTGGAAAAATTCAAAAAATTCTCTAATTTCTCTTATCTATATAGTATACTAGTAAAAAACCCGTGCGATGCACGGGCCGACAAAGAACGGTACGGACCACGTCATAGGTTGATCCAAACCGTCCATGTGATGGAACACAACATAAATAGGTTGTGCCCCAAAAATCATTTCCATAAGCTGATCCTAGCCCTCCAACCTATAGATGTTTCCATAATTCCTCTTATCTTAAATCGGATGGTTAAGATCACCCTATAGTTTTTTAATTAAAAAAACCATAAAGGAGGGGGGTAAGATCGAAATTATACGGCTTTAATGGGTGCCTTTGTTAAAAGCATAAAGGAGGGGTAGGATTGAAATTATATGATTCAATGGGTGCCTCTGTTAAAAGCATAAAGGAGGGGGGGGGGGGTAGGATTGAAATTATATGAGTTGAATGGGTGCATTTGTTCAAAAAAGTCAAAAAATGTGAGGTGTAATTCTCACGTAATTTTCAAACAAATCGAAAAAACTCTCCTCTTTTCATCCCAGCTTATTGTATTAGATATATATATATATATACTCACTTGATTTGATTGCAATCATTCTACATACTGTATATTATGTATTGCTAATTTGCTATATTATATATCTAAAATTAGGGCAATGATAAATCGACCCGGCAATGCTTAGAGAGAGATAGAGAGGGCAGTGCAGAGAGAGAGAGAGAGAGAGAGAGAGAGAGAGATGGGGGGGGTAGATATATAGAGATTTGGGGGTTGATTTAAGATATTAGGGGGTCGATTTATCACTGCCTTAAAATTAGGGAAATGATATCCCCCCTCTCTCTCATGGATAAAGAAAAACGTTAAAGGAGGTGAATTTGGGGGATATCATTTCCCTAAAATTATTATCACATTTTAATTTAGGGAAAGGATAAACTCGCCCCTTTTCTTTACATGGGACAGACGGCTGTAGTGTACGTGGCAATCGGGCCCATTGTGAAGCATGGTTTTAAATTTAGACCGAAATCTGAAATTTCGGACCGAAATCTGAAATTTCGGACCGAAATCTGAAATTTCGGACCGAAATCTGAAATTTCGGACCGAAATCGAAATCGGGTATACCCGAAACATTTTCCTTTTTTTCAAAATTTCGGCCGAAATTTAAGGAATCTCAGCCAAAAATCTAGATTTTATTTATTATTTAATATTATCCTGAAATTTCAGCCGAAATTTTGTACGAAATAAAATATTTCTTTATATTTCAACCGAAATTTTGGTTTCGGCGAGGACCGAAACGCATTCCGAAACCAAAATTTGAAACCATGTTGTGAAGCACATCAGCCCCTATGCAGTCATAGATACATCAGAGCTGGTTGTCCCAAGTAAAAAAAGGGCTGGGTGTATCACTTGCCTTTAATTTATGCACTGCATTATTCTTTTTTATTATTTAATTAGTTCAATATTTATTATTTATTTAAATAATATTTGTGCGTGCGCATGTGGGTGGGTGGGTGAGTGTGCGGAGAGAGGGGGGGGGTGTCGTATGTGCGGATGTGCCAGCCTCATGTGAGGCAAGAAATCAAAAACTCAATTCGAGGGGACGACAACTGAAATGTTTTCGTCTCCTGGAATTGGATTTCATGCAATTGAGAAGAAGAGGGGAACACCGCTTCTTCCTTGGGCTCCTCTGCCTTTACACGGATGGAAAGGATTTTTTTTTGTTAAGTACACACTTGACGCCAGATGGGGGAGGGGAAGGGTGTTGGGTGTGGTATGCTCGGGCGTGACGGCCTCCTGGGAGGCAAGAAATCGAAAACTCAATTCGAGGGGTTGACAAATGAAATGCTTTCGTCTCCTGGTATTGGGTTTCAGGCAATTGAGAAGAAGAGGGGACTCCTCTACCTTTACACTGATGGAAATGATTTTTTTTAAAGTACAGACCTGACGCCAAATGTGGGGATGTTGACACACACAGAATGTGAACGACTCGTCGACGCGCGCAGAGCATGAACGACTCACGATTAAAACGTTGATTGTCGCAAAATGCAAATGACGTCGTCGATGGCCGCATAATGCAAACGGTCGACAGACAGTTTGATCTAACTATCCAATAAAATAGCGAAAACGAAATGCCAGTGCAAGGGATAGTTGAATTAAAGAGAAAGACTCATCTGGGAAGGTGAATTTATTGCTTCCTTAATCTGAAAGCTATGAAAAGTAAAAGGTACAGTGCTGAAAAGATAAAAGATAAATTGTTAAAACAAGTCGTTTGGTTATGTGACCTCTTCCTTGGAGACAGACGCCATTTTATATAGCTTTATTCGGAAAATACTCCCCTTTACCCTACGTTTTCATGGAGGGAATTCTTCTAGTAACTGTTCATCTCATGCTTCATTATTTGCACGTCCTCCTTTCCTCCATGCAGCTATTGTTGGAAAGTTTCTAAAAGTTTAGGGTTTCTAAACTTAAAAGTTTCCTTTGATTTAGATTCTCTAAAACATAGATTGCCATGTTTAGAGTTACAAAAGTTGTATGGCCTTGCATATTTAGAAACCTTTCATGTTCAAAGGGAAATCCCTTGAATTTGGAAACGTTTGGGAAGGGAAAGATGCCTCTAATTGCATTTTCTAATTAGGGTTTAATTGTCAAACGAATTTGGGCACTTTAGGAAAGCTCTATGGGAGCTTTTGCCTATAAAAGAGACCCTTGGTCCATCTTGCCACACACCACAACACTAGAACTCATTGAGAGATAGAAAGAGTTCACTTTCGAGAGGTTTCCCATAGACCTATCAGTCTGCAAGGTTAGAGAAGAACAATTGGCGTTTCTAGGTCTTCATTGTGCTTAGAAAATATCGAAGACTCGTTGGATTTCAAGCTTCAAAGTGGCGGTCATGATGAAATGTATATCAAACCCATCTCATTAAATTCAAGTTTTTCTTTGTTTTTCATTGGCCAAGATCCAAAGGGATCATTACGTTAATGTTTAGAATAATAGCTATCACCCACCTTCCTACTTGTGTGCCACGTATTTGACCCAATCTGATTGGATTGTTTTAGTAGGTCCTCTTGACCAATCGAGCTTGTATGAAGGAGAGTGCTTATGATAAGCGTTTTGTCTGCATGTTCCCTTTGCTCCCTCTAAATGTCAGCTCGCCATATAACTTCCTTGACCAAGTCTATGTCATCGTCCGGTGATTCGGTTTTATTAGAGAAAAGTATGGAATGTGGGTAATAGTTTCGAGCAATTACAGATTTCGAGTACTTTTTAAAACATGCATTAAACACGGGTGATTCTTCAAAAAGGGGTGGGGAAAAGACCCCATTACCCTTCTGACATCAACAGAAATATGAAGAGCTTCCTTTTTCATTACTGCCCATTAAATTGGCGCGCTTCACGAGGCTTCTTTTGGTTCGTTTGAATGTGTATTTGAACCGACAGAACCTTGGGTTCGTTTCTATCTTGGCCGTCGGAAATAACTAGAGATGGATGGATGCTTGACACGTGTTGAAAAACTTTTTGGAATGTTGGCGCCTCTATACACAGCTGGTTTGGTTTGGATTTGAAATCTTTCTTTGAACCTAGAGTCCCTTGGGTTCGTTTAAATCTTGGTCGTCGCCAATATGCATAGACGGTCAGATCCATGACACGTGGACATCAATATGGAATGGTGGAGTCTTCTAATAATACCGCCTCTATGTATGAGATTCCGTCGGCGTATACTCTATTTTAGCTTACACCCTATTTCCGCCAGCGTTACAGCGTACCCCTTGATATTCCGGCGGCGTACTCTAGAATCTAGCGGCGTATTCAATATTCCGGTGGCGTACTCGATACGTTTGGAACAAATGTTTGAACCCAGAAAATCCAGCAGCGTACTCAATATTCCGGCATCGTACTTTAGATTCTGGTGGCGTATTCGATATTCCGGTGGCGTACTCATACGTTTGGAACAAATGTTTGGACCTAGAAAATCAAGCAGTGTACTCGATATTCCGGTAGCGTACTCTAAAATCCGGCAGCGCACTTGATATCTCTGAACAATGGGTGTTTTTTTTAATCCGGAGGCGTACTTAATATTCCGGCCGCGTACTCAAGAATCCGGTGGTGTTCTATGCCAAAAGAGACGTGGGAAATATTAAAATGTTCAATAACCCAAAAGATACGCATGCGCTCCCCTTATGATGTGATTTGACGTGAAAAGTGGGCAACTTTAACGCTTTTGATGATATTTTCACTCCCCTTGCATTGACGTTCTCATCCTTTAATTTTTTTTAAAGATAATGATTGACATTCACATCGATCAGGAAGGGCAACATATGAGGACTCTGATCATGTCAGAAGGGTATTAGGGTCTTTTTTCCACCTATTTCTGAAGAATCACCATTGTTTGATGCTTGTTTTAAAAAGTACCCCTACATCCGTAATTGCTCGATACTACTGCCCACATTCTGTTCTTTTCTCTCTTTCTTTGTGTGTTTTTTTCATTTTTATGGATCAATTACCAATGGGGAACAAAATTTAGGTGGAATTATCAACATGACCCATGCTTTTCAGAAATTTTCAACGAGGGACAAAAGAGGTCTTGTCATTAAAAGCTGGATGAAAATGCCATTTTCTTAAGCAACACGTTTTGCTTTTCCACTTTTTCCTCTTCTTTCTTCTTTCCCTCTTTTTTTCACTTTTTCATTTTCAACTTTGTTTTTTTACCTTACCAGTCATCTTCTACATCATTTAGCCACCATTGGAGGCGGGAAAACTCAAAAATTTGAAACGTGAGTACATTCCCATCTATCTCTCAATATCTAGGTTTTGTTTTTCATTTGTTCTAGCGTTTTGCATTTCTCCTTCTCCCTTTCAATGGAGGATGAGGAAGATGAATCGTAGGGTAGAAAGAAAAAAAACGTTAAAATGAACGAGTGAAAAAAAAACAGGAAGTAAAAACGTGTTCTAAGGGACTTGATAAGTCCATTCGGAATTTGGTAACCTCATTTTGATACTGGATAACCCCAACCCCAGAGACTTGTAAACCCCCTTCCAAAACTCCAATACCCTTGGGCAATTTTAAGGGACTTGATAAGCCCATTCGTAAATTGGTAACCCCATTTTGATACTAGATAACCCCAATCCCAAATACTTGAAAACCCCCTTCCAAAACTCTAGTACCCTCCGCCAATTTTCAGGGACTTAATAAGCTCATTCAGAAATTCATAACCCCATTTTGATACTTGATAATCCCAATCCCAGAGACTTGAAAACCCCCTTCCAAAACTCCAGTACCCTCGGCCAATTTTCAAGGACTTGATAAGCCCATTCAGAAATTGGTAACCCCATTTTTGATACTAGATAACCTCAATCCCATAGACTTGAAAACCCTCTTCCAAAACTCTAGTACCCTTGGCCAATTTTCAGGGACTTGATCACCCTATTCGAAAATTGGTAACCCCATTTTTTATACTAGATAACCCCAATCCTAAAGACTTGAAAATCCCCTTCCAAAACTCCAGTACCGTCGGCCAATTTTCAAGCACCTGATAAGCCCATTTGAAAATTGGTTACCCTACTTTTGAGAGTTACTAACCCCCTTCCAGAGAGTTGATAAACCCCTTCTGCTACAAAACCCCCTGCCTATAGCAACTCTTCTAATGGCATTACAATTCTGCTCATGATAGAAATAAGAAAAGAAATGGATGTTGTTTTCATTAAATGTGCTTCATGTATTACATCCAAATTTGTGTATTACAAAAAAAAAAAAATTCAAGTAAATAAAAAAATGTGTAGCCATCCATTCATGTATTACATCAACTTTTTCTTATACAATCACTTGTCTTCCAAAAAAGTGAGTGAAGCCATCCATGCATTATCTCCAGAACTCACCCTAAAATATAAATCGCTTAAACCCTAAAAAAGATAAATCAGAAATAGAGGAATGAAAAATAGTGCAAAACCCTAAAAAAAAGAAAAACAAATCTAAATACAAAGAGATAGATGGTAAGAACTCAACATTCAAGTTTTCAAGATTTGCCAGCAACAATTGTGGCAGAACAAGGAGGAAGATGACTAGTAGGGTAAAAAATAAAAAAACGTGATAGTAGAAAAGTAAAAGAAGAGGGAAGAAGGAAAAAATAAGGTCAAAATGTGTTGTAAATGCCAAAGGGCATTTCCGTCCAGCTTTTACTGACAAGACCTCTTTTGTTCCTCGTTGATAATTTTTGAAAAGCATGGGTCTGTTGATAATTTTGCCTAATGTTTGTCCCCCATTGGTAAATGTTCCCTTTTTTAATGACTGATCGTGCCCCAAAAAAATGGGTGTACCCCACACCACTTTGGCTAAGATGCCTTTTTCCCTTTGCTTGGCATTATGCTCTTTTCCGTACATAAAAAACAACATGAGGGCCCTAGAAAGAATGTGTCCAAGACGCGGCGGCTCTTTATTTTATATGGCAACTTCAGAGCCCTAGAAATAATGTGTCCATCGTTTTATATGGTGGCCGACAGTCAAGTACCGTCAAAAAAATGACTTAATTAGATTTGCATCTAATTATTAGTTGGGCGGTGATATTTTCACCCCCCTAAAGTGCAAGCGCCCTCCTAACAATGTGATTTGATGTCAAAAGAGCGTTACAGTTGACAACTGTTCATGTCAAATCACGTCATCAGGGGGCGCATGCGTACTGCGGGGGCGGCGTGGGGGATATCATCTCCCTTACTAGTTTCTACTGTTAATTCCCATTGTCTTCTCCAATGTGATTTCATCGTTCAAAGTAAGGTTGTTTTGGACAGCAATTTTGTTTTTCTTGTCGGCGTTCAACACACAACATTATCTCTCATGAATTATTTAGTAAAACAAGCTAAAAATAGGGAAATGTTATCAGCACTACTGTATTTCGATGATTGCAAACAACCTATGCAAATGATTTTTCGGGCACAACCTATTTAGGCTATGGCCCATCTAGTGGACGGTTTGGATCATCCTATGGTGCGGGCCATACTTTAGTTTTAATAAAGTGAGGAGTGTGTTCATCAAAATACACTAGTGCTGATAACATTTCCCTAAAAATATCAAAAATTTTGTTTACTATTGGATAAGAAATTGAGAGCATTGATAAGAAATAAAAAATTGCTCATTTATATTTTTGGTTGTCAAAGGAAACTAGAAATGGGAGGCTATAGGCTATGGCCACATAGAAAGAATCCTATGCAAGGTCCATCATTATTTATTGGACTCCCTCACTAGTCACTACTAAACAACGATGGAGAATTTATGGTAGGCCCACCATTTCCTCACCCACTAAGACTAGGGGTGTCAACGGATCCACTTCGGGTCGGATCCACCTATGTCACAGTCACGATCCATTCAAATTCCTTATCGGTCGGGTCGGACTCGGATTGTTCTTCGGATCCTAATTTCCAAGTCATGATCACGATCCATTTTAATTCGGACCGTCCATCGGAGTGTCCTATTATGTCCCACTAAGCTAAGTAAACAACTATTTTTTTAAAACGAGTAAGAATGGCAGTCCACTATTAGTGTGTCTCTATGCATTTTCTTCTATTAAATTAAAATTTTATCTATGTTTAATTTTGTTCTTTTAGAACATCTTAATTTGTAACCCACCAACAAAACGAGGAAGATAGAGACCATTGCTGCTTAGGAGAAGAAGCTTTTCTATTTTGACACCCTTCTCACTGCCACCCAAGATTTTTTAACATAAACATAAACTTGGAGGCAGATTTGGGCAATTTATGGGAGCTGATGGTTTTCTCTTTCGAAACCCTTTGATCTATAGAGAATTGTGAATGATTCACAGTATATGATTCACAAGTTTTCTGCACAAATTGAAATTTTACTTACCCTTTTACCATCAGGGTCATCAAGCCTGAGGCAGCTAAGGAACTTTGTACAGAGAAAACTTCTCTGATTTTCTAGATACAGAATTTCAATATGATGGCCCCATGCCATAAGAATACCATTTTTATGCTTAGTTTCTATATCACATTTGGTTCCAACACCCATGTCCAACAATGAATAATGAGAGAGACAGGCGCTGGATTTGGTTTCTGAAGTTGGGCTTTGCATTTGGGCGAGAGGTAGGTGAGAGAGACATAAACGAGATGGGATATTGGATGTCTGCATGGGTGTTTTGGTCATTTTCCAAAATAATCCCTACGTTTAATTGGCCACTTGCTTTAGCCGTGATAAGAGATGTAAATGCTATTATTTCATTAGTGATAAGAGATGTTTTGACCAAAATACCCTTCATAGAAATAATAGCATTTATAAAATTTGAAGGGTATTTTTGTCAAACATTTCGGATCGTGACTATCCAATGGGCATCTCTGCCGTGCCCATACCCAATCCGAAATTTTTCGGATCCCAGATTTTAGGGTCTGAAATAAGCCCATGGATCCTATTCGTATGTTTAGATCCCGTTCATTAATGTTCGGATTCGGACGATCCATTGGACCGTCTGGATCCATTGACACCCCTAACTAAGACAAAGCATTTGGCTGATGATAAATGGGTTCTTTGTTTTAAGAGTTTTTATATGGGCGGCCCCCTTTAGGATGTCTTAGGGCACGCTTGGGGAGAGGATGAGAAATCCATAAAAAACAATGAAAACAAATACACTACAAATTGGGTTTTTCCCCCCCTGTTTTTCAAGGGCTTTTCATGCTCACCGTTGGACCTTGCAAAAAGTGACCTGGACCTGCGGGTCCACCCGGCCCCCGAACGTAAATTATGGGTCCAAGTCACCAATCAGTGACCTGTTTGAAATTAACCCGCGGGTCCACCGGCCTGTCAAAACTGGGCCGGGCCGGGTGGACCCGCTGGTGACCGTAGAGAAGTGCAAAAGGTTTTATTTTGGCACCTTTGGGCACTTTTTTTTTCTGTAATTGTCATAACTTTACTTTTTCTATGTATATTTTTCCGTCATTGTCATAACTTACTTTTGCTTTTTCTACTTATTTTTTCCCGTAATTATCATATTTTAGAAAATTCTTTCGGTTTTTTTTTTTCGTAATTTTTCTACTCTGCTTCCATTTTTCCGTAATTTCTCATTTAAAACTTAGTAGCCATGGTTATTATTTATTGCCACCTTTTCACAAATGGTACTTCTGCCATCTTTGCAGTTTGCACCACGCCACAACAAATCTCTCAAACAGTCAACATAAATGGCTTGCGAAGGTGGCTAGTAAATATCTATACAAATAAAAAAAATCTTAAAAAATATGTCAAAATCCGGGTCGACCCGGCCCGTACGGGCCGGGTACGGGTCCAAGCTTAGTGATCCGTAAAATTTTCTGGGTCATTTTGACCCTGCCCGTTTGACCTGGATCCGTACGGGCCTTGTCAAAACCGGCCCAGCCCGCCCGTTTGCCAGGTCTACACACCGCTAATATTCAATGGAATATTAATTTTTTTTTTGAAAAGGGCTCAATGGAATATTAATGGGGCCACTTGTGAGAGATGAGTTAGGAGGGAGAGAAATTTAGAGGGTGGGAGTGAAGACTGCATGAGAAATGAGAATCCTCTAAAAACCGGAGTAAAAAACCAATTTAAAGTAAGGTATTTATTTTCATTGTTTTTTTGGTATATCCAAGGAATAATTTTACATGGTTGCCAAACATGTTATAGAATCCCTTTTTTTTATTTGCTTCATTATTATTATTTTAAAAATAGATTTTGTCTAGGAACCTTGGGCGGCACCTTAAATTTTATTGATAAGAAAAAATAGTTACTAGAGGAAGACATAAAACCTTGCTTCCAACCCATCAAGATACAAGAAGAGGAAAAAATTAATCAGGGGCATTGAATTCTTCTTACATAAGTACAACAGCCCCTCTTTAGTCATTGATACACTGACAGGGGGTGTTCCTGGTGATAGAAGAGGCAGATATGTCATTTCCCTATTTATTTAGTGCAAATATAAGTAGGGTTTTGCTAACGAGTGCCCTTAGGGCACGCATTAGGGTGCATTGGAAATGATATTCTACACATCTTTTGATAATAAGTTCACACAATATGACTATTTCATCAAACAATATGTAAAATGATTGTAGAATATCATTTCCAATGCACCTTAACAAGTGCCCTTAGGGCACTCGTTAGCAAAACCCATGTAAGTAATACATAATTTGTCACATCTAATGGATCCTCTAGAGTTTTGGGGGAAAGTAGCATTAGGGCTGCAACTCGAGCCGGGTTTTACCCGACCCGCATCGACCCGACCCGAAAATAGCCTGGGTTGGGTTCAGGTTTCATGGGTTTCGGGTCGAGCCGGGTTGAGCATTCAAAAGCCTGCATGAATCTAGGGTCGAGCCGGGTTTGAAGGGGCCCGACCCGACCCAATCCGAGTTACATAAGTTATAGTATGTACATTTTTTTCTATTGTTAGTTAAAAGTTAAAAGTGAAAACCCACGCACCCACTGTTATTGTGTGTGAGTGTAATTTATGCTTCTAAGAGTTGAGTTGATTCAAGTGTTTGATTCAACATTGATTGTAATTACAACATTGTTTGATTACAGCATTGTTTGATTCAAGTGTAATGTGAGTGTAATTACATCATTGTTTGATTCAAGTGTAATGTGAGTGTAATTTCTGCTTCTATGAGTTGAGTTGCCTTGCCAAACAAGAATTTTCCTTAAAAAATTGCGTCAACGTGAAAAAACCCGACCCAACCCGAGATTTATCATGGGTAGGGCCGGGTTTGGGAATCGTGGGTTTTCCGAAAAAAAACCCGACCCTACTCGACCCGAGATATTTCTCGGGTAGGGTTGGGTTCTCCAAAACCTGACCCGCCCGACCCGAGTTGCAGCCCTAAGTAGCATAATCCCAATAAACTGCATTAATGTTGGTATTGATTGGTCAAGTTTTCCCCAGCAAGATTACCTTCCCTAACTCTCGTGGCTCTAGTTTCAACATCTTGTTAGTATTCCCATCATAGAAATAGAACCATAAGAATCCAAATTTTTCTGGCAAAACAGATTTTAATCTAAACAAATTTAGAAGCAAAAATTCTAAAATTAGGGGTGCAACTCGGGTCGCGTTGGGCCAACCCTAACCCAACCCAAGATAGCATTCTATCAACCCTAACCCGACCCAATATGAGCATCAGTTTGAGGATGGTCAACCTTAACCCAACCCGCTTCCAAATCGAGTCGGGTTGGGTTCGGGTTCATCTACAGGCCAAATAGACAAAAACAAGAAAAAAAACATAACCTTAAGTAAACCATGATAAAATCGGAGGATGGAGGTCAGGTTTGGGTCGGGTCACCAGCCCAAATTTAAATTGGGTTGGCTTTTCCCAACCCTAACCCAACCCAATCCGAGAAAAAAGCAACCCAACCAGAGCCATCATCGGGTTTGCCGTCGGGTTCGGGTTGAGCCCGACCCAAGTTGCACCCCTATCTAAAATCCAAACAATGCTTTGGGAAATAATACACACCACAGGGAGGCCGACGTTGTTAAAACAAGGGGTGCATTTATCATTCGAAAAATGCTTTATATCTTAATAGGTCAGGAGATGTTGGGCCCACCGTACATTCCTATTTAGACCTGGCAAACGGGTGGGTCGGGCCGGGTCAACCCGCGGGTGATGCGGGTGCGGGTCCACTGGTCGGGTGAGGAAATGACCCGCATTTTTGCGGGTCAGAATTTAGGTGACCCACGCGGCCCGCGGGTGGGCCGGGTCAACCGCGGGTCACCCGCAAATATATATTGTAATAATTCTCCTGATTTGACCGCATCTATTTTTCCGGTAATTGTCATAACTTTCTATATTTTCTTAGTATTTTTTTCGTAATTTTACAACTTTATAACCATTTCTAGGTAATGTTTCATTTAAAACTTTATAATTTAGCTATTTTACTTTTTTGGTGTAATGATTTGTTTGCTAGCAACATTTGCCATGTGCGCATCTTTGCACCCCGAGGGCCACATGCCGAGAAGTTGCCATAGGAGAAGTTTGGTAGCAAATTATTATAAAATAAAAAACAGAAGAAATGTTATCAACACTACTGTTTTCTTATGAGCACACTCTCACTTTATTAAAAGTATGGTATGGCCCACACCATAGGATGATCCAAACCGTCCATTAGATGGGCCATAGCCTAAATAGGTTATGCTCCAAAAATCATTTCCATAGGATGATCCTAACCCTCCAATCTGAATGTTAGAGGGTTGATCCTAACCCTCTATAGATCGGAGGGTTAGAATCAACCAATGAAAATAATTTTGGGGCATAACCTATTTAGGCTATGGCCCATCTAATGGACGGTTTGGATAATCCTATGGTGCGGGCCATACCGTACTTTTTATAAAGTGAGGAGTTCCCTCATAAAAAACACTAAAACAGTAGTGCTGATAACATTCTAAAAAAAAAATTAAAAAATACAGTAAAAATGCGGGTGCCCGTGGGTTGACCCGACCCGTGTTTTTGCGGGTTGGGTCACCCGCGGGTTAGATTTTGACGGGTCACTAAAACTTAGACCCGTGCCCGCAAATTTGCGGGTGGGTCGGGTCGACCCGCGGGCACGGGTCGCTTTTGCCAGGTCTATTCCTATTGCTGATTGTTCATAAATCAAATAATGATGGGGCCCTGCATAGGATTCTTTCTATGAAGTCATAGCCTCCCATTTCTAGTATGCTCTTAAACAAGTACTTAAGAAAATAGGAGAACACCTGAAAAACAAGAATGAATTTTTATTTTTTTTTGGAATGATAATTATGGGTTTAATTTAGCCCTGGATGGCTTGGATAATCCTATCATAAGACTTGAGATGGTTTTCATCGTACTATAAGACATACGTGTGACTTTTATGGCCTGTTTGGCTACCTGTAATTTTTTTTTGCATATAAAATTAGGCCCTGTCTGTTTTGGATTTGAGAATTGATTTTAAGTCTAAAACTAATTGTTGGACTCAAAATCAAGGCCCCATTCCTTTTGGATTTTGAGAATTGATTTTGAGTCAAAAACTGATTATTGGACTTAAATTCAAACAAAATTTGGAGTCTAATAATCGGTTTTGAACGCAAAACCAATTCTCAAAATAAAAAATGATTAATGGTTATAATAGTTTTAGAAATTATACAAGTAATGGCTTTTCAGAAAAGCTACGGCCTTGTTCCTTTTAGATTTTAAGAAATCATTTTCAGTTTAAAAATGATTATTGGACTCAAAATTTATGCAGTTTTGAGTCAAATAATCAGTTTTGGACTCAAAATCAATTCTTAAAATAAAAATAAAAAAATGAACCGGGTGTTAGGCCCTCTATTGCTATTTTGGATTTTGAGAATCCATTGTAAGTCCAAAACTGATTATTGAATTAAAAAATAAATTTATTTTTGAGTCCAATAATCATGTTGGGGCTCACAATGGTTCTCAAAATCCAAAAGAAACACAGCCTTACTACTCCATTTACAGTTTTGATTAGACTATGGTCCCTGCTATGGTCCCCAGCAAATCCCCTAAAATAATATTATTCACAATAAGATAATTGAGTTATGGGGCCACCCGCTCAGTGTGAGAAAAAATTGAGAATTTCTATCAATACAATACAATTAGCCCTAATGAGTGATTATATAGAGCAGAACATGACCGGATATGATAGAATGGGAGAAAATGATCAACGTTGAAGAACCCAATTAGAACCAGGATTAGAGCTGAGTAGATTCCTTTTACTTTCTTCATGAACTTTTTCTAAAGGATTCATTTAGCCGACCCCAACTAGTTTGGGACAATGGTTTTGTTGAGTTGAGCTGAGTTGAGTGATTATAATATAGGGATGCAACTTGGGTCGGGTTAAGGCCAACCCGAACCCAACCCAAGATCCCTAACCCGATCCAACCCGACCTGATTTTGGTCTTGTGCGGTGCATTTTGAGATCCTCCAGCCAAAACTACTGTTTTTTCTTGCCTGCAGCACCCCCTTCAATCGCCGCCTCACACGCTCGAGTCTCCTTCCATGGAGAAATATTCCACTGGTTTAAATAAATTTTTCACGTTTCTGAAATGTTGTGGAGAAGGCGAAAGGAAATAAGCCAAAAATAATAGAAAGAGGGATAGGTGTCGCTTCTAGAAAGGTAATAATAAAAGTAATACAGTGAAAAGGGCAGCTGCCTTTACAGGAGTAATAAATAAATAATACAAAAGGAGAAAGAGACGGGTTGACTGAGAAGAGATGATATATAACAAAATATTTGTAGTGATAGTGACAGTTGTCGTGAAAGAGTAAAAATAATTGAGGGTGTCAACGGATCCGATGGGCATCTGTGGCCTGCCCATACACAGTCCAAAATTTTTCGGATCCCAGATTTGATGATCCAAAATATGCCCGTGGATCCTATTCATATGTTTAGATCATGTTCATTAACGTTCGGTTTCGGACGATCCATTGGACCGTCCGGATCCATTGACACCCTAAAAAATAATATATTTTTAATGGAGAAAGAAAGATATGATAGCCGGATAGATTTTGAATTTTGAAAAGGAAAGAGAATGTGCCATTGCTTTTGGGAATTAATTTTCAAAATATGTTTACTTTTATAACCTTACCTTACAGAAAAATCGGGTTTCGGGTTGGGTCGGGTTGTTCCATGCCTCAATCCTAACCCAACCCGAAATTACCTCGGGTTCACTTTTCCCAACCTGAACACGAACCGGACCCGAGCAAGTGGCAACCCAACCCGGGAAAAAAGTCGGGTTCAACCCGTTGGGTTCGGGTTGAGCCCACCAGAGTTGCACCCCTAGATTATATAGAACACTCATAGGGTTAAACATAGAAAGAGATAAACATAATTCTAGAAATCCTACCTACTAAGATTAGCCTAATTACTAATTTAAGCTAGCTACCCAATCTAGCTAGTTTACCCCATTCACCCCACTAGCCTAATAAGCACCATGGTGATCTAACAGTGTGAATTCAACACAATCTTACCTACCTACTAAGATTAGCCTAATTACTAATTTAAGCTAGCTACCTAATCTAGCTAGTTTACCCCATTCACCCCACTAGCCTAATAAGCACTATGGTGATCCAACAGTGTGAATTCAGCACAATGAGATCTCACATATTCTAACACAACGATCCAAACCGTTTGTTTCTTGGATAGGCTATGGAGCAAAATCCAATCCTATTTGACAATTCTAACCCTCTAATAATAAGTAGCTCTGTCCAAATCCCCTGTATATGGATAAGGATAATGAAATGGATGCTGGCTGGCAGTGGGGCCCACTTATAGTAAGATTTGAAATTGATAAAAAAATTGAAATTGATGTTCACTAAATAGTGTTTTTTTAGCAGACGAGTGCGACCCCGTGACCCCCAAATTTTACATAACAATGAATCTGGTCCAAAATAAAAGGTTGTCACCACCCTCGAATAAGTGGGGCCCACGTTAGAGTTGCAAATTTTGATTGGTTTAATTCACGTGGGAGAGCAAGGAGAGAGAATCCACTACGATTTTTTATAGCTCTAAATAACACGCGTGCTTTCGTCTTCCTCATTCGGAAAAATCTCTTCCTCTTATCTCGTCTAAAGAAGGAAAAAATGGCGATGAGAAAGGCATTTGCTTCTGCGATTCAAGCTGTTGCTTCTACTGCCTCTGCCTCCTCGATTTACACCAGACAGCTCCATGTAATTTATTTCCCTTCACAATTCGCTCTTTTTTTAAAAAAAATTTACCGATTTTCTATTATCTTTTTTAATTGGTCTTCGAACTTGGAACGGGGAACATGCGTATACACTCAATGGTGGTGTATACGCATCATCTATTTTGGGCGTGACTGTAACACAATGGTGGGTCTCACATTTTATTCATCTGAACGGTTCATTTTTTAGGCCTGGCTTTCGATCTCCTGTGGCCCTAAAATCACGCCAATCACTTTTAATTCGCTCTTTCTTCTGTTTTTGACCGTCCATGTTATACGATAGATGTTAGGATCTGATGATTTGGCGTGATCTTTCATCTTTGCCTCTTTGGGACATCAGATCCAAAGCAAGGTTTATTAAGTGGACGGTTCAGATCAATCAATGGTGGGACCCATAATACAATCTGAAATAAGACTGCACTCCTGCCATTTCGAACCGCTGCTTAAACTCATCTGCACTCCACTCGTTACTTCCGTGACTCAGCAGGGACTCGAGCTGAGTCACATGAACCCGGACAGGCATAATCAGGGCCTCGGGGTTATGAAAACCAATCGAAACGGCCTCCATCATCAGACCTAGGGTTTGGTCTCTCTGAAAATCATCTGAGTATTTATTTTGAGCCTTTGCCAAAGTCTTCACAAATATAGTAAAATCATCAAAGCCCTGCATACTTATATAATCTTTCTGAATCATATACAATTCTTATATTGTTCTCTGTTTTTGGGCTTTAATGATTCGAGCAATTAAACATTTTCTTCAGAGATTTGCCTTGCTATTGGACATTATGCTGATTGGGTTTCTCTTAATTGTCATAAAAAGGCTTCTCCTGGAAAGAAGAAGATTGTGGGTGTGTTCTACAAGGCTAACGAGTATGCTTCAATGAATCCAAACTTTTTGGGTTGCGCTGAGGCTGGTTTGGGCATACGCGAGTGGTTGGAATCACAAGGCCATGAATATATTGTCACTGATGACAAAGAAGGACCCAATTGTGGTGAGTCTATATTACCCATGAGGCTCTTTTTCTCCCAAATTTGTTAAACTTTCATTTAGAACTTTTATATAAGATAAAGGAATGGGAATGAAATAGAAATAAATGGTATTACTTTTGATTTTTCAATGAATCAACTACTTTCAGACCATGACTTTCTTACTTAGGTGGAATGGTGAGATCTGTAAAGTCTAACAATTACTGTGTATAGTCTATGATAATTAGTAACTGAATAACTGATAATTAGTTGTGCAAATTTTTGCCCATAATGGCATCAGTACTTGGGTACTACGTGATATAGGGTGATAGAACATCAAAATTCAGTTCTAGTATTTTACTATTATCAAAATTCAGTTCTAGTAATTTGCTATTTTATTTGATTCTAAGAATAACAGACTGTCTTACTGATCTTAGTTATTAAAAACTATTCAAAAGGCTGAATTTTCTTTTGGAAATGTATATTTCTTAATACAGAACTTGAGAAGCACATTCCAGACCTACACGTTCTTATAACTACACCATTCCATCCGGCCTACGTTACAGCCGAAAGGATAAAGAAGGCCAAGAATTTAGAAGTCCTCCTCACTGCTGGAATTGGCTCTGACCATGTTGATCTCAAAGCCGCAGCTGCTGCTGGATTGACAGTCGCTGAGGTCACTGGATCCAATGTGGTCTCTGTTGCTGAAGATGAGCTCATGAGAATTCTCATTCTCGTTCGCAATTTTCTACCTGGTTATAATCAGGTGATCAAAGGGGATTGGAACGTTGCCGGCATTGCTTATAGGGCTTATGATCTTGAGGGAAAGACGGTCGGGACAATTGGTGCAGGGCGTATTGGAAAGCTTTTGCTCCAACGCTTGAAGCCATTCAACTGTAACCTCCTCTACCACGACCGACTCAGGATTGAACCGGAGCTCGAGAATCAGTTGGGTGCAAAATTTGAGGAAGATGTTGATAAAATGCTTCCCAAGTGTGACATAGTTGTTGTCAACATGCCTCTTACGGAAAAAACTAAGTAAGAACTTTCCCACATACCTCAGCTTTTATCTAGCATTTCAAATGGGATCTTACCTGTTTATGACTAAAATTGTTCCAGAAAGTAGTTAATTCTCTAGATTGTTTTATGACCAAACACTTTTATGGAAAAAAAAGGCTTGGATTATGATTCTAAAATCTCCAAACCACCATTTCCAGTTCCCCCTCAAAGTGACAGATGTCATTCACTGTCTCATTTTTCTATCTAGTGTAAAGACACCTTTGCTTGTTTTTCACCATAGTTTCCAATATGTCCTCAATTCAGGGAAAAAGCAACGATATCCATATATTGAACCTATTCTGAATATATTTCCTATACTATATATAGCATTAATCAAAAGTGTAAAAACAAAGTAATCTTCAATTGAGAAAACTTATAATTGGTTTCTTGTGCATGAATCCAACTATGCATCACCATATGTTCAAATAGCTCTGATACCACTTTATAGAGAATAATCTGGCAGGCCTAACATGATTTATATGGCCCGTACATAATGGAAATAGTGAAGAAAAACAAAGCATGTGGATAACATTAGGAGTGTTCATTATTCGGTTAAAACCGAATAACCGAACCGAATTGGTTTGGTCGGTTCGGTTTTGGTTTTTTTTTTTTGGCAATTCGGTTTTGGTTTCGGTTATCTCCAAAAAAAAATCGGTTAACCGAAATAACCGAATTAATGATAAAAACCATTATTTTTTCAAAAAAAGGTGTGATATGGGCACTCCAAAGGATGATCGAAACCGTCCATTTGATTGATCACAACTTAATTAGGTTGTGCTCAAAAAATCATTTCGATTGGATCATCCTAGCCCTTCGATCGAAACAAAGATTTTGCTTTTTTCCCTCCTTTTCTCCCATTATTCGGTTCGGTTTTTTTTAATTTCGGTTCGGTTTCGGTTACCGAAATTTGATAACCGAAATTATTTCGGTTATCAAATTTCGGTTATTTTGGTTCGGTTATAACCGAATAACCACCCCTAGATAACATGACTATTTTCCATGGTTTGGCAACTATACTTACATGGCCCATACACAATGGTTTCCGCATGGTCTAAAACCATACAAAATATACAGAATCCTTTCCTGTAATCTTTATAAACCTTCTTACTCCCTCGTTTTTTCCATAAGAGATACTTTCTCATCCCACGATCGCACATATCATGGGGTATACTCTACCTTGTAGTCTTAGATTATTAAACCTACGTCTCTCACGCTCTATTTCTGTCCTAGTCCAACTAGGAAATCACAAGAGAGCACATTCACGTCCAAATGCTCTCTTTCCTAATCCTATCAGGGAGATACAACACAAGAGTCCCTCCACATGGAAACAAGACAAGAATCCCAACACCACCTTTGTATAGTTGATTTTCCATTATTCAGTGTCTGTTCACTTTTCTGAATTTAAGAGCCCAGCTTATTAAAATCATTGCAATTATGTAACAGGGGGATGTTCGACAAAGAGAGGATTGCAAAGTTGAAGAAGGGAGTCCTTATTGTGAACAATGCCCGAGGGGCAATCATGGATGCCCAAGCTGTGGCAGATGCTTGTGCCAGCGGGCATATTGCAGGTAACTCAACATTTGCATTTCTCATGAGGTGATTGTGCATCCGCGATGGAAAGACTATTGAATTTCATCAACATATTGATGGACTATAGAATGATGATAGAAAAAAATTTCAAAACTTAGCCATGCATAACTTTACAAGTCCAAAATCTTTCTTGGTTTTCTTTCTCTGCTACCAAGTGTAAGAAAGATATTTGCCTTCTTTTTCTTGCTACATAAGCAAGGATTTTATTGAAGTGGATAGATTTTACATGGATATCAATACTGCAACCATAGAACTTGAGTAAAAGATAAGAAACTATAGACAAACCCTTTATCGGTGTCTATTTACGTCGATTCTTAAAGTCAATGCAAAGCTTTGACATGCCAGATTCCCTTGTTTGAGTAACACCTGCAATTTCAGCAGCATTACCTTTAATTTTGTGGTCAATTGCATTCCTAATCATGGTTCACTCTTGAGAATGATCTTTACTTTTCAATTTTTCCTTACAGTTATTATCATTATTTTACCTTACATCTTAAGTCGAAACTTCTTTTAAATTAAGATCCTCTGACCTTCAGGTTACAGTGGAGATGTGTGGAATCCGCAGCCGGCCCCTAAGGATCATCCATGGCGTTACATGCCAAACCATGCAATGACACCTCATATTTCAGGCACCACAATTGATGGTCAGGTAAAATTTTGTTCATGGGTCTATTTCCTTTTTTCTTATCTTCTCTTCCTTTCTCATTTTATACAGTTGATGAATAATTTGATGCCATCTGAAATGGTGCAGTTGCGATATGCTGCCGGGACTAAAGACATGTTGGACAGGTATTTCAAGGGAGAGGAGTTTCCTCAGCAAAATTACATTGTCAAGGAGGGCAAATTGGCCAGCCAGTATATCTGATTCTAACCTCCCCTGCCTATCTATAGAGTCATTATGTGAATAAAAGGTGTTGGCTATGCTTGTGGACTGGTTTGTGATTGTAAAGATGCCAACATACCTATTTAGTTTTGTAAGAATGTTGAGGAGTGTAATCATATTTGAATGATGGTTTAAATCCCATAAACCTCTACTTTTAGGAGGCAAGTGTAATGCACCAAGTAAATGTGGTAACAAAGATGTTTTCTTCTTTTTTCTATTTACTCTGGTTGGTGTAAAACTCTCTGCTCTCTCATCGCCACCATTCAAATAAGGACATGTTTAATGACAAGCCTGTCCATCCAATGGACCCACTGTGCATGGGCCACATCACATAATGAACATTACCAATCATATGAAAAATGGGCCTTTTTCCAAATGACTGAATGGCCAGCATCTAGCAATGACTGTTTTTAGGGTGATACCCCCTTCCCAGTCATTGTGAGATTGTTCAATTCAAAAATTACGTCTTGATACTGGTATTGGCACCAACATGTGCTAATAGTTGCACTAACTACTCCTGTTTTACTGTTTAAATAGCTGCCAAAGGTTATCACAGTTCTCAAAAAGCTCTGAGAAGACATATTAAAACAGAAAAAATAAGCTAAGTTTCTGCAATCATTAAAACACAGTAGTGCCAATATCTGTAGCATACATCTATTTTCTTTCACACCTCCTCAAATACATCCTTTTTACTTGCACTTCCATGAAAATCAAGAAGTTTCTAAGAAAAAATATTAGAAGCACCATCAAAACAGTGGGGCCGAAAACGTGGCGTAATTTGTACACGTGGCACATCTCTGGACGTCCTAGGATAAGGATAATGACAAGGATAGAGAGAGAGAGAGAGAGAGAGAGAGAGAGAGACCAAGTTCTCTACGTTTTCTCCTTGTTTACATCGGTTGGTCGTGTGAAGACTTTGTGAAATTGCGATGAGCAAAGCTACTGCTGCTTCAGTCTCTGGCTCTTTGATTCACAACAAACAGCTCCATGTAATTCCCCTTCACAGTTCCTCTTTCTTCTCCTTCTAGGATTTTCTCTTAATTTTGATTGTTCTTGGATGTTTTTTGGGAAGGGAAAATGACCAAATGAAAGGACTTTCTACTGACTATGACATATGAAGAGGGGAGATTTGAAAATAACCCATCTATAGTGATGGTGACTAGTTTGCAAGGGTTTAGGACAAAAATACCCTCATTTTTAAAATACCGTCACCTCTCTCTCTCTCTCTCATGGGATTATCCCAACCATCAATTAGAGGGTCACAATTCCTCTCTCTTTCTCTCTCATGGGATGATCCCAACAGTCCATTAGAGGGCTCTCTCTCTCTCTCTCTCTCTCTCTCTCTCTCTCTCTCTCGCGTGGGATGATCCCAACCGTCCATTAGAGGGCCCCAATGCCCCCCTCTCTCTCATGGGATGATCCCAACCGTCCATTAAAGGGCCACAATGCCCCCCTCTCTCTCATGGGAAGATCCCAACCGTCTATTAGAGGGCCACAATTCCTCTCTCTTTCTCTCTCATGGGATGATCCCAACAGTCCATTAGAGGGCCACAATGCCCCTCTCTCTCTCTCTCTCTCTCTCTCTCTCTCTCTCTCTCTCGTGGGATGATCCCAACCGTCCATTAGAGGGCTCCAATGCCCCCCCTCTCTCATGGGATGATCCCAACCGTCCATTAAAGGGCCACAATGCCCCCCTCTCTCTCATGGGATGATCACAACCGTCTATTAGAGGGTCACAATGCCCCTATCTCTCTCATGGGATGATCCCAACCGTCCATTAGAGGGCCACAATGCCCTCTTTCTCTCATGGGATGATCCCAACCGTCCATTAGAGGGTCACAATGCCCCTCAGGTTCGTGCACCTCTCTCCGGTATCCTCTTATTCTGAGTGAACCTCCTCTCACAGGTTGGTAGTCTCTCCCTTTCAGTTGTTTAAACCCCTAATTTTTTTAGAAATCTATGGTTTAAAGCCTTAAAGTTTGGTTTAAACCCCTAATTTTCCCCAAATTTTTCACAGATTATTGGTTTAAACCTCCAAGTTTGGTTTAGAAATTTAGTTTAGAAAACCCTATATTTTTCCAAATTAGTTGAGAAAACCGTATATTTTGGAAAATCAGTTTAGAAAACTCTATAATTTTCCCAAATCAGTTTAGACTCAAACCAATAAGTTAGGGTTGGTACTCTCTCTCTTTCAGTTTGGAAAATCAGCAACTAAAACCCGAATTTTTTTTAGAAATCTATGGTTTAAAGCCCTAAAGTTTGGTTATGTTTTTTAGAAATTTATGGTTTAAAGTCGTAAAGTTTTGTTTGAACCCCTAATTTCTTACAATTGTATGGTTTAGAGCCCTAAAGTTTGGTTTAAACCCCTAATTGCTTCCAATTTTTTCACAATTTTTTTTCGACCCACAATTACGGGCAACTTCTTCCCGCCGATGTATTCAAATGATACCGCATCCTTTACAACGCCGTCGACGTGTAAGATAAAAGAAGCTCTTCGTTCTACCGTTCTTCTGTTTACACAAAATTAAACCATTGTCAAAATAACCAATTGAAAAAAAATCATTCCAATTAACAAGTAAAGCAGACATTTTAGAATTATGCACAACTTCAACCACTACTAAATCTCCATAAAACAACATAAACCACTACTAAGACAATTCGGGCCACTTTTAAACACTCTAGACCACTACTAAGTCATGACAAGGAAATATGAACCACTGCTTACCCTATATAAACCACTTATAAATTCTATAAACCACTGTTAAGCCAATATAAACCACTTATAAACACTCTAAACCATTGGTAATCCTAAATAAACAACTTATAAACACTCTAAAACCACTGGTAAGTCTATATAAACCACTTATAAACACTCTAAACCACTGATAGGGTTATATAAACCACTTATAAACACTATAAACCACTGATAAGCCACTCTAAAACCACTGGTAAGTCTATATAAGCCACTTCTTACCCTGTATAAACCATGTATAAACACTCTAAACCACTGATAAGCCTACATAAACCACTTATAAACAGTCTAAACCACTGATAGGCTTATATAAACCACTGTTTACCCTATATAAACCAGTTGTAAAAACTCTAAACTACTGATAAACCTATATAAACCACTTACAAACACTATAAACTACTTCTTACCCTGTATAAACCATGTATAAACACTCTAAACCACTGATAAGCCTACATAAACCACTTATAAACAGTCTAAACCACTGATAGGCTTATATAAGCCACTGTTTACCCTATATAAACCAGTTGTAAACACTCTAAACCACTGATAAGCTTATATAAACCACTTATAAACACTATAAACTACTTCTTACCATGTATAAACCAATGATAAACACTCTAAACCACTGATAAGCCTACATAAACCACTTATAAACACTCTAAATCACTGATAGGCTTATATAAACCACTGTTTACCCTATATAAACCAGTTGTAAACACTCTAAACCACTTATAAGCCTATATAAACCACTTATAAACACTATAAACTACTGCTCACCCTGTATAAATCATTTATAAATCCTTATAAACCAATTATAAACACTCTAAACCACTGGTAAGCCTTAATAAACCACTAATTACGATTATAAACCACTACGGAGGATTCTTAACCAAAGAAGCTATATAAACCACTTATAAACACCCGCTTCAGTACCGGTTTATGGTAGTGAAATACTGGTTAAACTTAAGAAATTAGTATTTTACAGAAAAATAACAATGATTATAAAGTGTTTAAAGTAATTTAAATAAGATTAAATAGTGATTGAAGGCTTTCTGCAATGGAAGACAGTAGTTTAACATGGAAAACTTTCATTCAAGTTTATAAACATGCCTTATAATGGAAAGAGAGGGGAGAGGGGTAAAAATACACACCTTTCCATTAAATGGAAGCTTTCTGCAATGGAATTGTGGTTTCTAGTGAAGATTTTTAAGATTTCCAAATCCAATAACATTTTTTTCCAATATTTGTTGAAAATGGAGGCGTTGTGCAATGTAATGAAGGGTTAGGAAGGCTTTCACATCTAAAAATGAGGTTTTCAGCAATAGAATGGAGCTTTTGGCATCTAACAATGGAGGTTTTTGGGTTTCAAAAATGGAGGTTTTTGGGTTTTTCATACGTACGTTTTTTTGGTAGGTGGGAGGAAGAAGAAGAAGAGGGAAAAAGGTGGGTTTTGGGATTTGTTTTTCTCTAAATGTAATCATTTCAAAAAGGTGATTTGATAGGGGGAGAGAGAGAGAGAGTCAAGGGCATTTTAGTCATATGCACTCTTGATTGGTGATTTAGAAAACACTCCTCTTGAAATGTTATAGTCAGTATAAACCCCTTCTATTTGGTCATTTTCCCATGTTTTTTTTTTGGAATGATAATTGTTCCCGGAAGTTGGAATAGAAAACTTTCTGTAGATCTTTAGGAACGAAAAAATGTTGGAAGAATCGGGGGAATAACTGGGTTGTGACTGTCTACACTGAATAATTGCCTATCGGTTCCACTTCGATGCGGGACTCAATCCAAATCGGTTCGAAACATGATTGATCTTCCTAGAGGGAAGGGGTGGTCCACTTTTGTAATCAAAACATAATTTATGAGATAAAATTCTTCATTAATTTAAAACTGACTAATTACATGTTATTTATAGAAAATCAACTTACCACTCTCTACTAAAACTCCCAAGTCAATATAAGCCTCCAAAATCACATTTCCACTTCACTTAGAAAATACATCTAAGTACTGACACTTCGATGAAAATCATGAACTGAAAAACTATCAAATCAGTGGGGCCACGATGAAGTCCACAACAAGAAAACTTGGCGTATTGTAATTGGTTTGGTACACGTGTGCACATCTGTCAAACATCCGAGGATAAGGACAATGACAAGGACAGAGAGAACCCCAAGTAGTCTACGTTTTCTCCTCGTTGACATCAGTTGTTCGTGCGAAAGACTTTGAGAAATGGCGATGAGCAAAGCTGCTGCTTCTGCAATCCGAGCCGTTGCTTCTTCTGTTTCTGGCTCTTTGATTCACACCAAACAGCTCCATGTAATTCCCCTTCACAATTCCTCTTTCTTCTTTATTTTTTTGTAGGATTTTCTCTCTGTTTTGATTGTTATGGGTAGTCTTTTTTTTTTCATGATAAGTGTTATTTGTGCAAAAACTTTGTTATAGCTATGAAATCCCGACCACGTCAATGAGCCAGGTAAATCCGATCCAATTGTGCACGAATAGACAGAATAGTAAAAATAAAAGCAAACCACAAGATGAACACTGAGATTTCAGGTGGTTCGGCCAAGATGCCTATGTCCACAAGCGAGAACATGATCTATGAGAAAACAAAATTACAAGGATTACAACAGCATTAACCCGCAACCCACAGCCCTTTTCCATGTTTTCTCATCCAGGACTGTACATTAGAGTAACTGTTACGTGCCTAGATGGGTCCCACTTAGATAGAATAAATTAGTTTATATTTGTGGTATTTTCTCTCTAGTTGTTTGGCATGGTAGGAGTCTTGTAGATAAGAGTTATCTAGATTGGCTTGGGTCGGTGTTTTAGAGGCATTGGTCAAGTGGGCTTTCTATGAGTAACATGTAAGTAGTTTTTTTCTTTAAAAAAAAAAAATAAAATAAAAAAATCAATGAAGAAACTTGTTTTGTCTTTGTACACAAAGGAGGACTGATTCTTCCCTCGATGTGGGTCAAGAGGCCGATCTTCCCTCTAAGAAGATCAATCGCATTCGTAGCAGTAATGTTTGGGGTTCTACACACCGTATAAGTGAATGGATGTGGATGGGCTTATAAGGACTTGGGCACCCTCCCCTTGATGGCTAGCAACAACTCGTATCAGAGTCATGGATGTGGGTGGGCTTATAAGGACTTGGGCACCCTCCCCTTGATGGCTAGCAACAACTCGTATCAGAGTCAGGGCGTGGTAACCCTGGTGTGCCTTCGAGGATGGAAAATTCCCTCGGGGAAGATCTCGATAATTTTGGTGTGTCTCCGAGGATGGAAAAATCCGTCGGGGAAGATCTCGTAGTTCCCATGTGGCTCCCGCGTGTATAGGCGAGATTGTCCTAGTTGCTTTCGTGGAGGGGGAGGTTGTTTGGGGTTCCATGCAAAAGTAAAAGATCCCACACCGGATAAGTGAATGGATGATAAGGACTTGGACACCCTCCTCTTAACGGCTAGCTTTTAAGGGTGAGTTCTACCCGAGTCCCAACAAGTAACATGAGAAAAGCACAAGAGAAGAGAAAACTCACGAGGAAGCGGTGAAAACACCGAAGAGAACTCTTTCTCTTTCTCTCTTTCTCTCAAGCCCCACCACACCTAGACATGTGGTTTTTTCCTTTTATAAACCTTTCCTTTTATAAACCTAACCTAGCACTCCCCGTCTTTCTCTCTTCTAGTCCAACTAGGAAACCATAGAAGGAAGCATCTCATGTGGAGAGTCCCATGTGGAATGGAAAACAAGGCAACTTTCCCAACAACCTCCAACATAGCTTGTTTCCCAACCACCTGAAGATTTTTGATTGATTTCACCACCAGTCCTCTGTCACCACAAACCACCATAGGCCTTGAGAAGTACCAGCTACATACCATGAAATCATCCTGGTTCTGACTCCACCTGTCTTGATTAATACGGCCAATGCACATGTGTAGATGCCGACCCGTTGGCGCACACAGTTAATCCTGGAGAGGGATCTCGTTCCGTCCTCCCCATCCTAGGAACTGTCACCTCCTCACCATCATCTGCAACCTGGGAATGTGCCTTTGCACCAACCACAAAAAAGACCTTACCTGTGCTCCTGCCACTCTATTTCCAACTAGCCATGGAGATCTTAGGAACACTAGTCATCGTGTCCCCAATCAGATGATATAATCTGCCACTCGGTATTTGTCATCTTATGTGGCTTCTCATCCTTTCCCTTCAATGCCTTAGCTTGAACAAGGATGTCCCCCACACTCATCTGCCATAGGATGAAAATGCCTTTTTCCGTTAAACATGTCAATGTTGAATTTAGTAGAACTCGACTTTACCATCATCTCATATCACTTGGCACTTCTCATTGTAGGGCTCCACCTGAATCTAACAATTTGGACTTGCCGTTTCTTAAATGCAAAGAAAATTGATTTTATTGAATAGGAACCACAACAAGACTTGCTTGCAATCTCTCTCACCAATGGGGAGTAGGAGAGCCGTTAAGGGTGATCGTGAAATAGGTATCAGGAATACAACCTTTAATCCAACTTACCCATTTATCCGCAAATAAAAAAGGATTTACAAGCTGCTTTGGAAGAATTGATTCCCGAGTGCAGAGCAAGGAGTTCAGATTGATTGATGCCTTAGTCCACTCTCTCTAATATTTTTTCTACATCCTACAATCACTCTGACTGTGATCTAACTTTAATACCCACTATCACTCCACCAGCGCCCCAACTAACGATCATCTCTGATACAACTTGTTGAGAATCCGCCAAGTAAATCTGATCTGATCATGTACAAATAAACGGAATAGTAAAAATAAAAGTAAACCACAAGATGAATGCTGAGATTTTACGTGGTTCAACCAAGATGCCTACGTCCACGGGTGAGAACACAATCTTCCACTATGAGAAAACAAAATTACAAGGATTACAACGGGATTAACCTGAAGCCCTTCCCTTGTCTTCTCATCCAAGATCGTAATGAGAGTAACCCGTGAAAAACCCAAGAGAAAACCCAAGAGGAACCCAGAAAAAAACCCAAGAGAACTCTAGCTCTCTTTCTCTCTTATTTCTCTCAAGCCCCACCACACATGGACATGTGTTTTTTCCTTTTATAAACCTAGCGTAGCACTTCCTTCTTTCTCTCTCCTAGTCCAATTAGGAGACACATAAGCCTCTCATGTGGAGAGTCCCACGTGGAATGGAAAACAAGGTCACTTTCCTATCAGACTCCCAACTCCCCAAGACTCGGTCAATCTCAATAAACCGAGTCCCCATAGTAATAATAGCCTACTCAATTGAATCATTCAAGTAGGCTTGCCGAATTGGGCGAGTTTAAACCCACCTCAATAACTAAGAGAGTAGTATTCCAAGTTAGACCTTTTAAAGTGTAGACAAACTTGTAAAAACTGCTATTAATTTCTCTTTGACGAGGTAGTGTTTGCATTTCATTGGTGAAAAATATAATTGAATTACTAAAACTCTGTTTGTAAACAGTTTATTTTTATTTAACTTCGATTCCATACAAATATATTGAGCTCAAATTTGATCAATCTAGACCATCCATCTGCTGCCCTCACTTCCATTGCTCAACCTCTGCCCAAGTGGTATAATCCTAATTCCAGCTATAGATGCAGCGTAAAATAAAATACAGGCAATGTCTACATTCAGAGATCCGAAACACATTTTTCCCATGGTCAGGATTCTCTACTCAATAGTCTTTTTAGGCTTTGTGAAATCCATTGTGGAGCCCACCAGGTGTAACATAACTGTCAAAGGTGGACCCACTTACGCCTTGTCATAATAATGATATGGATGCAGCGGCATTAGATCAATTTTCATAAAAAAAATAAGCATTCAATTACAGGAAGTGAAAAATCATTAGCTTACGGTCGTTACATTGCATCAAACTATCATGTAGAATGGCAGTTTATTTTGAGCCCGTGGCCAAATTTATTCACATATATAATGATATCATCAAATCCCACACTCCATATTCTTGCATATCTAATCTTTCTGCATCATATACCATGCTTGAATTTCTGATTGCTTTGGCTTAATGATTCAAGTAATTAAGCGCATTCACAGTAGTTTTGCCTTGTTATGGACATTATGAAAATTGGATATCTCTTAATTATCATAAACAGGCTTCTCCTGGAAGGAAGAAGATTGTGGGTGTGTTCTACAAGGCTAACGAGTTTGCTTCAATGAATCCGAACTTTGTCGGTTGCGCAGAGGCTGGTTTGGGCATACGTGAGTGGTTGGAGTCACAAGGACATCAGTACATCGTCACCGATGACAAAGATGGATCCGATTGTGGTCAGTATATATTAGTGATGAAGCTCTTGTCTTCCATATTAGACTGCTTTTGAAAAAAAATATAATAGAAATGATGGGTAAAATCGTTTATCAATAATAGCATGATTTGCAAGACTCGCGATTGGTCTGGTTTTCTGTTTAACATGATTTGGTTTCATATATTTAAAAATTTTACTGTGAGAATGAGAAGTACGGAAATTTATGTTATTTAGGAAATGAATAGAAATAGTAGTATAAGTTTGATTATCCAATCAAACCACCAGCTTTCACCATGAATTCTATCAGTTTTTTTTTTACTCAAAGTGGACTGGTGAGATTTGTAAACTCTAACCATTACTCAATACTCAAGTGTATAATCTATGATCAACCATACATTTTAATATGCTACACTTCCTTGAGATGATGGGACAGCCTCAGACTTCTAGGCAGAATGAAAAGCAGCTGATACAATAAGACTGCAGACCACATAATACGAAACCTGATGATTCCTCTTTACTGAATTCTCTAGTAACTGGATAACAAAAGAGTGTTTCAGTAAGAGAAAGAAGCAACGAATGAACTGATAATTATACCACTAGAGGCTTATGTTATTGACATTGGTAGTTCTAGAAAGTGGTTTCAAAATCATTAAAAAAAGAAAGAAAAGAAAGTGGTCTCAAACAGCATTGGTTCTTACGTATAAAATTTACATGCTTACTGGATAATCATTTCAAGAAGATATTAGTTCTGTAAAATCTGAGATGAAATGGTAATGTTCTTCCCCAACTGATTTCATGTCTCCTCTCTCTGTTACAAACTGGAGAGTTGTAATTCTAGACAAATGAAAATACATTTCATAAATCACCAATAATTTGTGTATGTAAGCAGGTACATTTATATAATATACCGCTGCATGGCAAGTTTGGAATTTAAACCAGAAACTTACTACAGTGAAAAATTAGTGCCCCCATTAGAGGGAATCCTTGAATTGCGTTCTAGAAACTAGTAGATACCTTCACTAGTAGTCAGTTGGATAAACGCACCAAAGTGCATATGCTATTATCTCTAGCTGGATCCTTTCATTAGCCTTTTATGAATGCAGTATTTTTTCCTTGTTTGATGATCCCCTTATTCTCTAGAATGAATGTTGATTTGTGCATCTTGTCCACAGTGTATTCATATATCCAAATTTAGAATTTTTATCTGGTAGAATCCCGTGCCAATACTTAGTTTTGCAAATTCTTGCTCATAATGGCATCAGTACTTGAGGTTTTTTTATTGAATCTTTTTCAAAAAAAAATTTATCTGGTAGAATCCTGTGCCAATACTTAGTTTTGCAAATTCTTGCTCATAATGGCATCAGTACTAGTGGTTTTTTTATTGAATCTTTTTCAAAATAAAAATAAAAATGGCATCAGTACTATTATCTGATGCAGGTTGATAAACCATCAAAATTCAGATCTAGTAATTTAGTATTTTATTTGGTTCTGTGAATAACAGTATCTTATTTATTTTAGTTCTTATTTGATTCTATGAATAACAATGTCTGATTGATTTTAGTTCTTAAAATCTCTTCAAAATGATGACTTTTTTCGGGGATTATATATTCTTAATACAGAACTTGAGAAGCATATTCCAGACACACATGTTCTCATAACCACCCCCTTCCATCCGGCATACGTTACAGCAGAAAGGATAAAGAAGGCCAAGAATTTAGGACTTCTCCTCACTGCTGGAGTTGGCTCTGATCATATTGATCTGAAAGCAGCTGCAGAGGCTGGACTGACGGTGGCTGAGGTCACTGGATGCAATGTGGTCTCAGTTGCAGAAGATGAGCTAATGAGAATTCTCATTCTCGTTCGCAATTTTATACCTGGCTATAAACAGGTGATCGAAGGGGATTGGAATGTTGCTGCCATTGCTTATAGAGCTTATGATCTCGAGGGAAAGACAGTTGGGACAATTGGTGCAGGGCGTATTGGAAAGAATTTGCTCCAACGTTTGAAGCCGTTCAACTGTAACCTCCTCTACCATGACCGAATCAATATGGAACCGGAGCTCGAGAGTCAGTTGGGTGCGAAATTTGAGGAAGATGTTGATACAATGCTTCCCAAGTGTGACATAGTTGTTATCAACACACCTCTCACTGAAAAAACTAAGTACGAACTTACCCACATACCTGTTATTTCCTCTATTATTTCAAAGTGAATCTTACCTATTTTTAACTAACAATGTTTTAGAGAGTAGTTAACTTCAATACATTGTTTTATGACCAAACACTTTTATGGAAGACACATGACTATGATTCTAAAATCTCCAAACCATCATGCCACCTCCAGTCTCCACCTCCCTCTCTTTTCTCTCTTGCAGAGGCTGATAGCCCCCTTTTCAAAGTGGCAGATGTCATTAAGAGTGTCATTTTTATCTAGTGTAAAGATTATCACTTCTGCTTTTTTTTTTCTTTATATTTTCCAAAATTTCCACATTTCATGAAAATAGCAACGGTATTCATTTATTTAACCTATTCTCACTAAATTTACTTTACCTTATATTGCATTTAACAAATGGTATAAAAGATTAAAAAGTCTGCAATTGGGAAAACTATTGTAGGTTTTTTGTGCAGGAATCCAAGTGTGTTCCCATAACTGAATAGTTGATTTGCCATTGTTTGGAGTCTGAACATATTTCTGACTTTAAGAGCTCAGCTTATTACAATCATTGCAATTATGTCACAGGGGAATGTTCAACAAAGAGAGGATTGCAAAATGTAAGAAAGGGGTTTACATTGTGAACAATGCTCGAGGGGCAATCATGGATACCCAAGCTGTGGCAGATGCTTGTGCCAGCGGGCATATTGCAGGTAACTCTACATATGCATTTCTCGACCATCCACTGAGATGCACGCATAGACATGAAGTGATTGTGCGTGCAAAATGTTAAGATTGTTGCATCTGATCAACATATTGTACCAGAAAGTGAAAGAAAGATACATGCATTCTTTTTCTTCCTAAATAAGGTAGGATTTTGTTGAAGTGGATAGATTTTATATGGGTAACAACAATGCAGGCATAAAACTTAACGCAAAGTAAGAGAGAAGAAAATATGGACTAACACCTTATCCGTTACGTCTCAAATCTAATCCCATTTATACTTCTATGGTCCCCTCTGATTACAATGTTGAACCAAGGGCCGCGTCTGTGAGGGATGCCGCCTACAATGTTGAACCAAGGCCGCGTCTGTGAGGGATGCCGCCCCCTATGCGGGTGACCGGGTCAGTGTTCCCAAACCACTGAATAGGGCTATTTTGTAAGATAAAAATCACAAATTTCCTTCTTCAGGTGAAGCTTCATCAGTGGGAGTAGGGTTGTGAACCTGTGTTCTTAGTCTCGAATCTATCTTCTTTTAGAGATTTTTGAATAGATTAAGATGAATTTTCATGCCACGCAATACTCAACCAAGAATCTTCACATCAGCAAGTAAAGTCAGCTGATTACTTCTCAACAAATATGAATTTTTTTTTGTCCACGGGATAGTTTCAAGAACATTTAATCTTGCAATCAGTTGGAATCCTATCATGGTTTACAGTTGAGAGCTTTCAAATTTTCATCACAATTGCTATCATTATTTTAGCTTAAGATCTTCAGTTGAAACTTCCTTAGAATTAAGGTCTTTTCCGCTGAAGGTTATGGTGGAGATGTGTGGTATCCGCAGCCGGCCCCTAAGGATCATCCATGGCGATACATGCCAGACCATGCAATGACACCTCACATTTCAGGCACCACCATCGATGCTCAGGTAAATTTTTGTTCATGGGTATGTTTCTGCTTTTCAGTTTTTCTTGATCTCTGCCTCTCCTTTTTATGATTGGATGCAACTTGAAATGGTGCAGTTGCGATATGCCGCCGGAGTTAAAGAGATGTTAGAGAGATATTTCAAGGGAGAGGAGTTCCCTCTAGAAAATTACATTGTGAAGGAAGGCAAACTGGCCAGCCAATATCTCTGATTCTAACCTCCCCCACATATCTATAGAGTAATTATGTGAATAAATGGTGTTGAATATGTTTCTGAGGCAGCAACAGTTGGGGTGATTGTAAAAGTGCCAATATAATTCTCAGCTTTGTGAGAGTTAGAAGGAATGTAATCATCCTGTACAAGTTTACTTGTAGAAGGCAGATATAATGCACCAAATAAATATTGTTACAAAGATGGTGTTTTCTATTTAGATAGGTTGATAGAAAATTAAGGGCACTGATAAATCGCCCCCATATATCTGAAATCGACCCCCCATATAGGGCAGTGCTTAGAGAGAGAGAGAGAGAGAGAGAGAGAGAGAGAGAGACTAGAGAGAGAGAGACTAGAGAGAGAGAGAGATCGGATCCATTTAAGATATTAGGGGGGTGATTTATCACTGCCCAAAATTAACTGCTGACTCATCTCCATCATCCGAACGAAGGCATGTTTTATGGTCAAGACCATCCATCCAATAGGCCCCACTGTACATAGCTCACAGCCCATTGGGTCAGGATCAAGAAATGAGTTTTGGGAAATGAAAATACTGTTAAAACCATGGTCTTTTTAAAAAAAAAAAAAAGTCTTAAACTATCAAAAAAATAAAAATAAAAATAAAAATAAAAGAAGAAATGAAACCCTAACTCCTCTATGACCTGCTTAAAGAAGATGAAAACTTTGATTCTTGGTTTGTTGCAATAGGTATACGGCTTCAAGTTTTTCTAGGGTTTTCGACGATCGATCCATTCAGTTTAGGTATGATTTTCTCCATTTTTTTGTTTTTTTTTGTTTTGGATTTAGAAAGCGCAAAAATCAGTGTGTTATTCTCTTCTTCTTGCTATTTGATTCTAGTTTCCAGTTCTTCATTTCACGTCTTGATTGATTTATAGACTCTTTTTTTTTTCAGTGATTCGATTCTTTATTTTTTTTTTAAATGGTAAAATGGGAGATGAACATCCAGTCAAATGTTAGCTTGAACTTTGTTGTTAATACGTAGTTCGATTTCTTCTGGTAATTAAATTCATGGTTGAGATCTCTTGTGGATTGATGCATTCTCGCCTTTTGTAATTGGCGTTGCTTTTGTTTTTTCTGATTTTTTTAAAGTCTTTTTTTTTTTTTTTCCAGAACAGGAAATCATCTGAGCAATGGTTTTCATCAGAGGTGTTTCTGTGCTCTCGAAGCTCCGTTCTCGTCTTGTAAGTAATATGATTCCCTTACTGCCGTAACGAAATTCGAATCTGTTCAGACGACATTTTTTTTTATTTGCTTCTGTATTGTGATTCAGATAATGCTTTTGCTGTAGATTTATTTGTTTTTATTTGCTACTGTATTACATGGATTTAAATTTCAGATTTTTTTTCAAATTTCGGTCATGTCGGCCGGAATTTTTACAATTTCCGTGGTTTTAAATTTCGACCGAAATCCAAAATTTCGGTGGAGACCAACACCCAAAATCCATAAAAACCGAAACGGTCATTTATTTAGGCCGAAATTTCTGTTTTTCTGGAAATTGCTCCAAAAAATCTGTTTTTTAATATTAATTTAATATTTCACCGAAATTTCGGTAATTTCGGCTGAAATTTAATATTGAATAAAATATTAGTTTCGGGTTTTGTACCAGATTTCGACCGAAATTTCGAAATTTCAAGGTCCGAAACCGAAATTTTAAACCTTGACAATTTCAGTCAAAATGACCAAATTTCGGTCGAATCCAAACCAAAATCCGAAATTCAATTTTCAAATTTCAGTCATTTTGGACCAAAATTTAAAACAATGATGTATTGTGATTCAGACAATGTTTTTCAAACATAAATTAGGAGTGCTGATGAAATATATGACTTTCTATCATTCTTCTTATGGAAATTCTTATTTCAGGTTCACCAGCCTTTTTTGAACGGTTCTGCCCGATGGCTGCAAATCCAAAGCACTTCCGATCTTGTAAGTGTTTTTCTCTCCTATGTGATGGAGACTTTTTTTAAAAGGACAAGAATTCTTAGGCGTATATAAGGCAATTTGTCAAATTTCTCTTCATTCTTTTTGCACTTTTTTTTTCCTTGCTAACAGAGAGATGAAATATTATTGGTGCTTTTTAAAGGTAGAAAATATGCTTAGAAACTCCTGTTGTGCTGTGCATCGAATAGAAGGATATTTGGTCTTACCAGCTTAGTGCTGGTTTGTTGCATGTGGGCGAAGCTGTTGAAAGTATAGAAGGACATCTGGCCCATTAGTGCCTTCCTCACCAATATCGGATGATCTTAGCTACTTGTCAAGAAGCCATATTTTAGATTTCCTCCATGAAGACTTAACTATTGATGTTTAGGTGTTCCTATGGATGGGGTCCATTCGATGTGGGACCAGGGCCATATTTGTCGCCTAGTGGTTGTCCACCAGATCAGTGTTCCTGATATCACATGGCATCTTGAACCCAAGCTTGATCGTCAGGGGCGGAGCCAGTAGTTTACACTTGTTTTGTGTGTGTGTGTGTGGGGGGTGGGGGGGGGGGCACACTATATGCCCCTATGCCCCTATTGATCGTTAGTATTGAATCCTAACAGTTATTATGTGTGTCACCAATAAGATCCAAGGTAGGGCCAACCAAGTAAATGATCAAGATCAATCAAATGTTGGAGCCACCTAAGTGAATGATCAATATCAATTAATCAAGCAGAGATGGAGCCCACCTATGTGAAGGGATGATCAATATCAATCAAAGGTGGGACTGATGGAGACCACCGATCGAAGAAGAATACATGTGGGGCCCATCCAACCAATAGAAGTTATTTCTTTCTTTTAGTTGTTGGGTTTCATAGGGCTGTATTTGTCTTTGTTTTATTAATTATGTAGTTGCTTGTTTCATTTAGGAGACTTGACTTTCACAAGTCCAAGTCCTTATAGGATTTAAGCTTAATTTTCTTTAGTAATTTCATTAGTTTTTTTTAGAGGTTTAATAGGATTGGAGTTCAAGTTTTAGGAGGAGTTTAAAGACGTGAATGGCTTATAAACTTCTCAAATTATATGAATAATCTTTCCAAGAGCTTCTAGCCCTTCTACTTTAATCATTCATGTTACTAAAATTTCTCTCTAATCTTAATCCTCTATACTGTTTTCCTTTCCTCAATTCCTTTTCACCGTTTTAGTTCCATTGTTTACCATCTGTTTCTTGAATCTAATTGTAGTTTTCTTGAAACTTAACTTTATTTCAAGATTTGGTTCCCATCCGCTATAATCAATCTTGTTGGTTTTAAATATCTCGATTGGTTAGCAAAGAACCCTGGTTATGATCTAATCACATGATTTTTGTATGGCTGATTGAATCTTTATTATTATTATTATTATTGAATGGCAAGAGGAGGATGGTAGTAAAAATAAAGGAACATGATACGAGAAAGTCAATAGAAGAGGAAAAAGAAAGGAAAAGTAAGATACAACGAAACAGTCAATGAGGGAGATAATCGGATACTTCTGGAATCCGGAACGGAACGACCATATATTCCGTTCCGGTCTGGATTCCGGCCCATTCCTGCCGATGCGGCCAGAATTCTGTTGGAATGGGGAATTCCGAACGAAATAGGTAGAATGCCATGTTTCGTCTGGAATTCCCCATTTTTTTGTTTCTTCATCTCCTCTTGTTTCCTCTTCTTAGTTCTTTTTTCTTCATCTTTCTTCTTAGTATTTGCATGTAAAGTCCTTCAAGTAAATGTCTTTACTATTTTTATTGTCCATTTACTTAAGATTTACATGTAAATAAGGGAATACCTCCCATTTGAATCTATTAAAAATAGTTTCAAGACCCAAATCTAGCAAGATAAACAACTTTTTTAGTTCTAGTACAAAATTCGAAAAAAATGGGTTGGGTCAAAATCTTAACTTCCATAACTTTCAAACAATGGGGTATTTTTCTAATTTAAAAATTCATGAATTCAATAATGTCCAAACATTATTAAATCCCAAAAGTCCGGTAAAATAAATATCATAATTTGGTCTCTAAAAAGTTTTCATCTTGTCAGGCACTAGTCAACACACTTAAGATTTTTCCTTTAAGTAAATGTTGGATCTTTTACATATTTTATTCATTTAATTATTTCTTATATTTTTCTAACCATTTTTGTTTTTTTATATATTTTTATATTTTTTACTATTAAAAAAATATTTCCCTCATCGTAGCGGAACGAAAAGTTTCGAACAAAACGCCGAATGAAACAGACAGAACACTGAAACGTTCCGTTCGAGTCGCCAAAACGAAACAGCGAACAAAACGGAATTTATAGCTTAGGTTAGCCTTAATCAATCCTATATGTATGTGTAACATGAATTTTCCTAACATTCCACCATCTTACTACTATTCATCATATCATTATATACTTGTGTGGAACTCAAGCTCGGACCTTTTTTTTTCGGCCTCATCCTCCCTGGAGTTAAATGTGTAAGCTGATGCTGATTGGACATGGTGCTTTGATACACATTCAATAATTGGTTGGTGTATGTTTCCTAGGGGATTCTCTGATTTCATGAAAAGTTCAGAAGCAAAATGTTGTTCCTAAATCTTCCGCTAAACCATAATATTGTCCTTTTTCATCAACATCTAATTAGGTGGCCTGGCTTCGTGCTCTTCTCTCAGACTTTGACATTACGCTTCCTTCTTCAATTTCCTTTATGTTGACAAAAAGAGTGCTATTAAGATTGCCACGAATCAAGTATTTCACGAGGGAACAAAGCATATTGAGGTAGATTGTCATTATATTCGACACATATATTCTGAAGGCTGGATCACGTTACCATATTTTCCTTTACCACAACAGCTTGTAGACATATTCACAAAGGCCATGACATGCGCCAGACATGAATTTCTAATTTGCAAATCGCTGTTTTATGATCTGGTGCATCAATTTGTGGGGGTATGAAACATGGGGGACTTATATACACCATCATTGGGTGTATATGCCATACTGAAATACCTTTGTAAGCGAGTGTATGATTAGATAGGAATTTCCTGTTATACCCCTTGGCTATTGTACTTTACTAAAGGGGCATGCTTGAGTTCCCCCCTTCATTTTTGTGTGCAAGCCTTAGGGCTTTTCTTCATCTTCATTTCACTTCTCATTTTCAGAGATTTTGATGGATTTGTCAGTCTCCCGCTCCTCTTTGGCCTTTTGTTCGACTGTTATTGCAGAGAGAATCAATCAGTCTCCCGCTCCTCTTAGACTTTGGAATAGGTGCAATGTAATGTAGGAATGGAGAAGAGTTGTCCTACCATATGTATGTGTATTATAAGATGGAGATATGGTTTGGGGCTCCATATTGAAGTGTTTCAGTGACCAACAGGTGTCTGCAAACCTTTTTTTAATGAATGGCGTGTTTGTGAACCTTGTTAGTAGCTGGTCTTTGCCTTCTCTCGAGTCGAAAGTAAAGCTTTGGAAAATCACACTGTTGGAAATCATGTGGAGTCTTTAGAAGGAAAGGAATAATTGAATCTTTAAGAGAATGTATTCTTGTATGTGTGGTGGCGTCTAGAACCAAATCTTCCATAATTAGCTCCGCCTCTATCCTCTAAAGACTTTTAGGGTTTATGAGGAAGGGACACTGTCAAACTCAACTCAACTCAACTCAACAAAGCTTTTATCCCAAACTAGTTGGTGTCCGCTAATGAATCCTTTAGAAAATTTTCATGAAGAAGGTTCATTTCATAGAAAAGTGGCAAAGTTTACGGCCGGCTGCCAACCTGACGCCAACCCTCCTCCTTTATCCTGGCTTGGGACAGGCTGTGAAAAACACAGGCGGAGTTGAAGGGCAACTGTCAACATGGAACGAAATTGCTTGGAACCTTATTATGAAGGTGAAATGTGTTGCCACTGTTGCCCATTTTGGTGAAGCTTAATTTTGATAGCAGCTCCAAAGGAAACCAGAACCACACAGGTAATGGAGGTGTGATTAGAAGCAACAATGGCATGTTTATTAAAGCTTTCTCCAGACCTATTGGGTTAGCTGATCTAATGAAGTAGAAGTCCATGATCTGATTGAAGGATTTGAATTTTCACAGACAATCCGATTGGCTATTTAGGGGTTGAAACGGCCTGGTAAATGTTATAGCTTGTGCATCAAATTGGAGTCCCAGACCATGTGGACTTGCCAACATCATTTCTCAGATCAAGGATCTGAATAGAGGAATTCCCCTAAACCTTACTCATGGTCCTAACGGCATGGTGGATTATTTGGTTGGGGAGACGTGGATAGGGAAGTCTTAGCTATGGACAATTTACTCGCCCCTTTGTAGACTTGCTGGTTGGGCTTGTCTTGTTATTCTAATTCAAGGTTGCATGTGAAGCACTTACTGGACTAGCACTAAGCAGAAAACTGTAGCATTTGTGTCCTAATGATATTGTATTATCTCATTATAAGTTATTCATGTGAAATTTGGAGACCACTGTGCGAAAGTAACCGCTATATATTCAGTGTACCAATTGGAAGCATATTGGTGAGGCTACTGTTCCTTTTTCTTCCTTGCGCTGGTATTCTCAATTATTTCATTTGTGGCTACAATGAGTGGCAAGTTAAATATAATATTTTTTTTGTCACATATTGACTTCTCTTTATTTCTTTCATGTTTTCATGTGTTCTTTCATGTTGGTTCTTTTCTTTTTGGTGGCATTCCTGAGATTTGGTTATTCTGCTGTCCACCAACCATTGTTGATCTTACAATTTATTTTCTAATTTGTAGGATCTTCATTCTCAGTTGAAGGATCTGATTCCAGAACAACAGGTTTGTTTAACTCTTCTTACAATGGCATATTGTAGATTGAGGTATTTTGCTTGATTATTCATATAATTGGACATCAAAATGGACCCAAGACCCGAGCCTTATGCTCCATATATATCTCCCACAGAGATTTTTGTTTACTTTTTTAGTTAAACTCATTTGGCCTTCTTTGTGCATTCAATTTTTCACTGTGTTGCTTGGTTTGATATATTTATTGATGAGATTTTGATGCGCAGATGAAGACATCTAAAGTATACTTGTACAGAAAATGGGTGTTTGTTGTATAGAAAGCTAGCAGAATTTTATTAATGTCTGAAAGTTTATTGAAATCTTTTTCATGTTGCAAAGGCATATATTATGTTTTGTGGTAAGTTTATATTACATATAGACGCAGTCTGTTTTGGCGTCTTTCACATTTCGTTAGGGCTGCAAGCCTTAATTTCTCTATTCTTTTTTCAGGATGACAACCATTTTCAATTTCCGTACTTCTAGTGTGATAGATTATTCAAAACAAGATAGAAATTTTTTTTAAGGCCAAACTCCTCTGTTGATTAGTTGAGACAGTATCCAGATTTTATTTTGGTGTATAAAACCTCAGTTGGCTCATTTGTGCTGTTGCAGGAACGTCTTAAGAAACTGAAAACAGAACATGGGAAGGTTAATCTTGGGAATACCACTGTTGATATGGTAAAAAAAATTCTCTTAAAGTATTTTTATTTTTTCTTAATATCAATCAGAATTGCTTGGCAGCAGGAACATTGAAGTTACACACTGATTTCTGTATTCATTGATTTGGTAGATTAACAGTCATAGTGCACTATTTAGTCCAATCATACAATTTCATATTAAATTATCTATGCCTTACTAATTGTTTAGGTACTTGGTGGGATGAGAGGAATGACAGGGTTGCTGTGGGAAACCTCATTACTTGATCCAGATGAGGTAGATTTTCTATATAACCTTAGATGTCAGACGTGAAAAATTATTTCATTTCTGGTTTGCTGTGAAAATAAGAATTCACTTTGATTGTGTTTTTTTTTTTTGGAATGCAATGGAAATTGGGATTTTTTTTAGAACTTTTTATCGAAAGAGTGAACTTTGATTGCTGCTTTCAGGGAATTCGTTTTAGGGGTCTCTCCATTCCTGAGTGCCAGAAAGTACTACCAGCTGCAAAACCTGGGGGGGAGCCATTGCCTGAGGGCCTTCTGTGGCTTCTTCTAACTGGGAAGGTGATCATTGTGCTCAGTTTCACTATGTTTTGTTTTGATGAATCTTCGATAATTATCACAATATTGTGACTTTTCTTTCCAAGTTTGGAGCAGTACACTAGATGCATGTGTAGTTTAATACCAACCTTATGCATGCCAATACTCAATACAGATCTTTTGATTTTAAATATCTTTTTTTTAATAGTACAATTGAAAAAAGTTACCATTCATGGAATCGAACCCCTGTTTACAGATGATTTTAGGGATTGGTTCCAGCACTGACATGTTTTAGTCGTGTTCGTTTTGTGTGAAATGCCTTAGTGCAAGTCTTTTAACCTTTCCTTCATCTTCCAATGGCCATCGTTTCAGACCACTTCTCCCCCTCTCTTCCATTACTTCCTGCCACGCCTTACTACTCTTTTGGAGACAGTAGTACCATATTTCTTTTTATGTTAAAAATATTTGGATAGATGATCTTCATTGGAAAGTAGATTCCCCACTCTCTGCCACCTCTTTAACAACTGAGGCGTACTTGCCACCACTCTGTCACAAATATTGTTCTCGGGAATGTCTCGGCAAGGGAAAATCTTGGGATATATTAAAAAAAAATCATTTTTTCGGGTTTATATCGGGAAAATGGTAAAAATAAAATCATATACTAAATATTAAAGAAAAATAGAGGGATAGCCTGTCGTTCTCTGATTGAAATGAATCACATTATTTCACGAAATATGAACTCAACTAAGTATAAACATGGTGGGGGAGCCAAAATAGACAATAGAAGCAATGGTCAAATTACCCAAGCAACTCAATAACAATGTTACCTCAATCAAGAAAATAGTCAACGGAAAACCATAGAAAAAAAAAAAAACAGAAACAAGAACCAAAAAGTGCATAATTCCCCAAAACCTAAAAGTGCATAATTCCCTAAATCAGAAACATCAAACCAATTGATAGCCAAAATAAATACCTAAAACAGAAATACCAGAAACAAAAAGATTGATGTCTTCCTGGTTTCCTGAGGAAAAAAAATCATATGAACAGTAAACAGATTGAAGAAAACAAATACACAACCTAAAAGAAAATGAGGAAAAAAAGTAGATAAGAAAGCAAACACACAACAACCTAAAAGAAAAGGAAAAAAAGAAAAATAAAAGGAAGCAAAATCAATGTTTTTCTTTGCTCAAACCAATCAAATGGAAAAAAAAAAAGCAGCAAAAATATGACTGGTGTTGTCTCCTGGGTTTCTTGGGAAAACTTATTAAATGAAAAGCAAAAAAAACAGATAACGGAGTAGATTTTGAAAATATTTTTATCGCGTCAAGGAGAGGGTCAATTTTATCGCGGAAAGGAATTTTAGGTCTTATAACACAGAAAAAATTAAAGTAAATGTCGCAATTTTATCGTGATAAATTCGCGGTTCATTTATTGTAGTGTTTTTAAAATTTTCTCGGGTTTTTAACAGTTTAATCATTATAACGTGTTTTCCCGTGAGATTTTCAAAATGATATTTGTGACATAGCCACCGCTCGAGATTGAGCTTCGGATTTCATTTTGTGTTCCTCTCTCCACTAGGTTATGGGGTGTCTTTTTCTGCCTCACGACCAGTGTTTTAAAATGCGAATACAGGTCAAAATGCGGCAAAAAAAATCCTAGTCAACTAAGCACGATGCAGTCGAGAACTCGGTTGACGCGGCTGAGTACTCGATTGACGTGGTCATAATTCGGGAGAGTCAAAGGAGTTTTTATTTATTCCAATCACTATCTTGCTCACATGCATTTTATCTCTTATATTAGACACATAATTTGAAATGTACTTATAGTTGTAATTCTCTGGCAGGTGAATGTTTTTCATGTTTGTTGGAGTTTGCCATGTTTGTTGGAGTTGATGGGGTGAAGAAATGAACCCGATGCAGATATTAAGTAAATTTCCTTTGTGTCTTAGGTACCAAGTGAAGAGCAAGTCAATGCACTATCCAAGGAATTACGCAGTCGTGCAAGTGTTCCAGGTATTGTAGTAACTTCCTTTGATAAATTGTTTTTGATTAGGGAAACTGTAATATTCCTTCACACACAAATAGGATGTAAACAACTTCATTTTTTCCAGTCAAACATTTCTGATCATAATCACTCCAATAAATATAAGCTGTATAAGCATGCAGATGGCCCAGTGCACGAGGCTCCCGCCATTGCGGGGTCTGGGGACGGCTAGATGTATTAGCATGCAGATATAATATGGCGTAGCCGGAAGTGCGAAGAACGACCATGTAGCCCACGTCATAATATATAAATTATAGCATCTAAGTGCAGGAAATTTGTCATTATTCTCAGTAATTCCCATGTAAATAAATGTGTATCTAAGATTTTTTTTTCTGGCCGGATACTTCTGGTCATGTCAATGAAATAATCCCCAAATATAAGTAAAATCATGTAGACATCACATTATATTAAATAATTTCTAGATATAAAGAAACATGTTTAACGTTTAAGCGTGGACATCAAAATACAGCAAAAGGGACAGTCATCTTCTCACTGATATCAACCTGTTAATATGAATCTCGGACAAGAATGACTAACATGATATTTGACATGGCATCTTTTTCAAAAAAAATGAAGCATCACTCTTTCATATTAAAGTGGCATCTGGTATGCGGTGATTTACCTACTGCAAAAGTTTATTCACTGCCATACTTATTAAGTGCATTTTTCATTTCTGTCACTGTCACTTCCTGGAACATTGGATGTTTTCTCTATGGAAAATGATATATTCTCCCCCTTTTCTTCCCCGGGCTACCCCCTTGTAGTGTAAAAGAGTAGTCATAAATGCACTAGAAAGGGGTGGCCTGAGTAAGAAAAATGGGTGAATATGTCGCTTCCCTTTATCTATTTACTTTACTCTTTGGAAATCTATTTTAGTTTTTATATTTTAGGCCAATACATGTGACTACTTGATTCACAACAATGTATGTCTACTTTGATTTATCAGGATTTGTCCTTTTTTGAGTTTCTCAGTCTGTTAATCTCTAGTGAAAAATCACTTTTCCTTCATTTCATTTCAGTAACTATATTCTTTATTGTTTTTCAAATCATTTATTAGAGCACATAAATGATGGGATGCTTGTGAATTTATCTAAAACTTATCCTTCCATGTCAAACTGACATTCTAGTAAATCATAATCCAAGAGCTTGTTGATAATCATGTTTTATCATTTTCATTGCAGATCATGTTTATAAAACCATCAGCTCTCTCCCTGCAACAGCTCATCCAATGACTCAATTGGCCACAGGTGTTATGGCACTTCAGGTTGATTCATGGGCTTCTAGTTTTTTTTTATTGAAAATTCAATGGACTTGTAGTTGACTTTCTACTTGATTTGTTTGATACTTTTGTTGGTGACTGGGTTTTCATTCAAGCATCGTTGTTCCCTAATGGGTATCTGCTTGTTCTCACGTGTGAGGGCGCCTAGATGTGATCATGCATGTGTTACCAATTACTAGAGTACATGGTGCTCAAAATCTTCACGCTTCCCCGTCGCTTCCCTTCACACTTCCCTCTTCTCGCCTTTGCAAAAGCCTTCGCTTCCCGTACTGGCAACTATGGTCTAATTCACTAGCAAAGGCTGGTGTTAACGGAGGTGTTTTTATAGAGGGGCAATCTCTGCCCCTGCTGTAATTTTTGCTTTATTTTCTTTGGGTTTTTTTAATAAAGAGTAGTCTTCTTCCAAAAAAAAAAAAACTCAGGCCATCAATCCTTGAGTCGACGCTGCGAAATATCATTTTTTTATCTGTTCGTATTCTTGAATGTTCTTCTGCTATTTTCTTTTCATCAGTCTTTCTTTGTATGTTATCCCACTGTCAGGCTCAAAGCGAATTTCAGAAGGCATATGAGAAGGGGATTCATAAATCAAAGTAAGTCAGTTAACTAGTCATGTTGCTGCTACTTATCTGTCATCAAGTTGGTTACATGCTCTTCTACTTAACATATTTTGTTTTTAGGTTTTGGGAGCCCACATATGAGGACTCATTAAATTTGATCGCCCAACTTCCAGTGGTGGCTTCTTTTGTTTACCGAAGGTAAATAAAGCCCTGACCTACAGCATTTATCATTTTACCTTAATCTTGTATTCTTTTTAACTGATGTTCCTCTTACGAAGAAACAATTTGAAAACAAGAATTGGTTTCCGATCGAAGTGATTTTTTTTTTTCATTTTTCTCATTTGCAAGAAACTACGTATGCACTGCCACGATATTGGCACTCATCTCTTTATTTTACACGCTCATTGGCTGTTACAATTCTCAAAATGCCATCAACAGCCAATCACATGACTTTTAAATAAAGAGAGGGTGCCAATATCAAAACAAGGAAAAAGGGACACAATCTCTCAGTGTGAGTGTGTGTGTGTGTGTGTGTGTACATGTATATGCCTATAGCCAGCATACTATGTATATATTAGAAACTTATAACATTGATGGCTACCTGACATACATAATTTGATTTATTCACTACAAAACTTATAACGCCTGCACAAAACATTCCTTTATGCACTTTTTTTGGACAGTATAATGTTTAGATGACATTCATATTTTCATTTTTGAGTGACATCCTTGCTGTGTTTTGAAGGATTTACAAGGGTGGACAAATTATACCTGCAGATGATTCTCTAGACTATGGTGGAAATTTCGCTCACATGCTAGGATTTGATAGTCCCAAAATGCAAGAGCTGATGAGGCTATATGTCACTATCCATAGGTGGGTGGTTTTCATATCATTCAAGAGACCCTTCTAATGCATTCAAAGAGCTAATTAACTTCAATAATCACTTGAAGTCGATACTTATCTGCAGTTTATCTTGCAGTGACCATGAAGGTGGAAATGTTAGTGCTCACACTGCTCACCTGGTAAGTCACCATAAATACACATTGCTTGTATATTTACCTACGTACGCATTAGTTTAAATACACATTGGTTGTATATTTACCTAGGTAGGCATACGGATTTTCCATTTTCTGAAAGGCATGCTAAATTGCAGGTTGCCAGTGCTCTTTCAGATCCTTACCTTTCATATGCAGCTGCACTAAATGGTTTAGCTGGACCACTCCATGGCTTGGCTAATCAGGTACTGTTGTCTCTGTTGGTGCCTTTTTTCTGTTCCATAATTTTATTTTCTTGAAAAGAGACTTGGGCAGTTTTCAATTACTTTTGGTATTTCATTGTTCGACTTGTTGTCTAATGTTAGAAGAAGTGGATAAGGAAGAGGAAGGAAAAGAAGAGTGAGTGAGAAGATGAGGAGTCTCCACTAAGGAGTCCTCTCATGTAAATGATGGGAACTCTTCTTCAAATTTTAACAATTGATTATTATTTTTTTTTCAAATTTTCATAATGGGTCGAACTCACATTGTCTTTCCGTAAAGTTTAAATATTTAGAAAAGAGTCAAAGGACTACAGGATTTGCACTACCATGTTTTGATAATACGGTGAACTCACCTTGTCTTTTCGCAGGCTATTAAGAAAAATAGCAAAAAATTAAGAAAATCTAGATGGTTCATAGTGAAGGCTATTTTTTGCTCTTTAAGAAAAATAGCAAAAAAATTACTATAAATTCTAGGAAGAAAGTGTACTTCATTTTTCACATTTTGCAAGCATAAGTTCTCATTGAACAAAGAACAAAATACTATAAACCTCAAGACATGTATAAATATAATACAATCTACAATCTAGATGGTTCATTTAATGATATAATGTTGCCAAGTGATGATTGAGGCAATTCATTCCTCCATTGCACTGTTGATTACAAAATTTAAATTGAGATGTACTCCCTAGATTGATCTCTAACTCTGATTCACGTGCATATTTCCATGCAAAATCCTTCATTTCCACCATACACCACCAAATGCTCAAATACACTTGAAAACAACTCAATAAGCTCCCAATCAACATAAAACAACACAAAAGAAATGAAAAACAAACTTCATTGAAAAAAGGGTTTTTCTACAAGTTGTAGCAATAATTTCTCATTCTCCAAAAACTAGATCTTGATGAGAAACTAAGTGTGCATTCTTTAACCTTTCTTTGGAATGATTTTTAGAATTTTTCATTCTAGAGAATGGTAGAATGAAAAATGAAAGAATTGTGTTCTTTTTACCACAAATGAAGATATTCTTAACTAATTCCTAGGCACCTTTATTTGGAGCGACTTTTTGTCGCTTCCAAAAATAAGAAACGATTCCTCAGGGTCTTGCGTCCACTGCTCGCTATCTCCAACCAAAAAAAAACAGTACCGCCCCTCTCCTTTCCCCTGTCCTCCCACTTTCTCTTCCAAAATCCCCCAAAGTCCTCCAGATCTCTCGTGAGGTTTAAACTACGACTGAGAAATGGAGAGGAAACCATGTTCTCTGGCAGATCTCATGGATGATGATATTTACAATGAAACCCTAATGGAAGGAGAGATGAAAAGGAGTCAGAGAAAGCAAAAAAAGCCGATTGGGGAAGGAATGTAGACATTGAAGCCCTTGTTCGGAAGGGATATGCCGGAAGCAGAAGAAATTCCGGCCCATTTGCACGGTTTCATGTCGTATTCTTTCCAGGTAAAGAGAGTGAGGTGTGGGTCGGTTGTGATGGCCGTTTTCAGGGCAAATAGAGAGAGACCAGCGCGTGGTTAAAAGAGGAGGGCGAAGAGGATGAAGACAAACCAGGAAAGCCAAGTTGGGGAATCTCCATTGCTTCAATTTGACTTCTTTTTTTTGTAGGGTTTCTGCAACATGGTGTTGTTTCTCATGGGGACCTTAGTGAAATCCAAGGATCCAAATATAAAAGTTCCTCCTAATCATCACTTCAACACCAGGTGAAACGAACCAGATCAAGATTAAGGGCCAATAAGAAAAGGAATCCAAGGTAAACAGCTACCCCGATCAAATTTATACAAGACAGCTGATATTGGGGTTATAATCTGAGATTCAAGAATGGATATTGGCCTTCGGTCTGAGAGGGTAAATCCATAACAATGTATTTTACAACTAATTAACAACTAACATAAAATAATCACAGCATAGATCAAATTGAATGACCATGCACAAACGGATATGATTCCACACTGTAATGTAGGCCATAGTACCCAAATGAGGCTTAGTTTTCTTTCTGATGAGGGTGGCGGCTAGGCAACGTACGGATTATCGACGGCCATCATCTTTGAAGATTAACGCAGTAAAATTGGCCGTCCAATTTATTCGAATCATTTTTTTTTTCAATGACAGAAAGAACATGATTCTGTTCCCAAAAAATAGAAAAAAAATTCTTTAAAATTTGTTAAAGAACACAATTCTAGTTCTTGAAGCACTCCAAAGAATAAGAATTGATTCTGACTTCAAGAATGAGAATTATGAGAATGGTTAAAGAACACACCCTAAGTGACAGATTCTGATATACAGTTGAAAAGTAATTACACTGGAGATCTTGATGAGAAATGTAACATATTTCGATTATGCAAAACGATTGAAAAGTAATTACAAAAATAGATTTTCCACAAAATAACCTCAAAAAACCATTTCATTTTTCTCGTAGAAGGTCGTTTTTGTTAACAAAATAGCCTTTATATAACACTTTAGATTAAGATTAAGATTAGAAAAAGAAAAAAAATTAGGGATGGTTTTTGCCTCTTTACATTTTATTGCAGACATGCTTGTGAGGCTTATGCCTTAGATGTGAGGCGCTTTGAGGTGTATGCCTCATGGCATATGCCTCAATGCGCACTCCTCGGATGAGTTTTAGAACATGATATTCATATATGGTTCAAGACCTTGGTACTTCAAATGAATTTTTTAAGGCAATTGTAGAATGAATATTCTATTTAAGATCTTTTTAGATACTTTCGACTTTAGTTTTTCGCTTTTTCTGTTACTCCATCTCTTGCATCCACCCCATTTTCTGCTTCTTGTTGCTTTTGGAAATGACTGGGATGGAAGACATGTTTAGAAACTCTAGGGACAAAGTGGGGCATCCTCTGGACCATTAGGTTTAAGGACGGAGCATGTGGAAGGAGGACGTTGGAGATCTTTTGGAAGGCCTATGGAACTTTAGTCAAAATTTGTATGGGTCAAAATTTGGATGGGATACTAGAGGTTGCAGTGTCCTCATTTAATGTTATAGCTTGGATATTGGAAAGGAACTTGGGCTTTGGAGGTTAGTGAATGCTATCAATGCAATTTCGGTCTTGCTAGAGGTTTCAATAAATTGTTGAGACATATCAAGTTAAAATAAAATGAGGTAGAAAATACACTAACCAGGGAGTTCTTAGATTGGAGTTGTATGTTACCTTAATCTCTGCTCGCCTGATGACTATTTCCTTTTCTCTTTTTTTATTAAATTCCCATTTATAAAAAAACAAATAAAAGAAAAGAAAAAACCTTGGACTCCTGTCTCAAATCTGAGAACTTTATATCTAAGTGTAATTTCCACATTGGCGAGATTATATATTCCTATGCAGAATAAGTACCTCTCACAATTTCTACTAGGAATCAGCCCAGAATTTAGTAGTAAGGTTACGACATTGTCCATTTCACTTTTATTTTTATTTTTTTAAATCTTTAGCCAGCATTGGAGGTTGGTACATATTTGATGTGGAAGTTATCACTTACTACTAAGTTTCTTGAATTTCACAAATTTTCGTAAGCGTATGCATTCTGAGTATGTGTTTCACTTGATTCAAAACTGCTTCTCATGAAAACCAGTTCAGCAGGTGAAATGCACTTTTCAGGCAAAACCGCAATACTTTCTCCTACTAGGTGTTGGCAGTTTTTGGGATATTGTATCTTACTCTCCCCTGGAATACTGTTCCAAAAGTTCTTAAATTTATGGAGTTATTTATAATGCTATGAATTTTATTATGTGCTTCTGTGTACACAATTATGGTCATTTTGTTGCATGTCTTTACTTCCATTTTTTATGAATTTAATTATGTACTTCTGTTATGGTGATTGTGTTGCTTGTCTTTACTTTCATTTTACAAATGGTTAATGGTTACAGGAAGTCTTGCTATGGATCAAATCTGTAGTAGAAGAATGTGGAGAAAACATAACAACGGAACAATTGAAGGACTACGTCTTGAAAACTTTAAATAGTGGCAAGGTAGGAATCATCACTTCTGCACTACTTGTACCTCCCTTGGTTCCTTGGTTACGCTCAAACTTACTCAGCTAACCATTTCCATCTCTTGTGTATGTTGACAATTTGATTGTCAATGTTCCTTTCTGAATAGTTGTGAATGTTCATATCTATGTTTATTGATTAGCAATTGATGAAAATTTTTTCACAGGGTAGTTTCTTTTCCATTGATATTTTTTGGGGGGAGAATAAGAGAAACTAAAGTTTCACATAGTTGAAGTAACTTTGTCGATTATGGGTGACTATCCTCAAATTGTAGATACCATCCATGAGAGCTGCTGAAGCTCTATATACTATGGCTGATCAACCATAAAAATGTAGGCCTTCCTAGAATAACCTGTGCCTGATTTTCTTTTGCAAATGGACCTATGAAGTCATTGCAGTTCAGAGACATCACCAGGATAAAGCATTACGGAAGTATATTGATCTCCAGATGGTTATATCTAAAGGGTCATGTAAACCCTTTTGATAGGGGGCATTAGGTAGAGCTCTGTGCAAATGGAAAACGTTACATAATCTAATGGTCAACGTCTACCTACCGCTTAGCAACAGACAAAAAGCTCCGTTCCAGTGGAACCCATCCTCACGTCCTTATGGACTGGAACCTTAGCCATCATTAGGAACTTTGACTCTTGGAGCTATAGCCCATTAGATATTATGCCAAGTGTGAGACAATGTCAGTGTATCCTTTGGTTTCTCATGTGACATTAAAATTTGGCTTATTATCCTTGCTTCTATTGTTAGATAGTTGTTTGTTTGTTTGATATAGAGTGTTGAAAATGTTTCCACAGGTTGTTCCTGGTTTCGGGCATGGGGTTTTGCGTAAAACAGATCCAAGATATACATGCCAGAGGGAGTTTGCATTGAAGCACTTACCTGATGATCCACTATTTCAGCTGGTTAATATTTAAAACTTTCCATCAAATGTCTCGGATGTATTTTGGTTTTTTGTATTTTTTTTATGGGGCACTCCATTGTGTGCTACTAACCTAATTTAACCTCTTTTGTGCAGGTTTCAAAGCTTTATGAAGTTGTTCCGCCAATACTTACTGATCTTGGAAAGGTAAAATTATCGATTATGCCTTTTTTTGTCTTTCTATTCTTTAGGGGGAGAGAGGTTCATGTTCAGGTAGCAATTTTTTCAGAAATGTATGATCAGTAGTATATCATCAATTGGGATGCTTAAACAATGGATGCTTTTTTGTTTAACTCGGGAAATACTTAAAAATTAATTGGCCTCCAAATATCTGATGATGTGGGAAATTACAAATTTACAATACGTCGTCCACGTTGTGTGTGAGATATCATTGTTAGTGACCAATTAGTTTAGAGAACTTCTATGAAATCTCATTCTTCTGCGTGGGTAATCAACAGGCTTATGGTCTTCCCTAATACATGAATTGGAAAGGAGATAATGGGCCACTTTTCCTGATTTCCCTTGTGCTTTCCAAGAGACTGTTGGGCTTCCATTTACAAGGATTGAAAAATATGTGGGCGGAATGCAATTATTGGACCCACATTCCTGAAGCCCATCCTCATCATAATAGATTCAAGAAACCCGCCTACATGGTCATTCACCCATTGACACCATCTTGGGAATTGTAATTAACCAATGAGAGAAGCTTAAAATAAAGAGAACAAGGAGATTGTTACCGACCGCAACCCATTGGCACTCCCCACCTGATAACGTCGACGCAATCATCGACGCTAAGCAATCTTCATAACTCAGCTCCAAATAATTTCACTATGCATTTTAATTATCAAAACGATCAAAAAATTAAATAATTGGTCAGCACCAGGTTGGTAGCACCTTTTTCCATGGAGGGAGGAATAACCCCATGCCAACATCCATTGAGAAATATGATGACTTTCTTGTGAAATGTTAAGGGTGTGTCCTTGCGTTTTAAGGAGTGTTGAGTCACTGGTCTTTAATCGCCATTTGGTTCCTGATCTATCTGGAAACTCTTGCGGGCTATTACGTAGTGTGTTGTGAATTTGGTTTTCCAGTTTGGTCTGTATGGGCTGTCTGCAGTTCCTCTTGTTTGTTGTTTTTACTTTTTCAATTTGCTTTTGCTTGATCGGAACAACAAATAATTTTCGTAGCAAGAAACTATAGCCTTAGGAATAAATCATTCCCGTTTTCTGATGTGAATTCAACTTCACTTGACATTGATTGTATGTGAACTTTGGGCTGCTTGCAGGTTAAGAATCCATGGCCTAATGTCGATGCTCATAGTGGGGTTTTGTTGAACCATTTTGGTTTAACTGAAGCAAGGTATGGGGTCCTGTCCTCACTCAACAGCATAACCAATGCTCGAAAATCTAACAATGAAAATTTCCATGGATTTTTTGTTACATTTGGATTTGCAAGCCCATGCATTTTGAGTGCAATTTCTGTGTAAATAGAAACACAACAACATAATTTCATTCCAAATGCCACTCTTGTAACATAAAATCAAAGATGATATTCTGTGAAATATATTCCTGTGCAGGTATTATACTGTTCTTTTCGGTGTCTCGAGAAGCATAGGAATATGCTCCCAGGTACCTCTTTTCTTTTCTTTTTTTTTAATCATCAGGTGATCAATTATCCACCCCATAAGGGTTCTCTTTCCTAACTTTTCTAAATCCAATATTTCTAATGCAGCTGATATGGGACCGCGCTCTCGGTTTGCCACTTGAAAGGCCAAAAAGTGTGACAATGGAATGGCTTGAGAACTACTGCAAGAAGACCTCCTGATGCTGTTAATATCAAAGTTAATGCTTAGAGGCCTCACGATTTTTTCCACAAATAAAAACAGGGCTGAAGAGGTGTGTGAAGCTTAGGCTTGTTTATGTTATTTTGGTAGGGAGATGAGTTTAGCCGGGTGAAGTTATTCTGCTGCCCATAAATTTTTTGGGTCATGCCATTCTGATTTTCTGGCTTGTGAATTACTGCAAGAAGGCCTTTGATACTGTTAATAACAGAATTGAGGGTTAAGGGCAGCATGATCATCCTAAATAATAACATAATCCAGGGCTTGTGAATTGCTGGATTGTTAATGAATTTTTGCAGGGAGATGGTTTTAGGTTTGTGCTTTTGTAGTTTTCCTGATTCGAATTTTGAAGGTATTTTGCAAATTATTTGTTGTTTTGCTCGATTTTTTTTTGCTGAACGATCATCAAACACTTGGCAGTGCTTTCATGTCATATGTTGATTGTTTTCCTTAACAAACAACAATTGTAACACTTTTTCAAGACTATTGTGTTGTTGGATGCCTCAACTCGGGCAAGTTTTGGGTTGACTCAGCGAGTTTTAGCATTATGTAACCTGGACAAGTGTCACACCACTAAGCTGTGTAATGAGATACTGAACATGTAGAGCGTCATCCTACAATGAACCCAACAAGAAGATGCCTTTATTAATTAATTCAACGAAACGACTGAGATAAACACTATTTTTGTTGAATCACTAGAATTCATTGATAATCTGCCTACATGGAGGAAATATATCAGGTTGTGATTTTCTAGGCAATTTTGTGGAAAGCCATTTGTATAAAGTCTAGTATGTAAACAAAGGAAAGCGTGTGGGGTTTTAACCCTAGTCTAAATGAGGGTGATAGTACCAGAAACTCTTACATAACGCTAAAAGTAGTACAATTGTATGTTCCCCTTGGGTTTGGATTTTGGAATAAATGGTTAACTTATTCTTTGTTAACCAACATCTAATATTGTCTACATCCAATGGAGAGGCTCTATAGTTTCCTGATCACTACTTGATTAGAAACGTTCCTGTGACTACTTTCTTGTGACAGATTCGTATGGTGAATGATCAAACAGTGGAGACACAAACCATTAAAGTGAGAAATACAGAGAAAAATATAAAGGGGGTTACAAAAATAAAAGTGGGAGGTAGGCGAGGCAGGCCAAGGCTTTCACTTGAAGACTTTAATTTCTCCACTTACGCAGGTGGCTACCATGGAAATGAGTCATGAGGTTACAATGCCTACACCAAGAACAAGGGCTGCATCCTTAGTTCAAGACAATCAGCATGCCCCGCGCTTTTAGGCCCTGTTCGTTTGAGATCGTGACAACCCATTGTAGCCTCCAAACCAATTATTGGACTCAAAATTATTTTCACAATCTCAAACGAACTGTAATATTTTATAACAAGTTGTTCAGATGATTTTACTGCAATAACTGATGAGTGAAACAAGAAAGGAGGCATCTAAACCAGTGTGGGATGCATATGTCTGATGTGGTTTTGCGGGCATGCACTTGTTTTGTGCTATTGATCAAAATTATTCAATAATGTGTTGGAATGAAACCAACTAGGTTGGAGGGAGAAGATGAGTTTCAAGAGAAAAAGATTGTTCTCTTGATGCCAAACACACAAAGAAAGTAACCCAAGTTGTTGTACTACTCAAAACCCTTCAAATTTCACTAAAAACACTTACATATGAAGAAGCTACATGGACTAAAACTTAGCCTACCTTACAAATCCGAAATTAACTTTTCTTAATTACTATTAGCTTTCCTAAGCACTACTAACACACTATCACATGAAAAATAAAAGCATTACATATTTTCAAAAAAGTCAAGACTTATCTTCCAAACTTCCAAGAAAGTCAAGTTACTTGAGTCCCAAGAAAGCAAGTAACTTGAATCCCAAGAAAGTCAAGTTGATAGATGATCAAGATCTAGTGGTCAAGATTAATTTCCAACATAATGCAATGCCTAATAATCTTACAACACCTAATTCAAAGATAACATCATAAAGAAAAAAAACATACTTGTGAGCCTAGATCATTATAAGAAATAACACCACCTCCCTATCGCTATCCAGCCCACAGATGCCTGAAACTGGGCATAAATATAGAATCCCGAGATCTCTACCTTTGCATCACGTTGAAACTCAGAGGAATCCACAGTTGGACCCTTCACATTGTCATAGAAGGAAGGAGTTTAATATGAAATGATAGTAAACGGCACATGAATATACAGAGGAACTACAATTTTCTACTCCATAAACACTAGGGCCGTTTGTATACGCGGATTTTAGAATCCTGGATTTCTTCAAAATTGTAGCCAAGAGACGAGAAGAAGCAGACCAGCCGTCGTTTTTTACTTCTTGCCCTTCTTCCCTTCAGCAAGAGAGTAGCAAATCCTCCCATATTTCCAGGTTTTAGAAATCATAGGATGCAGGAGAGATTTTTAAGACCTGATTTTCTCGCTTAAAATCCAAGAAACGCTGTTAGGACAGCAAACAACAGCTTGATCATGAACCCTCTTTTCCATTGTTTTCAAACTAAAAACCTGAATTCTATTCATGAGATTAACAAAAAAAGGCCTTTTCTAACTTGCAACCCAACAGGAGGCAACTGAAATTTACTTAATTAATTATGGTGTGCCTTCGTTTTATATGCTGAGGAAGGGTGGATGTGTGGCGAATAATCATCTGCGAACCCATCGAAAATCAACCCAGAAGATATGTGACATTGTCCCAATAGAGACAAGGCCACGTGACCGTTTTTATTCTCGAAGGTCGCTCTGTCATATATATCATCACAATTCTCCTTTTTTATCTTTTTGCCTTGTCATTTCCTCCGTCTGACCCGAGGAACGCAACTGAACAAAGCCCAGAGAAAGACTGCTCAGTATGAAAATATGTTAAACTTCATTAAACATTAATAATCAATGTTATTAGTAACATAAACATTTTGATTTGTAACCATTAAACTATCAAAACATATCACTAAGCATCACGGGTATTTTGATCTTTCTACGAGGTAATTTTTGCCCTTTCACTTGTAAGGACATTTTGGTCATTTTATGAGTAGAAAAAGTATCAGCCATGGGTATTTTGGTCACAAATTGATGGCATCACCTGATTTACAAAATTCACTATCTGTAAATTATCAAGCTAGAAAACTGTTTTTGCAAATAAAACAGAGTAGGAGGCATCTTTTGCAAAAAACACCTAAAATATTGACAAAAGGAAATGTCATCAGCTAACCATATTCTGATATTTGCAAAAACCCAGCTGTCTTTTCTTCTTTAATCGGCCCGTGATAGCTTTTTGGGAACTGTAATAACCTTTTGACATCTCTTTAATTACTAAAAGACAAGATGGTTTGTGAAAATATCAAAATATGGTTTTGCTGAAAATATCTAGTTGTACACCGATTTATATATCCAACATATTGTGCATATATTAGGCAGTAGTATATCACATTGAAAATTGTTTCTAATAAAATTAGATATGATAAATGACATCAACATTCAACAATGCAAACCTATAAATGTGCATATATGTATGTAACAATGGAGAAATTATATGGTCCATGGTCATGCATGCATGTGCAGCCCAAACAAATAGTGGGGCCGACATTATTTGGGTGATCCAAACCATTCATTTGTTGTGAGCTGACATGGATAAGGTTTGCCTAGAAAATCTTCTTGACAGGATGATCCTAACCTTCGTATCTGTGGAGGTTTAAAAAGCAGATCAGCATTATGAATCAAATGCAATTTGAATTTGACACCCAACCTTATTATATGATACATGTGATAGTAAGAAGATCAGCTCTTGTCCCTTTTTAATCATTTAATATGAGAGAGAGAGAGAGAGAGAGAGAGAGAGAGAGAGAGAGTTCAACGCGCTTTCATGAACAACTGTTAAAGGAAAGAAACAAAACGTTGGGAAGAAACTGTTGTGGGAAATGCTGTCCAGAGAAAACTCTGCCCCACAACAGAATCACACATGGTCAGGACTCACGAAAGTGCATTTATTTTTGAAACATTTTTTTTTTTCTTCTTCTTTTCTGTCTTCTGGTTGTTATCTAGCCTCTGTGAAGAAGTTGTAATAGAACCCATATCTGCAAAAATATAAAATTCAAGTCTCAATTACTGCTGTGTGGCTTCTTCTTTTTTTCTTTTTTGCTAGAGATAGAAGAAAAGGCTTCAACGCTCTCTAGGAGATTAGAAGGTTTGTGTATACTAAAACTTGGTGTATATATCAACAGTAGTAAATCAGAGTTTTTGATATTAGGCTACTAGCCATTAATAAAAGCGTGTGACAGTGATACTTTTCCTTTTGGATAAGCAAGACTAGCAGTGTTTAATAAATACTTACATAACGATTAAAGATTGGTGTATACACTGTCTCTATCTATGATTAGGGGTGTCAACAAACACGGATTCAAATCGGACATACCCATGTTTGGGTAATTCATTATCTGTTTGGATTCTAATGGATTCTAATTGAATTGAATCATGGTTTTGTGTTACTGTCCATTCAAAATTAGACCATTTGTCTGACCGCCTGAAACCCAAACAGTAAAAAGAAATATTAAACTCAAACACCCATGTTTGGGTCATTATCTGTCCGGAGCGTTTTTGTTTTTTTGTGATCTGATTTGGGAATTTTGGGATCCTCTCGGATTCTATCATAATCGGATCCTTGCAGTCCATTAGATCATTAGGATCTGTAGGCCTATCCATGGTAGACAAACCTTGTATAAGTCATCATATTATGGTCTCAACAATAATCGGATGGTTACAATCATCAGATCATTGTGACATTGGGATCATATATTGGGCAAGTTAGAGATGGTTGACACAGTGAGCTTTTATGTAGAATAGGGGAAAATATCAATATAACAATGTAATGTGTTCTGACAAGCAACAGTCATATTTTCAAGATGGCAAAGAAAAGTATTACTACGTCCTCACAGAGTCAAAAAAGAAGAGTTACAACAGCAGTCTCTACTACTAGCAACTGGCAACGTGTCAAGCCATGGAACTCCATAGAAATCCGTTACAACCACAGACCATACATTGATAAATGATCTAGAACCATATAATTAATGGGATCAGAAGATTCAGAACCAAATCAATGTATATGCATCTGCGGCTTTTTCCATAGTTTTAGTTTAAACACGAGAGAGAGACCAAATAAAGGTTAACTACTAAAGAATAAGTGGTATTGCAAGAGAGTTATTCAACTTTTCTGAGAGAGAGAGAGTCAGACTGACAGAGGGACCAAATAAAGATAAACTACTAAAGAATAAGTGGTTTTGCAAAAGAGTTATTCAACTTTTCTTATTTGCAAAAACAGTCTTCTAGTTTACCAATTTACAAACAGAGTCATCACCTTTGTGTGAATTTGGCAAATCCGGTTGTGCTATAAAATTAAATTATAATTTAATTTTGCTTTAATAATCAGAGTTGGTCTTTTAGCACCAAATTGGGAAGCATAGGTGGTCTTTTGTATAAGGTGCTTATTTAAGAATACCTAGAATATAATTGCTGTCAATTGTAAAATCCCCGTAAAAAATTAGTGCAAAAAGAGGAAAAAACAAATCAAAAGGGCGAAAGTTCTCCCTCTCTTTTCAGAGTCCTATTAATACCCCTTCGTTTTTCAATCCAAACACTCAAAAAAAAAAAAAAAAAAAACACACAAAATGCACACAGAAGAAACTCTCACTCTCTTCCTTCTCCTCTTCCTCTCTTCCTCATTCTCTGTAAGTCCCTTCTCTTCTACATTCCTTTCTCTTTTCAATTTTATCCTCCTCCTTTTTTGTTACTAACACTCCTTCCTCATTTCTCTTTTAATTTATATTTGCAGGTTTCAATCGCCTTTAATGGCGGAATGGTGATATCAAATCCTTTCACTCCCAAAGCTTCCCTCATCCGTTACTGGAATCGTCAAATACTTAACAATTCTCCTAAGCCTTCATTCCTCCTCTCCAAAGCTTCTCCTCTCACAGCCGTAAAATCGGCAATTTTTCAAAAACTCGCCGAGGATAACACCCTCTCTTCACACCTCCAAGCCTTCTGCTCCTCAGCTAACCTCTTCTGCTTCATAGACTCCTCGCCGAGTCTCGAAAAACACGGCGAGGGTTCCAATTTCGCCCTATACTCCAACAAAAACTTCACTGACTACGGACCCGCCCGACTCGGAGGAGTCGACTCGTTCAAAAACTACTCGGACGAAGTCAATATCCCAGTCGACTCGTTCAAAAGATACAGCCGTAACTCGGTCGGTCACTCGGACGAGTTCTCGAACTACGCTCCAGACGGCAACGTCGTCGACGGCAGTTTCTCCGGCTACGCTTCCGGCACAACCGGTGGATCCGGCGAGTTCACGAACTACGATCGGTTCGTAAATATTCCCGATCTGAAATTCTCTACCTACGATTCCGATTCCAATGGCCGGGCTCAGTCATTCTCTTCCTACTCCGACGAGACGAACGCCGGCGATCAGTCATTTGTCAGCTACGGCAAGAGAGGGAACGGAGTTCCGATCGGATTTGCGAGCTACGGCAAAGATTCAAACGTGATCGGATCGAGCTTCGGAGCCTATGGAGAGAGCGCTAATACCGCTAACGATTCGTTCGTTTCGTACGGATTTAACGGCAACGTGCCGGAAAACAGATTTCGGAGCTACGGCGACGGAGGTAACGCCGGAACTGACTCATTCTCCAGCTACCGTGACAAGGCCAATGTCGGCGATGATTCGTTCATGTCCTACGCTAAGAATTCCAATTCCGGCAAGGCGAATTTCGGTAACTATGGAAATACGGAAAATATCGGATCCGATACGTTCAGTACGTACGGTCAGGGATCCGGATCGCATGTTATCGGATTCAAGATCTATGGAGAGAATACGACTTTCAAGGACTACGCGAGAAAGGGAATCGCATTCGCAAAATACAGGAATTCGTCTAGCAGTGGCATTTTGGTAAATAAATGGGTGGAGCCGGGTAAATTCTTCAGAGAGTCAATGTTGAAGGAGGGGAATCGGATGCCAATGCCGGATATAAAGGATCGAATGCCAATGCGATCGTTTTTGCCTAGATCCATCGTAGAGAAGCTACCGTTTTTTTCAACGGTCAGGATTTCAGATCTGATGAGCATTTTTCACGCGAGTGAGAACTCCACTATGGCGAAGGTAATGAAGAAAACAGTGAAGGAGTGCGCACGTGCGGCGAGCGAAGGAGAGACGAAACGGTGCGTGGCGTCGGTTGAAGATATGATAGATTTTGTCGTTTCTGTTTTAGGGCGGAAGGTTGTGGTGAAGAGTACGGAGAACGTGGAGGGATCAAAACGGACGGTGGAGATTGGGCGAGTGGTGGGGATTAACGGAGGGAGAGTAACGGAATCGGTGTCTTGTCATCAGAGCTTGTTTCCTTATATGGTGTATTATTGTCATTCGGTGCCTAAGGTGAGGGTTTATGAGGCAGAGATTTTGGATGGGGAGAAAAAAGAGAGGATTAATGGAGGAGTTGCCATCTGTCATTTGGACACGTCAGCGTGGAGTGAAGGGCATGGGGCGTTTGTGGCTCTGGGAGGTAAGCCTGGGAAGATTGAAGTGTGTCATTGGATTTTTGAGAATGACATGACTTGGGTTTTGGCTGATTGAAAAAAAGGAGAAAAGATTAGAATAGTTAACGAGATCTTTAGAACGGAATTAAGGGTCTGGGTGGGTTTTGTGTTTAAATTTTTGAACGGAGTTTGTTGTTTGGGAGTGCTGTTGTCTGCTGTCTCCAAGAGCAGAAGTGATTTTTAGAATGGCAAGTGTGAAAATTTTACTATTGTATGTACTGTTTGGGAGAGCAACCAAGGAGAAAGTCACTTTTATCATCAATTGTAAAAGGACAACGAAAAAATTAGTCAAATGATATTTGCACAGAGACAGGAACTCATCTTGCCTTTTTCTTTTAATGGGCTCATTTAGGGCTGCAACAGGTCGGGTTTTTCAAAACTCTAGTCCAACTCTGGATCCCATTATCTCGGCCCTGACCCCCGAAAAACCACAACCCATTGCCCGCCCTACATGGCTCAGCACAGACCTGGCCCGCCCTGATTGGCCCTTATTGGGCCGGGCTGGCCCTGAATTACCCTAGTGCAAATACCTGTTAAAAATGTCAAAAATAAAGCAACTACATATCATATAGACAAAAATGATCAATAAATAGAGAAAGGGAACAAAATAAGACAATATGAATTCAACAACATGATGGGCAGCAGAGAAAATCAACTAATAATAATAATATAAAGAAACATCAATTCGAGATAATAGAAAACATTAGCAAAAGAAACATGCACATGATTCAATTCTATAATAGAAAACTTGGGGTCGGGTCGGGCCGACCCGAGGTATTAATCCTAAACCCGATCCGACCATGACTCAAGGCCTAGAAAATGAACACTGACCCACTCTCAGGGTTGGAAAATCCAGCCCAGCCCAACCCCTGTTCAGGCTCAGGGTAGGTTAGGGCTGACAAGGCCAAACTTGCACGCCTAGGCTCATTCCTTCTTTTAGGGTATTGCTAATGAGTGTAAAATTAGGTTTCAAATGCACCTAAAGTTACACCCTCCTTGGCAAAACCTTTTGTTTTGGGAAGGGAAATTATATATTAGTCTCTTATTCACTTGGACAGCCCCTTCTAGTATATAAAAGAGCAGTTATAAACACAATAGTGGGGGGGGCTGACCCAAGTAAAACAAAGGGCAAATAAACCGAACATATCACTTCCCTTTTGAAATACCTTTGGAAAGCTAGTTAAATAATAAAAGACAAGGTGAGTTTGTGCTGTTATCAAAACATGGTAGTGCAAATATTAGTAGCCAAAAATTAGTGAAGTGATATATCCGCCTCTTTTTTATCACTAGGAACAGCCCCTGTCAGTGTTTAGTGTTTGTGGCAATCAGGGGCATTCATTTCTTCTGACATACATACAACAGCTCCTCTTTAGCCATTGATACACTGACAGGTGGTGTTCCTGGTGATCAAAAGGTGCGGATATATCATTTCCCAAAAAATAATGTTTTTAAATTTTCTTGTCGAACTCAAGACAAAATGAGGAGTGTGGTTAATAAAACAAAAGGACTGAAGATATTATTACCCTGTCCAATAACTAATGTTGGAAATTGCAAACCATGAGAGTGTTTTCTACCCTATTCCAATGCGGTGATGTTAATGTGTTTGTTTGGGCTAAACCAAAAACAAAGTTCCTCAACACCTCATCTGCAGCATTATCCAAAATGTTAAGTCAGTCATGCCGACTTCTTTCCTTCTTTTTTTAGGCCTTTCAGGAAAGATAATGACACCTTATAAAAGTGCCCACCCTCGTGAAATCAAGACGAGTAGGACTGTTCTCACATCAGGCCTATTATTAGATGACACAGCATAAAAAGTTGCACAGTGAGAATGATCCGAACCAGACAATCAAACTTTTGGCCCCTGGCACATGGGTGGGCCCAATTTCATCTGCGGCAGGAAATGATCCTCATCTGAGCCACACAGCGGATAAAGCCTGTGATTGCATCATGCCTACGCAAGATGAGGGTTATCAGAACCATTCATCTTATGGGCCCCACTTTTCATATGGTTAGGACAAAGAAGGTTTTCATTTGTCACTGAAACAGCGAGGCCGTGTCTGGCGCAGTTACCAAAGCCCTTAGTATGATGAGAAAGACGAAAGGGACTTAAAATCATCTCTCCTCTCAGTTTCTTTAGGGCGCTCAGGCTATTTACTTCATCATACACGCCGAACAGGGAACACGCGTGGGGACAGTCATGCGAATGGACGAAAATACCCACGTACTAATTAATGCTCATACTTATAGCGTTGTGCCCGTTAATTATATGGTTCTGATCATTTATCAATGTAGAGAGAGAGAGAGAGAGGTTTTGCAAAAGAAGCCTTCACCTCTGTTTTATTTGCAAAAACAGTCTTCCAATTTAACAATTTACAAATAGAGACGTTTATAAACTAAAATAAGTGGTTTTGCAAAAGAAGTATTCAACTTTGCTTTATTTGCAAAAACAGTCTTCCAATTTAACAATTTACATATAGAGTCATTCCACCTTTGTGTGAATTTTGTAAATCCGGTCATGCTATCAATTTGTGACCAAAATACCCATGGTGGACTTTTAACTCATAAAAATACTATAATGTCCTTATATGTGAAAAGACAAAAAATGCCCGGTAAAAAGACCAAAATATCTGTGAATCTTACGTTTTGACTGAGTTGTTCTCACCGACTCGTGTCTAAACCATACATTGGGTGGGCCCCACCATTTTACCTCATTTTTATGCGGCAGGTCCCATGATCTCCACCGAAGCGGAGCCCATGAATAAGGTGGGGCCTACGATTTTATGCACACCTCAGGTTTTGATGGGCTAGGGCCCATTATTTTACACCCATGCATAAAATGGGACTTGAATGCTAGTATACATATCAAAACATATAACTGAGTGTCAATTTTTGTCTTTTCATGTATAAGGACATTTTGGTCTTTTTCGAGTAAAAAAAAATCTACCATGGGTATTTCGGTCATAAATTGACGTACGACTGAATTTACAAAATTCACTCAATTGTGAATTTGTGAAAACTCTATTTGTAAACAAAGTAGAAGACTTGTTTTGCAAAATTCCCAAGAAATAATCAAAGAAGAGACAACCCTTGAAGAAATCGTATGAAAAGTTTCTCAACCTCTACGAGTGGCTCTAGTAGTGGAAGAATGGACATATAACAAGGGAAGATGGTGGGTGTAGTAGAACTGCACAAGTAGCAAGTGGCATTTTGAATAAAATGAATTCAATGATGAGAATAATGTAATTGCGAGGAGTTAGAAAAGCATGGAGAAAGGACGTTCCGGCCATGAATATTAGTTGTCAATGTACTATGTTTGATTACATTCTAGAGTGTATGGGCCAGGAATAAATAAAACATTTGGGGCAATCTAGTAAGGATAGAATAGTAGGTTTGAAGGATATGGAGAAAGGACGTATTAGTTTCTGAATAGTCTGTACTGAGCAGGCCAATAACATTTATTCCGAATGTGATGGATCTCTTGTATTCTGCCCACAACCAGTTACTGAGACAGTTTTTCAGTCCTTGCTCAAAACTCAAAAGACGAACCAAAATAAATACAACACCTTTTCTGTTTAAATTCACAGCTTACATACGTACATAATACACATGATGAGGTAGACTATACAGAAAAAACCACTACGTTGACATCATGGCATATGAGTAAGATAGCACATGGATGTATTCATGCGCACTGTGTTAGTTGTCCATTCATTAGGAGCACAGACACGGATTGGTGCCCAACTCTGAAGAATCCCCAAGTATCCCTTTTATCTTGAATATAAATGGCAAAAGCACTCATTCAGTGTTTCGTTGCACAAATGCTAGACGACATCCATTGGAATTTTCAAAGTATAGTGAAGCCGATTCCTTGTTTGGATGCCAATATTGTATTAAACTTCCAGGAGACTCCCCAACCAGGGGCGGAGTGAGGAATCTACCTTCTTTTTTTTTTTTTTTGGCGGGGGGTGGCTGGGTGGCTGAAAATGGTTGTTATAACATGTTGGAGCCAACCATTTTGCACTTCATGTTTTGATAGGTGGGGCCCACCATCTCCCCCTAACCAATGCATTAGGTGGAGCCCATATTTTACACGTCATATTTCAATGTAGGGCCCACTAATTACACCTCATGTTCTAATGGGTGGGACCCACTATATACATATCATGTTCTACCCCGCGTCTCCATTGGATGATACCGAGCCTCCAATTTAACGGGGAATCACATAGATCGGAGGGTTAGGATCATCCTAAGGAGATGATTTAAATGGTGCAACATATTTATGTTGTAGCCCAACAGATGAACACTTTGGATCATCCTATGAAGTGGGTCGGAAGTATTTTTTGAAAAAAAAACTTTACATGTAAAATCTCATAATTACTTAGCTAAGGTGAAATCCCCAGTCCCTTATGTGGTATTTTTAGCAACATGCAGAGAGAGGTTGCCATTGAGAGAGTTACTAAAAAACCTATAATATAGGAACTTGAAACGAAATAATGCTAACTAAAGGTTTGGAAGAAAAAAAATGCCAATTTTTAGGAGACAACTTTAGAAAGAAAAAAAAGAAGCTAACAGACTTGGAAAATATCCCTAATTTGAAGGGGCAACCCTAACTTCAAGAGGGGCAAATTTAAGAAACATTGGTATTGGAGCAATTGCCCCCCTTGACCCCCCTAGATCCGCCCATGTCCCCAACATATTTCCGACATAATTATTACTTGTCTGCTCATGTGGCGTTCATGTCCCCTTCTTCTCACATTCAAACCAAATTCCACATAAGCCATTGGTTTCGGTTAGACTGAATCTTGGTTGTGCATGTGCGTCGGCCGGAACCAGCAGGAAGCTTAGCCAAAGACCCTCCTCTCTGGTTCTCCTTCTCCCTTCATATCCAAAGGGAATGAGGACTGAGTTTCTCTTCTCTACTCGTCGTGGATTGCAAAGAATCTTAGAAATAGTGCATGAGCAGGGGCTCGAGGAGGCGGCTTACTTATAGAGTGTTGAGGATCGGAATGAATCTCCTAGTCACCCCGCTTAAACAACCCCGTGCCATTAACATTAGCCAATAACCCTTCATAGCGTTGAAGTACAAATGAATAAATAACACCAACTTTAATAGCTTATGCTCTTGGAGTAATTGGTTGTTTCCCATCGTATCAGAACTATTGCCTCACGACACCTCCTTTATAATGAAAAACCATGTGCACGGCCAACCCATAATAGGGGTCACAAAGTGAGGGGTGTGGCGAAGTACAAATGATTAAATTACACTAACTCTAACAGCTTAAGCTTTTGGAGTTATTGGCTGCTTCACACACACTGTATTGTTTCTCATCAAACATCATATGGTTTTAAGTCAGTCTTTGCAAGGACCAGTAAAGGTCAGGATTAATCGTAACACATGACCTTTACTGTATAGAGATGATGGATTTTGGTGGATCTCGGACCTCTGAAAGTTGTGAGTTTTCCTTAATTTTGATTCTCAATAAAAATACGAGTTCCTGTATATGGACCCACTTGATCATGATTAACATGTGACCATTGCTTTTCCTCTGATTTGAGGAGAATTTCAGTACTACGGTTTACTAACTTTCTGAGCCGTCCGATTTAAATCTTCATTATAAATGGTTTGGATCGTCTAGTGGAGGAAGCCTATTCCTTCATTTCTCTTTTGTTAAAATAGGGCCGAAAGACAAGAAGTAGTTCTCTCTAAAAATGGCAGCTACCTGTGCTAGAAGGACCCTTCTAATCTCCTCTTCCTCTGCTTCTCTTTTCAGGTCATTCTCCTCCTCCAGACCAACTGCTTTATCTTCTGAAACTCCTCTCTTCTCTCGTTTCTCTCGACATAAGCTTCCCTCCATCTCGAGGTATGTATGTATAAATCTTTCGGGTTTATTTCTCTGTTTTATTATATATTATTGTCTCTATTCATGAATGTTTATCATAACATCTTTCTATGCTTATCATGTAAGTACTCTATATATAACACTGATTGATTCTATTTGTAATTTATCCAACACTAGTGAAAATCCCTAATTTTATCATGTAATTTCTGAAATGTCCTTATACAGATCGCATTTTTCGTGATTTATATGGTTAAACCAGTGTACCAATGTTGTTTATAGGCTTCCTGTGGAATTGGGTTGTGCTCAGTCTCTGATGCCTTTGCACAGTGTTACTGCGTCTGCGTTGCTCACTTCCATGCTCTCTTTAAAGGTTGGAAACTGGGGATGGCTTTCAGAAGGTTATTTTCCTTCTCTTCTTTTTATTCTTTTCATGCCTTATGATTCAGATTGCTCCACATTCAGTGCACACATGAACTGTGTAGAATTATTTACTTTACTTCGTAGAATTACCATCTACCATTACCTGCTTTAGAGCCTATCCAATTTTCTTTTTCCTTTTTGTGCCAAGATAAATATGTTTTTTTTTGGGTAGAGAAATGCTTTGCTTTATTCTTATTAGCTGTTTTGCTCATTTTGTTTGTTCTGCTGGATATGTCTATTCCCAAAAAATAGTGCATAGGTTGGTTGAACTGATTAGGGAATTTTTGTTATTTTTCATTTTAATAATTGAGCAAATAATAACTATAAACATTGTGGGGACATGGGTTCTTGCACCTAAGAATGATAGAGTAGAATAGCTATACTAAAGATTTTAGACCAATAAAGTTGGTGGTCTGATAAATAGAGCATTTAAATCACTTGCAAAGGTGCTTTCCATGAGGCTTCAAGAGTTATTAGAGATGGTAGTATCTCCCCATTCCTAGTAATTTCTGTGGGCTCACTTGATTCCCTTTTATAGACCTAAAGGACACTCAAGACAGCCTTGGAGGAATAAAGAACATTCTAAACCACTAGAGCTATGTAGAAGACTCTTGGAGAGGTATGGAAGTTTGTAGACTGTAGACACTAAGGGGCCGTTTGGATACGCGGATTTTAGAATCCAGGTTTTTACTTTGAAAACAGTGTATAAGAGGGTTCATGATCAAGCTGCTGTATGCTGTCCTGACATCGTTTCTTGGATTTTAAGCGAGAAATTCAGGTTTTAAAAATCTTTCCTACATCCTCATATTTCTAAAACCTGGAACTGTGGGAGGATCTGCTACTCTCTTGCTGACGGGAAGAAGGGCGACAAGTAAAAAACGACGGCTGGTCCGTTTCTTCTCTCGTCTCTTAGCTACAATTTTGAAGAAATTTCGGATTCTAAAATGGGGCCGTTTGGATACGCGGATTTTAGAATTCGGGATTTCTTCAAAATTGTAGCTAAGAGACAAGAGAAGAAACGGACCAGCCGTCATTTTTGACTCGTTTTTTACTTCTCGCCCTTCTTTCCGTCAGCAGAGAGTAGTAGCAGATCCTCCCATACTTCCAGGTTTTAGAAATCTCAGGTTGCGGGAGAGATTTTTAAAACCTGAATTTCTCACTTAAAATCCAAGAAACGTTGGACAGCATACAATACAAGATTGGTCTTTGGCATACTAAGCATCGTAGGCAAGATTACTTCCCCACTTTGCTGGAAGGTCAGTAGCAGAAGAATTGTTTGTGTTGACTCCTTTAGGCTGTCCTTTAGATTTTTTTTCATCTTTATGAATACATTGGGAGTACAATTAAGTCCCTCAAAGAGTCAAGAAGTCCATGGGCTCTAAGGACTGGGAGAATCTGAGCCTTCCAGAGAAGGAAGTTGTCATATGAAAGTTTGATGATAACAAATTGGGAAAATATAAGAAATGACGATGAAGAGTCAGGTGAAGCTATGAATTGAAAGGGATTCATGATGAAGAGAGAATAAAGGAGAAACAAGAAATATAATAGAAGTGGTTCAACAAATTGCCATTAAAAAAAGTGGTTCAACAATTTAGGTTGGAGAAAAGATGAAGGAAACCTAGAAAAATTGGGATTCAAACAAAGAGGGAAGTGTGGGAAAATTAATGAAAGGGGTGCACAGCTTGGATTGGAGGGGGTTTAGTCCAAAACTTGACTCAGGTTTTAAAAAAGTTCGTAGGGTTTGGTGATAATTTTCATGGGTTTTTAATGTTTGGGAGAGAAAGGTGCTAACGTGCACTTGTTCATGAGGAAAATTCACCAAATTAAGTAAGAATAGTAGGTGGGACCGTTTTGTATTTAAAAAAAAAAGAAGCTTAATGAGTCTGTATCTTGTATTACCAGTTCAAAATAAAAATAAAAATGAGTCTCTATCTTGTACCTCACTTAAAGTAATGCTTAAGTTTTTTAGAAACTTACCGACTTCTCCAAAAGCTTAAGTTGTTGGGGAAGGGCAGTATTTAATCTTTTATACTTTAACAAAGTTAAACGACCAAAATTTTTATTAATGGGGTTTTAGAGAAGAGGAAAGGGAGTTCATGGATATCATAAAAGCCCTAGGGTTTTGAGCCTTTGGAATAAGGAAATGGAAGTAAATGAGGGATTTGAAGAGGAGAGTAGAAAAGAGAAGTGAAAACTAGGGTTTTTGATGTAAATGAAGAATGGAAAGGAATAGAAAGGGAAGGGATACTAAGAAGAGAAACTACGAAAAAGAAGAATGGAGCGGCTGAAGTACCTTGATCATGAGGAAAGCCCGTAGATCTTGATCTTCAAGATCTCAATGCTTTGATAAAGAATCTTTTAAAGATGATCACCTATAAGATAAAGCATATAGAGAAGGGGAATAGGATGAAGTCTCAACTCAGTTCTATGCTTCAGTAATTTTAGAAATTTTGTTTACACTAGCTTTTATACAACTTCTAGTCAAATGGCTAGAATACGCCTACTCTTACAATTCGACTATTTTGTACAAATTGAATAGTCCTTGTTTTTTAGAGGTCTCTTCCCAAAGGTTATAAAATTACAAATGTCATGAACGACAGAGTTCCTGCATGGGAGGACTCTTCCAAAAGGGTTGAAAGTTAAAGTTGCATCAACCAAAGAGGCCTTTCAAAAGGATTCTAAAAGGGTTCAATGATCAAAGTTATGTGAACCAAAGGGTCCCTAGTTTGAGACGACTATCCCAGAAGGTTCAAATCGAAGTTATGCGAACAACGGAATCCTTTTGGGAGGACTCTTCTAAAATATTATATGGTCAAAGTTATGTTACCCAAAGAGGACTTTTCCGAAAGTTTATAAAGTTGTGGATTTTGTCAATCAAAGAGCCCCTCTTGTAGGACTCTTGTCAAAATGGTTCTCTGATAAAATCTAAGAGGTTGTAGATTCTCTGAATTGAAGAGTCCCACTGGTAGGACTCTTTTCAAAGGGTTCTGTAATCAAATCTAAGAGCCCTTCTTTTACAAGAATTCTTGCCGAGGGTTCTCTGATCAAATCTAAGAGTCCCTCTTCTTGAAGGACTGATGCGGATCGTAGGCCCAAGAAGAGGCATATTTGCCCATTAAAACTTTTAGGATTTTATTTCCATGTTATTTAGTTCTTAAGATTTTTATTTCCATGTCATTTAGTTTCTAGGATTATTATTTTCATATTTTAGTTTTTTTAGGCTTTTATTTTCCATGGAATTTACTTCCATTGCCTATATATAGGGATTTTAGACTTTTGATGAATCAATGAATTGAGAATACAGATTTCCTCCTATTTCTCCTCTTCTTTCTTCCCTCTTTCTCCTTTCTTCCCCTCTTTCTCCTCTACTCTTCTCTTTCCCTTCTTCTATTCTTCTTCTCTTCCTCTTCCGCTTCTCTTTTCCCCTCTTTCTCTCCTCCCAAATGCTTATATGAAAACCAAGAGTCCTATTCTAGCAAGACTCCTCCCAAAAGCCTTTTAATCAAAGGAACCATTCTTTAGTGGGTTTCTCCAAAGAACCATACAATTAAAGACTCCTATGTTGGGAGGACTCTTTAAGAACTTTACAACTAAAAGCCCATCTTACTGAAAGTCTTGTGAAGATTTGAGAAGCCTTTGTCGGATACAACGTAATAGGTCTCTCAACATAGGGTATGACTCCAACTTCATATATAAACTTCCGTAGCCATACCACCTCCTTCGCCACATTACTCGCAACAATGTATTCTGCTTCAGTCGTGGAGTCCGCTGTGGTGTCTTGCTTGTAACTTCTCCATGAAACTGCTCCATTAGCTTAGGTGAAGACAAATCCTGATGAGGATTTCATGTTGTCAACATCTGACTAAAAATCCGCATAGGTATATCCAGAAACGAGAGGACTCTGCATTTTTTAATATTTTATTTAATTTGTCAAATGCGTACACTGTAGGGGGGCCTTGTGATGGACAATCAATGGATAATCAAATGTCTTTCTTTTTTGAAAATAATGTAATTAACTACATTATTAACCTGGATTTTTATATATGTTTCCAAATTGCTAGAAGTGACCTTATTAACCTCAACCAGTCCAGATTCAACGGTATTGTAAATCCTAACACAACTGAATCTGATTCTTTGCCCAAATCCGTGACTATTCCCCGTTTTCATCTCGGTTCCCATACTTGGTCCTACATCACACGTCCAATCAGTGGACAAATTTGCGAGGGGCTCGGAGAACCCTCCTGTACGCTTTAGTTGTGTCAAGGCATTCACCCTCCAAGACTGGTGAATCCTGCTGTGTGAGAGTTTCATTAGGCAAAAATCCATGAAATGTCATGACCCCAAACCAATAACCAATGTGAAACTAGATGACAATCTTTTCTTCTTCTTTTTGGTTGAGGAATCAATCAATTTTGTAACCCATGCCTGACATTTGGATGGCGTAGTTGATGCCAAATTAAGAAGAAAAGATAATGACTGATGATGTCTGTTGAGAGAGAAAATTGAGAAAAGAGAAAAAGTGAGTTAGGGCTTCTCCCCCTCACTCATTTATTTATAATATAATAAAGAGATGTACAATGACTAAAATACCCATAGGCATATAGGCTTATTCTAACACTCCCCCTCAAGCTGGAACGTATAAATTATACATTCCTAGCTTGTTACATATATCACTAAGCTTGGAGTTATTCAATGGTTTTGTGAACATATCTGCCAACTGTTCTACAAAACGAGTGAATACAATGCGTATCTCCCCTTTCTGAATCCTCTGACGAATGAAATGACAGTTGACTTTGATATGTTTAGTTCTCTCATGGAAGACAGGATTTGTCACAATATAGATGGCTGCCCTGTTATCACAATATAACTGTGAAGGAGAGGGAAACCCAATACCAATATCAGTCAAGAGTGACCTCAACCAAATAATCTCAGTCGTAGTATGCGCCATGGCTCTATATTCTGCTTTTGCACTCGATTTCGCAATGACAACATGTTTCTTACTTCTCCATGAAACCAGGTTACCTACAACAAAGGTACAATACCCTATAGTCGATCTCCTATCCACAGGAGATCCAGCCCAATCAGCATCTGAGAACCCCTCAATCCGTATATGACCATGCCGTTTGAATAGCAATCCTTTCCCTGGAGCACCCTTCAGATACTTGAGAATTTCAACCATTGCGTTCCAATGAGATGTGCAAGGAGAGATCATGTACTGGCTAACTACCCCAATGGCGTAGGATATATCAGGACGAGTAACGGTAAGGTATATGAGCTTGCCCACAAGTCTTCTATACCTACCAGGATCTTTCAACAAATCTCTCTTCTGGAACCAATTTCACATTTGGATCCATGGGTGCAACTACTGGTTTCACACCTAGATTTCCTGTCTCTTCTAACAAATCAAGAACATACTTCCTTTGAGATAAAGATAAACCACGTGAGGAGTACGCAACTTCTATCCCAAGAAAGTATCTGAGACATCCCAAGTCCTTTGTTGCAAATTCTTTTTGTAAGAAGTCTTTCAATTTTTGAATTCCCCCTGAGTCACTGCCTGTAATAATAATGTCATCGATGTATAAAATCAACATAATGCATCTTGCTGAGGACTGATAGCTGAATACTGAGTGATCTACAACACACTGTTTGAGACCAAACCTCATAACTGCCTCACTAAATCTATCAAACCAAGCACATGGTGACTGGTTTAACCCATAAATTGCTTTTCTGAGTCGACAGACCGATGAGGACAACTCCCTCTAAGCAACATAACCTAACGGTTACTCCATATACACTTCTTCAAGTAGGTCGCCATGCAGAAAGGCGTTCTTCACATCTAGCTGGTGAAGAGGCCAACCATTATTAACGGCGAGAGAGAGTGGAACATGGACAGAAGGTATCTTCGCAACTGGAGAAAACGTCTCATGGTAGTCTACACAGAATGTCTGAGTGTAACCCTTTGCCATCAGACGTGCCTTCAGTCGAGCGATCGTGCCATCAGGAAGATACTTAATGGAGAAGACCCATCGGCAGCCAACTGGTCGAGCGCCGGCAGGTAGAGAGACAAGATCCCATGTGCTGTTGGACTGAAGAGCGCCCATTTCAAGGTCCATCGCAGCCCGCCAGCCTGGGTGTAGGAGAGCCTCATCCAAAGACTGTGATAACACAGCAGAAGACATAGACAAGACAAAGCTTTTGAAAGGGAGAGTTAGACGATCGTAAGAAACGAAATTAGAAAGCGGGTGAGCAGTAGAATGCAACGAGTACGGGAAGCGATAGGAGAGTCAGATACCTGAGGAGGAGGTAAGAAGATCTCTGCCTGTGAGGACGATTTCTCGGCTTGTGAGGGACGTGCCTGATGTGGACGATGTTTATATTGGACTGTAGTAGGGGGACGAGCTACCCTGTGAGCACACGAGTCGACCTGTCCAGAAGGGCAAGCAGGAGGATGTGCAATAGGAGTAGTAGGAATGGGAGAAAGCTCAGGAAGAGAAATAGTCACCTCAGGTTCTGATCTGACATTGGAAGAACCAGAGGAAGAGCCAAAGAATGGTTCTGATTCGAAAAATGTGACGTCAGCTGATACATACCATCGGCGCAGACGTGGACTGTAGCAACAGTATCCTTTCTGGGTGCGAGAGTAACGCAGAAAAACACACCGTTTTGAAGGAGGATCTAGTTTATCACGGCCAGGACCCAAATGATGAATAAAACATACGCAGCCAAAGACTCACGGCGTAAGGGAGAATGGGTCCTGATGTGGATAAACTATGTGAAATGGAGAATCACCAGGAAGCACCGAAGACGGAAGACGGTTGGATAGGAAACAAGCAGTGAGAATGGCGTCAGACCAAAAAGATTTAGAAACCTGCATCTCAAAGAGGAGTGTGCGAGCCACCTCAAGTAGATATCGCAGTTTCCTTTCAGCGATGCCATTCTGCTGCGACATGTATGCACAGGATGATTGATGAAGGATGCCATGAGAAGAGAGATAGTCCTGAAAGCCATCAGTAGTAGAGAAAAACTCACGAGCATTATCAGTACGCAGGCATTTAAGATTAGTACTAAATTGATTTTTTATTTCATCATGAAAATTTTTAAAAGCAGAGAAGACCTGAGAGCAGTCTTTCAGAAGATACAACCAAGTCATGCGTGAGTAATCATCAATAAAAACCACAAAGTACTGGAATCCATTATTTGACGCGACCAGAGAAGGTCCCCATATATCGCAATGAACTAATTGAAATAAACTATCAACCCTAGTAACGACTCGGGAAGGGAAAGACACTCAATGATGCTTTTCGAGTTCACAAGACTGACAATGAAAATGAGAAATAGAACTAGGAACTAAAGATGTCTGCCGGAGACGCTGAAGGGAGGGGTGACCCAGTCGACAGTGCCACTGAAAGGCATCCACGGAACTGTATAAGGCTGACGAAGAAGGGCTGCAATCAAGACGGTACAGGCCATCCACCTCACGACCCGATCTAATCGTCCTCCCAGTCGAAAAATCCTGAAAAAGACAGTAAGAAGGATAAAATGAGATAGAGCACGACAAATTTTTCGTAATTTGGCTAACAGATAATAAACTAAAAGGAGACTTAGATACACACAAAACTGCAGATAGAGGGAGATTAGGTGAAGGACAGGTGGTACCAATACCAGTAATAGGTGTAGTGGAACCATCAGCTAACGTAATGGACTGAAAATCAGATGGAAAGGAGCGAAAAGAAGAGAGCTGTGATGAGTTACCAGTCATATGGTTTGAGGCTCCTGAGTCAATAATCCAGGACCCAGAGCTAGAGAGTAACGTAGTGTGTGAACTACCTGGCTGGGCAAAGCCTGCAGTAGCCTGGGAGGCACTCTGACGAAGACGCTGGAGCTCCTCATAGTCTGCCCTGGTGAGGGAGAATGAGTCATCAGCAGGAGTAGAGGCCGGAGCAGAGGCTACTGTGTCAAATGAACCAAAGGCACTGAGGTGGGCTGATCGGGACGGGCGAAGCTCTAGATGCAGTGTATAACAAGTCTCAATGACATGGCCATCACGCTGGCAGTGGGTGCAATAAGGACCACCACGCCCACTGCCAACACGGCCACCACCACGGCCACCGCGTCCACGAGCCCGGGAAAAAGAACCACCACCTCCATCATATGCGTCAAGAGCCGAACTATTAGAAGTAGGACGGGAGGGGGTCGCGCCAACACACTGCTGGGCGCGGAAATAGACCTTGCGCAACGAAGGAATATCTCCAGAACCAAGAATCTGATGGCGCAGTTGTGTAAACTCTGGGCCAAGGCTCTCAAGATAGTGTACGACACGAATCTGTTCCCGTTGACGCCGGAGAACATGAACATCAGAGGTGGGGGCATGAAGACATCAAGCTGCTGGCATAATGAAGTGAACTTCCCATAATGGGCCTCAAGTGACATGTCGCCACGACGGAGCCGCATCCATTCAGAGTAAGTAGAGCAGATGTGAGTCAGGTTCTCAGCCCCAGAATACGTCACGGCCGTGTGATCCCAGACCTCCTTCGCAGTCGGAAGAAGAATCATAGTAGAATAAATGTCCGGAGTCATACTCTGCCATAGGAAACTCCGAATCAGCGCATCTTCCTGTTCCCAACGTGTGTATAGAGGATCCTTTAGCGAGGGAGGATCCTCGCGAAGAAAGCGTACTTTACCCCGGCCAAGAAGATATGTCTCAACCGCAACCTTCCAGGGTAAATAATTGGTTCCATCAAACTTGGCAATATTCAACTGTGGATAGGAATTTTCCACAGGTACCAATTGAGAAGACGAAGAAGAAGAAGCCGAGGGTGTGGATGAAGCACTGACCTCAGTGGTCATGCCAAGAGAAGGATCAACAATGCCGGGAGGATCCATACTGACAGGAAATGTAGACAAACAGAGAAACCACGACCCACAACAAAAAAAGATGAGAAACGAAGACATAACCAACTAATCCCGAGAGTTGATCATATGACAATATCGGGTTAGAGGACGGCTGCTATAATGTCTACTATTAACTCAGAAGATCAAATATGTTTAATCCTAAGGAAAGGACAAGAAACTAGAGAAGCCAAAGTGTTCAGCACAGAGATGAGAAGAAGAAGGCTTCTAAAGAATGAAATAGGTTTGGCTCGGTGGGAGCGAGCGTCGGTTGGAATTATGGGGAGGCTGACCTGGAATTGGTCCAAAACAGGGGACAGGGGATGCCAGGAAAAAAAAAATCAGCACCCGGGAATAAATTCCAGGAAAATTTTGGGGGGGTGCAAGTGCAAATCAGGTTTCCAAGAAAAACCTTTCCAGATTGAAAAGTTTGTGTGGGGGTGGGGGTGCAAATCCAGATTGTGGGAATTTATTTATTTATTTATTTTATCCCGGCTGAAGAGGCGAGAGAGATAAATGGGTGGGGTCGTATGGGCTGTAGGAGACAGTGGAAGTGGGCGGGTGGGAGGGCAAATCCAAGTAGGCTTCGAGTAGGACAGTAGGGGAAGGGAAACAGAGAGAGAGAGAGAGGAACGAGGGTAGGGCTGAGAGAGAGAGAGAGAGAGAGAGATTGATTAGGGTTAGAGGTTGACGGAGAAGATGGCGGCTAGGGTTAGGTTTTGGATCAAGAATCCTAAGGCTCTGATACCATGTTGAGAGAGAAAAGTGAGAAAAGAGAAAAAGTGAGTTAGGGCTTCTCCCCCTCACTCATTTATTTATAATATAATAAAGAGAAGTACAATGACTAAAATGCCCATAGGCATATAGGCTTATTCTAACAATGTCAACAGAGTATTATTGATATTTGTGGCCAATAATACTTTGTTTTTTAGGAGCTGTTTAGAGAAGCATTTTGATCTCATTGTCTGATTTCTTTATTAATGAAAAGCCGGTTCTTCTGATTTTCAGATAAATGTACTTCATACAATTGGCATAAAACACAAGCGTATGGTTTGCTTGCCTGCTACATTCATGCAAATGCAAATATTCTTGTGTTGTTGTGGGCGCATGTGACTTCTACGTGCTTTGACGCGTCAAGCGAAAAGCATGCACAGAAGCCATGTGGCATCTGTTACTTGTTCTGCCAAAACCATATATTACCTGATATGTTTTAATTTTGAATTCCAAAGTAGTAAGTTCAAATCATTTGACATTGGTTTCGGTGCCTGATAGGATTTGCAATGACACTATAACAGGGCCGGATAGCTAAATGCAGGCGCAGACAACGGCGATGATATCAGGGAAGTGTCTGCTTATTTTATCATCTTGAATTAATTCAGTTGAATTTAAAAAGAGAGAGGTGTTACAACAACAGTCTTATGTTTGTTTTGAATGCATAATGTCTCGAACCATTTTGTAACTCTGATCATTTTGTATGTTCTGCTGGTTGAGCTTCCTTTTAAGGTCATCTCACTATGGCACATTATGATTGCTTGAACATGCATCCCCCATTGTTATGCTTCTTTTTTAGAACTGTGAAATCAGATCAGTTGTAAGCCATGTTACACTGATTCTTTTGAATGGGTGATGAACCTGTCTTGGACATGCGTTGGATTCCAATACTTCAGGATTCACCGCGACACCTCTAGATATCTTTAATCTGCTTTTGATTTTTCTGAGTTCTAATGCCGCTACTTTTTTAGTATCATATGTTTTGAGTTTTATCCATCATGATAGTCAGTTTTGTTATATGGATATAAAACATTATATTTAGTTAACCTATTAAAACTTTCAATATTTTACTTGTTATAATCATATTATTACGTAAAAAAAAAATTAAAACATGAGAATTAATTAAAATATTTTGGCAAATCAACGAATCTATCTTTTTTTGAGGTTTGCCGAATCTGGCACTCGATACCCATGTCGGATTCCGACACTCGCACCTGTACTGATGCGTCATAGGTTGGATCAGGCCTGTACTATTGGTCGACTGCTGAGAAGTCTTTTCCTTCACGCACTAAGTTTCTGTTCAACACATCGATTTGGTTTTTCAATCACTGGGGTGGCTCCGTCAAATTTATTAGTGTGATGAACTGTAACATCCCTACCAAAACAAAGTTTGGATGTGCAGGTATTTGTGGGATAATTTTGTGTGGTGCTCTGCTTTGCTAGTAAAACCCCCATTATCTTTAAGAACTGGAGAGAGGGATTTTGTTCCAATGTGGTGGATACTAAACTGATCTGAAAACTAAATGCACTTGATTCTGCTTGAAGTTTTCTTCTGGTCATTACATAGCCAAAATTTGTGCGTATTGTTAACATCTATCATTTATAACTTGGATAATGAAACACATCAGTCATGAAGATGACTGACTCTCATGGGAATAGATATTACAGAGAAAGTCCCCAGAGAATTGTAATGATACCTTAAATTTTTTTTTTTTGGAATGACACCTTGATCTCCTATTGGACAGCAATTTAGGGGCTGCCACAAACAATTCTCATAAACTTGTCATGAATACCAAATTAAGGGTTAGGGTATGTATGATATTATCAAGATTAGTCCTTAATGTAATCATATGTAAGCGGGTTTCTTTTCCTATAATAAAACACTCTACAAGAAAAGCCACCCACTAATCTTCCCTTTTTTATTGTTACCCTCCTCTTGTCATTCTCTCAGTCCACTCTTCCTTTCTTTTCTCAAACTCACCTTCAGTTTTTCTCCCTCGTTCAAAGGCATCGGGTCAAGCTATGTAACATAGCTTACTTTTCGATCTTCCAAATGGATCTGTAGAGGGCAATGTTAGGATATGGAGATGACTCTAAAAGGAGTGCATAATATCATAGAACATAGAAGTTCCTCAAAGAATTGGAATGAAAAAGTTATGGTATTTGCTACCGTCCATTGCAGAAGGCATTTCGCTGATGGTGTGTTGCATCTGACAGCAGCCACAGAGGCTCACTTTTCAGCAGATGTTGGCTTCATTCATAAGGTGGCTGCTGTCAGATGCAACAGACCATCCACGAAATGCCTTCTGCAATGGACGCTAGCAAATCCCAGAAGTTATTTTTCTATCAAAGAGATCAGAGACGACCCTCAAGGGGATGTTTCAGAGAAGCTCCTAAATAATAGTAGTGAACCCCCTGATACCCTGGTAGGCAATTATATAGCAACAGAAACTCAAATCCATATCTATCAAGGAGGAAATCGATATGAAGGCATGCTTTCTGTGTAGGCCTGCCTCAAAACAGTTCTCATAAATTTGCTATGTTTACCAAACTAAGAGTCTATGATTTGATCAAGATTAATCTTTAATTTGATTGTCTGTAAGTAGATTTCTTCCCCAATAATAAAATACTCTCTTCAAGAAAATGCTTAAGCTAAGCTAGATTTAGTGTATGTAGTTTAACATGATCCAATTGCAAGATTGAGGCATGAAAAAAAGACAGCTTAAACACATCATTAGGCCATCATACTTGTATTAGTGTTTGTGCATAGTTGTGGAAAAAAATGAATTGGCAAAAGTATAAGTGGGGGCTGACATTGAAAAAAAAAAAAAAAAGGTATATGTGGGGGCAATTTGTTCAAGGGAATATGATATAATCACCTCTTTTTCTTTCTTGCGACAGCCCCCTCAAGTGTATTTATGATTACTCTTTTACACTGGATAGGGCTGTCCTAGGTAAAAAAAATGGCGAATATGTCATTTCCTCTTGTTCAATGATCTAAATCATTTGTCTGATGTTATGTGTTATGAATGGGTCATCCACCAAAATCCACCTCCATTGAATTATGCTAATCTTCCAATTTGTACTCCTTCAATAGACAATGAGAAGATAAACAGAAGGAAGACCTTCATTTATCAAGAAAACCCCACAAATTAGAAGCTTACAATTTTCATATGGGGAATAATATCCCCCCACCCAACGGGTAAAATCCCCCCATTAACGTTATTCGTTAAGTTTTAAAGGCAAAGAAAAATGTTAAAGGGTGTGAATTTATCCTCAAGCAGTGAACCATTCTCACAGAAACAGTTAAAGGTGGGGATTTTATCCGTTTGGGGGGATATCTTTTCCCTTTTCATATGGGATTAAATTTTGGCTATGTAGCCTATCCATTAGAAGGACGAATAGGTGAACGGTTTAGATCATTGTGGGAACGGTCGCTACGAATAGGTGAATGGTTGAGATCATTGTGCGAGTGGGCACTATTTATTGCTAAATACCTTTGCCCCCTCATAATTATGAGTAGCAACTAGGGGTCCGTTCAACTCAGGCCAGGTTGGGTCGGGTTGCCCCAAGCCTCAGCCCTAACCTAATCCAAAAATAAATCTGGTTGGTTTTTCCCAACCCAAACAAACCCAAGAAAATGCAAACCAACCCTACGCGAAAATTATATCGAAATTATGTTTAGGAATATCAAGGAAATCCTAAGGCCATGTTTGGCCACCATGAAAAAATATTCCATGAAATATTTGTACGGTCAGTTGTAATAGATGAGCGGCAGAGGGAGAGACTTGAGAGGGGAGCATGAAAAGCTCCGGAATCAAGAAAACTACGAATCAATTTTAAACAGGTATTTTGTTTTCACTAGGGATTTTTTTATGCTCTCTCTCTCTCTCTCTCCTCCGTGCCTCATACAATTGGGCTTACGAATGTTCCATGGAATGATTTTTCATGGTTGCCAAACATGGCCTAAAGATGTGAACAATCCGATTTTTTTGGGTTTTCAGCTCGTCTCTATTGCCCATTTTTCATGAAAATTATATCATCACAGAGAGAAATCTTGACTGACTAATAAGTTATTATTCTCACAAGAAAACACAAGAAGTTTACCATCAAAGAGACAAACTGCTCCCACCAATTTGAAGAACAACGTCAATGGCTTCAACATAAACAAGTACAATCTATATGGGTTTTCTTGACGAATATTTCGGCTAATGTTGGGGAAAAATTGGTATATACGGTACCGACCCTCACATCAACTTATTGGGGGGAAAATCGGTATATACAGTACCAACCCTCACACAAACTTACTGGAGGAAAAATCGGTATATACAGTACCGACTCTCACACCAACTTAATGGGGAATGTGTTCAATATAAGCCCGTGCAGAGATACCATCGGTACCGACCTAATTTCCCGACCATGTCTGCACAACACGTTTTGCCAAGACTACCCCTAAAGACATCGGTACCAATCCTCAGGAAAATCAGACATGACTGCGGAAATCTCACCACCAAACGGTTAATCCGGGTAACCACTACGCCAAACACGTTCCACGCGAATTCAAAAGTTCCCGCCAAGGTCACCACCCCCCATCTCCGCCTAGGATTTCAGGGAATCACGCCCTCACGATTGTAACCGCCGCCCATTACACCCCACGTGGGCAAAATCAAGGACATGACTGTTAACTTACCAACTTTTCCAAAAGCTTAAGCTGTTGGAGAAAGGCGTTATTTATCTTTTATACTTTAAATGACTAGCATCATGGAGATAATGGATCTCCTCCCCTATAAAAGAGCATTTACGCACTCAAGCAAAGGGATCCCAATCTTCTCTCATTCTCCCCATCTTGCTGGTAAGGCCTTGGCCCTCACCTCTTCTCATTGTCCTTTATCAATGCTGCCCATCCCTAACTTGAGTGTCGAAGTGGCCGCCTGGAGCCACAACTCTGGGCCCGCTGATGCTTTTTTTTTTTTTTTGTGAGCATAGGCTCCACCAGCTAGTACGTGCAGTCAGATTTTGGGCACCATCACAAATCATAAACTTTCATTAGATCATTACCTAATTCCACATAGGGATATTAATATTTTCCTTATGGTGATAGTTGTGATTATAATTCAGGCAAAGTTTTACGTACTGTGCAGTTCAGATGTAACGCTCGGTCCACATCAATAAAGCTTTTTAATTAGTAGCTGAAACTACAATTTGCACAAACGACTTGTTTAAAATGAAAAATGGCTCCACAGAATGGGCTATTAATGGAGAAAATGACCCAATCATTTTACTTACCGGGGTTGGTTCGTCAATCCCAATTCCCAAGAAGCATGTGAAGTACTAGAATGCATGTGATAGGCCTGATTGTAGGGAACATGAGATTGCCCTCAATAGTGACTTTTGCTTGTGTAGACTAGATTGCTAAGCGTACAAATTATGTAGCCCAGGGGCGATGCCAGAAATTTTGCACAAGGGGGGCAAAAATTATAGTAATTTTTTATCGATCTTAAAATTAAGATAGAAAAAATTTCTATCTGAAATTTTGCACAAAGGGGCAAAAATTATAGTAAATATAGTAAATTTTGCACAAGGAAGAGAGATAAAAATGGTAAAATTAAAAATTTTAACTTATTTTCTATCTAAGGGATGATTGGAAAGGGGGGCATATTTTTTTAAAATGGGGGTAAGTATAAAAAATATTAAAAAATAAAAGTTTTTTTTTTCCAAAAAAATTGAGGGGGGAAATTGTCGCCCTTTCCTTTAATGGCTGCCCCCAATAGTGACTCTTTATGGCTGTTTGGATACGTGGATTTTAGAATCCAAGTTTTTAGTTTGAAAACAGTGTAAAAGAGAGTCCTGATCAAGCTGTTGTATGCTATCCTGACATCGTTTCTTGGATTTTAAGTGAGACATTACTCTCTCGCTGTAAAAAACGAAGGGTGAGAAGTAAAAAACGACGGCTGACCCGCTTCTTCTCTTGTCTCTTAGCTACAGTTTTGTAAAAATCCTGGATTCTAAGATCCGTGTATCCAAACGGAAACAAAACCCCCAAGCCATCCCTGCTTTTGTGCAACCAACCACACACTTAAGGGTTGCTAAGGGTAGAAGGGATCAGGGTGAGGAAGTCTAGTCTTGGCTTCTGTAGACTCTGAAGGGTTGCTAAGGGTACGAGGGACCAGGGTGAGGAATTCTAGTCTTGGCTTCTGTAGACTCTGAAGGGTTGCTAAGGGTACAAAGGACCAGGGTGATGAATTCAAGTAATAAAACCCAAGGGATCTGGAAATTGTCAACACTAGATCATGTTAGATGCATGTGATGAAGAGATAATATCTTGGCTCGCGACCCACGAGATTGGGACAAATGGAATGTGGCATGAAAAAAAGATCGAGAGCCACGTTTAGAGTTTGACCCTGAATGGCAATGGCATATAATTACAAATTCTCCGAACATATAGTTGAAAAATTCTTGAAAATATCTTTTTAACCTTAAGTTTTTTTGTTTTTTTTTTTAAAAGCGAATTTGATGAATAATTTCTCATTTTTTATGTAAATCTTGTGAAAAATTAATACTTACAAGAAAAGACTTGAACCCTCATTCTAACCTAGCAAATGCATCACTTATTGTTTCATGTTTTTTGTTGTCTTATTTTAAAAAATGCGTATATATAATATGTGGGATTTTCTAGGCTATTTCGTAGAAAGCCATTTCGCGGCTAACTTTTTCAGGAGAGAACGGACACCTCAGATGAATTAAATGAATATGACAAAATGTTCTGCTAAGTGGCTTTTCTCTCCTGAAAAAGTGAGCCGCAAAATGGCTTTCTAGGAAATTGCCTAGCAAATCCTGTGTGTAATGTAAGAGGGATGATAGAATGAAGGGCGCCCTCGCAAAAACCAACTTCAAGGGCGCACTCATCGGTCAATTTTAAAAAAAAGTGCGTTTATGATGGTGCCAAAAAATAGTGGATGGCGCCATAAAAAGTGGAACAGCTTTAACTTTTGCTGAAATTAACCAATGGGGGCGCCCTTGAAGCTGTTTTTTTTTTTTTTTTTTGGCCAGGGCGTCCTTCATTCTATCAATGATAGTAATGTAAATATTAAAGCATATATTTATTTTTTATTTTTTTGCATTTTCTCCGAACTCATCTAAAAATTTTTTGTTAACTCTTGTAAAAATTTATCTCATCGAATTATTCTCAAACCAGTATATAGGACAAAGAGGTCCCGTGAAAGACCCTCACAGAGTCACAGATGCTTGCAAACAAGAAATTAATGGAAACTTGAAAAAGGCTTTCCTTTCTACCACTTTTCTATCAGCCAACCATTGCTATGTATTATTTTTTGACCAGTCAAAGTCATTTCCATACCTTTTCTTTGTCTTTGTCTAAGGATAATGTGAGATACACTTCGCGTAGGAAGGAAACTCTGATCGGGCCCACCCATGTGATGACATCATATAGTGGGATCCACTGCGAAGATACAAGACATAGTGCAACATCTTGTAGTAAGTACACTGGATCGTCCCCAATAGTTTTGTCATTCAGAACCTTCACAGGTAGACCTCTTGACTTTATGCATCTTCACAGGTAGACTTCTTGACTTTATATGTGATTTTTCTCACATGATAATTCACGAGGTTTACCATCAAACCAAAATGCCACTGTGCCAGAGAATTGAAGGACAGTAGCTGTGCCATCATTTTCTTGACGAGTTATTTCGGCTATACAATTCATAGAGATTTTATACGGTGCCCGACCTTGAAGTCATAGTGTAGGGTATGATAAAAGTACCACCTTTGATATTTGACCCAACAGCAGACCCTTAAAAAGTGGTGTGCTGTTCGATTAAATATCAAGGGTGGTACCGTTATCGTAGGATTGGGCCCTATATAATTTCTACAATTCATATTCTCACATATGTAGCAAGTTCTAAAGAGACAATTATAATATGTAGTTGATTATGATGGTTGTATGTCCATAATTCCAACAATCTTTACTTTCTGTCTCCAACGAGTAGCCGAAAATGCAATTTGAACGGAAAAACTGGTTCAGATTGCAAGACAGCTCAAAATCGTTTATTTAACTGAGAAACAGAGGAGGCTATTCTTCTTCCCCGCTGTGCACGTCAACCACATGAAGTCTGGTATTTTGAAAAAAAACGGAAAGGTTTTTATTACAGAGAACGTGAGATCATTTGACTGCATGTTGGAATTTGCATGTGAATAAGAGATTCTCCTAGGCATGACACCCACGAGATTGTGACAGAAGCGATTATGGATTGAAAATAGAGCCGTATTTTCGAATAATTGAAAATATATGTTCCATTTTAAAAAATTTGAATGCAGATTTGACAAATACTTCATCAATTATTCTTGCATATTAATTATTGGTAAATCTCGTGAGGGATTCAACTTTATACCCCTCCGATCTATAGTAGTTTCTGTAATGTGCAGTCCCTCAATAGATCGGAGGGTTAGGATCATCCTATGGATATGGTTTTTGGGGGCACCACCTATTTACATTGTGGTAGAACAAATGGACAGTTTGGATCATCCTATGGAGCGGGCCGTACTGTACTTTTTAAAAAATACGGGTTTTAAATGGCAACCATCATATAATCAGGCCTTGTTAATTTGGCAACCATGACTTTATTTTCTCATGGAATACTATCATAACAAGTATTGGGAATTTGGGAGAGGGGTAGGTAGAGTACGAGAGGGAGAGAACCATGTCCTCAGAGATTCCCCTAGGCACGACACCCACAAGATTGTGACAGAAGCGATTATGGCATGAAAATAGAGCCATATTTTCAAATAATTGAAAATGTATGCTCTGTACGTTTTAAAAAATTTCAATGCGGATTTGACAAAGTTTCGTCAATCTTTCTTGCATATTAATTATTTGTACCAACAGATGGGAAAGCCCAACAATAAGAATGTCAAAAAAAAAAAAAAAAAAAACTTTTTGTTGATTTTCCTAAACCTAAGGGCATGCGCATGCTCTCGTAACTTGTGATATTTTGGGGAGAACCTATTTGTTTGGTCCCGTACTTGGCCGTGGTCGGACTCTCGGTCTCCATAGCATTACTCATCTTCTCTTACTCGAAGAGCAAGCAAGCCACAAAAATTCGAGTATGTTACAGAGAACATGAGATCATTTGACTTCATGTGAAGAAGAGATGCTTGCTTGGCACGACGTCCACGAGATTGTGACAGAAGCGATAATGGCATGAAAAGAGAGCCATATTTCGAATAATTGAGAATTATTTAAAATATCTCGAATTCTTTATGTCCCATTTTTTAAATTTTTGAATGCCAATTTGACATATGCTTCATCAATTATTCAAACAAGACACTCTGGCAAAAACTGGACTTGGATTCTAATGTAGCAAACACATCAGCTAACCAGTTCATCATGCATACATTTCTTTTCTGGATTTTCTTCTAATCTTTTTTTTTTTGTCGCGGAAATTTTTTGTAAAGGCTAATATAAGTTAAATTCTGCTTACCCTGACTTAGGGTAGAGGTTAGAGGTCATGTATTCATATAAGCAGTGATTTAGAAATAATGGAAACTGAGAAATTAAACTTGGTGTGCAAGGAATGGTACTAACTAAACAATGGAGTTTCCTAATCCCATTCTAGGATAACTTTGTGAGGCAGTTTCCGTTTTGGTTTTGAGAACCGATTGTGAGTTCAAAACTGCTTATTGGACTCAAATTTAATCAGTTTTGGATTCACAATCGGTTCTCAAAATCCAAAAAGAGCACGACCTCAGTAGTCGCTATTTTTTGACCGGTCAAAGTCTCTTCCTACACAAAATACCTAAAGAATTTGCCATGAAGCATCTCTTTTCTCATATGTGTGAAAACGTTGACTTTGTTGACTGGAGGTCTACATCATAAGACCCTTGACCACTGCATGCACTGTCTTTGTACAAAGGATACTAAAAGATACACTTTCTATTAATTGGAGGAAAAAATTGGTTGGGCCCACAATTGATGTCAGATGATTTTGAGTGTTCATTTAGTGGAACCCACAAATGGAGATGTCATGCATAGCTCAACACCCGCATTATTGTATGCTCCCAAACAAATTGTCTGTCACACACAAGGATAAGCTAATTTGGGAAATCATATATTCGCCCCCATTTTTACTTGGGACAGCCACCTCTATTGTGAAAGATCAGTCATAGATACACTAGAGGAGGCTGTCCCTAGTGAAAAAAGGGCAAATATATCACTTCCCTATGTTATATATCTATGATATAGGTTGACACATAGTTGCCGGAAACTCCTTGGGCGGGTGGGAAACCCGTTTCCCCTGATACGTGTTTCATGCGGTTAGGAAACCCGTTTCCCCTAACATGAGGGAAATACGTTTCAAAAACGTTTCCAAAATATGATACAAAATTGGAGAAATGTTTCTGAAACACATGGGAAACATATGGAAAACCTGTGTAAATAATGTGTAAATGCATGATAAATGTCTGCAACACTCATAGAAAACGGATATGAAATGTGGAGGAAACATGTGTGGAACATACGAAAATCATTTTGGAAAAAACAAATCATTTTCTAAGACATTTCTCGCACGATTTTCTATTGTTTCTCGTTTCTCATTTCCCCTGTATTTTCTTTCATGCGTTTCCCGTTTTCGTTTCATGTTTCGTTTCCCGAATTCATTTCCCACCCTGGTAGACATACATGTTCAATATAGAGGGTTGCTAGCAAGACAAGATTTAGTTTGGAAAATAAAGACAAAAAATTATGTTGTGACACGTGCACAGGAATACAAGGGAGTGAGCTCGAATCCCTACAAAATGCAAAAATCACTGTGGAAATGACCAACCGTTCGTCTTTTTTTTCCAAACGAAATCTTGTTTTGGAAGTATTTTCCCTTCACTATATTAAGAACTTCATAAATGTAGATTTTCTTATAACTATTAAATATCTTGGAAATTTAAATTTCTTAATTAATAGTAGGGAAAATTATTAAAAAAATGCAAAGTTTTAGTTTTATTGTGAATCAAGGGTAGACATTTCAAATTCATAAAGTAGGGGTTTTCAGGTACGAAAATTTTGGTTTTGGGACAACAATACCCCTTTGCTTTTTTCACCCTCTTTAGAGGCTCTAATCCCTATGTTTCACACCTACCCATATCACCTTTTTTGTTTTCTTCTTCCCTGAGCCTTCCACAAGCCTTCTAACGTGAAACTCCATTGGCAAAGTTTCCAAGCTCCATTGCCATTGTAGTTTTGAAAAAAAACTCTATTGCCAACGTTTCCAAGCTCCATTGCCATTATAGTGTTGAAAAAAACTCCATTTGCAACGTGATAAAGTTCCATTGCCATTGTAGTTTTGAAAGAAAAAAACTTCATTGCCAACGTGATAAACCTCAATTTCTACTGGTTTCTGTTGGATTTCCGACGTTTGTTTCGGACTTTGTTTTCCGACGAAAACCAGTAGATTTGCCATTTCTACTGGCTTCCATTCGGAAGTCCGACCATTGGTTTGGATTTCCGACTCGGAGTTTAAGACAGGGTTCCCTAGTGGTTTTGGGGTATAAAATGTGGTTCCCTAGTGGTTCCGAGATAGAAAATGTGGTTCCCTAGTGGTTCTGGGGTATAAAATGTGGTTTCCCAGTGGTTCCGAGATAGAAAATGTGGTTCCCTAGTGGTTCTGGGTTATAAAATGTGGTTCCCTAGTGGTTCGAGGGTAGAAAATGTGGTTCCCTAGTGGTTCCGGGGTATAAAATGTGGTTCCCTAGTGGTTCTGTGGTATAAGATGTGGTTCCTTAGTAGTTTCGGGGTATAATATGTGGTTCCCTAGTGGTTCCCGGGTATAAGATGTGGTTCCCTAGTGATTCCGGGGTAGAAAATGTGGTTCCCTAGTGGTTCCGTGGTATAAGATGTGGTTCCCTAGTGGTTCCGTGGTATAAGATGTGGTTCCTTGGTCCTGGGGTATAAAATGTGGTTCCTTAGTGGTTCCGTGGTATGATGTGGTTCTCTAGTGGTTCCAGGGTATAAAATGTGGTTCCGGGGTATAAGATGTGATCTTTTGGAACAAGCTTAGATGAACCACTTGTTTGATCAAGGGTCTAGGATAATCTAATCAAACTTATGGATCCCATATTTCTTAGGTGGTACACAGGTGGGCCCCAGTGAACATAAACTATTTATTTGTTTGGCCCCTGGCAAAAGCGACCCGTGCCCATGGGTCAACCCGACCCACCCGCAAATTTGCGGGCACGGGTCTGAGTTTTAGTGACCCGTCAAAACTAACCCGCGGGTGACCCAACCAGCAAAAACACGGGTCGGGTCGGGTCAACCCGCGGGCACCCGCAAGTCACGTGGCTTTTTAAAGGGTGGTGATTTTGTTATGCTAATCTAGTTAGATTTTGTCATGCTAATCTATTTTTTAAGGGTTTGATGCCTAAATAGGTTATGGCTGGCACCATAGAATATAAATAGGTTGTGGCTAGCACCATAGGTTGATCCCAACCCTCCGATTTGAATGTTAGAGGGTTGATCACTTGATCCTAACCCTCTATAGATCGGAGGGTTAGGATCAACCTATTGAAATGATTTTTAGGGCACAACCTCTTTAGGCTGTGGGACATCTAATGGACGGTTTGGATCATCCCACGGTGCCGGCCATGCCCCCTCATCAAAATCCAGTGATAATATTTTTCAAAATAAACTACTGTTTGAATTTGCGGGTGACCCGGCCCATCTGCGGGCCGCGCGGGTCACCAAAATTCTGACCCGCAAAAATGCGGGTCATCTCCTGACCCGACCCGTGTGACCCACACCCGCATCACCCGCAGGTTGACCCGGCCCGACCCACCCGTTTGCCAGGTCTAGGTGTAGATAGATAGGACTTGCTTCCAAATTGGTCTCCATAGGATGATCTGAACCATTAGGATTATAGAGAGTTAGAATGAATGAATCCCATAAAAACAGCCTTAACAAATCAGAGGGTTATGATCATCCCGTAGAGAAGATTTTATGGCACTACATGAAAGGGCCTAGCAAGTAAATGGTTTAGATCACTGAAATAAGCAGGCCCCACTATTTTTTTCCCCTCAGATCCTCCACCGTTTGTCTAACTATAATATGGGATTTGGTAGGGACTTTCGCATGTAGGCATTTTGTGGGTGGAGTTGCATGAGAGAGCAGTCAGTATGGCAATGGAGCTTTTTCACTATGGCAATGGAGTTTTCACGTTGGAAGGAGGAAAGCTTAGGGACGAAGAAAGAAAAAGGTCAAATGGATAGATGAATAACATAGGGATTGGAACCACAAAAAGTCGTGAGAAAAAGCAAGGGGGGTATATTTGTCCTAAAAGCCATATTTTCTCACTGATAGCTCCTTTTTTATAAAATTGAATCGTCTGCCCTTTGTTCACAATATAACCAAAACTTTGCATTTTTTTAATAATTTTTCCTTAATAGTATGTGTGTGTGCATGTGTGCGTGTGTGTGTGTGTGTGTGTGTGTGTGAGAGAGAGAGAGAGAGAGAGAGAGAGAGAGAGATTTTATGGTGAATGCACTTACATGCAAGCAACGGGTGCACAACAGCGGTGCGACGGTCACTCATAATATATATGGCATTTATGAGGCAACTTCGCAGAAATTAAGCCATTCTGAGGGGCACTTTGGTAGGAGAGAACAACATCCTCAAATGAATTAAACGAATAAAAAAAATCTGCTAAAAAGTGGGCATGTGTGGTTGTTCTCTGTTGCAAAAGTGAAGCACTAAATGGCTTTCAATGAAATTGCAAGCAAATCCACACACATATATATGAGAAAATGGCTCCTGCAAACGTGTGCAGGTAAGTACAGGGTGGGAGGCATATTTTTGTGGGGATCAAAACCATTCATTTGGAAGGCCCTCCCATGGATGAGGTGTGCCCCAAAAATTAGCCCCATTGGATCATCCTAACCCAATCAAAGTGGGGGAATGGATAGATACTGTGTGTCCATGTTTCTGTCAATTTCCCCCTCCACAAATGGCAGGGTTAGGATGATCCAATGGGGCTTACGTGTGGACACGTGTGCATGTAAGCCTAGCTGAAGACGTGCTGGAATAGGGTGGGGGCCACATTTTTTGGGGGTCCAAAGCATTCAGTTGGAAGGCCCTTCTATGGATAGGGTGTGGCCCAAAAATCAGCCCCATTGGATATGTATATGGGAATTGCTAGCATCCATCGCAAAAGGCATTTCACATCTGGTATGTTGCATGTCAGACCAACCACCTCGTGAATGGAGACAAAAGCTATTGTCTTCATTCACGGGTGACTGGTTTGAAATGCAACAAGCCAACTGTGAAATGCCTTTTGCGATGGACCCAAGCTAATCCCTATATGTGTGTGTGTGTGTGTGTGTGTGTGTGTGTGTGCAATTTGCTAGGGTCCATCGCAGAAGGCTGTGGACCCCGATCCGAGGACGAGTGCGGCGAGGGACGCGAGGTCCCCACAGCAATCCTCAAAGATCTCCACAATGTGAAGGAGAGCTCTACCAGGGAACTCTCGAAACGGATGCCACCCTCACAGCATAGCATGAGTGGCGACATAAAAAGAAAGATACATCCTGATCCGGAGCCAGAGCTCGAAACCAAGATATATCTGAAAATATAACTCAGAGTCGCCATCCATGGACACGCCATGGAACCAAAACAAATGCTCTGTTTGCAATGGATAACCAGAGATACAGAAGGTCCGTGCCTGATGACGAATGGAGAAGGTCCGAAGAGCGCCCCCAATTCGCCCGAGTGCGAACACTTGGTCTCTTATGCCATTTATTATTAACCTCGAAGAGTTTTGGGCGAAAATCATATGAAATGGGAACACACATCTCCGAGAAAACGTCTATCTAATCATGCATGTCTCGGAGATGAAAATAAGCACACACAAAAGAACCGAAATAAATGCCACCTAATGACAACTAGGTTATGAGTGACAGGCCTAACAGGTGTCTAAGTTCTGGTGGACGAACGCATGCATGCTACAGCTAAAGGTATAGGGTCTGCACAAGAAAGTAAGAAAACACAACAAAATACACAATATAACAACACAACAAATCCTAAGACTCTAAATGATTAAGCCCGAGTCCTCGGATGGTCTGGTATTCATCCAAAGAAGCCTACGTATCCCCGCCTCCACGAGAATCAAGGCAACGTAGTTCTTCGCGCCTATTCTAAGCTAGGATGCCTAAGACACCTAGACCTCTATCTTAGACTCGATCTAAAAGACCGGACTAGTTATTAAAGCTTCTTGAACGATTATTTAAATTCCAGTGAATTGTAGATTTTAGGACACCCTATATGCCCTAGCTAAATGCGGGTTAGCCCTAGGCTAATGCAGGTGGTTCCTACAACCTATGTGTAACTAGGCTGTGTGCCCTAAGGAAAACAATAGGATTGCTAACGTATCCAAGACCTAGTCATCAGTCGGCGATGTGAATCGCCAACTAACCGGACGGAGGCACTCCTAGCTAGGACAAACCCCTAACTCTAAAACAAACACAAACAAGCACACAAACAATCAAACAACCTATCAAAAGAAAAACCCTAACTCTAAAACTCTCTATCTAAGAGAAACTCCTAACTCTAGAGGAAGATCCTTTGAAAACAAGATTTTAAAGGAAAAAAGGGTTAAAGCACTTATTTACAAAGTTTGGCTGGACTTGGGATATAAATCCCAAGCTGCACTACGTACCTCGGAAGAGGATCAAGCCAACGTAGTTCGAAACGAACTCTCAAACTATGCTTCTAAAAGAAACACTCAACACTTTATATTTTTTTTAAGGTTTTTTATATTTTTAAATGTTTTTGATATTTTTAAAGTTTTCAAATGTTTTTGAGTTTTAAATTTCTAATGTTTTTGGATTTTAAAGCTTTTCCAATGCTCAGGACCTTTAAATGTTTTCAATCTTAAAGGGAACACGCAAGTAATACCACAAACTAGGGCAAAGCCCTAAAGCAAAAGGGGAAACCCCGGATAAGCAACTAGCGTCTCAAAGAGACAAACCACAACACGCAAAGAAGTGTCCCAAGAACAGAGAAAACAATCTAAGATCCCAAGCAGGGAAGGCTCTATATGACTGAGTTAGTCTCAAACAAGGATGAATGACAACAAATCTAAAGGCGAACTACTAACTAACACACTAAAAAAAGAAGAGCACAAATGAGTCGGAGACTCACTAAAAACACTACCAAGAAAGGGGTAAAAATGAGTCAAAGACTCGCCAGGAGGAAGGGTTATTCTAACATGAGGCTAGGTAAGCCTCCTAAAGGAGAAACTCTCTACAGGAGACAAGGCTTGTCTCCGAGACACAAATGACGTAAAAAGGAATAAGAGACCCTGTGCATATTTGGCAAAGGTACAACACCCAACCGGGCCGGACAGCTACCTAGCCCTAGGGTGCAACAAATGTGCGACCCAATACCCATAAGGGTAGGGGTATGAAGCCAAGCCGAGTAGGATGTTCTCCCAAAACCAAACGGCGCACAAAGAGGAGGTTTAGCAAGAGAATGAGACCGGGCGGGTCTAAAAGGAATAAAAGACCTTGTGCATATTTGGCAAAGGTGAAACACCCAGCCGGGCCGGACAGCTACCTAGCCGTAGGGTGCAACAAATGTGCAACCTAATACCCATAAGGGTAGGGGTATGCTGCCAAGCCGAGTAGGGTGTTCTCCCAAAACCAAACGACACACAAAGAGGAGGTTAAGCAAGAGAATGAGACTGGACAAGTCTCCTACATACAAAGGAGGGGTATGCTACTTGGACTGAGCAAGTCCCCTAAGGATGGGCTTGGGCTAGCGCCTTCATCGCCCTTGCAAAGAGCGAATATGAATAAAATCCCGAAAAGACTAAGTAGAAGACCTTCCATACGAAAGTATCGCTTTTTTTAAAATTCCTTGAAATCAAATCATCATACGGCTAAGGCTTCAGAAATTTCTGAACCAAATCCAAGAACAATTCACAATTCCAACTCTATAGTAGCGCCGATCATATATAAATGCGAGAGAAATGAAGGTAATTAACCAAGGCGATATCAAATGAATTGGTATAGGAACACTAACAGAATAACAACCCTTGGAATAGACGAAAGAATGAAAGAAATATGGATGAAGGCAATCGAAAACATACTACAGATGGCCTTAAGATGGGGAAAACACATTCTAAAAAAAAAAGTGCATTCAAGGGAGCCCTTGGAAGGGAAAGCCTACACCAAAACTATTAGGCTATATGAATATTACCCAAGTAGAGACAAATGACAGTTTGGTCATGCAAATTTTGAGATACATAGAATCAAGACAATGACTCAAACACGCATGGATAAATGGCGATCACATCTAACCAAGACCTTAGAGGCTTCTAATTAGCACTCCCCCAACCTTGCAAGCATAAATCATGACCAAAGGATATAAAGACACGTGATAGCAGAAACAGTGTAGTGCCCTCAAACTCAAATCTCCAATAATCAAGAATTCATAAAATTAATTTGAAGAGTGCAAGATAACCCCAAGATTTTCAAAGGCATAGCAGCTAAACCTTACTCCAATATTGATTTCCACATACAACTTATCAAATAAAATGCATATAGTTCAGAGAAAACTATTGACATGGAACCCATAACCATATGACGAGCAGCGAATACGAACACCATCAAACTATTAACCCTAGATGATTCATGTACTTATAGCCACGACATGGGGCAAAGTATCAAATCTCAGCTGAAACGAAATTAACATCAAATATTGCACAAGAAACATTCTGAGCAGCCAATTTAAAACCAATCTAAGTAGAGAGTTAAATATTCAGACCATGAAAATGACAAGGAAATAGCTCAAATGAAATTACCTGAGATGAAAACTTGAGGTAGTGGCTGAGGTAGTGGGGGCAATCCAAGAGGTGGGGAAAAGAAGATGGAATCCCCGCTGATTTGATGCAGAGGATGGCTGAAATTAGGTGTGGGAATGAAATGGGTTTAGGGCCTGGTTTGGGTAAAATCTGTGAAAGATGGTGGTCGGTTTTGGAAATGGAGAAGAGAGGGAGGATATGGCTGTGAAGAAAAGGGTGGTTGATGTGGGATTCGGATGGAGGAGTGAAATTTGAAGTTGATACCGGAGATGGTGGCTCGGTGGTGGTGAGGAGTGGGTTTTTTTTTTTTAAAAAAAAAAAAGGTAAATGGAATGAAAGAAAGAAGAAGAAGAAGAAGAAGGTTGTGGTGGTGGGATAGAGGTGGAGGTGGTGCGGCTGAGATGGACGGAGGTGAGGAGATGGTGTGGCCGGAGGAAAGGGGTTTTAGGGTGCAGAAATGGGTGGAAATAAAATGGGTTTGGGTAAAAATGAGATGGGTTTGGTGGTGATTCGGATGTGGTTGCAGAGGGGAAGAAGGTGTTTGACGGTGGTGGTGGTGGGTTGTAGGAGGCGGCAACTTGGCCGGGTTCCGGCCGGAAGTTGGTCAGAGAATGGGTTTTGGCCGAAGCTGGGTGAAGATGGATGGGAAGATGAAGATGGTAACTGATAGGGTGGGTTTGATCCACGGCAAGATTGCCGGAGAAAGGGGGATGTTGCGAGGGTTTTGCCGGATTCCGGCAAACCCACCGGAGAGGATGCGAGGGCGGCTGAAGAAGAAGAAGAAGACTAAGATGGTGGCTGGGTGGATGGGCGGATGGTGGCTGCGGCTTTCTTCCCCTTTTCTCTGCAATTCCTCCTCACCCTCTCTGCTTTGCCCTTTTTCTCTTCCTCCTCCTCCCTCTGCTACTCTTCTCCTCCCTCTCCTTTTCTAGAGAAAAAATGAGGCGACCCCTTTCTCGCCCTAATTCGGTTTGGGTTTTATTAAAAGGATACGATGAATTTGACCCTCCCCACTTCTCCCCTGGACAGCCAACCATAGTGTATTTCTAATCAATCCTTGGCTAACAGGGGGGGGGCAAACAGAAAACAGGGGGCAAATATTTTCTTTTCTCCTCTAATCCTAGGCCTCTAATTTGATCTAATGGCCCTCACTCGTTGCTTGTAGAGGAAGCAACATAAATTTCCAAGAATGCCCTCTTGTACATGGGAAATGACATTTTTCACCTCCGCCCCTGAACTCGCACCTCGACACTGTCTCAGCTCGTTTGCTAGGCAAACGGGCTCGAATCGCGACGAAATTTTAGAGGGACCTTGGTGGGACACTGAGCTAGCCCAGGGTGCAATTTGGGGTTTTAATACACTGATTTGAAGGGGTTAAGCACAGAACATGGAGGTGCAGGGCACGGTCAAAATGGGGTGTCTACAAAGGCGTTTTGCGAAAGTTCTGTTACATGAGAGAGCAGCCACATAGGCTCAGATTGTGGCTTTTCATTTAATTCATCTAAGGTGGCTGCACACTCATGAAACAACCCCCTACGAAATGCCTTATGCGATGGTCCCTTGTAAATTCCAATAAATAGGACAAAATCTGAGCTATGTGGCTGCTCTCTCATGCTCTCTCATGCAACAGAGCTTCCGCAAATTGCCTTTTGTAATGGTCCCTAGCAAATCCCATATATATATATATATATATATATATATATATATATATATATATATATATATATATACACACATATGAGAAAATGGTTTCTACACACATGTGTAGACAAGTTATCTACACACTATCTTAAAATATAGTGGAGGGCATATTGTTTGGGTGATCCAAACCATTCATTTGATTGGCCCTCACATAGATTGGGTGTCCACAAAAAATCAGCTCCATAGGATCATCCCAACCCTATGATTTATGGAGGTAAAATGGACGTGCATAAACCTTCACAAATCTATCCATTTTTTGCCTCCACGGTTCGAAGGGTTAGGATGATCCTATGGAGCTGATTTTTTGTGGACACCCTATCTATGTGAGGGCCAATCAAATGAATGGTTTGGATCACCCAAATAATGTGGGCCTCCGCTGTATTTTAAGGTAGTGTGTAGATAACTTATCTACACATGTGTGTAGAAACCGTTTTCTCATATATATATATATATATATATATATATATATATATATATATATATATATATATATAGAGAGAGAGAGAGAGAGAGAGAGAGAGAGAGAGAGAGGAAAATGATTGTGAGCTTGAAGCTCATCGAGCTTATATGAGCTTGAGGGCCCAAACACATGGGTCCCACATTGTTTGTGGTGATCCAAACCATTCATTTGCAAGGCCCCATCATAGATAGGGTGTGTACCAAAACTCGGCTCCATTGGATCATCCTAACCCCTCCAAAAGTGGAGGGCAAAAATGGGCAGATTTGTGGCAAACAGTGTCTGTCCATTTTGCCCTCCACTTTTGGATGGGTGAGGATGATCCTATGGAGCCGATTTTTTGTACACACCCTATCTATGTAAGGGCCTTTCAAATGAATGGTTTGGATCATCCTAACAATGTAAGCCCACATGTGTTTGGGTCCTGAAGCTCATATAAGCTATATGAGCTTCAAGCTCACAATCATTTTCCTCATATATATATATATATATATATATATATATATATATATATATGAGGAAAGTGTTTCTACTCGGTCCCCTAGATAAGCTTATCTACTCCTCCCTTTAAAAAAATACAGTGGGCCCACGCTGTTTGGATGATCCAAAGCATTCATTTGATAGGTCTTAACATAGATAGGGTGTGCCCAAAAAATCAGCACCAAAGGGTCATCCTAGCCCTTCGTTTTGTTGGGCACACCGTGTCCAAAATGGACGCATATAAACGTGGACGTTTATATGTGTCCATTCTGGGCACCACAAGGCACTACAAAACGAAGGGCTAGGATGACCCTTTGGTGTTGATTTTTTGGGCACACCCTATCTATGTTAAGACCTATCAAATGAATGCTTTGGATCATCCAAACAGCGTGGGCCCACTGTATTTTTTTAAAGGGAGGAGTAGATAAGCTTATCTAGGGGACCGAGTAGAAACACTTTCCTCTATATATATATATATATATATATATATATATATATATATGAGAATAGAGTTCCTAAGGTGTCACCTCATATAGCTTATATGAGGTGGTGCTCACAAAACATAAGGGACCCACATTTTTTGGGTGATCCAAACCACTCATTTGAACGGCCCTTAGATGGATATGGTGCCTACAAAAAATCAGGTCCATAGGATCATCCTAACCCTTCCATTTATGGAGGTTAAAAATGGGCAGATTTATGGAGGTTTATACCCATCCATTTCAACCTTCACAAATGGAAGGGTTAGGATGATCCTGTGAAGTTAATTTTTTGGGCACACCCTATCTATGTGAGGGCCTATCAAATGAATGCTTTGGATCATCCAAACAAAGTGGGCCCCTTATGTTTTTAAGCGCCACCTCATATAAGCTATATGAGGTGACACCTTAGGAACTCTATTCTCTCTCTCTCTCTCTCTCTCTCTCTCTCTATATATATATATATATATATATATATATATATATATATATATATATATATATATATATATATATATGGGAAAAGTGAGCGTACTCGGTCGAGTAGATAAGCTTATCTACTCAGTCGGCTAAAAACAGTGGGGGCCCACATTTTTTGGTTGATCCAAACCATTCATTTGAAAGGTCCTTACCTAGATAGGGTGTCCACAAAAAATCAGCCCCATAGGATTATCCCAACCCATCCAACAGTGGAGAGAAAAATGGGCAGATTTGTGGACAAACTGTGTCTGTCCATTTGCCCCCATTTTCCCTCCACATTTGGATGGGTTAGGATGATCCTATGGGGCTGATTTTTTGTGGACACCCTATGTAGGTACGGGCCTATCAAATGAATGGTTTGGATCACCCAAACAATGTGGTCCCCCACTATTTTTAGCTCGACCGAGTAGATAAGCTTACCTCCTCGACCGAGTACGCTCACTTACACACACACACACACACACACACACACACACACTAGTAAAAAATCTCGTGCGATGCACGGGCCGACAAAGAACTGTACAGACCACATCATAGGTTGATCGAAACCGTCCATGTGATGGAACACAACATCAATATGTTGTGCCCTTAAAATCATTTCCATAGGCTGATCCTATCCCTCCAATCTATCGAGGTTTCCATAATATGTTGTTCTTCCTAAGGTGCTCGGAATTCGTAAATATTTTTAAAGGTGTCTCGAATTTGTAATATCCTCAAAAAATTTATAAGTAAAAGTAGTTTTTTTCGTAATTGTCATATTTCGACACCTCTTCTTTGTAGTTTATTCTGTAATTGTCATATACAGGTACCTGTTTCGGTACTTTTCTCGTAATTTTGACTTTCAAGCACTTTGTCGGTAATGTTCCTCCAAAACTTTAGTACCTAATGATTATTATTGCTACATTCTTTCGGTACTTATTATTGCTAGCCACCTTTCAAGAAATAGTATTTCCATGCAGTTTTCACCACGTCTAATAAAACAAATCTCTAAACACATACAATTGCAAAGGATGGGAGAGACGTAGCCTTTAGAGAAGGTGGCTAGCAAATAATGATTCAAAATTACAGTAGACGTGTTAATACCACCGCTTTTTCAAATAATTCCAAAAATTCAAACCTTTTCTCTTCTACTATATACCCAATCCGTAATTTTGCAAAGAAAAAACGTCACTATGTTGACTTTGTCCACTTTTTTTTTATTAAAAAAGCATAAAGGAGGGGGTAGGAGTGAAATTATGTGGCTTTAATGAGTGCCTTTGTTAAAAAGCATAAAGGAGGGGGTAGGGTTGAAAATATGTGGGTTGAATGGGTGCCTTTGTTAAAAAAAGTCAAAAAAGTGATGTGTAATTCTATTAGAATTTTGGAAGAAATTCCAATAATTCTCTCCTTTTCTCTTCTGCTATATAGTATACTGGTAAAAAGAACCTCGTGCGATGCACGGGCCGACAAAGAACTGTACTGACCACATCATAGGTTGATCGAAACCGTCCTTGTGATGGAACACAACATCAATAGGTTGTGCTCGTAAAATCATTTCCATAGGCTGATCCTAGCCCTCCAATCTATAGAGGTTTCCATAATTAAAAAAGCATAAAGGAGGGGGTAGGATTGAAATTACGTGGCTTTAATGGGTGCATTTGTTAAAAAGCATAAAGGACGGGATAGGATTGAAAATATGTGGGTTGAATGGGTGCCTTTGTTAAAAAAAGTCAAAAAAAGTTTAGGCCGAAATTTTCGGCAATTTCGACCGAAATTTCAGAAATTTCAAAATTTCAGTGGTCCAAAACCGGAATTTTAAACCATGCTTACTACCATATTTTGATAATGGCACGGAATCACATACTGGTTCCATTGCCTGATTGTGGCAATCCAAACAAAGGCATAAATCATTTTGTATTTCTTGAATAGAGTGGGAACATCCAAGTAACAGCGATGGTTTCAAATATATATAGTGCTAATGTCCTCACTACCATATTTTATAATGGCACTACTCACCGTATTTTTATGATCGTACTCCTCAATTTATTAAAATGTACGGTATGGCCTGTACCATAAGATGATCCAAACCGTCCATTAGATGGGCCACTGTCTAAATAGGTTGTGCCCCGAAAAGAATTTTCATAGGTTGATCATAACCCTCCGATCTATAGAGGGTTATAGGTTCATCCAAACCGTCCATGTGATAGAACACAACATCAATCGGTGGTGCCCGTAAAATCATTTCCATAGGCTGATCCTAGCCCTCCAATCGATAGGGGTTTCCATAATTGTTGTTCCTCTTCAGGTGTGCGGAATCTGTCAATATTTTGAAAGTTGTCCGAAATGTGAAATATCAAGTAGTTTTGTTGTCATTGTCATATGTCTTCACCTCTTCTTGGTAGTTTTTTCCGTAATTGTCATAGACAGGTACCCGTGTCGGTACTTTTCATATGAATAAGACAAAGAAATTGTGAGAAAAGCATAGACATCTAATAGAGACGTAAAATATCAGGGATATATTGACAATTTTACCCTCAAATAATTTCTCATAGATATAGATGTTAGATAGCAGAAAGGGGTTAATGGTAAAAGAGTAATGCTAACGTGTAAATCTCAGATAAAAAGAAAAGAAATTTCTTTTTCCTCCTGGTATATTGTAGTGTGTGTGTGTGTGTATAGAGAGAGAGTTAAGTGAAGCTACACATACGTGTAGCTAACTTAGCTACACCGACGGCTTAAAATAGAGTGGGCCCACATTGTTTGGGTGATCCAAACCATTCATTTGATAAGGCCCTCACATTGATAGGGTGTGCCCAAAAAATTAGCTTCATTGGATGATCCCAACCCTTCAAACTGTGAAGGCAAAAATGGACAGATTTGTGACGGTTTTTATACGTCCATTTTTCCTCCACAAATCGTAGGGTTGAGATGATCCTATGGAGTTGATTTTTTGGGCACACCCTATCTATGTGAGGGCCCATCAAATGAATGGTTTGCATCACCCAAACAATGTGGGGCCCACTGTAGCTACACTTTTCTCATATATATATATAAGGGAAAAGGTTTCTTAGGTATCGCCACCCTGAGCAGCCCTCTAAATACCCTGTCACCCATAGTTGGTTGACTCGTCCACCCCATTAGTTTTGTAGGTTATAGGTAGGATTATGGTTATGGTTAGGGTTATTGGTTATCGTTATAGTTATGATTAGTGGAGGTTTTCAAATGGATGGCTAGTAATTATTTGGGTTATGGTTATGGGTTATGGTTTGTTAGGAACGCATAATCTATGTGAGGTTCTATAGAATGATTGGGTTGGATGAGTGAAGCTACATGGAGATGGTGTTTTATAAAGGGCTGCTCACTCTGCGCGATATATATATATATATATATATATATATATATATATATATATATATATATATATATAGAGAGAGAGAGAGAGAGAGAGAGAGAGAGAGAGAGAGGAAAGTGTTGGTGAGCTTAAGCTCACCAAACTTATGGTGAGCTTAAGCGCCCAATCACATTGGGGCCTACTTTGTTAGGATGATCCAAAGCATTCATTTGAAAGGCCCTTACATAGATGGGGTGTGTACCAAAAATCAGCTCCATAGGATCATCCTAACCCCTCCATTTGTGGAGGTAAAAATGGACAGACATTATTTGTCCACAAATCTGCCCATTTTTGTCCTCCACAAATGGAGGGTTTAGATGATCCTATGGAGCTGATTTTTGGTACACACCCTATCTATGATAGGGCCTTGCAAATGAATGGTTTGGATCACCACAGAAAATGTGGGACCCATGTGATTGGGGCGCTTAAGCTCACCATAAGCTTTCCTCATATATATATATATATATATATATATATATATATATATATATATATATATATATATATATATATATAGGGGAAACGTTTTCTGCCTTTGCAAGAGCTCAAAAAATCATGTGGGCCCACATTATTTGGATGATCCAAAGCTTTCATTTGATAGGCCCTTACATAGATAGAGTGTGCCCAAAAAATCAGCCCCATAGGATCATCCTAACCTTTCGATTTTTGGAGGTTAAAAATGGACAGATTTGTGGAGGTTTATACCCATCCACTTTAACCTCCACAAATCGAAGGAGTAGGATAATCCTGTGGAGCAGATTTTTTGTGCACGCTCTATCTATCTTTGGACTATCCAAATGAATGCTTTGGATCATCCAAACAATGTGGGCCCATATGTTTTTTTGAGCTATTGCTCTGATAACTTATCTAAGGTATCGCGCAGAAAACGTCCCCCCCCCCCCCACACACACACACATATATATATATATATATATATATATAGAGAGAGAGAGAGAGAGAGAGAGAGAGAGAGGGCGGGCGGGAAGTGATTGTGCGCTTGAGTGCAAAAAAACAGATGGGTCTCACATCTCTAGGGGTGATCCAATCCATTCATTTGCAAGGCCCCAACGTAGATAGTGTGTACCAAAAATCAGGTCCATAGGATCATCCTAACCCATCCAAAAGTGGTGGGCAAAATGGACAGACACTATTTATCCACAAATGTGCCCATTTTTGCCCTCCACTTTTGGAGGGGATGATCTAATGGACCCGATTTTTGGTACACACCCTATCTATGATACGGCCTTGCAAACGAATGGTTTGGATCACCACAAAAAATGTGGGACCCATGCGTTTGGGCACTCCAGCACATATAAGCTTATTTTTTTAATTTAAATCGATAGTTTTTTTAGAAAAATGAAAAAATTCTTCATTTTCTCTTCTGCTACATAGTGTGTGTAGTTTTTAAATACTTTACCTCGACTATACTAAAGAAAGGCACATAACCATATGAGAGAGAGAGAGAGAGAGAGAGAGAGAGAGAGAGAGAGAGAGAGAGTGAGTGTGAGTGTGTGTGTGTTTGTTAAAGGAAGACATTTTAGGATTTATTAGGGTGAGAGATGGTTGGTGGGTTCCCTCCACCCCCAAACTTAAGAAATCGATTATAACCACCCATCCACGCCCAAACTTAGGCCCTGTTCATTTTAGAAAAATGAAAATATTCTTCCTTTTCTCTTCTGCTATATAGTGTGTATATATAGTTCTTAAATACTTTACCTTGACTATACTAAAGAAAGGCACAAAACCATATGAGAGAGAGAGAGAGAGAGAGAGTGTGTTAAAGGGAGACATTTTAGGATTTTATTGGGGTGAGAGATGGTTGGTGGGTTCCCTCCACCCCCAAACTTAAGAAATCGATTATAACCACGCATCCACGCCGAAACTTAGGCCCTGTTCATCTCAGATTGTGACCCCCCCCCCCCCCCCCACCCCCTCAAAATAATAATAATAATAATTGTTAGATGGGTCGTATAAGCCCTAGGCAAAATCATTATGCGCAGCGGAATCAAATCACATAGAATAATTAATTTTGAATTTTGCCCGTAACCCAGGATCTAGGAACTATATGATTTGATGGTGATAAAAATAAACATAATTAAAATACCTTGATTGATGAAGTTACGAAGAAGATCGTCTGCTTGATCTACTCCCCGAATCGTCACGAACGAACTCTTCGTCGCGAATGTTGAAAGTTGATCCGATGGGATCCTTTGATTTTACACAAGGGATAGAACAACCTTTGTTAATCAGATCATATTAGATGGGAACTTCGACCAAGCTTGAGAGTAGAAGCAACAAAAATATAGCCTCAAACGAGATCCCAATATGCCACAACGACCAAAACTTGGGACGATAAGAACAGGCAACACCTAATTGATGAGATGAATTTCAACCTCCAAGAAGAAGTTGAATTTCAACTAGGAAGCCAAGTAACTGATTAGGTCACCAAGAATATTTACCAAAGTGTACCGCTAAAAACCAAAAACGTAAGATAGAGTTCCCACAATAGCAGCATGCATGGATTTTTATAAGCCTGGGACAAATGTCTTCATTCCAATCAAACTCTAAAAGAGAATGAGAGAAATCTGACTTCTCTACTATGAACCGAGATAAAGTTGCAGGAGATAGAGATATGAGAGTCCTCCAAAAACTCTTTTTCATAAGTATATCAAATCTGGGTTTTCTTCTTTTGTAGATAAAGTGAGAAATAGTTGGCAATATCAAGTCGTATAAAGGGGCTGCCAATATAAAAATTGAGACTCTCCTTAAAGTGACCAATTCCGCCCACCACCCTACTACTAATTTCCAGTTCTTATTAAAATCCAAAACAGTAAGGAGCACTAATTTCCAGTTCTTATTAAAATCAAAAAACAGTAACGGCCACTCCTTCAACACCTCCTAGCATTAGATAGGATCAATTTACGTGGGGCCCATAATTTGTAGAGAGAGATGGGCACGATTTCAAGTAGGAGAAAATTTCATGTCAAGAAATTGCATTGTTTTAGGGCACTAACTCTAACAATAATAATAATTAAAATAAAAATAAAAAATAAAAAAATTGCTGATTTTCAGGATTGATCCTAGCTAACAGTCATCGCCCACATGGTGAGAATCACAAGAGGCAACCCCTGTTGGCCACAATTTAGCAAGGCCCACAAGTGTATTCGGGTTACAAGTTTTCTACTCACTTATCATTTCTCCAAGTCCAAAACGAGCATGGCCTTAGTGTTTAGCAAAACAAGCTTAGCCCAGTTGTACGCCTACCTAATTGAAAGTGGATGTTCTATGTAGGGATAGCAAGCACGGGTTTATTTTTATCCTTGGATAGACTCTGCTATCTCCTCTAGATTTTTGTTCTTGGATAAAATATCAGCAGATCAAACTTGTGAACTACATGCATGCGTCATTTTAATGACGAAAGCAAGAGCACGTAAAGCCTACGGTCGCGTAGACCCCACTCAGAGTGCATTTTCAAAGAAGTACTTCCATGTTTGGGCGTTCACTTTCAAAAGTAATTCCTAATTTTGGGACAAGTAACAAATTAAAGGAATCATAAATGTTTATAAATACGACTTATCACAGTGGATCCAATGAAAGCACCGTTGAGCTTAATTTTTGCATGGGAACCCTTCAGTTTAGCATTCTTCTAATCTTTTAAGTAAAAGATTTTGAATTTAAATATAATTATTTGAAACAGGTTTTAAAATGAAATAGTTAATGGATTCCAAATAGGCCTCAGCGTGACCCATGTGAAGAAAAAATGATTTAAATAAAATAATCTTATTTGGAGATAAAGGTTGAATTTTTGTGCCGTCCAGAAAATATTAACCTCTAAGGCCCTGCTCGTTTTAGATTGTTGCAACCGATTGTGGGCCCAAACCCTTTGGACTCTCCCAATAGGTTTCGGCCCACAATCGGTTGTAGTCTAAAACAAACAGGGCCTGAGCTTTCAACATTACTCAAAAATAAAAATATTAGGACACGATTAGCAACTATGAAAAAAGAAATTTGCCTTGGAAAATGAATTTTCCGAGTTCATTAGTTCTGTTGAGAAAATCCGCCCGACAAATCCGATCCGATTGCGCACAAATTAAACGGAAAAGTAAAAGTAATAAATCAACCCACAAGATGAACACCAAGATTTTACGTGGTTTGGCCAAGCCTACTCCATGGGCGAGAAACACGATCTTCCACCATGAGAAAAAACAATATACAAGGATTACAATGGATTAAACCCAAAACCCGCAATCCTTGCTTCTCAACCCAAGACCGTACACAAGAGATTACCCGAGAAAATTCCCAAGAGAAAACCCAAGAAGGTACCCCGAGAAGAAACGCCAAGAAGAAAACCTTTCTCTCTCTCTCTCTCTCTCTCTCTCTCTCTCTCTCTCTCCTCCTTGGGGCAGCCGAACACACCCCAAGGCTACCGCTACTCTTGCAGTCTCACACATGCTCGAGTGAACAAGAAAACTTTATATATTTAGGTTATTCTCAAAACCTAAAACATGCATTTCCTATTTCTCCTCCATCGCACATGGTGGGGAAATAAGGCAACTTTCCCAACAATCTCCACCTTGGCTTATTTTCCAGCCGCTTGAAGATTTTCCATTGATGTCGCCACTGGTCCGCTATCGCCGCAAACCACCATTAGCCTTTCAAAGTACCAGCTACACATCCCTTGAATCATCCTTGGTTCTGATTCCTCCCGATTCGATCAACACAGCCAATGCACATGTGTAGCTGCCAAACCGTTGACTCACCCAGTCAACCCTGGAGAGGGATTTAGATCAATCTTCCCCAACGCAGGCACTGCCATCATCTCACCATCGTCTGCAACCTGAAAACTCGTCCCTGAACCAATTGCAAAAGTGACCCTCTGCATGCACGCGCTACCACCCCGTTTCCAATTAGCCATCGAGATCTTAAGAACACTAGTCACCGTGTCCCCGACCAAATGATACAATCCGCCCACTTCTCTCCTTTCATCAGAACCATACAACCGCGTGTGATTTTCATGGCTCCACCTGCAACTAAAAACCTGCAACCCCTTGAGTCCAACCGGCCAAGTGATACTAGATTCCTTCACATCTTTGGGACATACGTCACACCACCCAAAGTATGAACCACTCCATCAAACATTTTGATTTTCACCGTTCCAACTCCCGTGGCGTCACAAGTAGACATGTCACCCAAGGACACTACACCCACCCTTGTCTCATGGAACGTATCAAAATATTCCCTCCTGGAACATACATGAACAGAGCATCCTGAATCTAAAATCCACTCATTATGAGGAGAAGTGTGATTACCTGTGGAGACTGTGAGAATGTCTCCAAACTCTTCGCTCTGCTCATCCGTTACCGCCACCACAGTATTCATAGCACCATTGTCCGCTTCGTCAGCTCGCTTCGGACAATCGCGCTTAATGTGGTCATATTCCTTGCAACGGTAACATTGCACACCCTTTCCGCTGGCCCTAGATCTTGACCTGCCTTTTTCTAATCCGCTGTCAGACGACCTTCCTCTTTGATTCCCACCATGAACAACCAACCCGTGCTCTTCAATTCCACCAAGAATAGGTTTCTTTCGCATCTCATTTGATAAAAGCGCCGCCGTGACTTCCTCAAACTTTATTGTATCCTTACCATACAATAAAGTCGCCACTAGGTTGTCATTCGAATCAGGAAGATAAGCAAGAAACAAAAGGGCATTGTCTTCTTCCTTCAACTTTTCGTCAACCTTGTGGAGTTGATCCACAAGCCCGTTGAACACTGTAATGTGTTCCAGATTGTTGAAAGAGAGATTAGAGAGAAAGAGAAAGTGAGATGGGCATCTCCCCCTCACTCATTTATTAATAATAATGAAAAGAGAAGTACAATGACCAAACTGCCCATAGACTTGTAGGCTTATTCTAACACTCCCCCTCAAGCTAGAATGTATAAATCATACATTCCTAGCTTGTTACATATATCGCTGTGGACCCCAATCCGAGAGAGGCGGGGGGACGTGCCCCCAGACGAGTCTCAGGATCATCCACGTGAAGAAGAGCCCCACCAAGGAACTCTCGAAAGAGTTTCCCTCACAGCATGAGCGGCGATGTAAAGTGAGATACCTCTCGATTCGGGGACCAGCCCGGATTCGAGACGCACCTTAAACAAAGAAAGAGTCGTCATCCAAGGAAGTAGGCCCTGAATCCCATGATGTGCTCTATCGCAACAGATAACCAGAGATACAAAAGGTCCGTGCCTGATGACGAATGGGGAAGGGGTTAGGCGCCCCCAATTCGCCCAAGTGCAAGCACCTGGTCTCTTATGCCATTTATTATTAACTTTGAAGAGTTTTGGGCAAAAATCATGTGAAATGGGAACAATCATCCCCGAGACAACGTCTATCTAAGCATGCATGACCCGGGGATCGGCAAAGAAAGTGAACATCCAAATCCTAACTCATCGCATCTAATCCTAACTCATCACATCTAAGAAAGCAATAAACAATCGCATGCATAGCTACAGCTAAGCAGATAATGACAGATATAATGAGATAAGGAAAGCAAATATCTAAGTTTAGACAGATAATCAAGCTAAGACGAACGGATAAACGCTATAGCTAAGCAATCAAAGCAGTAAAGTAAACACACTAGCATGCGAGCCTATGCAAGAGATAAGAGTAAGAAAATGGCAATCGATCGCACGCTTGAAGAACAAACAAACTAGAATGCATGAGAAATCTAAGATAAGCACACAGCAAGCTAAAAGGTGTAAGAAAAAAAAGAAATCGAAAAATCAACGGCATGTGAGAACCAAAAATGCCAGGGGAAAGAAGATGGAACACACAATAGGCTCAGAGGGCGATTCAAAAGGAATCAAGCCCAACGATCCTAATCTGCTGAAGATCAGACAAGTCTCGCGATCGTCATGACCTATCGTTGGGCTCCGCGAGGACAATCCCTGTAAAGGGCCTCGCTACGTCATCACCCGTCCCAAAACCCAATAAAACGTCAGAAAACCGATGAAAATTGAAAAATCACGATGAAAACCGAAAATGGAATGAAAAGAGGGCTCCGAGTGACCTGGCAATCACCATCCTTGCCCATTTTTGCTTTTGTTTTGAAATGTTTGAAAATATTTATTAAACAGGTTTGACTGAACTTGGGTGGACCCAAGCTACCTACGTACCCTGCGGAGAGGGATCAAGCCAACGTAGTTCGGACGAAAAGGTGAGAAATATTTGTAAAATGGTATATATAAATGGAGATGTAAAAAATGGTGACTGGACTCAGGATGCCAACAGCACGCCTGAGCTGCCTACGTACCCCTCAGCTAGGGATCCAGCCATCCGTAGTTCGGACTAGAATTTCCTAACTACTCCTAATGAATCTTGATTTTTGAGATTTTTGGTTTTTAGATGTTTTTGAAGTGTTTTTGAATTTTTGACACAAGATGACAGAATCCTATCATCATAAGGGTATGACAGACTCTTGACATCCCCACAAAGGTTGGACAACATCCTATGCTTTGCGGGGAGGAATGAACGGAATCACGACTCTGCAAGGGTTGGACACCATCCTATACCTTGCAGGAGCGGATAAAATCACATGACTTGATGAGGGAATGGACAGAATCTTAACCCCTATGATGATAGGACAGACTCCTGAAAGACTGAAAGACTGACTCCTATGCTGAAGACTGACTCTGAAAGATGAAAGGACGGAATCCTAAACTTTATGAAGGGATAGGACAGCATCCTAAATTCTACAAGGGTAGGACAGACTCCTAAACCCTAGGATGGCAGGACAGACTCCTGAACTCTCTAGGACAGACTCTGAAGAGGAAGAAATCCCTTAACCTGCGAAAACTCTAAGGCAGGAAGGGAAGGGGTTGGCTCAAGATACGTTCCGTCATAGCCTAGACCCGATAGAAAAATTCTGAAATCGATGGACAATATGGGAACCCTGAGATCTAAGGAAAAATCCTAAAAACTAAGAGAAGCCTCGAAAGGGAAGGAAAGAGAAAGATAATGGCGCTCAATAGCAGACGAATCCGGCATATGGGACATCTCTTGAAGTGGAAGAGGATGTCATTGACCTCACTTTTTGTGAGAAAAAGGGGAGATAAAAGTACAAGCACAGGGCATTTTGACACAATATCCGCTTTGGACTGCCTTGAGCAAAATAGGATTCAATACAGGTTCTACATTTATGAGCCCGAGACTAATGAAAACGACCAACATATTCATATATATTTCTTAAAGAATATATACCATTAATCAATGTGACCGAACCCGTGCTCCCCAAAACTAAAATTATAAAATCAGCATAAACAAAAATGAACAAGGGCTGAGTCACAAACGGCATGGGCTGAACCTGTGCTGAAACAGGGGCAGCAATGAGGCCGAATCTGTGCTGAAACATGGGGCTGAAATAACTAAATGAACTTACACCACCAGCCCTCTATACTTTTTCCACAACATCAGATGCCACATTATTCAGAAATTAACATGCATGTACTTAGATCAGATACCGCTCAAACAATGACCAATATAGAAATCCAAATGTAGAAGAATCAGTTATCATTACCTAAAGCATGTGACACACTGAACAACTATAAATATAAAATATATATGAAGGAAAACTGAAGCTGACTCTAGCAAAGCTTAAATTAGCAACTACCTCTTAAAGGCACCATTTTCTTTGAAATAGGCTCTTAAAATAGAGAAAGAGATGTACCTGTTACGAGCCAATTTTAGTATCATGAAACAAATCAGCTGCAGAAAATGATATTTGATTGCAGAAGCAATCGAATTTTCCAACGAGGATCAACTCAGTAAGCTTCCAAAATTTTCCTGCTTCGTAGCTCTGAGAAACAATTACGGCATCACCTTCTTTAAGATAAGAAAATGCTCTAATATGGAGATGATATTCCGATTTTCGTGAAAACCCTCAGATCTGCTAGCTAAAAAAAATCAACATCTAAACTTGAGGCCAAAAGGAAAGAAAAATCTGAAGACCTCTAGCTCTGGACCTAGATTTTTTTCGCTGAAACAAGGACCGTATCTCTTGCTATAAAGAGGCAGCAAGAGTTAGAAAGCTAAAGGAAATGGTGAACAAGGAGATCATACACTCAGACGCCTAGCCGGAGCTCCGGCAAGCTCGCCGGTGATGGCTAATCAAAGAATATGAGAACGAAAGGTTAGGGTTTGTCTGGGGTTTGAAGCAAGATAACAAGGAGAATCAATAGCTGAAATAAGGAAGAAATCAAGAGAGATAAGGCGAGATTAAGATGAAAAAGGTGCTTGCAGGAGAAAGTGAATTCGCCGGCCGGAGGTTTTACCGAAGAAGATGATCGGGAAAAGGAGTGAGATAGAGGTGGCTGTGAAGTGGAGGGTAGAGATGGGGGTTATGGAGGCTCGGTGGAAGAGGCTTGGTGGAGGTACGGCCGGAGAAGAGGAAATGGATGGGGTGGCGGTGGCCTGTCGGATTCCGGCAAGCTTGCCGGAATCAATGGGGATGTTGGTTATGGGAGTGGAAGATGGGTTTACAAAAAATGGGTTTTAGATTTAAGAAAATCAGGGAGAAGGGGTTCGGTGGCTGGGTTTTTGGGTTTTTTTTTTTTAAATGGGTTTGGTTTCGGAAATGGGTTTTGGAATGGGGTGAGAGACTTGGGGTTTAATGGGGGTTGGGAAAAGCAATGAGGTGGAGGAGAGGGTTTGGGTGGGGTTCGGTGGCCGGCCGGAGTTGGGTGGGTCTTAAGAGAGGGTTTAATGGAGAGTACGGTGAGATGGGTTCTGGTTTAGATGGTGTGGTAAATATGGGATTAGAGGTTTGATGGAGATGAAGGTGGAGGATGGTAGATGGAGGTGGGATAGGCTCGCCGGATTCCGGCAAGTTTGCCGGAGAAGATGGATGGTGATGGGTTTGAGGTTCTAATAATAGAAAAATGAAAGATGGTGGTGGTGCTGACGGTGGTGGAGGGTTTCTGGAATGGGTTTAGGCCGGCGATGGCGGCTGCAACGGTGGAGAAGAAATGGGTTTTTAATGAGGGTTGAAGACGATGGTGGTGTGGATGGGGGAGTAGAACCGGATTCAAAGGTTTTGGGTGGCTGCAATGGAGGAGGTGGCCGGTGAAAAGGAGAAGAGGAAGGTGGTGGTGGAGGGAAATGGGTTTGGATGTTAAGGATGCTGCTTCTCCTCTTCTCTCTCTCTTTCTCTGTTTGCAGAGAAAATGAGCCTCTCCTCTCTTTTTCTCTCTCTCGATCTTTTTCTCTTTTATAACTAGGGTTAGGGACCTAGTTCTAATCCTAACCCTTCATCTCCTTTGATGGCCTAGATCACTTCTCATTATGCTAAGATCTAGAACCTAAACATGTGCTTTCCATCATGGCCCTACACTTGTCCCCATTTTGATCCTAGGGTCCTTGCTCATTGCTTATAGAAGAAGCAATACCAGTTTTCCAAGAATGCCTTTTTGGAGAGGGGGATTTTACTCTTTTACCCATTTTTAAAGAAAAAGCAATATATTTGCCAACCCATTCTTGTCTGGACACCCCCCATCTAGGGCATTTATAACTAATCTTCTCTTTACAAGGTGGCACTTGGGTAGGAAATGGGGGCGGAATAAATTTTCTTCTTCTTTGATTTGCCTATGGTAAGCTAGTATTGGCACACCCATGCCCTGCTAATTCACCCTCCCTTTTCATATTCCTTTAAACTACGCCCAGCTCGAGCTCGAGACATGGGTTGGAAAGCGACTTGGGTCGATTCATGAAATTCGGGTTGAGATTTTCAACTCGCAATCGGGTTAGGCTCGGATTAATTCCATTCATTTTCCGCCTGACCTTGGCCTGACTCGACCCAATCTATAGACATGAGCGCCAGATATCAATACCAACAATTTAGGGTTCAAAATAAAAAGGGGGCCGATATCAGAGGTGAAGGTTACATTGGTAATTTCACCAATTCCGGGGACATGAGAGTGGGGATCAGGGCTTCAAATTAAAGGGGGTTTCTCGGGTTATGAACATCGATCAAAGGGCCTAGCAACGACAGTATTTTCCAGGTTTTTCGGGTTGGTTTCGTACTTCGAGACCTTGTTCAACCTCGGGATTTCGTTCGAATACGCGGGTTTAGGGCCCTGTCAAAATGGGGTGTCTACAATCGCTAAGCTTGGATTTATTCAATGGTTTTGTGAATATATCTACCAATTGTTCTACAGAACGAGTGAATACAGCGTGTATCTCCCCTTTCTGAATCCTCTGACGAATGAAATGACAGTCGACTTCGATATGTTTAGTTCTCTCATGGAAGACAAGATTTGTCGCAATATAAATGGTTGCCTTGTTATCACAATATAACTGTGAAGGAGAGGGAAACCCAATACCAATCTCAGTTAAGAGTGACCTCAACCAAATAATCTCAGTCGTAGTATGGGCCATAGCTCTATATTCTGCTTCAGCACTTGATTTCGCAATGACATCCTGTTTCTTACTTCTCCATGAAACCAGGTTACCTCCAAGAAAGGTACAATACCCGGTAGTCGATCTCCTATTAGCAGGAGATCCAGCCCAATCAGCATCTGAGAACCCCTCAATCCGTGTATGACCATGCCGTTTGAATAGTAACCCTTTCCCTGGAGCACCCTTCAGGTACTTGAGAATTTGAATCACTGCGTTCCAATGAGATGTGCGAGGAGAGATCATGTACTGGCTAACTACCCCAATGGCAGAGGATATATCAGGATGAGTAACAATAAGGTATATGAGCTTGCCCACAAGTCTTCTATACCTACCAGGATCTTTCAACAAATCACCCTCTTCTAGAACCAGTTTCACATTTGGATCCATGGTTGCAGCTACTGGTTTCACACCAAGATTTCCTGTCTCTTCTAGCAAATCAAGAACATACTTCATCTGAGATAAAGATAAACCACGAGATGAGTACGCAACTTCTATCCCAAGAAAGTATCTGAGACGTCCCAAGTCCTTCGTTGCAAATTCCTTTTGTAAGAAGTCTTTCAATTTTTGAATTCCCCCTGAGTCACTGCCTGTAATAATGATGTCATCGACGTATACAATCAACATAATGCATCCTGCTGAGGACTGATAGCTGAATACTGAGTGATCTACAGCACACTGTTTGAGACTAAACCTCATAACTGCCGTACTAAATCTACCAAACCAAGCACGTGGTGACTGCTTTAACCCATAAATCGCCTTTCTGAGTCGACAGACAGATGAGGACAACTCCCCCTGAGCAACGTAACCTAGCGGTTGCTCCATATACACTTCTTCAAGGAGGTCGCCATGCAGAAAGGCGTTCTTCACATCTAGTTGGTGAAGAGGCCAACCATTATTAACGGCGAGGGAGAGCCTCATGGGTGGGTGTAGGAGAGCCTCATCCAAAGACTGGGGTAACACAGCAGAAGATATAGACAAGACAAAGCTTTTGAAAGGGAGAGTTAGACGATAATAAGAAACGAAATTAGAAAGCGGGTGAGCAGTAGAATGGGAACGAGTACGGGAAGCAGTAGGAGAGTCAGATACCTGATGAGGGGGTAAGAAGATCTCTGGCTGTGAGGACGATTTCTCGGTATACGAGGGTGTATATTGAACTGTAATAGGGAGACGATCTACCCGGGGAGCACACAAGTCGACCTGTCCAGGAGGGCATGTAGGAAGTTGTACAATAGGAGAAGTAGGAAGGGGAGAAAGCTCAGGAAGAGAAATTGTCACCTCAGGTTCTGATCTGACAGTGGAAGGACCAGAGGAAGAGCCAAATAATGCTTCTTTTTCCCGGGCTCGTGGACATGGTGGCCGTGGTGGTGGCCGTGTTGGCAGTGGGCGTGGTCGTCCTTATTGTACCCACTTCCAGCACGATGGTCATGTCATTGAGACTTGTTATATGCTGCATCCAGAGCTTCTCCCGTCCCGATCACCCCACCTCTGCACCTTTGGTTCGTCTGACACAGTATCATCTGCTCCTACTGATGACTCATTCTCCTTCACGAGGGCAAACTATGATGAGCTCCAGCGTCTTCGACAGAGTGCCTCCCAGGCCACTGCAAGCAGAAGATAGAGGCTACGGAATTTTTCTAGGGATCAGAAACCCTAGGGCTCTGAAACCATGTTGAAAGAGAGATTAGAGAGAAAGAGAAAGTGAGATGGGCATCTCCCCTTTACTCATTTATTAATAATAATGAAAAGAGAAGTACAATGACCAAACTGCCCATAGACTTGTAGGCTTATTCTAACACAGATGATCTCTGCCTTCCTACATCTTCAGCTAGTACAATTGCCGCTTCAGTTACAACCGGTTGGCCAAGCTTTTTGAAATATAAAGCTTTTCTAACTTCTCCCATAATTTAGGCGCATCTTCTTCTTCCATAACGTTAAACATAACGCTATCTGCCAGACATAGTAGAATCATGTTGACCGCCTTCGATTCAATGTCTTCCCACTTGGCACCCATCATCTTCTCCGGCTTTCCATCATTTCCCTTCAACGCCTTATCCAAGCCCTGTTGAACTAGGATGTCATTTGCCCTCATCTGCCATAGGATGAAACTGTCATTTTCATCAAATCTGTTGATGTTGAACTAAGTAGAACTTGATTTTACCGCTATCTTAGATTACTTCACACTTTACGGTGTACCGCTCCACCTCGAACGAGAATCTTTCTTGAAAAATCTTTCTACTCTTAGAGATCGCTCTAACCACGATCCAACCACAACACTCGCGATCACTCCACCCGGCCTTGACGATCGCTCCGCCTGACCTCTGATACCACTTGTTGAGAAAATCTGCCGGGCAAATCTGATCCGAACCCGCACAAATTAAACGGAAAAGTAAAAGTAATAAATCAAGCCACAAGATGAATACCAACATTTTACGTGGTTCGGCTCAGCCTACTCCACGGGCGAGAAACACGATCTTCCACTATGAGAAAAAATAATATACAAAGATTACAATGGATTAAACCCAAAACCCTTTCCTTGCTTCTCAACCCAAGACCGTACACAAGAGATAACCCGAGAAAATTCCCAAGAGAAAACCCAAGAAGGTACCCCGAGAAGAAACGCCGAGAAGAAACCCTTTCTTGAATAATAAAGTGAAGGGTGTTCTTTAGTGACGATATCATTTCCATTTTGTAGAGAAAGCTTTGTTCTTCCTCCCACTGAAATATTGTGTAATGCTTACCGCACATGCGTGACGTACATCATGTTAGCAATGCATTTTGATGACCATTATTGATTCGAACCCGAGCACTTGATTACCAACTAATGTTGTCATCTGTCAATTACCCATTACCACCTTACACCTGATTGTCCGGTCTAAATTAATTGGTAGGCCCCAATACAGATAGGCCCGTGTACAACATACACCGAATAATTGGTGTATGTGCTTAAGATCAAGCAACGCTGAGGTAGGGTCCATCAGTTTCATCTGCATGTCTAGGTTGATCCCAAGCTCTTTAAATGCTCCAAACCAACCATGCCCCCAAATATCAGCACCTTGGTAGGCAATTTCCCGGAAGGCCATTTTGTGGCCCACTTTTGCATGAGAGAACAGCCACCTAAAATGAATCAAATGAACAAGACAAAATCTGACAGAAAGTGAGCCTGTGTGGTTGTTCTCGTGCGCAAAAGTGGCAAAATGGCTTTCCCTGAAATTGCCTAGCAAATCTCCATTATGGTATATCTACTTAGGCCCAATAATCAGTTTTGGACTCAACATCCGAATAGGTCCTAGAGAACAACTAGGTAGCTAGTATTGTCAGGATATTAATGGTGACAATCAATTCTGCAACTCCCCCCACAGGGACATGGCATGTGCAACTGAGACTGTTGATCTTCTCGAACATCTTCCAGCTAAAGCCCTGTTTGTTTTGGATTTTAAGAATCAATTTTAATTCAAAAACTGATTTATGAGAAGAATTAAGCAGTTGGTTCATAGAATCAATTTTGAACTCAAATCGATTGGATTAGAGTCCATAGTGCAATTGGTTCATAGAATCAATTTTGAACTCAAATCGATTGGATTAGAGTCCATACTGCAATTGGTTCATAGAATCAATTTTGAACTCAAATCGATTGATTTAGAGTCCATAGTTGATTCTACAACTGCAAACCAACTGCTCAATTCTTCCCATGAATCATTTTTTTTTTTTTTTTTTTTGGCTTAAATCGATTCTCAAAAGCCAAAACAAATAGTAGGGCCTTAATAATATCTGATTTGGAAAATGGATATAGTAATTTCTGGAAATTAAAATTCATCCTAAATTAGGTCGGTGATACCGCGGGGAATTCAGTCAAGCAAAGCCGCCTTTAACGTATTTCTCGGTGCCACAAAAAACTAATGACATGGGCCCCACCCACCATATGACATCACAACCCTCTTTTGCCTTATCTCGCTCTATAAATTGCGTCTACCAAATCATTTCAAAATCAGAATTCAGAACTAACACAAGAGAAGAAAGGGCAAAAAAAGAGCCCACTACACTCCCAAGTCCCAATAATTTTCAAGCAAAGGCAAAACAACCCTGTTTCTATTTCTTACACACAGCCTCTCTTATTTTCCTCTAAAGGAGAGAGATGAAGAGCACCCAAGCTTCATCAAAGCTAGAACGAAAGACCGTGGAGAGAAACAGGAGAATTCATATGAAGAGTCTCTGCTTCAAGCTCGCTGCTCTCATCCCAAATCGCTACTCAAGGGTACGTAAATTCCTCTTCAAAAACAAAACTATATAGTAATGTAAGTAAGTTCATTTGAAGATGTATTCTGATACATGAGCACAAGATTTTCCACAAAATCAACAAATAATATGCAAGTTTTACATGTGTTTCGAATTCTAAGGCCTTAAACTTGAAAACCCAATTCTCCAATATGTCTAAAATACATTATAATGGACAATTTTTTTCACTAGGAGTCCAAACAGGCACTTCTGGACTTGAACTCATTAATGATTTCATGACATAAGAATTGAATTTTTTTTATTTTTTTTTGGCTGTGCTACAGGATGCATTACCTCAACAAGATCAGTTGGAGCAAGCTGCAGTTTATATAAAGAATTTGCGAGAGAGAATTGAGGAACTGAAGGAGAGGAAATTGGCACTGAGTATTGAGGGAATTAATGAAAATATTAGTGGGGGAATGATGATAGGCTTAAGCTTGCCTGTGATTGAAGTGAGAGAAGTAGGTTCTAGTCTGGAAGTGGTTTTAATTAGTGGGCTTCATAAGAAATTCATGTTTTGTGATGTTATTAGTGTCCTTGAGGAAGAAGGAGTAGATATTGTGAATGCCAATTTCTCTAATGTGGGTGATAAGATTTTCCACATAATTCATTCTCAGGTAAAAACTAATAATTCACTTCATCTTTGTTAGTTTGAGATTGATTTATACATGTTTGTTTCATGGTAATAAGACTGGTTTTCTCTGTTTTTTTTTTTGGCAGGTCAGAAATTCTAGAGTTGGTTTTGAGAGTGCAAATGTTTATGAGAGACTGAAGGAGTTGGTCTGTTGAAATTCCCAAGATGGTGTTCCTAATTTTGTGTAGTTAGTCTATAGAAGTTCCTAATAAAAGAATGTTTTTAATGTTGTATCACCAGTGGACTGAGAGCTGTAACAGAAGGGAATGTGTGAAATTTTGGTTAAGGGGGGACTTCGGTCATGACTTCAATGGAGATTGTATATGCTAAGTGATGCAATAATGAAAATTTATATATCCACAAACTAGCCCTGTTTGATCTTCTTTTTGCCCTGTTTGATCTTCTTTTTGGTAAGCTGTGTGTGTGTGTGAGAGAGAGAGAGAGAGAGAGAAACCCACAACAGAAATGGGTTGTACCTGGTAAATCATCTACATAGGGTGATCCTAACCCTCCGATCTGTAGAGGAAGAGGGTTAGGATCATCCTATGTAGAAGATTTAATGGGATGCATCCTATTTACTTTGCGGCCCAACAAGTGGACGGTTTCGATTATCATATGAAGTGGCCCCACAGTACTTCTTTAAAAATACTGGACTTCACGCACCGACCATAGAAAATGAGGTCTTTCCAGTACGAGTTTGTGTTTACACTTACAAGTTTAGGCATTCCTACCATTCCACTTTGTCTTATTTGAATACCTCACACATATTTCTGTACAGGACAAACTGATATGGGTGTAATTTAAAGGGTGCCAAAACCAGCCCCATTTTCAAATTGTGTCCAATCCCACCACTAATGAGAAATTGCTGTAAGTCACAGGACAGGTGAGCCAATGACCTGCAAACAGACAAAAAATAAAAGAGACAGATGGGATGGATAGATGAAGAGGGATAGTTTGTATCCACGGGATGGATAGATGAAGAGGGATAGTTTGTATCCACAATTACCGGATAGAAAATCGTTGCTCTGTTTTAATGGATTTGCTAGGCAATTTCGCAGAAAGGGCTCAATTTTGCCACCTCTGATGAATTAAATGAATTAAGTCAAAATCTGAATACAAGTGAGCCTATATGGCTGTTCTCTCCTGCAAAAGTGATTCACCAAATGGCTTTATGCGAAATTGCCTAACAAATGGGTGTTAGGAAATAATCCTAACGGTGGATGTGGCTTTTGCAAGATCGATGGTCAAGATCATTTGGTTAGTTAATTGGTTTTGTGAAAAGTCATTAATGAAAAGACTATGTGAAAAGGTATGAACGTAAAGAGACGTTTGGGGAGAGGGATGGGCGTGATGAGGAGTCGCATCTCTTCCCACAAACGCTTATAAAAGGGAACTCTTGGATCCTATTTGCACACAACAAATTCGTTTTGAATCTTTGAGAATCCACGCTTGAAGAGAAAGAAACCGGTCCCCATCACCGACGGTTGTGTAGCGAAGAGAAACTCAGAGAGAAAGAAAAACCCAATTCATGGCTTCCGGTATGATTTTTCTCATTTAAATTCAATCCATATTGTTTCTGTGATTTTCTCAATGTTTAATCGCCAAGATCTGTTGCCTCTTACATGTGGTATCAAAGCTGTAGACGAAAAAGACAGACAGTTATAATTTTGCTCACTATCTAAGACATCATTTAAATCCACAAAAGGAGTTTATTCAGTAAAATCCACGATTTAATGTAATCCAACTTTAAAATAAATGACTAAAGTAAACATAAACACAAAATACATAAGTGTGTTCTTGATGGAGCACCCGGTGTGTCACCGTGGGATGTCCGTTGGGCCATGCCACGATACACAAGTGGCTCCATTTTTAAGTCAATTTATCTTTAGGGAAGTTAGTTGGATTGCCTAGAATCACAGAAACACATAAATGTGATTCTAGGGAGACACCAGCGTATCATCATGGGTCGTCCGTTGGGCCGTGCCACGACACACATTTGACTCTCATCCATGAGACTAACTAGGGCCAAATAACTCTATACTTAAGGTACACATCACCGTTGGGCAGAAGCGCAACCCCAAACCAAGTTATCCAGGCCTAGCCCTCTCACACCGCATATTTGTGCAAAGCAACAGTCATCCGTTGGGCTGAGTGTTGCTCTTGGACAAATGGACGGAATTTAAAGTGGTTTTGTAGTTCATAATGTGTCACTATATGCGACACTGTTCTTTATTTAAACCACTAATCCTAAGCGATTCCGTTTCCCAGTCGGAATCACAATTCTTTGTTCATTCACAACTAAAATAATGAACAAAGTGTACAAACATGTGTACATAAAACCCGTTTTCAAGTTCCATGAAAAACAGACATCAAATTTGGGTTCAGAGGGGTGGAAATCCCCTAAATCTGGATTTACCCGGCCCAAAACCCAAAAATAATTTGACTCAAAATCAAACAAATAAAACCAAATTTTGTTGAATTTACACTGTAACCATATAATACAGTGCTCATATGAAAAAACTGACTCCAAAAATGGGTTCAGGAGGGTTCCAAACCCCTAGAACCAATATTAGCCGGACCCAAAACCTCAAAAAATGCCAGAAATGGCCCAAAAAAAAGGTCCCTGGGCCGATTTGGGTAGGGTACAGCATTGAACCCTAGTTCTATCTCTAGTTATTTGTCCGGGATCGAGGTTTTGAGTGGGACTAATTTCGGAAAATGGAAGGATCATATTCACATAGTCTTAGGTTGTTTGGACCTAGATTATGCACTTAGGAATGACAAACCTGAAGTGCCTTCTAATGAAAGTACTGCTGCGGATTTGGCTACCTATGAAAAATGGGAACGGTCAAATTGCATGAGCCTTATGATTATGAAAAGCACGATCTCTACCTCTATCCAAGGAGGCATTCCCGACTCAGAGGAAAATGAGGAATTTACTGCTAGCGAGTACCTACAGGCAGTAGAGGATCAGTTTAAGGGATCGTCTAAGGCTCTTGCCAGTACACTGATGATGAAGATGATCACTATGAAGTACAATGGTAGTAGTGGTGTGAGAGAGCACATTATGCGAATGAATGACATGGCCTCCCAGCTAAAGAAAATGAACATGGAGATCTCTGAGGGTTTCCTTGTTCATTTCATGATGACATCTCTTCCTGCGCAGTTTACTCCATTTAAAATTAATTACAATACGCAGAAAGAGAAGTGGGAAATGAGTGAACTCATAGCCATGTGTGTTCAAGAAGAAGAGAGGTTGAAGACCGAACAACCTGAAAGTGCTCATTACACCACAGAGGGAACATCGAAGGGTCACTTCAAGAAGAAAAGCAAAGGAAAGGGCTTTGGGAAAGGCAAGAAGAAGGTAGCAAGTGGTTCGGCTCAGGGCTTGACCGGTGGGATGAAAAGTCGCATTAGGTGCCATTTCTGTAAGAAACTTGGTCACATAAAGAAAGAGTGCTCCAAGTATGAAGAGTGGCTGCATAAGAAAGGTAATAATTCAGTTTTTGTTTGTCATGAATCTTTCCTTGTAGATGCTCCTAGAAATACCTGGTGGATAGATACAGGTTCCACTATTCACATTTCGAATTCCTTGCAGGGATTTCAAGAGAGACGGAGACTCAAGAAAGGGGAGCGAACCATTAAGATGGGAAATGGAGTAGAAGCAGACGTCAAGGCTATTAGCACTTTTCGTCTTGTATTAGATAGTGGCTTCATTATGTATTTGGAAGACACATTTTATGTACCTGCCATGAGCAGAAACCTTATCTGTATCCAAACTTGTTTCCTTTGGATTTGAATTTAAGTTTGGGAATAAAGGTTTTACATTACTCCATGATTCCAATGTTGTTGGTTCTGGTCCTCTTGTAGGCAATCTATATATGATTTATTTAGATAGCTCGTTTGCACATTCTCTGTTATCCATGCATGTGAATGAGGAAATCAGTTACCGTGGCAATAAACGAGGTCGAGTTGATGAAAACTCTTCCAGTTTGTGGCATAAGCGTTTAGGCCACATTTCCATTAGTCATATGGAAAGACTGGTGAATGATGGAGTTCTTCCTCCTCTTGACTTTTCTGATTTCGGGATTTGTAGGCAGTGTCTTAAGGGTAAACAAACCAAAACTAGTAAGAAGGGTGCCACTAGGAGTACCGGGCTGTTAGAAGTTATTCACACTGATATATGTGGGCCATTTCCTACTCCTGCCCTAAGTGGCGAGAGATATTTCATTACCTTTATCGATGACTTTTCACGTTTTAGCTACGTCTATCTCATCAAAGAAAAGTCGGAAGCACTGGATACTTTTAAGATCTATAAGGCTGAGATTGAGTTACAACTTGACCGGAAGATTAAGGTTGTGAGGTCCGATAGAGGTGGGGAATACTATGGCAGATATTCTGATACGGGCCGCAGTCCAGGTGCGTTCGTACTTTACCTACAGGAGAACGGTATTGTCGCTCAGTACACGATGCCAGGTACACCTGAGCAAAATGGTGTTACTGAGAGACGAAACCGTACTCTTATGGATATGGTGAGGAGCATGATTTGCAATTCACCATTGCCTGAGTCCTTGTGGGGAGAAGCATTGAAAACAGCCGTTCATATCCTAAACCGTGTACCGAGTAAAGCTGTGGCTAAGACCCCTTATGAGTTATGGGCCGGTAAAAAGCCTAAGCTAGGATATTTGCATGTTTGGGGCTGTATGGCTGAAGCCAAAGTTTATAACCCCCAGTTGAGAAAGTTAGATGCTAGGACCATCTCTTGTTACTTCATAGGTTACCCTGAACGGTCTAAGGGTTATAGGTTCTATAGTTCTACTCATAGCACCCGGATTGTGGAGACAAGATACGCTGTATTCTTAGAGGATGGTGATCTCAGTGAGAGTTTTGTGCCTAGGTCACTTACTTTTGAGGAGAACCGGATATTTGTTCCAATACCGGTAATCCAAGAAAGAGTAGTGTCGATTCCTCCACCTGAGGATATTGATGCACCAAATGGCACATTGGAGGTTTCGCCCCACATTCCTGATGCTCCAGCAACGATTGTCGCTGAGCAATCTGTGCGTAGGTCACAGAGAGAGAGGAGGTCAGCCATCTCTGATGACTATGTTGTCTATCTAAACGAGTGTGACTACGACGGTGAAATGGATAATGATCCACTTTCATTTGGTCAGGCCATAAATAGCGACCGATCAGCTCAGTGGCTTGAAGCCATGAAGGATGATTTGCTCTCGATGGAAAAGAACCGTGTCTGGGAACTTACCGAGTTACCTAAAGGGGTCAAGCCTGTAGGCTGTAAATGGGTCTTCAAGACCAAAAGAGACTCTAAGGGCGGTATTGAAAGATATAAGGCCAGACTAGTCGCTAAAGGGTTCACTCAAAAAGAGTGAATAGACTTCAAAGAGACTTTCTCTCCAGTATCAAGGAAAGACTCTTTGAGGATAGTCATGGCTTTGGTGACTCATTATAACTTAGAGTTACACCAGATGGATGTGAAGACTGCTTTTTTAAATGGTGATCTTCATGAAGATGTCTATATGATTCAGCCTGAAGGTTTTAAGGCTGAGAGCGAAGAGCACCTAAGCTGTAGGCTTAAAAAGTCCACTTACGGACTTAAGCAGGCTTCTAGGCAGTGGTATCTGAAATTTCATGAGGTAGTGTCTAGTTTTGGGTTCAAGGAAAATGCTGTAGATCAATGCATATATCTTAAGGTTAGTGGGAGTCGATTCATCATCCTAGTGTTATATGTTGATGATATACTACTTGCCAGTAGTAACCTAGGCATGCTGAAAGAAACAAAACAATTCCTCTCAAGGAATTTTGATATGAAAGATCTTGGTGAAGCTTCCTATGTTATACGAATAGAGATTCATCGAGATAGGACTCGAGGATTGCTGGGATTGTCTCAGAAGACCTATATAGAAAAAGTCCTTAAGAGATTCAGCATGGAGAGGTGCTCCCCTAGTCTTGCCCCTATAGTTAAGGGTGATGTATTCAGTCAGTTACAATGTCCCAGGAACGCACTGGAACGGGATGAGATGAGACATATTCCTTATGCTTCCGCTGTTGGTAGTCTCATGTATGCTCAGGTCTGTACCCGTCCAGATATTTCATTTGCAGTTGGCATGCTTGGTAGATACCAAAGTGACCCAGGTCTGGATCACTGGAAGGCAACCAAAAAGGTTATGCGTTACCTGCGAGGGACTTCAGATTACATGCTCACATTTAGGAGATCAGATAGCCTTGAGGTGATTGGCTATTCTGATTTCGACTTCGCTGGTTGTTGGGACACCCATCGGTCCACTTCTGGTTATATTTTTATGCTTTCAGGAGGACCTATTTCTTGGAGAAGCGTCAAGCAGAGAATGACGTCTTCATCCACTATGGAGGCAGAGTTTATTTCATGTTCGGAGGCTTCGGCTCATGCCTTATGGCTGCGAAATTTTCTTTCAGGGCTTAATTTGATTGATTCTATTGAGAGGCCGCTGAAACTTCTCTGTGATAATTCCGCTGCGGTTTTCTTTTCCAAGAACAACAAGTCTGGAGACGGCTCGAAGCATATAGATCTAAAGTATCTTGTTCTGAGGGAAAGAGTTCAGAATCAGCATGTATCTGTGGAATACATAAGCACCGCACTTATGTTGGCGGATCCCTTCACTAAAGGCTTGTCACCAAAGCTCTTCAGAGAGCATGTAGCGCGCATGGGATTGGTTGACACTTTTGATAGCCTATGATAGTGGGAGTCTGCATTTGGTATTGAGATACACTGTTGTGATCACATTATATTTTATGATTCTGATATATATTATGATTATTTTCTACCGTTCCATTTCGTGCACATTTTGTAAATGGATTGTTAATAAGAGGTAGAATGTGTCTGTATGACTGTTTTGGACCATATTTACATCTTATGCATGTATACTTTTACATTCATGTTAGTAAGAATTACTAATAATATAATCATGGGGTAGGCTATTGGGTAGAGTTGGTGACCCAATGGTTACATGGTTTATTGTTGGTAGTTTTGCTAAACGGAATGTTGGGTTTATTATCTAACTAATTTAAAGTTATAATCCTTATGTTTGGCTCAAAGATCTTGCTAGCCAAGTGGGAGAATGTTACGAAATAATCCTAACGGTGGATGTGGCTTTTGCAAGATCGATGGTCAAGATCATTTGGTTAGTTAATTGGTTTTGTGAAAAGTCATTAATGAAAAGACTTTATGTGAAAAGGTATGAACTTAAAGAGACGTTTGGGGAGAGGGATGGGCGTGATGAGGAGTCGCATCTCTTCCCACAAACGCTTATAAAAGGGAACTCTTCGGTCCTATTTCCACACAACAAATTCGTTTTGAATCTTTGAGAATCCACGCTTGAAGAGAAAGAAACCGGTCCCCATCACCGACGGTTGTGTAGCGAAGAGAAACTCAGAGAGAAAGAAAAACCCAATTCATGGCTTCCGGTATGATTTTTCTCATTTAAATTCAATCCATATTGTTTCTGTGATTTTCTCAATGTTTAATCGCCAAGATCTGTTGCCTCTTACAATGGGTAGAAAGGTGATGAACCCCTCTAGGGATGATGAACCATTTGTATGGAAATTTCAATGTTTTCTCAAAGGAAAGAGACATATCAGCAATTTTTTTTAATGGGACAGCCTATTTGAGTATAAAAGAGTAGTAACGAATCCACTGGAGGTGGGTGTCCGTGGATTTATCATTTCACCCTCTACATGTCTGATATGTGTTATTCTCACTTTCGTTTCTGGTAATAAAAAGGAAACTGACCCGAAATGAGAATAAGACGAGGGTGAAACTAACAATTAATAGTTTAATACGTAGTTGTAAGGTTATCTTTCCCTAGCAGGACTCATCAACAGAAAATGACAAAAGATAGGTTTTCAAACAAATGTCATCCCTGTTAAAGTCAATATTTTGTCACCCTCATGTTTATGTCTAGCATTTATTAGGGCAAGGGTGCCCCAATGGACCGACGTAATCAATGTAACAGCATTAAAAAATATAGAAGCAATTGAATTATAAATGCACTTCGATGATGTGGATCAATGAGGTAAACTTATTTGTAGGGCTGCAACTCGGGTCGGGCGGGTCGGGTTTTGGAGAACCCAACCCTACCCGAGAAATATCTCGGGTCGGGTCGGGTTGGGTTTCTTTTCGGAAAACCCACGATTCCCAAACCCGGCCCTACCCATGATAAATCTCGGGTCGGTTCGGGTTTTTTCACGTTGACGCAAATTTTTAAGGAAAATTCTTGTTTGGCAAGGCAACTCAACTCATAGAAGCAGAAATTACACTCACATTACACTTGAATCAAACAATGATGTAATTACACTCACATCACACTTGAATCAAACAATGCTGTAATCAAATAATGTTGTAATTACAATCAAACAATGCTGAATCAAACACTTGAATCAACTCATCTCATAGAAGCAGAAATTACACTCACATACAGTAACAGTGGGTGCGTGGGTTTTCACTTTTAACTTTGGGATAATTACATTTACACCCCCTCTAGTTTCTGACACATCCACTTCCACCCCTATAGTTTAAAACGTGACAAATACACCCCTGTAGTTTCAATTTGTTTAAGGTTTGCCCCCTCAGTTGAAGTTTCGTCCATAGATTGAAGGGTTAGGATGATCCGATGGAGCTGATTTTTTGGCACACCATATCTATGTCAGGACCCATCAAATGAACGCTTTGGATCATCCAAATAATGTGGGCCCCTACCCGAATCCAAACACTACCAAAAAATCATCCAAATAATGTGGGCCCACATTGTTTGGATGATCCAAAGCGTTCATTTGATGGGTCCTGACATAGTTAGGGTGTGCCCAAAAAATCAGCTCCATCGGATCATCCTAACCCTTCAATCTATGGACGAACCTTCAGCTGAGGGGGCCTACCTTAAACAAATTGAAACTACAAGGGTGTAGTTGTCACGTTTTAAACTATAGGGGTGGAAGTGGATGTGTCAGAAACTAGAGGGGGTGTAAATGTAATTATCCCTTTAACTTTTAACTAACAATAGAAAAAAATGTACATACTATAACTTATGTAACTCGGGTCGGGTCGGGTCGGGCCCCTTCAAACCCGGCTCGACCCGAGATTCATGCGGGCTTTTGAATGCTGAACCCGGCTCGACCCAAAACCCATGAAACCTGAACCCGACCTAGGCTATTTTCGGGTCGGGTCGATGCGGGTCGGGTTTTACCCGGCTCGAGTTGCAGCCCTACTTATTTGCAGCTACTTTTTGCATTCCTCTGTTTATTAAGGTGAGAATTTCAAACAAATGTTCTCACTTATTAAAGCCATCACATTCGAGATGAGACCAACACGGATCAAAGTCTATCCACCGGCCAAAGCATTCCTCTATGCTACGTTTGGTTGCTTGGAGTGGCCTGGAGAGTAGTGGAATAGGAAGTTAAAGGGAGGAGACATGCATTTTGATTTTCCTGGAGTTACCTCGGAAAATTGTGTACTAGTGTTTAGTTGCACGGCAAATACTCTCCGAATAGGAGAAAAAGTAGGGGGTGTCATTATCAATATAGGGAGAGAGGAGAGAGAAGGAAGACAGAGATAGAGAGAGCATCATTCCCTAGAAAATTCAACCATAATTCTTTACTTTTGGAAGAAGGGAACAAGAAAAAGACAAGCAATTATTACATGAGAAAAATCCAAGGGAATCAATAGGAGTCCAATACATTTTGGCAACCAAACGTGGAATGGCATGCCAACTTAAATCCAAATTCTGACGGCTGCCGAGCTTTTGTGCAACCAAACGCTAGGGAAACTGGTTTTACAACCGAGAAGGAAATCAAAAAAATAAGTTACCTCGACAACGTCACAAGTGACATAACAACTCCACAACGTCACAAGTGACAAAATTAGGCCTTTTGGTTTTGGAAACAACCAAAAAAAAGATCGTTTTTTAGTACACATGATGGATTCTGGTGTTGATTTCTCTGATCGGTCTTTTTCTCGATTACCTTATCCTTTTCCTTCCGGCATAAGAAGGAGAGAATATATCATTTCCCTATCAGCATAAGTGCATAACTATCTTTTGATAACTTCACAAACTCATCTTGTCTTTTCTTTTTTCAATCGCCTTGTGAGAGTTTTTGGGAACTGGTATAACCTTTGACAGCTCTTAAAATAAAAAAAGAGAGGATGAGTTAGCCCAATTATCAGAACATGGTCGTGCTGATATCCCCTTAGCATCATCTAGTAGGGGAGAAAGCAGACGTCAATCGGGGCATTCCAAACAAAGGGATTTGAATCACTGAAAAATTGGGCCCCATCCATAAAGTTTGTGGGCCCATTTCATTCCAAATATTGTATTAAAAGGATCTCTTAACTCATAAAGCATTCCGTCCAACTCACATGACATGGCCATCAATGACGTTACATTCACGGGCATCATTAGAGATGACAAGACACAATCAATTATCCCTTAATTAACCCAAAAAAGTATGCCCTAATCATTCCGAAGGATAAAGACTTTTCTATCCCTTCCTTCTACAACAATATCCTACATAACCCTGCTTTTTTACTTTTCAAGCTACAACAAGCAGGTCCAGCTTTAGGACAATCTTGTCATTTTATATCATGCCCATTGCCCAAGGCAGACTTCGTATTTCCAGGTGGGGTAACCACAGACTGCCAAATTACGTCCGGAACAGAAGCCTTTTTTATGACGTACATACCCCTTGGAAATAAATTAAATGATTACCTTGTCCTTGAAAGTTAGACCTGGTAAACGCAACCCGCCCCTGCGGGCGACCCGACCCACCCGCAAATTTACGGGCACGGGTATGAGTTTTAGTGACCCGTCAAAACTGATCCGCGGGTGACCCAACCCGCAAAAACACGAGTCAGGTCGGGTCAACCCACGGGGGTCATTTGGCTTTTTTAAGGATGGTGATTTTGTCATGCTAATCTAGTTAGATAGCTTTTTTTTTCTAATGCAAGGGATGGTGATTTTGTCATGCTAATCTATATTTTAAGGGTTTGATGCCTGAATAGGTTGTGGCTAGCACCATAGAATATAAATAGGTTGTGACTGGCACCATAGGTTGATCCCAACCTCCGATCTGAATGTTAGAGGGTTGATCACTTGATCCTAACCCTTTATAGATCGGAGGGTTAGGATCAACCTATTGAAATGATTTTTGGGGCACAACCTATTAAGGGGTTGGGCCATCTAATGGACGGTTTGGATCATCCCATGGTGCCGGCCATACCGCCCTCATCAAAATCCAATGATAACATTTCCCAAAATAAACGACTGTTTGAATTTGCAGGTGACCCGCGCAGTGACCCGGCCCACCTGTGGGCCGTGCGGGTCACATAAAATCTGACCCGCAAAAATGCGGGTCATTTCCTAACCCGGCCCGTGTGACCCGCACCCGCATCACCCGCGGGTTGACCCGGCCCAGCCCATCCGTTTCCCAGGTCTATTGAAAGTTAATGAGGGCCCAACTTTGAAAATATTATTGTCATTATCTATTAGTGCCAGCCTGTTTCCGTCATTTTCCATCTAATTCAAATCGTCACACGCCACAGCAAAATATGACCGTTGCCCCAACGTCCAGAAAATCGAAATTTTAAGATCTTAATAACGTACTTGTGACCGTTGGAGTCGGCACTCTCAAAAGCCCTCTTTCTCAACCCACTGTTTAGCCGATATCCTTCTCCTGGCCAGAAATCTCAGATGAAATTTCCTATTTCTCAAAAGGTTTTCCATGATTGTAGATTTTGGGGCTAATTTCTTGATGCTTTTCTTGAAGAATCCTTACAGTTTCAGGTGATTTTTTTCATTGATTTTCTCTGATTCTAGGTTTCTTTTATAATTCTTGCCTAGTTTCCATACTTTTCAGTATCCTGTGATCACTTTCGGTTGAATATAGAAAGCACCCAGAATGCTGTTCTGGTGAATTTCCTTTATATGGTTTCTTTTTTAATTCTAGTTCAATCTTGATCAAGAACCTTGATCGATTATCCGGCTCAATCCGAATCAGGGCTTCCCCGTACATTGTTTGAGAAACTTTCCCTATAAAATTTTGCTGGTTCCGGATTTTTCCAAGCATTTCATCCAAGAGTTTTCTTTTTATCCTTTGTTTTCCTTCTAAAAACCATGGCGACATTGGCACCGGGAATTCTATTGAAGCTCCTTAACGGCATGAACACGGGGATTAAACCCACCAGCGAGCACAGAAGCGCACTCTTGCAAGTTACTGATATCGTCCCAGTGGATCTCGATGAAAAGGATCTATGGCCTAAACACGGGTTCTACATAAAAGTATCCGATTCATCACATTCAATTTACACTAGTCTCCCATTTGAACAAGATGAACTTGTTCTCAGTAACAAAATGCAACTTGGGCAGTTTGTCTATGTTGACAGATTAGAGCCCGGCTCGCCAGTTCCCGTCATAAAAGGCACAAAGCCGCTTCCCGGGCGCCACCCTTTAGTGGGCACACCCGAACCAATAATAGTTATTAAAGAGAATGGGGAGAAAACCGATTTGGGAACTAAAAATTCGAAATTCCATTCTCATAGGCGAGGGTCTTGGGGACCAGATCAAAATCTAATTGATGTTGTTTCTTCTCCTACGGTCGTGAAACCGGTCAATTTGGATTTCAACCAAAGTACGCCGATTAAAGAGAGGTCTAGTTCAATGAGGACGAGTTGTATTGCAATTTCTCCGCAGATAAGGGGGAGAATGGGAAAGGAGGGTTCAGGGATGGGTATTAGATGTTCAGTGAGTGGGGTTTTGTCCAGGATGGTAGATTCAAAAGGAGAAAGTCCAATGTCAGTTAGAAAGAGCTGTTTTGCGCCTTCGTCTGCATCGAAGCTTCCGAGGAGCAAGAGCGTGTCTGATCGAGAACAGAGGATCCCAAGGAGTCCCTTCAACTTCACTGTAGGTACATTTTCCCCTTCTTTGCTTATTTTTTTCTATTTACAAAATAACTTCATGTGGATTTGCAAGAGTTTGAAATTGTTCTCTAGAACTATGTTTAAGAGATGCCATACTACCTCTTCCAAGAATCAGTGTTTTTAAAAAAGGAATACAGAAGCTGAAAAATTATCAACTACTTCTCATTAAGGCACTAATGGAAGGTTTTTTACAAGAAAAGAAAAAAGCTTTTAATCAGTGAAGAAATTTGAAAAGATTAATTTTTTTTTATCAGCAAGCTGGGGGGTTAGGCAGACCCCCACCAGAATTTATTAAGAAAGAAACAAAAGATTAATTGATACTGTGAAACAACCAATTACTCCAAAAGCTTAAGCTCTTAGATTTGGTGTTATTTAATTGTTTACATTTTAACGTTCCCCCTCACGTGTGGCCCCTATTTTTTTGGGTTAGCCATATGCATGACACATGTGGCCCCTTTTTGGGTTTGACCCTTTTTGGGTTTTTTTCAAACCCAGGACCTGCCATGAGGCAATAGCTCCGATACCATGTGAAACAACCAATTACTCAAAAAGCTTGTGTAACCCATTAACTTGGGGGCCCTCTTTAAGGTGGGCAATACACGTGGATTTTTAATATCAAGGAGTTGTTGGGTTGTGAACCCCATGACCTGCCCTGAGCAATAGCTCTGCTACCATGTGAAACAACCAATTACTTCAAAGGTGGGCAGTACAGTACATGTGGATTTTTAATATCAATGAGTTGTTGGGTTGTGAACCCCAAGACCTGCCGTGAGGCAATAGCTCTACTACCATGTGAAACAACCAATTACTTCAAAAGCTTAAGTTATTATTAGAGTTGGTGTTATTTAATCATTTATATTTTGACACATACACGTGAATTTTAGAGGCAATAGCACATGTGGCCCCTCTTTTGGGTGGGCACCGGTGAATTTTTAATCATATGAAACAACCAATTACTCCAAAAGCTTAAGCTGTGTTAGAGTTGGTGTTATTTAATCATTTATACTCAACCAAGATGATTGAAGTTTTTAAACCCGGACGGGTGTGGCTCTTCGGCTAAAGTCACGGGTTTGCTCCCCGGAGACGAGTGTTCGAATCCCACCCGGGCTTACCCGATGCGCGTGGTCTACGAGTGCCTGCGCGCATCCGTAGGGAATAGTCCTACCCCTTCGTCATAAAAAGAAAAATTTGATGGTTGAAGTTTACTTAAATGTTGCAAATAAAATGTTCGTTGGTTTTTGTATAGGAAAAGAAGAGTACAACACCCCCACCAAGTTTAAGGAATGCAAGAACAGCAGTTTCCTTCACTCTGGCCGGGGATGCACAAAACTCGTCAAATCCTGAGGCAACTCCCCATTTGCAGTCTCAGTCTGGTAATCTCTCCTTCAAGAATGTTGCCAATCAACCCACATTTGGTAACACCACTTCTAGAAGCAGCACCAGTGAGTTCATGTCATTACCTGGAAAGCTCAGCACAATTGGAAAGGTAATTTTACATGTTTTGGCTTGTGTCCTTAGTGCAGTTATGAGAATTCATTGGTATGTGGATCATCAACATGTTCTATAACTTCACAGGAAGTCATACAGCAGAGAGAAGCAGTTCAAAAAATCGCTCTTCAAGCACTACGCGATGCTTCCGCAATGGAAAATATAGTTCGAACTCTTAAGTACGTAGATCTCTCTATATTAGAGGAAAGTTGTGAAACAACCAATTATTCCAAAAGCTTAAGCTGTTGGAGTAGGTGTCATTTAATCATATAAACTTCAACACTCCCCCTCACGTGTGACCCCTCACTTTTTTGGGTTGGCCATACACGTGCATTTTTAATATCAAGGAGTTTGAACCCAGGACCTACCGTGAGACAATAGCTCTCATACCATGTGAACCAACCAATACTCCAAAAGCTTCAGCTGTTAGAATAGGTGTTATTTAATCATTTAAACTTCAACAAAAGTGTAAAAGAGGCAGTATTAGATGTAATTTAGGAAAATGTATAAGAGGCAAGCGTAATTGGAAGTTTCCTCTTTTACACTTTCCTCTAAAACTTTCCTGCTTTTGTATATGCCCATTACGTCCGCTGCTCGCCTCTTGTATGTACACTTTCCTCTAATACTCTAAAACCCGTACCTTTTTCTCAATGCGCAATCACAATGCAGTCAAGTGAATTAGTTCTGTTGATTGCAGGATGTTTTCAGACTTGAGTACATCTGCTAAACCAGATGCTCCAGCTGCCTGTTTCGATCAGTTCCTGAGTTTTCATCACCAAATCGTCCAAGCAGTGATTGATCTGGAGTCCATTCAAGCGGCTACCAGCTTAACAAGTGCAATCCCTCAAACCCCAACAGGCCCGCAGAAAGAACCACTGAAAGAACAATACGAAAAGGATTCATCCATCCTACATGAAATTGCGCACAACTCGATCGACCAAAGTGGGAATTCGAACATAACCTCATCTAAGAGAAGGTTTGCACTATCTAAATCAATTTCAGTAACCCCTCGTAAGATCGAATCCAAAGCCCAGGAGAAGAATTTGGACAGAAAAGGAGCCACTCATATAAGCATGAATGATGAAAACAAAAAACCAGTTTTGAGTAGTTTTAGCAACGCAATCAAATTGGGTAAGCAGATTGAGACTGAATCTGGAAATTGGTTCATGGAATTTTTGGAGGCGGCGTTAGAAATGGGTCTAAAGAAGAAGAGAGGATGGACCGCTGGTGACGGGCGAAAGGTTTCTTGCTGCCCTCAGTCACTCCTACTCAAGGTTATCAACTGGGTAGAGGTGGAGCAGAGTGATTGTACCAAAAGGCCTGTTCATCCAAAAGCAGCACAGATTGCCAGGAAGTTAAGGATCAAAGTAAAGAATCCTTGAATGAGTTCTGTTTGGTGGTGTGTAGGCAGGGACAAGATTAGATCTTTTTTTATGAGATGGTGCTGGGTTTGCTTTGTTTGTGTTCCAACAATTAATAGGAGCTTGGTTGTCTTCTAATTTATACTATATATTTTATACATGTATGTTCAATAACATTTTTCTTCTTAAAATTAAATATACAACTTTCCAATCCTCAAAAATAGCAGCCCTTGTGTTTTAATTTTATAGGAAGTATTCTTGTCATTTACTTCAGTAATACCCATTCAATGAAACCACAAAAGACTGCACTCTGAGAGTGTCATAGGAAGTTTTCGATTGTACCGTAAAGTGATGTTTTGAAGGTTTCTGAAACCAATTACCAAAGTATTAGAGGTTTTGGATTCCAACTGCGACAATTCCTGGTGACCAAAAATGACCGAGGGTTGCGACTGGTATAGGGATAGCTAATCACTGTGACAAAGAGGGCCTTTAAGAACATTTTTCCCTAATTAATGAGAAATTTAACCCAATATCAGAGGGGCCATACTTTGATGGCCATACTTTGATAAGCCCCTCATGTCATTGACATTCTTGAAGGGATTCAACCAAAGCTTTCTTTCTTTCTTTTTTTGGTGAATGGCTGATTCAATCAAAGCTTTCTTGTTATCTCTCTAAAGAGCTGAAAATAAAGATCTTTGTCATCTCTATAATGGGCTAGAAAGACATTATGAAACAATAAAACTCCTGTAAATTTTCCTTTCGATTAAAAAAAAAACAAAAACAAAGAGTTTGCTTTTACACCAAAGAGAAGGATGCGAACTTTAAGTTTCACTGTTCTATTTCAGAAACTGGAGGCCCTTCATTTGTAGCTGCAAAGCTGCTGGAGAATTTTCTAACCCACTTTTTGGCTATTTGCTTTGCCTTTGCACTGACAATCCTATCCATCTCAGATTTCCCAACAGAAGTGAAAACAGCATTAAGCATGATACAGAGTAATATTTCATCTTCTTCTATGGAATCCCTACCAAAGCAGCATGCATAAGTAGCTTCAAGAGCCCTTCTCTGCTCAAATCTCCATGGGAATTTCTGGGGCCGCCAACCTTTATCTTTGCTCGCCTCTGCACTAGAAATGTGGTTTTTGTCAAGTATGGATCTCCTAATCAGTTACCATGTAAAATGGAAATGTAAAAACATGTAGCTAGAGATTAGAAAGTAACATATTACCAGTAAACTCCTCCCTAGGAACAGAAATGCAACTAACAAACAATAAGGCCTTGTTCGCTTTGGATTTTGAGTCCAAAACTGATTATTGGACTAAAAAATGCGTTTAATTTTGAGTCCAATAATTGGTTTTCAACTCAAAATCAATTCTCAAAATCCAAAAACAAATAGGGATTAAAAAATCAGGCACAATTCAGGCAACAATTCGAATGGACACTCTCTTATGGTATACAGATTCTTCATTTGCTAAACTAGTGACCACCAATGCTTTAGTCAGTAGCTCTTAATAATCAATAGCATGGTTTCAACTAATAATAGTTGATCTTAAGGATGATACACATCCGTAACTAAATAACGGATCAGAAAATAATTTGAAGAGACTTTTGGATGTTACAACACTAGCATCATTAGGTTATACAACAATGAATGTGAAACTAAACAGACAATAATTTATGGAGAAGGAAAAATGAAGGGTGGGAATCATCACCTGTGACTCGGACAGAATAAAATTTGGTCTAAGGACTTAGTTCAATGTCGAGCGATAATGGTGGTAAGTTTTCAGTTTCTGTCAAATTCATAACTGTTGTAGACTTTACCATTTGGGTCCCCACATTGGTTTATGGGCCGGATGATGCTAAAGCAAGAAAAAGGTTTTGGACTGAACTAGAGGGTGTCAAGAACGATTGGTCATCCCATGATGCATCATTGGGGACTTGAACACTGTAAGATGAGCATATGAAAAGGCCAGTAGAAGTCAAGCAACCTTAAGGATTTATTCCGAAAGGATGAGCTTTTTGATGATTTGATCTGTCACTAGGGGAAGCTCGCTTCACAAGGTCTAATAATCAAACAAATGCAGTTCCCTTTTAATTTCAAAAGTATGGAAGGAACAGCTTCCGAGCCACTATCAAAAAGTATTACCTAGGCCTAGATCTGATCACTCCCCAATTGTAATGAAGTCGATGAATTGGACTGAGTTTGAAAGTTGCTTTCACCGACTGGAGACCTACCTAATACGATTGGGGCAGGGGCAGTGGCATGGTGGCACAATTTCCAAATTAATGGGCAAAAGGATTCCAAAGCTTTCATGCAGAGGAGGCAGCATTCATAATGATAGAGACCATAGACAAGATGAAAAAGATCAGAACTGTCATAGGAGAAAGAAAATGCGTCAAACAAAAAAAAAATGACATCAAGGGCATATGCAAATGGGAGGAAACTAGTTAGAGGGGGAAAAAAACAGGGGAAATATGACTCAAATAAGAAGACAAAGATGTGGCATTTTTTTTCCATATAGACAATGGCAGAAGAATACGTAATTGCATTAAATGCATTTAAGTAAGAGGGATTTTGAAGGAAAAGGTGGTGGAATGGAAGGTACTGTGAATTTCTTCATAAATTACACTAGTGGCAGGGAGTGGAGAACCAACCTAGATGGATTGGAATTGAAAGTCTTGGCTAATGATAATGGGAAGAAGTTCCCATTAAGAGGAGATTCGGGATTCTTGGTATGGAAAAGGGGTTAAGATGCCCGAATACGATTTTCTTCAAAAAATTTAGTGATCTACTACGAGTGCTAGATGAATTCCATGAGAATAGATGTAACAAAAAGGAAGAAAACTCTATGTTCATTACCCTATTACCTAAAATGAAGGGCAGGAATGGGGGAAGAATTTGTGCCGATCAGCTTAAATTTTGCATATTGAAAACATTTAAAAATAGTATTATCTGTTGCTAAAAAAAAATCTTGCACATAAAAAATAAAATTATTAGTAATAGTGTTTTAAAATCTGTCTCTAATAATATTTTAAGCGAAGAAATTATGTCGCTAATTTTCATTATCACTTTTCATAGAAAATGAGGTATTTTCCTTTTCCTTTCTTGCCCAACTAGCACAATATGACAGACCAAATTTGACAGGAGACGTATATGAGAGAGAGACGCAAGAAATACATATACAAACTTTCTCAGTTCAGGAGAGACACCCGCTGCACGAATGAAACTCAAAAAGACAATGTTATTTCCCTGTCTACTCCAATTACAGAAGCAAGATGATATAGAAAAGAGTCCCAATCCCGTATGACTTCAAATCTCCTAAAAGAAACCAAATCCTAAACTTCTATTTTGAAGATCAAGTAAAAAAAGAAACAATCCTACTGCAAAAGGGAAACAATCCTACTACGAAAGGAAACAATAAAAGAGGAAATAATCTTAATGCAAAAATAAAAAATGAAAAATGAAACATTCATACTGTTTTGGATTCATGTGTTACCACGCACGTAGCATCCCACCCCTCTTGAAATTGATCTTGTCCTCAAGGTCGGAAGCTAGGAAAGCAATGCTTTAACTCCTGCCAATCTTCCCACGTTGCATCTTCAGGAAACGAATTCAACCAATGAACTAGCACTTGAGTTATGGGTCGATTATTTTGGTTCACCATCCGTCGATCAATAATTGCCATCGGTTCCAATTGTATCTGCCCCTCATCATTAATTGGCGGAAAATGAGGTTGTATGGGAGTTTGTTGCCCAATCTTCTTCTTGAGGCAAGAAACATTGAATACGGGGTGTATTTTTTAAGAAGCTGGCAAGTCAATTTTGTAGGGAACTTGCCCAATACGCTGTAGCATCTTAGAGTGCCTATAAAATTTTGGCGCAATGTTCATTGAATGTCGAACTGCCACTGATGTTTGGAGAAATGGCTAGAGGCGTAGATAGACCATATCTCCCACTTGGAACTCCCTCTCTGAGCGGTGTTTATCCGCAACTGTTTCATTTGATTTTGGGCTTGGAAGAGATTTTCTCGTATCATACGAATGAGAGACTCAATATTTTGAAGCTACTGATCCACTGTAGGCACTAAAAGAATCACAAAGAATATATGAGATATGAGTTGGGGGTGGTTGTCCATACACTGCTTTCATACAGCGTGAGTTGTGTGGCATAGTGGTAGCTGGTAATGTACTGGTAATGTAGCACCATTATGCTCATGGAAGCAAGTGTGCCCATTGCCTGGGTTTGTCTCATTTCATACAAAGAATATATGTCTCGAGGCACCTGTTAATGACCTCGGTTTGGGGATGGTAAGCCGAACTCATTTTGAGTTGAGTTCATTGCAGTTGGAAAATTTCTCTCCAGAATGTGCTAATGAAAATAGGATCTCGATCACTAACAATGGAAGATGGCATTCCGTGAAGCTTGTGCACACTATCAAGAAATATTTGAGCAACTATGGTGGCCGTGTAAGGATGAGATAATGCGAAAAAATGGGCGTACTAAGTCTATCAATGACGACAAGGATTACAGTCTTGCCCTGTGATGACGGCAATCCCTCTATAAAATCCATATATTTATCTGTCCAAATCCGAGTGGGTATTGGTAGCGGTTGCCACAGACCAAGGGTAAGCCACAGTCTCGGCTTTATTCAGTTGGCACTCTCCACATTCACTCACAAACTGTTGGACATCACGTTGAAACCCTCCCAATAAAATGCTCGATGAATTCTCTTTATGGTATTATGATTCCCAAGTGCCCACCCATGAAAGTGTTATGTTGTTCTCGCATTAAGCTATCATGAAGTGGAGAAGTAGGGCTCACCATAAGACATCACTTATACAACAGTCAGCCAGCTGTCGAAGAATACCTGCTTGAAACCCATCATTAGCATGCAGCTCTTCAATTAATTTTTTTAACGTAGGATCTTCACTCCATTCTCGTTTTATGTCATCGAGCCAGAAGGTTTGTGGTTGGGACAACACCGCTGAAGTTGCTAGATCCTCATTTTTTTTTAGAGAGGGCATCGGTGATCGAATTTCATGTCCGTGCTTATAAATCAACTTGTAATTGTACCCCAAGCGACTTGGTGAGCCACTTCTGCTGCATGAGTGCCGAGACACATTGCTGCAAGAGATATTCCGGGCGACGATGTTCGGTCTTGATTTTGAAGTTTCTACTCAATAGATGGCTGCCAGGTGGCTGCCACCCGGAGACAGTGTATACCACTGCCAATAGTTCTTTTTCATGTGTTGATAGGCCCAACCAAGGAAGCAGGATTCTTCCCTGGGAGCCTTCGATTCCCGCTTCGATTCCCGTTTCGATTCCCGCTTTCGATTCCCGCTCTGACAACCTTTAGTAGGATTCTTCCCTGGGAACCTTCGATTCCCGCTTTCGATTCCTGCTCTGGTAACCTTGGGCCCAACTGCTTTTCTGATAGTTCCTTGCTTGTGAAAGTTATAGGCCTTTCTTCTTGCATGAGAACAACCCCCAACCCTATTCTTGAGCCATCACATTCAACAACAAAAGTCTTTGAGAAATTTGGGAGAGAAAGGACTAGAGTTGTCACCGTAGCCTGCTTGAGTTTTTCAAAAGCCTCATCCGCATTAATTGACTAATGAAATGAGTCCTTCCCTAACATGTCAGTTAGAGGACGACTGATTTTTCCCATAACCTCCAACAAACCGACGGTAGTAACCTGTGAGCCATAAAAACCCTCGCAAGGCCTTGAGAGTTTTGGGTTTGGGCCAGCTCACCATAGCTTCCACCTTTGCTAGATCAATCATATCGCTCTATCCTGCATAGAGATGATACGGTCCAAATATTCCACATCTTCAAAAGGCACTTTGATTTTCTGACGAAAAGTTTACGAGATCACAATAACTCAAAGACGACCCTAAGATGCTGGAGATGATTTTCCCCAACTGTCGCTGTAAACAAGAATGTCTTAAAAAACACAAAAATAAATTTACGAAGGTAAGGTCGGAGTATGTCATTCATCAAACTCTATAAGGTTGAAGGGGCATTGGTCAACCAGAACAGCATGACCAACAATTTGTAGTGCCCTTCATGTGTGCGAAAAAGCCGTCTTGTGAGCATCTTCGGCATGTACACGAATCTGGTGGTAACCAGACCTGAGGTCTAATTTGGAGAAGTATTGAGCTCCACGAAGCTCATCTAGCAACTCATCAATAATTGGTATAGGAAACTTGTCCTTAATTGTGATTCGGTTCAATTCTCGGTAGTCCACACAAAGGTGCCTTGAACTATCTTTTTCCCGAACTAGGAGTACCGATTAGGAGATGGGGCCGAAACTAGGGCGAACTATGCCAGTACCTAACATCTCCTCGACTATATGATCAATTCCATTTTTTTGGATATAAGGGTATTGATATGGCTGATGGTTGGGTGGGGGTGTTTGGAAATAAGGGAATGTGGTGGTCATGGGCACGTGGTGGTGGAATGCCATGAGGTTCTGAAAAAATATCATCATACTCAACTAATAAATCACAGAGTTCACTTGGGGTTTCGGTTGGTATTGTTTCTAGTGTGGCCTAAAAAAGTTGGCAATGTATGTTAGAATATGTGGGATCCAACGGTTGGATTGGGATAAGATCTCACCGTTGGATCGTCTTGGAGGTAGATTGGGTAAGTTGGCTAAATGAAGCAAGTAGGTAAACTAGGCAAGTGGATTAGAAGAGGCAACCAAGAGAGATTAGGAAAGTAGATTTGATTAGGATTATTTCCTTCTATAATTATCTTAATTCCATTCCATGTTTATCATGTAAGTGCTCTATATAAGCACACATTCATCCTCTTGTAAAAGTATCCAAGTTTAGTGAAATCTTCTATAAATTTTACATGGTATCAGAGCCCACATTCATCATTGCCTAAACATCCTAAAACTGCTTTTGGTGCATATTTGTGCTCACATGGCTTCAATTTTCAATGTGTTGTCATGTTGAGTGGGAGTACCTTTCACACTTCCATCTTATTTCAACAGTCCGTCACATTGTCTTTTGCAAAATATCAATTATCCCCTAATTGATAATGGCACCCCATTCCAATTTTAAAGTGCCTACTTTTTCTTGCAAATATCCCATTCCATTGTCCTATCTGTGGATGAGCCCCAAATTTAATCTCAACACTCCTTACCAAAAATATATATATATTGCGCCATCCACATTCTTAGGCTGCTCGTACAGCCATTGATATTTGTCGTCCTTATCTTCAGCCATTTGTTGTCGCGTGTCATTCATTGTCGCTCGTCTCCTTTCTTTTTTTTTCTTATCAATTTTTCCTTCTTTGGTATCATTGATCCATTTAAGTTGAGGTGTGTGCCTGAAATTCATCACTCTATTTAGTTGAGGGGCCTCAATTCTTTAAGGTTCGTGCCTGATAGAGTCAAATCCCATGAGCATTGGTACTTGCAGACCCATGAAGTCTTGCCCATTTCGGCTCATTCTTGCCCATTCTGGCATTGGTCCATGGTGACTCATTTCCAAAAGGTTGGGTATTCAAAACCGGCCTAAAGGCTCGCCTATTCCAGCTTGAGTCCAATCCAGTTCATTGAGGCTCTTCGCAGCTCATCTTTCATGTGACACATTCTTCAACAAAAGGCGGCAATTCATCTTCAACAATATCAACAATAGGCGGACATAAGTCGTAGCAACAAATTTTTACATTTCTTTTTTATGTTAGAATATGTGGGATCCAACGGTTGGAATGGGATAAGATAATCTTGAAGGTTGATTGGATAAGTTGGCTAAATGAAGCAAGTAGATAAACTAGGTAGATTTCCTTCTATAATTATCTTAATTCCATTATATTGTTTATCATGTAAGTGCTATGTATAAGCACACATTCATCTTCTTGTAAAAGTATCTAAGTTTAGTGAAATCTTCTGTAAATTTTATATGGTATCAAAGCACCCCCATCCTATAGTAACCTGACCACAACTCGTATAACACAGTTCTCAGGCGGACAGCCGATCTTGCCGTTCGTCGGGCCGTCGTCAAGAGTCAACCCTAAACCATGGCTTAAAAATCCTTAGCTCTTTTGAACCCTCATCTTTACAGTCTTCTTCTAGGATTTTTCCAATTTTGCTTTTATTGATATACCTTCCAAAAGCACTACCAATCTCCTTCATCTTCTCCACACCTTTGCCGTTGTTCCACAGTGGACCAGTCATCGGATAGATCGGCTAGTTTCGGGCTTCTACCTTGTTGTTTTCAATAATCGGGTCACCACCATAGTTGGTCCCCACCTTTTTTTCATCAACCCAAACCCGGCAAATTTCCCGCTTGGATTTGGCTTTGTGTTGTCGTCGGTAGTTTCAGAAACCCAATTTTCCATCGCCGGACTGTGTTTCTTTCCCACCATCTCCTAGTCATGCCGGTCATGATTCTTACAGATCCGACCACACCACATTGCAATTGTCGGCCCAATGTTCTTCGGCCCCAAAGCTGCTCGAGTAGCCCTAGAGGCATCATTTCATATAGCAACCTGATGTGTTGTGTTATGCTTCGTCTTTTGGCTCTTGATATGAGAGAGAGAGAGAGTTGTCAAGCTATGCAACTAGACCTAGCAAATGGGTGGGTCGGCCGGGTCAACCCGCGGGTGATGTGGGTGCAGGTCACACGGGTCGGGTAAGGAGATGACCCGCATTTTGCGGGTCAGAATTTTGGTGACCCGCGCGGCCCGCGGGTGGGCCAGGTCAACCCGCGGGTCACCCGCAAATTCAAACAGTAGTTTATTTTGAAAAATATTATCACTGGATTTTGATGAGGGGGTATAGCCGGCACCGTGGGATGATCCAAACCGTCCATTAGATGGCCCACAGCCTAAATAGGTTGTGCCCCAAAAATCATTTCAATAGGGTTGATCCTAACCCTCCGATCTATAGAGGGTTAGGATCAAGTGATCAACCCTCTAACTTTCAAATCGGAGGGTTGGGATCAACCTATGGTGCTAGTCACAACCTATTTATATTCTATGGTGGCAGCCATAACCTATTTAGGCATCAAACCCTTAAAGAATAGATTAGCATGACAAAATCACCATCCTTTGCATTAGAAAAAAAAACCATCTAACTAGATTAGCATAACAAAATCACCACCCTTTAAAAAGCCAAGTGACTTGTGGGTGCCCGCGGGTTGACTCGACCCGACCCGTGTTTTTGCGGGTTGGGTCACCCGCGGGCACGGGTCGCTTTTGCCAGGTCTGTATGCAACCGAGTCAGAGGAGGAGGGAAAGTGGCGATTGATAGCAACCTGTCACTTTACTCAAGACACTCATTTCTTTTCTCTTGTCCAGAATATGCCCTCTACATGATATTTGCACTCCTTTTCATTCTCATTTCTTACCTTCTCCTCATGGCACTTTGAAACTCCTATGTTTAGTCATCACACTTCTCTCTTTTGTCTTCAGTGATCTGGGTTGATGTTAGACAGTGTTGCCGATATTTGTCATCAAAATCTTCGCTGCTATTTGGTTGTCTCGTCCCTACTCGTCTTTCTCTCTTATTATCGGTTCTTTCTTTTGTCTTATTTCAATTGAGGTACCTTTTCGAGGTGCATGCTTGAAAGTGATTGCTTTACTCCATTGAGGGGCCTCGATTCTTTGAGGTTTGTGCCTGAGAGAGTCAAATTCCATGAGGATCGGTACATGCCAACCCATGATGTCTTGCCCATTGTGACCCATTTCTTGCCCATTTCGGCATTGGTCCATAGTGACCCGCCAATTCTTGCCCATTCCGACATTGGTCCATAGCGACCCAATTCTTGCCCGTTCCGGCATTGGTCCATAGTGACCAATTTCTACTCGCCCATCAAGGCTTGAGTATCATCTAGTCCTATTGAGGCTACGATCTATTGGCTTTTAAGCCTTCTTCGTGATACATCAACAAGCATCATCTTCTTCAACAATCATCATCAATGATCATTTGCAGCAACATCAGTCTTCATCAAAGGATCTTTGTCGTCGACTTTTGAAAGTGTGCATTAAATGGCTAATTTTGATTACATCTGTAATTTCAGGAATTCTATTGTATTGGGGAATTTTTTTTGTTGTTGTCAAACTTATATTGATTTTCAATCCATATACGTTTGAGGGGGCATGTTAGAATATGTGGGATCCAACAGTTGGATTGGGATAAGATCTCACCGTTGGATCATCTTGGAAGTAGATTGGGTAAGTTGGCTAAATGAAGCAGGTAGATAAACTAGGGAAGTGGATTAGAAGATGCAAGCAAGAGAGATTAGGAAAGTAGACTTGATTAGGATTATTTCATTCTATAATTATCTTACTTCGATTCCATGTTTATCATGTAAGTGCTCAATATAAGCACACATTCATCCTCTTGTAAAAGTATCCAAGTTTAGTGAAATCTTTTGCAACTTTTACAATGCCATCACTTTGGCTCCCTTTGCAATCACATTTGATTCTCTTTTTTCTCACAGTTTTCACGTCTCCATGTGAGGAACCCCCTAGCACGTGTTGCCTATCCTTGTGCTCAAACTCCATTAGTAATGCAGCAAAATCCCAACCTATGGGACCCAAGGTGAAGTCTCTTCAAGCACACAACCAACCCTTCTTGCCACTACTGTATCCACAAAAATATGTGTTGATCCAGAGTCGATAAGAATAACAATAGGTCTGTGTTTGAGATACCATTGAACCTTATTAGTTTAGGGAGCAATAGATCCATTAATGGCATGAACTGATATTTGCAACAGCTCGGAATCTTGCTCTACCAGGGGTGGAGCCACATATAGCGTGGGGTGGCCACACCCCCCAAAGACTTGTAAAATCCCTTTTATGAGTAAAACTAAAAAGGGTTTTACCGGCGTTCATGGCTCCCCCTGGCTATACTCCTTGATGATCATGGATTCGCTTGGGTGCAACAAAGACGAATAGATGATGCATGGCCTCATTTGGATTGCAAGAATTTTGTGGAAAAAAAAGATAAACCACCACCATTCTTCACTTAGAGGACCTTAACATGTTAATGGACCTCCAAATTGACTCAAACCGTATGGTTCCCTCTAGAATTTTCCAAGATTTTTTTTTTTCATCAGACATGTTTTTCTTTCAATCCAAACAGGGCCTAAGTTCACACTAGGCAAGGAAAGAAATGTCAAGAGCATTGACGCCCGACGATTCTTGTGCCTCACAATTTAGCAAAAAGAAGCGCCCCACGTTTTCGTAACCTCCAACCCCACAGCATTTATTTTTGCGTTATTTTTTTACGTCAAATCACCTTAACAGGGGGGCGCATGCGTACTACAGTGGGGTGAAAATAACATCACCCTATTTTATTTGTGTTTGATTTATGCAGCATTGTCCCCTCTATCCTCTCTTTCGTAACTTTCAACCGTACAGTCTTTTGCTTTATTTTGTTCGCGTTTCCTTTATTTTAGGGAAAATGACCAAATAGAAGGGGTTTCTTCTGACTATGACATTTCAAGAGGGCTGTTTTCTAAATCACCAATCAAGAGTGCATATGACTAAAATGCCCTTGACTCTCTCTCTCTCTCTCTCCCTATCAAATCACCTATTTGAAATGATTACATTTAGGAGAAAACAAATCCCAAAACCCACCTTTTTCCCTCTTCTTCTTCTTCCTCCCACCTACCAAAAAAACGTACGTATGAAAAACCCAAAAACCTCCATTTTTGAAACCCAAAAACCTCCATTGTTAGATGCCAAAAGCTCCATTCTAATGCTAAAAACCTCATTTTAGATGTGAAAGCCTTCCTAACCCTTCATTGCATTGCACAACGCTTCCATTTTCAACAAATATTGGAAAAAAACGTTATTAGATTTGGAAATCTTAAAAATGTTCACTAGAAACCACCATTCCATTGCAGAAAGCTTCCATTGAATGGAAAGGTACCCCTCTCCCTTCTCTTTCCATTATAAGGCATGTTTATAAACTTGAATGAAAGTTTTTCATGTTAAACTACTGTCTTCAATTGCAGAAAGCCTTCAATCACTATTTAATCTTATTTAAATTACTTTAAACACTTTATAATCGTTGTTATTTTACTGTAATCCACTAATTTCTTAAGTTAAACCAGTATTTCACTACCATAAACCAGTACTCAAGTGGGTGTTTATAAGTGGTTTATATAGGTTCTTTGGGTAAGATTCCTCCGTAGTGGTTTATAATCGTAAGTAGTGGTTTATTAAGGGTTACCAGTTGTTTAGAGTGTTTATAATTGGTTTATAAGGATTAACAATGGTTTAAAATGTTTATAAATGATTTATACAGGGTAAGAAGTAGTTTATAGTGTTTATAAGTGGTTTATATAGGCTTATCAGTAGTTTAGAGTGTTTACAACTGGTTTATATAGGGTAAACAGTGGTTTATATAAGCCTATCAGTGGTTTAGACTGTTTATAAGTGGTTTATGTAGGCTTATCAGTGGTTTAAAGTACTTATACATGGTTTATACAGGGTAAGAAGTATTTTATACTGTTTATAAGTGGTTTATATAGGTTTATCAGTGGTTTAAGTTTTTACAACTGCTTTATATAAGGTAAACAGTGGTTTATATAGGCCTATCAGTGGTTTAGACTGTTTATAAGTGGTTTATATAGGCTTATCAGTGGTTTAGAGTGTTTATAGATGGTTTATACAGGGTAAGAAGTAGTTTATAGTGTTTATAAGTGGTTTATATAGGTTTATCAGTGGTTTAGAGTTTTTACAACTGCTTTATATAAGGTAAACAGTGGTTTATATAAGCCTATCAGTAGTTTATATAAGCCTATCAGTGATTTAGACTGTTTATAAGTGGTTTATGTAGGCTTATCAGTGGTTTAGAGTGTTTATACATGGTTTATACAGGGTAAGAAGTAGTTTATACTGTTTATAAGTGGTTTATATAGGTTTATCAGTGGTTTAGAGTTTTTACAACTGCTTTATATAGGGTAAACAGTGGTTTATATAAGCTTATCAGTGGTTTAGACTGTTTATAAGTGGTTTATGTAGGCTTATCAGTGGTTTAGAATGTTTATACATGGTTTATACAAGGTAAGAAGTAGTTTATAGTGTTTATAAGTGGTTTATATAGGTTTATCAGTGGTTTAGAGTTTTTACAACTGCTTTATATAAGGTAAACAGTGGTTTATATAAGTCTATCAGTGGTTTAGACTGTTTATAAGTGGTTTATGTAGGCTTATCAGTGGTTTAGAGTGTTTATACATGGTTTATACAGGGTAAGAAGTAGTTTATACTGTTTAAAAGTGGTTTTTATAGGTTTATCAGTGGTTTAGAGTTTTTACAACTGCTTTATATAAAGTAAACAGTGGTTTATATAAGCCTATCAGTGGTTTATATAAGCCTATCAGTGGTTTATACTGTTTATAAGTGGTTTATGTAGGCTTATCAGTGGTTTAGAGTGTTTATACATGGTTTATACAGGGTAAGAAGTAGTTTATACTGTTTATAAGTGGTTTATATAGGTTTATCGGTGGTTTAGAGTTTTTACAACTGCTTTATATAACCCTATCAGTGGTTTAGAGTGTTTATAAGTAGTTTATATAGACCAGTGGTTTTAGAGTGTTTATAAGTTGTTTATTTAGGATAACCATTGGTTTAAAGTGTTTATAAGTGGTTTATATTGGCTTAACAGTGGTTTATATTGGCTTAACAGTGGTTTATAGTATTTCTAAGTGCTTTATATGGGGTAAGTAGTGGTTCATATTTCCTTGTCATGACTTAGTAGGTCTTAGTAGTGGTTTATGTTGTTTTATGGAGACTTAGCAATGGTTGAAGTTGTGCATAATTCAAAAATGGGTGCTTTACTTGTTAATTGGAATGGTTTTTTTTTTAATTTGTTATTTTGACAATGGTTTAATTTTGTGTAAACAGGAGAACAGTAGAACGAAGAGCTTCTTTTATCTTACACGTCGACGGCTTTGTAAAGGATGCGGTATCATTTGAATACGTAGGAGGGAAGAAGTTGCCATTAATTGTGGGTCAGAAAATAAAATTTAGAGAATTTGACACTCTAATTCACAGGAAAATTGGGACTAATCGAAGTAATGTTTCTTTATCCATCAAGTGTCGATATATTTTAGACCCATATCAGATCATCTTATACGATATTCGAGATGATAACGACCTTGATCTGGTGATGATGCTTTTTGATTGTACGGTTATTAATTCTCTGAGCTTGTATGTAACTAAAGAGTACAATTTTGGAGGAAACAATTCTCCTCACCCTACGGATGTCGGTCTGCTGTATCGGTGTGGAGATCCTCTTGATGAAGGAAGATGTGGTGATAGATATACGAGTGATAGGTAAAATAGTTGATTGTTTACAATCCATTTGTGAAATTGCCTTCCCTTTATTGTTACTCACCTTTGCGCAGATGTCACGCCAACTTAAGTGAAGTTTATGAAGATCATATTTCTTACCAGAATGTTGGTGTCGCAACGATCCCTACCTCATTTGCAGACGCTTCGAGGCCGAAAATTAATTTTGTCCCTGCATTACCGAGTCCATCGGTCGTTGCTCGAGAAGGAAAAAAAAGAAGACATAGCAGTAGTCATAACATACATCGGTAAATTATAGTAGAGATCAATTGTTGAGTGCTATTCATATTCCTTCCTTTCATTTATGAATCGAATATTTTATCTCTAATTGCTACCCGATGTGCAGCTACGAAGTGGACTTGAATCAGGATTTTGATGATCCCAATTTTAATGAGACCGACACCACTGAGACCGAGTTTGAGACAACCCACCCAAGCCAATACGAGGAGGAGTTGTCTAGGAATTTTGGAGGTGATGTTCATGCTAATGAATTGATTAGACCGAACGATGGCAGTAATAACGATGATGATGACTTTGGTGATGATAAAGAGGACTTCAGTGACAGTGAGGACATGGGTGATGAGCAAGATGAACCTACTAATTATCTAGGCAATGCTTTGGGAAATATGTATGAAAGGCAGCCGATGGAAGCAGATGAAATGGTTGTAGGGGCTGATGAAGTAAATGAGATTGTGCGACTTGAGGAGTTCACGGTTGGGGCAATGTTCCCAAATCTTAAAGTCTTTGAAAAGAAAGTCAAAGACTATGCAATCCAGCATCATTTTGTGTTTGTCCCACAGGAGAAAAATCCCACAAAGTATGGCGTTAGATGCAAGGAGCATAGTTGCCCGTGGCGTATCACAGGGACCACTTACACAGATTATGTTAAGGTAAAAACATTTATCCCCCAACACACATGCTCAGGCACAGTGAAAGGGAACGATCATCCCATGGCCACTGCAAAATGGGCTGCTGAAAATTGTGTAGCCTTATTCCCCCGGCCAGAAGACGTCAAGGCTACTTTGATAAGAGAGTACATCAAGGTCCAGTGGGGTATAACATTGTCCTATCGAAAAGCCCACATGGCGAAGGAGCTTATACACGAAATTAAGTGCGGAAATGCCGAGGCGTCTTACCGCATCCTGCCTGCGTATACTGAGGAGTTGGTAAGAAGGAATCATGGCACAATAATACGGTTGTGCCGATCCCGAGAGTTACGGCCAAGAGGGGATGATACTTTCGCCCGTTTATTTTGGTCATTTGGCCCTAGCATACTTGCATTCAACCGAACAGTTAGGCCCCTCGCCCTAATTGACGGGACCCATTTGCGGGGGAAGTACAGGGGGACTCTACTAGCCGCAACTGGGATAGACGGCAACGGTGGGTTATTCCCGCTAGCATTTGCAGTAGTCGAGGCTGAGACGTATGAAAGCTGGGTATGGTTTCTGCATTTGTTCCGTCATAATTTCATTTCAGAGGGTCGAGATGTCATCACGATTGGGTCGGACCGGATGAAGGGGTTGCCTAGAGCCGTAACTGAAGCTTTGCCCAGGTCACACCATAGCTATTGCATCCATCACCTCAGTGCCAACTTCCATTCAACCTTTAAAAATGAAAAGCTCCGGAAACTCTTTATGACAGCTGCATATTCCCTAAGGGAGGGTGCTTTTAAGGATGCGATGGAGAGTATTAAAAGTCAGAGTAAAAGAGCACACCAATGGATATCGGACATTCCTAAAGAAAATTGGGCGAGCGCGTATTTTGAGGGATGCAGATATAATGTGTTGACAACTAACGCAGCTGAGTGCTTCAATGCCGTTTTAAAGGGAGCAAGGGAGTTGCCAATTGCAGCACTTGTCGAACACACAAGATGGAAAGTTTGCGACTTCTTTCAGTTCCGTCAGAAGACATGTAGCAAATGGACGACTCGTTTGACACCAAAAGCGGAATCCTGGTTGGCGGAAGCACGTAAAGAAGCAGGTGCCTATACGCCGTGGCAGTGTAGTTGGACCGAATTTCAAGTAACGTCCAGGTATCACGTTGACCAGGTGGACTTAGCTAAGCAAACATGTACGTGTCGTATGTTCCAAACGATGGGAATTCCGTGCGGGCATGCGATAGCAGCCATGGGACTAAACCACCAAGATCCATACTGTTACTGCCAGGATTGGTATCTGGCCGATGCATATCGGAAGACTTATGATGGAGTAGTTTATCCCACGTTAGATCGATCGCAATGGCCAGATCCTTCCCATACTTTGCCGTTGGTATTGCCGCCAAAAGTAAGACGACAGCCAGGGCGACCAAAAAAAGTCAGAGTGGAGAGAGGACTGGAAAGAGGAGTGCATCATAAGTGCGGTACCTGCGGGCAACTTGGACATAATAAGAGATCGTGCAAGAATCCTCCCATCGTAAATCGTCAGCAAAACGAGGCTCCAATCGGGCCTTCCGCACCAATGGAGAACAGGTATGATCAATCTAACATGTTTTTTTTACTAGTCCTCGATACAACCCGTGCTGGCGTTAATCGATTCGTGTAAATTTTATTGCAGGCCTGGTCTATCCTGCCTGCCTCCGTTTTTTCTGTAAGTATGAATTGCATGCCCGGCATTTTTTGGAATTCATAAACATTTTTTGGAATAATTGTATGTTTTTTTGGATTACATGTATGTTTTCTGTAATGGGGTGCTATAATTAATGAGAATTTTTTTTTTACGAAGCAAAGGAGCACTTACAATTGTCAAAACCTGAAAGCGACTGATCACAGAATCTACCTATCAGGTGCTTGGCCAGCATACGAACTACATTATCCAAATTATCATCCAAGAAGATAAGCTTAATACATCATATGTCAGTATATATAAAGCGTCTGAGCAAAAAAGTATCCATCATCATCGGAGAACTGAAGCCATCTACTGCTCTGGAGGTGGTGGTGGAGGATATGAGGAACTGGCAGGCTGCTGACCCCACTGACCACCGGAGAGGTACTGGTAATAGGTGGTCCACTGTTCATCAATGTGTGTAGTAAGAGTCTGAAAGCGACTACCCATCTCCGTGTCAACGTGAGTACTGAGCGCCTGGAAGCGACTGGCCATCTCCGTGTCAACGTGAGTAGTGAGCGTTTCGAAGCGACTGGTCATCTCCCTGTCAACGTGAGTAGTGAGCTTCTCAAACTGAGAAGCCATGGATAGCTGAAGGGCCTCCTGCATAGCGGTGAAATCCTAAGATGCCCGTGGTGCCACAGGTGCCTCAGTATCCTGATCCGCCTCTTCTTCTTCATCTTCTTCTTCTTCTTCTTCCTCTCCTTCTTCTTCTCCTTCTTCGTCTTCTTCTCCAGCTGCAACTTCAACTACTTCTTTGTTTAGAGCCATGCGCCGGAAAGACTTATCATCAAATGGAGCGGTAGGAATGATGGTCGCCTCACTATCTAGAGCAATGCCAAAGTTGCGGAAGATACACGTAAGGAGCATGCCATATGGCAAGGAGGCTCTGGACCGCTTAAGTGTTTGGAACATAAAACGGAAGATGATATAGGGTAGGCAAACCTTGCGACGCTCAAGAATACAATAGATGAGGTAGGCCTCTAAGGGCCTTAGAGCATCGGTCATGCCCCCGCGAGGGGTGAAGTTGCTGAACATGAAGTTGTGAAGCATCTTAGCTTCAGGAATGAGATGGGAGGCTTTCACTATCATGTTGGATCTATAACTCCGGGTAATCCGACCATACACAGTGTCGTGATCAAGATCATTAAGTGAATGGATCCCATTTCCAGGCCAAAAGTAATGCTCAAAACCATTGGAACTAATCTCAAGCATCTCAGCAAGTTCATGATAATTGAGTCGAATCGTTGTTTTCTTGACGCGAGACTCAATTTCGAAGTACGTAGGACTGATTGTGAGATTGGCATAGAAAAGACGTACCAATCTAGGATAGATAAGCTCATCAAGATGAAGAAATTGTGTCCATCCAAGAGCGTCAAACCGAGCTTTAAGGTCCAAGTGTTTGAGGACGTCGGGCTCTATGAAGCGTCCGGTGCGGACACCACGATTAGCCATTTTCGGCCATGCCTTCTTCGCTTGTGCAGAGGAGAAGTAGGAATTTGGAATAAGCTCCGGTTCGGGAGCCGGAGCCGTAGCTTTCTTAGACCGCTTCCTCGATGGTCCTTCATCGTCCTGGCGTTGGGTAGAACCTCTGATTTGGACATTTTTGGTTCGAGGCATCTTGAGAACAGTTAGGGAATAAGAGAAGTTGTAATGGAGGGTAAAACGGAAGATGGGAAACCTTAGATTTCTGAAAATGGAGATTATGAAAGAAAATGGAAGAGAAATTGATTATAATGGAAGAGATGACAAAGAAAATGAGGAATGTGGAAGAAAAAGAAGAGAAAATGGAAGGAGAAGGAGTGTGAATGGAAGAAAATTGACAAAAGGAGGAGGAAATTGAGGAATAGGAAGAGAAATTGGGGGTTTTAGCAGGGATGACGTATTTTATGGGTTTTTGGGTAAAAAACAGGGTTGTGGAGGATGAAGATGATAAATTAGGGTTAGATTTGAACGGATTGTAAGGGAGAATGGTTAATGGAGTTAGGGTTTGGAAACGGTTTTCAGAGAGAACGGAAAACGAAGGGAGATTAGAAGAGGGAAATGAAAAAAAAACCACGTTCGAGGGTTTAAAAGGAGTTACATAAGTTTCGGAATTCCGAGACTATGTCTCGGAATTCCGAAAGTTTTTTAAAAACCATCAGACTCGCTGCGGAATTCCGAGACATAATTCTCGGAGTTCCGACCAGATAGATTTTGCGGATTCCAAAAAGTTGAAGTTTACTGCGGAATTCCGAGAAGAAACTCTCGGAATTCCGACCAGGGTTGTGAAAAACACATAAATTTGCAGATACGTTCTACGGAATTCCGAAAATAATTCTCGGAATTCCGAGAAATTTTTTTTTTTTGCTGCGGAATTCCGAGTAAATGTCGGACTTCCGAGCAGTACTAAATTTTTTTTTTCTAACATAAATATCATATGTACCCTATTGTGCTATGTTGGATTTGTTTGACCACCTCCATTATGTCCATTATTTTGGAGCCTTTTCCATCCATCCTATCCCCATGAAAACAAAAAAAATTGAATTTGTTTCGAATAGTGTATCTCACTGCAAGCAGCATATGTGAACTCATGACCATGCGCAACAATCAAATCCTGTAGACACCCCATTATGACCGTGCCCTAAACATTCCAATTTTGTGTAAAACCCCATTAAATCATTGAGATAGGGCCCCAAACTTCACCCTAAGCTAGGGTAGGATCCTACCAAGCTCCTTACAAAATTTCGTCAAAATCGGAGTGCGTTTGCCTAGCGAACGAACCGCGAGAAGACCGTAGTGTAAACCAAAAAGGGGGGTGGATTATCCTAGATGGGGTTGTCCAAGGTAATAGAGGGGGTGCGAATTTGGCATTTCCTTATATAAAGCTGGTTTTTCGTTACAAACAGGGACTTCATTTTTTTTTCTAAAAAAAGACACAGATCTGAGAAAGAAAGAGGGAGAGGGAGCTCATCATCCATCGGCCATCATCATCATCAAGCTCGGATCCATGGACCCTAAGCCGTGGATTCTCACCGTCTTCAATCTCCAAGCACCATCACCATCATCATCAGTTCTGTAAACCCTAACCACCTCCACCTTCAGAAAACCTCGTCTGATCCTCCCTCATCCACTAGATCTGCCATTAACATCATCTAAACCTAGTTTTCTCTGTTTTCTAAACTCGAATCAAACCCCTAACCTGCGATCTGTATTTTCTGATCAAGATTCTTCTCCTCCTGCTAGCTACCACATCTCTTTCTTCCAATCTGCAGAGAGGGGGGGAGATCGTGCAGAGGAGGAGGAGGGATTTCTTTTCATTTTCCCCAAATCTGAGAGAGAAACGAGGGAGAAAAAAAAATCCGATCCAAACCCTTTCCTTTCTTCTTCTTCTCCGATCGACTCCTCCGGCAGGATTATCAGAACTCCGATCGATCAGAAGTTTAAGCTTCTCAGATCTGAGAGAGAGAGAGAGAGAAAGAGAGAGAGAGAGAGAGAGAGAGAGAGAGAGAAAGCCACTGAGAGAATAGATCTGGTCGATTTTCGTCTTCTCCGATTGATCTCTCCGGCAAGACCGCCTGAGCTCCTGCTAGTTTTCATTTCTCGATCTACTTCATTTGTTAATCAGAATTCTTTCTTTTGCCATTGATTTCTGATTTTAGCCTTTAAATCAACCGTTACAAACCCTAGCTAAAGTTCTTAAAATCTTAGATCTGTAGAAAGGGGAATCTCATTTTCGTAACAGAGAAGAGGAGCAGAGAGCAAGAGAGAGAAACCGGATCTCATCCAAACCCGAAGCCTTAATCCGATCACCTGCTACGATCAACTCGCCGGAGCTCCGACGAGCATTTTTCCATCAGCCTCAGGCAAAGCCCCGATTCTGCCGAATTCTGGTCAAGATCCAGCTGATAATCATATTTGTTGCCAATTCCATCTTCTCTGGCAACAAGAAGAAAAAAATTGCTCTGATTCCCTTGTTTTCAGGTATTTTTCTTAACTCTCATGTTCTTCCATGGATCATGAGATTGTTTTCCTTAATTTTAGTCTCTTCTCTAATCGGATGGTGTTTGGTCCACTCGATTGTATGTTTTCCAGTTTTGATGGCTGAATCATATTGTACTAGTTGATTTTAAATCTCAATTTTGGTCTTGATTTCAGTTTGTGTGATATGATTGCAATTTTTTTTTAAGCTCAAACAATCCATGGATAATAGCTATTTTGTGATTACTAATTGATTTTGTAATTTTTTTTTATATAGTTCAATAAGTCCAGTAAATACATTTCTCCTTTATTTTGACAATGACTTCTCATTGAATGTTTGAAACCTCTTTGGATAAGAATGTATTGCTCTCATCTTGAAATTATATGATAGTTTTCTTTGTGAAGTTCCAAAAAGGAACATAAGGAGTATATGATTTCAGAAATTTCTAGAGCATAATTCATAATAAGGCTGGTGACCACTGGTTCTTATACATTTCAATTCTCTTCTTGGTTCTATGCAATTTGATCCCATGCATGCTTGAATTATAAGTCATTCTTAAATGTGAGTTGCCACCAGTTCATGAATGCTGGAAATCAACCCTGTACATGTATGGGTGAGTTGTGGCGTGTCAAATACTTTCATGTTTGCCTTATTCTAGCTGCTCCAATATTTATTTTTTTAATTTATTTGTACCTCATGGCCATTCTGCCCTGATTGTATTAAAATTTGTACAAATTAAAAATATCATTTAATGTATTTCTATAATCTGTTAGAAATTTAATACTTCTCTTTCATACTAAGCTTTGAGTTAGGGTTCGAAGACGGTAATAAATGGATTGTTCAGGTGAGATTATCTCAAAGCTTATTATACTCATTCCTTTTTATTTAAATAAATTGTTAATAGGAAGAAGGAGATCAGATGACTACTCTATTCGATAGTATCGACATGAGTACTGTCTGATCTCAAGGCGGGATTAGAAATATTATCATGTGTATTTGATATCAGATGATTACTTTGGCATCATCTGATTTCATTGGAGTCCCCGTATTGGGGTTTGTGGTTGGTTTTGAAGTGTTTGATATTGTTTTTACTTTATTAGGCTATCCAGCGGCTGGTCTGGACTAATTAATGTTGTTTATCCTTTTATAATTGCTATAGATCGTGTATTGTTTTATTGAAAATTTTTCTTTGTTTAGTACTTGATTTATTTTTATAAGAATAGAATGGAATTTGTGATTATCTGGTAGACTTTCCTTCTCTCTTTGATAGACTAACACAGTCTTTTAGATTTTTGTTAAATTCTTTAGATATTAGAATTCCCTCTCGTTGCAAGGGCGATGAAGGCACTAGCCTAAGCCCATCCTTAGGAGACTCGCTTAGTCCAAGTAGCACTCCTCCCATTTATTTAAAGACTTGTCCAAGTCTTTATGGTGTGTATCCCCTAGAAATTAGAAATCCATTCATTGCAAGGGCAATGAAAGATTTCTCTAGAGCCCTCTCAGGGAGACAAGCTATGTTTCGTGCAGAAATGTCCTCCCCTTTTAGGAGACAAGCTATGTCTCATGTAGAGATGTACTATCTTTTTTTGAGGAGACAGGCTATGTCTCATGTAGGAAAATTCAATTCCTTTGGAGGCAGATTTTGTCTCATTGGTCTTAGTTGTCCTCCATCTCTTTTAAGAGACATGCCTTGTCTCATTAGCACTTCCTTCTTAGAATTCCTAATTTCAGTGTCAGTCTTTACTATAGGAATCCGTCCTTAGTCTACCCAGTTTCATTTTCTTGCTAAACCTCCTCTTTGTGCGTCTTTTGGTTTTTGGAAGAACACCTTGCTCGGCTTGGCATCATACCCCGACCCTTATGGGTATTGGGTTGCATATTTGTTGCACCTTAGGGCTAGGTAGCTGTCCGGCCCGGCTGGTCTCTTTTTCCTTATTACTTGTGAGCTTTATCTTAGTTTGATAGTCTACTAGCATAGGAATCCGTCCTTAGTCTAGAGAGTCAGTCCTCTTGTTCAGGAATCAAATTCTATCATCATAGGGGTTAGGATTCTTTCCAACCTCTCATCAAATCATGTGATTTTTATCCGCTCCTGCAAGGTATAGGAAGCTGTCCAACCCTTGCAGAGCTGTGTTTCTGTTCTTTTCCCTCGCAAAGCATAGGATGCTGTCCAACCTTTGCGGGATATTCAGGAGTCTGTCCTCCCCTTATGATGATAGGATTTGTCCTCTTGTGTCAAAAACTCAAAAAACACTATAAAACAACCAAAATATCAAAAACATCTGAAAAACCAAAAATCTCAAAAACTTTGAGTCATTAGGAGTAGTTAGGAAATCTGTTTCGAACTACGTTGGCTTGATCCTCTTCCACGAGGTACGTAGTGCAGCTTGAGATTCTTATCTCAGGTCCAGCCAAACCTTTGTAAATAAATCATTTACCCATTTTAAGAAAAAATACCAAAAATCTTCAAAACCTTGTTTTCAACAAGATCTTCCTCTAGAGTTAGGAGTTTGTCCTAGATAAAGAGTTTTAGAGTTTTGAGTTTGTCTTTGATGTGTTGTGTGGTTTGTTTGTGTTTGTGTTAGAGTTAGGAGTTTGTCCTAGAGTTATAGGAGCGCCTCCGTCTAGTCAGTTGGCGATTCATATCGCCGACTGATGATTAAGTCTTGGATACGCTAGTGATCCCATTGTTTCCCTTAGGGCGTACAGCCTAGCTACACTTAGATTATAGGAATCACCTGCATTAGCTTAGGACTAACCTGCATTTAGTTAGGGCATATAGGGTGTCCTAAAATCTACAATCCATTGGAATTTAAATAATCACACAAGAAGCTTTAAGAACTAGTCCGGTCTTTTAGATCGAGTCTAGGATAGAGGTCTAGATGTCTTAGGCATCATAGCTTAGAATAGGTACGAAGAACTACGTTGCCTTGATTCTCGTGGAGGCGGGGATACGTAGGCTTCTTTGGATGAACATCAGATCATCTAAAGACTCGGGCCTAGGTATAGATTAGAGTTTTAGGGTTGTATGGTATCGAGTCATTTTCTATGTTTTGCAGTGTTTTCTTACTTTATTGCGCAGACCTTATACTTTTTTGGTGTGTCATGCATGTGTTTGTTCATCAGAACTTAGACACCCATTAGGCATGTCACTTATAACCTAGCTATGCTTAGGTGATACATGTTTCTTTTATTTTATCTTGTGTGCCTTTGATTTCATCTCCGAGACATGCATGATTAGATAGACGTCTTCTCGGAGATATTCATTCCCATTTCATATGATTTTCCCCCAAAGCTCTTCAAAATTATTAAGTAAATGGCATAAGAGACCAGGTGTTTGCACTTGGGCGGATGAGGTGCTCTTTAGACCTTCCGAATTCGTAACCAGACACGAACCTTATTTTATATCTCTGGTTATCCGTTGCAACAGAGCATAGTATGGGATCCAAGGCCCATTTGCCTTTTTCCTTGGATGGCGACTCTTCTTTGTTTAAGGTACGCCTCGAATCTGGGCTAGTCCCCGAATCGAGAGGTATCTCACCTTTTGTATCGCCACTCATGCTGTGAGGGGCACTTCTTTCGAGAGTTCCTTGGTAGAGCTCTCCATTCACGTGGATGATCCTGAGACTTAGTGTGGGGCCCGTTCCCCGCCCCTCTCTCGGATCGGGGTCCACAGGCTGGCGACTCTGCTGGGGATGTTCTCTTTCGAGAAATTGCCTAACTCTGTTAAAATGCCATTTGTTACTAATTTTGAAGAATTTTGGGCTAAAATCATTATAAATGGGAATTCAATCGCTTAGAATCCAGGGGCACCAGATAGGTGTTTAAAACAAGGGATTCACACACTGCACAGCATACATCATTTTATTTTTTTCTTTTCTCTTTTATTGATTTTCTTATTATTAGCTCCATGGGATAGATATAATACGTACCTCATGGGATATCACTATCCAGATGGTGCTGTTGTATCTATTACCAAGCTATGTGCCAGAGCTGCAGTCGTAAACACTAGGCGTACTTGTGTTTACAGCAGCCGATGAGCAATGAAGCATACTATGTATAACACTAGGCGTACTTGTGTTATACATTTTAAGTATGGATCATATGCATAGTACCTGATTGAGTCCGGAGCTCTACTTTCCTTTTACATATATTATGTACATGGGTATATTTGCTAACCTAGTAAAAACCCAATTAGGACTTGCTTGTACTAATATATGTATTTTATTCATATAGGAGCGAACATGTGTTACTTACACATGTTGGAACCTAGATTTAGGAACCTTGTCCTGTGTATAGATTATTGTAACTCACCTTATGTGGTTACAATGCGGTCCTAGTACACTCACATGTCTGTCTTGAGTCAAGTATCTTGACTCTGTTTGGATATATTTAGGGCTGGTGCCCCTGGTTAGGATATATATGTGTATATATATATATATATGTATATTTTGATTGTTAGATTAGGGTTCTCCTCTCTCCCTTTAGTTAGGGATCCTTATTCATTTCAGTGGGTTATCTCCACTTATTATCCAGTCTCAGATCTAGTCTATGACTCTTATTTGTCCATTATCATCGTCATGATCTGTTATTCGATCTTTCGGTTATTGGATTAAACCCCGTGTCACATAGTTTTTAGCTATGGTCGAGTTTTCACCCTATTATCTTTTTCTAGTGACACTGTCATTTTGAGGTGTTGGTATTCTTTTTAAGAGTGCTGCACTACTGTTTCTTTTTACCCATATACCCTTTGTAGCTCCGTTATGCTGTCAAATTTTACCTAGAACTTTTTTTGTGTATGACAGTTATTCTATAAAGTTGGTTAGATCATGAGTTTACTTTACCCTGACCTCCCTATGTAGCTGTTATGCTGCCGAATTTTCTCCAAATACCTTGGGTTTGGTCGGTATCCTTTTAGACTTGTTGACAAACTCTATGTGCTGATCTTACCATATCTCTTTGCATAGATGTTATGCTGTCGGATTTTATCCATGAGAGGATATATTCGTATCATCTTTTGTCTCAACTTGCATATGAGATTTTCATTTGATTACCCTATATTGAACTATAGTGTTTGTCAATTCCATGGCGGGAGTCTGACCTTGTTGACTTCACTCATTTTCAGTACCTATTTCTATTCAACCCTCACCTGACACCTGTTCTACGCGGTTCTTACTAAATGGCTGAATCTGAGGAAACACAAATGGAGATATTGGACATGATGAAGACTCTCGTCCTATGGGTAGCAAATATGAAAGAAGAGTTGACCCGTTTGAAGGCTCAAGAAAAGGAGAAGGCACCCATGATTTCTGAGAATCTGCCTATTTTAAACTCTCATCTGATTACAAGCCTGGACCAGTCTGAGAAGTCATCAGTGCATAATGTTGATAATGGACCACATATCAAGGAGAAATTTTGTGAACATAAGACCAAGTTAGACAAAGGAAAATCATTACTAGAAGAGCTTGGGATATCGGATTGCGATGGTGAAAATAAGAGGGTTCAGAACAAAAAGAAGTTTGACCTTAATGACTATGTCCTTTTTCCAGATGTTATCCTCCCTCCTGAATTTGAAGTTCCTAAGTTTGACATGTATGACGGGATGGGATGCCCGAGGAGTCATTTAAGGTCATATATTCCTGTATTAGAAATGAAAGGCCTATCTCCAGAGCAGATAGCCAAGTTGTTTTCACTCTCTTTAACTGGTGAAGCTAAGAAATGGTTCTTCACTTTAAACTTGAGGGATATCACAAGTTTGAAAGATTTAGTTGACAGGTTTCTTGATCGGTTCTCTTATGGAAATGTAGAGGAAATCTTCCATTATGGGCAAAGGTCATTCAAGTGGAAACCAGATGGAATGAAATCCTTTATTGCTGAAAAGGAAATGAATTATAGTGGAACCTCCCTTCAACCTTTAAAGAGATCTTTTGTTCAAAGAGAAAAACCAGCCAAGGAGTTGAAAAGAAAATTTTCCAGATTACCTTGTACACAAGCAGCAGCTCTCAAGAAGTTGGTCAGAATGGGAAAGTTAACCTTACCGCCGTGTTCAAATCTGTTGAAAAACTCGGACAAGCAGAATGATGGTAAATGCTATTGTTTGTACCACCAATGTCTTAGCCATAGTACCAATTATTGTGTTGCACTGAAGCACAAGATCCAAGACTTGATAGATGAGGATCTCCATATTCTACATGAGCTCAGTACTTATCAGAGACCTCTGAGACGGGATGCGTATGTTTTGAAGTCAGATGAGGATGATGGATTCATTCAGCCTCTCGCAAAACCAGTTATTTCTACCTCCCACTTTCCAGGGTCAAGTGAACCGAAGCATGTTCCATATATTCTGAGAATCGAAGATGATGATCCTGTTCAGCTGTCTGCAAAGCCAACTGTTATTGCTCATACTCCGGTACCGAGTGGCAAACTAGCTGTGAAAGGAAAAGAGTTAGTGTTTGAGATTCCGGAAAGTTCTGTCATGACTAAGGAGACTTCAGGGAGATCAAAGGGTGGAGATCAATACAAGCCAGGTCATCCGGACTTTGTAGGATTACCCTTTCCGAGATTCTTACTCCGAGATCGGACTCAGTAGTTGTCATTATCATGGAGAAAGGCGTGCTACTCATGAACATCAGTGCTAGTTCTTTGTCTCAGTTCAAGTGTCATGTTTCAAATGTCATGTGTCAAGTGTCATATTTCAAGATTTATTTTCCGTCAAGTGTATACCAGCTCTCGTGTTGAAAGTTGGTGCGTCTTGTAGTGTCAATAAAAATGTGTGTCATGTTTGTCAGTCTTTCCCATTCAGAGTTGGTGTTTTATTTTCTGTCAAGTTTGATGTAGGGCCCACTGAGGCGTGTTGAGAACTATTGATGTACTTGAAAGTTTTCAATTCAATAAAGTTTGATTTCAATATTATCAGTATTCTTATGATTCACTCTAGATCTAATGTTTAAAATAACTAAAGACACCCTTCTCGAATGAGAATGCAGACGAAATTCCCCTCGAGATCTGAAACATGATCAAACGAGAGGAAGGGCGTCGAGCATAGCCACTCAAAGAAGAAATCGAAGCTATTGATAGTGGTATCGAAATCTGAAACTCGGGAAAGATGGATTGGCAAAACTTTATCTCCCGAGGAGCGCAAAGAATTAATAAACCTATTTAGAGGGGGTTCGAGGTGGTCTTGCTGATCCTATGAGGATAAACCAAGTAAATGCCTTGTTGTGATGAAAAGCAAGACTCCATCGGCTTTAGACATTCAGTCAAAAGGCAAAATTCGAGAGAGATATGAACATCAGACATCAAGTGAAGCTGATGAGAACATTGAGAGAAGGTTTTCAGATGCAAAGTTATATTCATAGAACTTGATCCCCAAGAAGAACACTCGAGTTGTACATCTTGGTGGGATTTCAAGTCATTGTATTCAGATAGTAAGGACAGTTTTTATGTCCGAAAGAAAGAGAATATTCAAAAGAAAGAAAGGCATGAGAAAAAGATAAGAAGGAGAAGGGAATGTGTCACTAAGACAACTCCTTAGAAAAATCAAAGACCCAAGTGATGGAGTCTATGAGATAGATTGAATATCAGAATTGTCTCCGACATTTGGAGATTATCGAGAGCGGTATAATCTTGAGCATAAAGTCAAGATATTCGAGAAGCGCACAAGTTTAAGTGGAGCACCGTGGTTGAAGTTTTGTTTGCAAATACCGCCAGACTCTAATAAATAAATTTCAAAGTCTTGAACCTTAAACATTCAAAACCTTGTACATCAAAACACCAGGAGGCCATCATTGGACGTTTGAGCCTTTATAGCCAAAATCCCAACGTTTAAAAAAAAAAAATCCTTTTGTGAGCCCTTTGAGCCAACACTTTAAAACCAAACAATTCTTTCAACCACATTATAAACCCGGGGCATTTATGCACCTGAACTACGTCATGACCTGATCCCCAACTCTTCGGGGGTACGTAGGCAACCTGATCAATTCAGGTTCGGTCAAAACCTTTGGGATAAAATCTAAATCATCCCCCTTCCAAAATTTTGAAGCTAAAAAGCTAAACCATTCTTTGTTAAACCCCAAAGCGAACTACGCGGATCTGATCCTCCATTTTTGGGGTACGTAGGTAGTCTGGCAAGACCAGATTCGGTCCAAATCGTTTGAACTTCCGATATCCAACCCTTTTGAACCCGAGCCTACCTATAAAGTTCTTCTGGTGAAACGAGCAAAGGTTCAAGGTAATTGAAAAACAAAAACAGAAAGAAATGAAAAGAACGAGAGTTTGAAGACCCACTAGGTTGAAAACCCGAAAGGGCGGCCTAGAGTCATGTGTTTGCTAAGTCAACAACCAAAAGGGTTGGCTTATGCGAAAGTGAGGGTAACGGTCTGATGGGTTGAAAATTGAAGAGGTAATCCAGTCAGAGGCAAAGACTTTCCACAAAAAGTGAGCTGATAAGGCATGGAAGGAATTCCTCGATTATGGAGAACTCTGGTGTTTGAATAGTGTGAGAATTCCGGGCAAAAGCTAAGGCAAATGGTTTGCTAGACCAGAAACCTGGAATGCAATAATCATGAGTTCCCACCAGAGGAAATTCGAAGAGATGAAGAAGCAATCTCTACACAGGGCAGGATCTTGGAATTCAAGTAGTGTCAGTGAGATTTACTTTGACACCTTTCTAAACTAGGGGCATTAAGACTGAGTAATCCAAAGGGGTAATAACAATGACGGAAATTCCGATGGAGGAAATTAGTGCCTCTTGACATGGTTTTCGAAATTATTTTGAGAGCGGCTAGCCTTACCATTTAAAAATACACATCAGGTCTAAGGGTGAATCAAAAGTGAGTCAAGTCCCTTGAATAATGTACATCTTCTTTGATAGAGTCTTGGAAGTCTGTTCCTCATTCTTATCCATTTTCCTTTCAAGGTCCAAAGTTGTCTGGCACTGGGAGAATGGGTGTATACTTTCCAAAGTAAAATAAAATAAAATTCTCAGAATAGACCCTGGTTTAAGTACCAGAGAAAAGCGAGAAATATCTTGTTCAGAAATGTTGAAGATGTCAAATTTCAAGCAGAAGGTGGTGGAAAGAGCGAACCTCAAATAGTGGTCAATGAAAGGAGAAGTCTTTGAGCTTAGCCATTATCCCATCTTTATTCCAAAGAAAGAACCTATACAAACCCAAATTTTCCTACCTATCCTGGTTTTACTTTCCTTGGGACTCTTGTTATGGAAGTACAATACACTAGGGGCATCTTTTATGACTTGCGTCATAAAAGATATCAAGCAAAAAAGGCAATCAGTGTCAATGTCTTCAGTAAGTTGAGATAAGAGATGTAAGAGTATATCTCGAACCAAACTTCTAAACTCCTTAGACGAGTCCACTCTCCTGAAGAGTCAACTTCCCAAGAAAAATCAATTTCCTCAGTGGAATCTAAAATTTGTTCCCCAACCTTCAAACCTCAGCATAATGCTTTTTACCTGTTAAAGAAGGGTCAATACATGGAATTTTCTTCAAGTTTCTTGAGTTTTATCTTCAGCAAAGATCATGCATTTTCAATCATTCTTGGCAAAGAATGACTTATTCACCTTGTGAAATCGATCAAAGTTGGTCATTTTTTCAATCATTTCAATGAATTTTCCTTTCATTTTAAAAGCTGTTTTCGCCAATGGCTCCGCGATTTGGAGTTTGGTCATTTCTTTCACCATTTGAAAGATTTTAAAAGCTGTTTTCGCCAATGGCTCCGCGATTTGGAGTTTGGTCATTTCTTTCACCATTTGAAAGATTTTAAAAGTTGTTTTCGCCAATGGCTCCGCGATTTGGAGTTTGGTCATTTCTTTCACCATTTGAAAGATTTTAAAAGTTGTTTTCGCCAATGGCTCCGCGATTTGGAGTTTGGTCTTTTCTTTCACCATTTGAAAGATTTTAAAAGCTGTTTTCGCCAATGGCTCCGCGATTTGGAGTTTGGTCTTTTCTTTCACCATTTGAAAGATTTTAAAAGCTGTTTTCGCCAATGGCTCCGTGATTTGGAGTTTGGTCCTTTCTTTCACCATTTGAAAGATTTTAAAAGATGTTTTTGCCAATGGCTCCGCGATTTGGAGTTTGGTCATTTCTTTCACTATTTGAAAGATTTTAAAAGCTGTTTTCGCCAATGGCTCCGCGATTTGGAGTTTGGTCATTTCTTTCACCATTTGAAAGATTTTAAAAGCTGTTTTCGCCAATGGCTCCGCGATTTGGAGTTTGGTCATTTCTTTCACCATTTGAAAGATTTAAAAAAAAATGTTTTCGAGGTATTCAAGTCCGTTTTCACAAGGCATTCAAGGTATTCAAGTCTGTTTTTACACGGCATTCAAGTATTTCAAGTCCGTTTTCACACGGCATTCAAGTATTTCAAGTCCGTTTTCACACGGCATTCAAGGTATTCAAGTCCGTTTTCACACGGCATTCAAGTATTTCAAGTCCGTTTTCACACGGCATTCAAGTATTTCAAGTCCGTTTTCACACGGCATTCAAAGGTATTCAAGTCCGTTTTCACACGGCATTCAAGTATTTCAAGTCCGTTTTCACACGGCATTCAAGTATTTCAAGTCCGTTTTCACACGGCATTCAAAGGTATTCAAGTCCGTTTTCACACGGCATTCAAGTATTTCAAGTCCGTTTTCACACGGCATTCAAAGGTATTCAAGACCGTTTTCACACGGCATCCAGATTCATTTTTTCTTCAAATTTCAAGATCATTCATAATCAAATCTATCCTTTAATATTTTGCAAGAGAGGCTATCTCGTCAATATGTACTGAGTTAAGAGTTGGAGAGAGGCTATCTCACCAGCGTTTGCAGAGTCAGAGTCCGGCGAAAGGCTATTTCACCGTATTATCTTTGTAAATATCATTTTCAAAAATAAAAATAAAAATTTGATTTGCTTCCTTTTTCGGGTCGGCCAAAATGGTTTGTCTGTTTAACTTTGACATTCGCGTGACAAGCACGCTCTGCCAAAGAGGGGCATCTGTAGACACCCCATTATGACCGTGCCCTAAACATTCCAATTTTGTGTAAAACCCCATTAAATCATTGAGATAGGGCCCCAAACTTCACCCTAAGCTAGGGTAGGATCCTACCAAGCTCCTTACAAAATTTCGTCAAAATCGGAGTGCGTTTGCCTAGCGAACGAACCGCGAGAAGACCGTAGTGTAAACCAAAAAGGGGGGTGGATTATCCTAGATGGGGTTGTCCAAGGTAATAGAGGGGGTGCGAATTTGGCATTTCCTTATATAAAGCTGGTTTTTCGTTACAAACAGGGACTTCATTTTTTTTTCTAAAAAAAGACACAGATCTGAGAAAGAAAGAGGGAGAGGGAGCTCATCATCCATCGGCCATCATCATCATCAAGCTCGGATCCATGGACCCTAAGCCGTGGATTCTCACCGTCTTCAATCTCCAAGCACCATCACCATCATCATCAGTTCTGTAAACCCTAACCACCTCCACCTTCAGAAAACCTCGTCTGATCCTCCCTCATCCACTAGATCTGCCATTAACATCATCTAAACCTAGTTTTCTCTGTTTTCTAAACTCGAATCAAACCCCTAACCTGCGATCTGTATTTTCTGATCAAGATTCTTCTCCTCCTGCTAGCTACCACATCTCTTTCTTCCAATCTGCAGAGAGGGGGGGAGATCGTGCAGAGGAGGAGGAGGGATTTCTTTTCATTTTCCCCAAATCTGAGAGAGAAACGAGGGAGAAAAAAAAAATCCGATCCAAACCCTTTCCTTTCTTCTTCTTCTCCGATCGACTCCTCCGGCAGGATTATCAGAACTCCGATCGATCAGAAGTTTAAGCTTCTCAGATCTGAGAGAGAGAGAGAGAGAGAAAGAGAGAGAGAGAGAGAGAGAGAGAGAGAGAGAGAGAGAAAGCCACTGAGAGAATAGATCTGGTCGATTTTCGTCTTCTCCGATTGATCTCTCCGGCAAGACCGCCTGAGCTCCTGCTAGTTTTCATTTCTCGATCTACTTCATTTGTTAATCAGAATTCTTTCTTTTGCCATTGATTTCTGATTTTAGCCTTTAAATCAACCGTTACAAACCCTAGCTAAAGTTCTTAAAATCTTAGATCTGTAGAAAGGGGAATCTCATTTTCGTAACAGAGAAGAGGAGCAGAGAGCAAGAGAGAGAAACCGGATCTCATCCAAACCCGAAGCCTTAATCCGATCACCTGCTACGATCAACTCGCCGGAGCTCCGACGAGCATTTTTCCATCAGCCTCAGGCAAAGCCCCGATTCTGCCGAATTCTGGTCAAGATCCAGCTGATAATCATATTTGTTGCCAATTCCATCTTCTCTGGCAACAAGAAGAAAAAAATTGCTCTGATTCCCTTGTTTTCAGGTATTTTTCTTAACTCTCATGTTCTTCCATGGATCATGAGATTGTTTTCCTTAATTTTAGTCTCTTCTCTAATCGGATGGTGTTTGGTCCACTCGATTGTATGTTTTCCAGTTTTGATGGCTGAATCATATTGTACTAGTTGATTTTAAATCTCAATTTTGGTCTTGATTTCAGTTTGTGTGATATGATTGCAATTTTTTTTTAAGCTCAAACAATCCATGGATAATAGCTATTTTGTGATTACTAATTGATTTTGTAATTTTTTTTTATATAGTTCAATAAGTCCAGTAAATACATTTCTCCTTTATTTTGACAATGACTTCTCATTGAATGTTTGAAACCTCTTTGGATAAGAATGTATTGCTCTCATCTTGAAATTATATGATAGTTTTCTTTGTGAAGTTCCAAAAAGGAACATAAGGAGTATATGATTTCAGAAATTTCTAGAGCATAATTCATAATAAGGCTGGTGACCACTGGTTCTTATACATTTCAATTCTCTTCTTGGTTCTATGCAATTTGATCCCATGCATGCTTGAATTATAAGTCATTCTTAAATGTGAGTTGCCACCAGTTCATGAATGCTGGAAATCAACCCTGTACATGTATGGGTGAGTTGTGGCGTGTCAAATACTTTCATGTTTGCCTTATTCTAGCTGCTCCAATATTTATTTTTTTAATTTATTTGTACCTCATGGCCATTCTGCCCTGATTGTATTAAAATTTGTACAAATTAAAAATATCATTTAATGTATTTCTATAATCTGTTAGAAATTTAATACTTCTCTTTCATACTAAGCTTTGAGTTAGGGTTCGAAGACGGTAATAAATGGATTGTTCAGGTGAGATTATCTCAAAGCTTATTATACTCATTCCTTTTTATTTAAATAAATTGTTAATAGGAAGAAGGAGATCAGATGACTACTCTATTCGATAGTATCGACATGAGTACTGTCTGATCTCAAGGCGGGATTAGAAATATTATCATGTGTATTTGATATCAGATGATTACTTTGGCATCATCTGATTTCATTGGAGTCCCCGTATTGGGGTTTGTGGTTGGTTTTGAAGTGTTTGATATTGTTTTTACTTTATTAGGCTATCCAGCGGCTGGTCTGGACTAATTAATGTTGTTTATCCTTTTATAATTGCTATAGATCGTGTATTGTTTTATTGAAAATTTTTCTTTGTTTAGTACTTGATTTATTTTTATAAGAATAGAATGGAATTTGTGATTATCTGGTAGACTTTCCTTCTCTCTTTGATAGACTAACACAGTCTTTTAGATTTTTGTTAAATTCTTTAGATATTAGAATTCCCTCTCGTTGCAAGGGCGATGAAGGCACTAGCCTAAGCCCATCCTTAGGAGACTCGCTTAGTCCAAGTAGCACTCCTCCCATTTATTTAAAGACTTGTCCAAGTCTTTATGGTGTGTATCCCCTAGAAATTAGAAATCCATTCATTGCAAGGGCAATGAAAGATTTCTCTAGAGCCCTCTCAGGGAGACAAGCTATGTTTCGTGCAGAAATGTCCTCCCCTTTTAGGAGACAAGCTATGTCTCATGTAGAGATGTACTATCTTTTTTTGAGGAGACAGGCTATGTCTCATGTAGGAAAATTCAATTCCTTTGGAGGCAGATTTTGTCTCATTGGTCTTAGTTGTCCTCCATCTCTTTTAAGAGACATGCCTTGTCTCATTAGCACTTCCTTCTTAGAATTCCTAATTTCAGTGTCAGTCTTTACTATAGGAATCCGTCCTTAGTCTACCCAGTTTCATTTTCTTGCTAAACCTCCTCTTTGTGCGTCTTTTGGTTTTTGGAAGAACACCTTGCTCGGCTTGGCATCATACCCCGACCCTTATGGGTATTGGGTTGCATATTTGTTGCACCTTAGGGCTAGGTAGCTGTCCGGCCTGGCTGGTCTCTTTTTCCTTATTACTTGTGAGCTTTATCTTAGTTTGATAGTCTACTAGCATAGGAATCCGTCCTTAGTCTAGAGAGTCAGTCCTCTTGTTCAGGAATCAAATTCTATCATCATAGGGGTTAGGATTCTTTCCAACCTCTCATCAAATCATGTGATTTTTATCCGCTCCTGCAAGGTATAGGAAGCTGTCCAACCCTTGCAGAGCTGTGTTTCTGTTCTTTTCCCTCGCAAAGCATAGGATGCTGTCCAACCTTTGCGGGATATTCAGGAGTCTGTCCTCCCCTTATGATGATAGGATTTGTCCTCTTGTGTCAAAAACTCAAAAAACACTATAAAACAACCAAAATATCAAAAACATCTGAAAAACCAAAAATCTCAAAAACTTTGAGTCATTAGGAGTAGTTAGGAAATCTGTTTCGAACTACGTTGGCTTGATCCTCTTCCACGAGGTACGTAGTGCAGCTTGAGATTCTTATCTCAGGTCTAGCCAAACCTTTGTAAATAAATCATTTACCCATTTTAAGAAAAAATACCAAAAATCTTCAAAACCTTGTTTTCAACAAGATCTTCCTCTAGAGTTAGGAGTTTGTCCTAGATAAAGAGTTTTAGAGTTTTGAGTTTGTCTTTGATGTGTTGTGTGGTTTGTTTGTGTTTGTGTTAGAGTTAGGAGTTTGTCCTAGAGTTATAGGAGCGCCGCCGTCTAGTCAGTTGGCGATTCATATCGCCGACTGATGATTAAGTCTTGGATACGCTAGTGATCCCATTGTTTCCCTTAGGGCGTACAGCCTAGCTACACTTAGATTATAGGAATCACCTGCATTAGCTTAGGACTAACCTGCATTTAGTTAGGGCATATAGGGTGTCCTAAAATCTACAATCCATTGGTATTTAAATAATCACACAAGAAGCTTTAAGAACTAGTCCGGTCTTTTAGATCGAGTCTAGGATAGAGGTCTAGATGTCTTAGGCATCATAGCTTAGAATAGGTACGAAGAACTACGTTGCCTTGATTCTCGTGGAGGCGGGGATACGTAGGCTTCTTTGGATGAACATCAGATCATCTAAAGACTCGGGCCTAGGTATAGATTAGAGTTTTAGGGTTGTATGGTATCGAGTCATTTTCTATGTTTTGCAGTGTTTTCTTACTTTATTGCGCAGACCTTATACTTTTTTGGTGTGTCATGCATGTGTTTGTTCATCAGAACTTAGACACCCATTAGGCATGTCACTTATAACCTAGCTATGCTTAGGTGATACATGTTTCTTTTATTTTATCTTGTGTGCCTTTGATTTCATCTCCGAGACATGCATGATTAGATAGACGTCTTCTCGGAGATATTCATTCCCATTTCATATGATTTTCCCCCAAAGCTCTTCAAAATTATTAAGTAAATGGCATAAGAGACCAGGTGTTTGCACTTGGGCGGATGAGGTGCTCTTTAGACCTTCCGAATTCGTAACCAGACACGAACCTTATTTTATATCTCTGGTTATCCGTTGCAACAGAGCATAGTATGGGATCCAAGGCCCATTTGCCTTTTTCCTTGGATGGCGACTCTTCTTTGTTTAAGGTACGCCTCGAATCTGGGCTAGTCCCCGAATCGAGAGGTATCTCACCTTTTGTATCGCCACTCATGCTGTGAGGGGCACTTCTTTCGAGAGTTCCTTGGTAGAGCTCTCCATTCACGTGGATGATCCTGAGACTTAGTGTGGGGCCCGTTCCCCGCCCCTCTCTCGGATCGGGGTCCACAAATCCTAATCCAACCAATTATTAGATGCCAAGGTCATGAAAGTTACATTCGATTTGAACCTGCATTGGAGTTGGAAAATGGAAGAGATTGTCTGATCCTTACACAATGGACAAATTTACACACATTACAATTTGGAACTGAAGAAATGGAATAAGTGGTCTGACAATCACCATAATACATTACAATTTACAGACATTACAATTTCGAAATGATATGTCTCGAGAGCGTCGACCTGCAACAACACCACCACAGCCCCTACAAGTTGACAGTCGTGCCACACCGGCCATCTAAAAAATCCTCCAGTAGTTGTCTTCTCATGACCGTGATTTCTGCCTGACTGAACTTTGGCGGCACATCACGTGCCAGGCAATCCATCTCCTTCAGCACAAACAACCCACAATCATTGCTGCAAAAGAAGAAGACATCATCGACCAAGCTCGTGGAGCGCAAATAAGAGGCACAATGAATTTAAGTTTCCTAACCCCTGATTCTAATGAAATTTAGTACCTGTTTCTCTGTATGGGCCTCTTGTCAAGTTCTTCCACTAGAAACTTACTTACGTCCACCTTCCACTTTTCTAAGTATAGCCCCTCCAGGTATCGAACCTATGAAACAATCATTACAGGGTAACAGTTTTATATACTTACAAATTTAACGAAGGAAGGTGAGACTCGAACTCACCAATGGTCGAACCTCTGTCCAGTACTTAACATCTTTCAAGGAGTTGTAGATGTAGAACTTTTCGTCCACCATATCAAGGACCAGAAGAATCCAATGTTGAGGGACATGCACCTGGAAGAGGACTCTTTTTAGGGTATCCGGCGGGCATTGATTCAAGCGGCAAACGTACTTCTCAACGGAGTCGGGCCCGGCGTAGCCCTTGTCAGTTATACAATCCTACAGAAGCAATACAAGCAAAGTGATTCGTGACCAACACACATTCAAAGCTTCCTAAAAAATTATAAAATGAAAGTTTGGGAATGAAAAACGATTTATTCTTACGTAGAGGTAGGTGCTGATGGAAACACAGGCTCTTTCTCCAGGTTTTCTATTCTGTTCATCCCGGACGTTCAGATACTCGCCGTATACGTTCATAAGCTACGTAAGATAACATATAGATATTAGAGACGAATATCACTACTGAAAGAAGTCAGTATTAGAAAAAATAACCAAAACACTTACCGGAGAAGTTAACCACGCTACGGGGTCGTTAAGAATAACCAAGTCTTCCGCACACATGTACTCGTTGTTGATCTGTATGACTCGGTGGCTGCAAAACTCCGAATTGTTTAGCATTTACAAAGGGTAGATAACTATATTACAGAAGAGCTTCAATCCAATTTACCTTTTCGGAAGTGCAAGAAGCGGTCCGAGCAACCGATGGTTTTGCGGCTCTGTCACCGTCTGTTTATTGTTCGTCTTCTTACGCCCAATACCTCTAAACGGCGAACTAGTGTATTTAGAGGCTTTCTTCCTTCTTAAACCCAGCTTCACTACTCTCTCAATACTCCAAACTTTCCGACCCATAGGTTTTACTGGAGTGTCGTGGATGGAAATTACTACCGGCTCTATTCCCTTTCGTCGGTCTTGGCTTCCAAACATGACCAACTGCTGGTCGTCCCCTCCATCCGGACCTTCACCTTCAACCACCTCCGGTGTATCCTGGCTGGGAATGATGACCAACTGTCGGTCATCCCCTCCTTTCATCACCTCCCCCACTCCTTCATCTCCATCCTGGCCTTCGGCCTCCTGCTCCCCTTCAGCCAGCTTCCTCTTCAACTCAGCTACTTCATCTTCCAACTCAGCCACTTGATCTTCAAGTTGTCTTAACCTCCCCACTATGAAATTTAATTCAGCCCTGCTTATAGGCTTCTCTTCTCCATCCACTTTATTCTTTTCCTTATCAGTTTCTTTTTTTGTCCATCTTCTTCTCTTAACAGCTATGTTGCTCTGCAAAACATAAATGTGAAGTTAATAACATATTGTAGACACCCCATTTTGACCGGACCATTTTCCCCAAAATCGAATAAATTCTCGAAATCAAATAAAATCCCAATCCCGAAGTTGAGTCGAGGTCCCGAACCGAATCCCGAAATTCCTGAAGAGATGTGCCTGTACCAGTTGGGTAACCACCAAGGCCTCCTCTATTTGCCCTTCGTTTTCACCAAGGACCGCCCTGTTGTGCGTAAGGATTGGTAATAAGTGTACTAAGAAGGGTTGTCCATGGAAGAAAGAGAGGGCAAATATATGTTTCTCTTTATAAAAAACGGGTGGGATAGCCGAGCATGGGTGCCCATTAAAGCAAATAAAAGGGGGTAATGGGGATGTTGATAAAAGTGTAAAATCCTCCTCTAAGGAGGGCATTTTTGGAAGCTCGCATTTCTTTCTCAACAAGCCACAAGCATAGGCCATTGGATCAAAGAGGTGAAGTGTAGGGCTTAGATCAATTAGAATATTCTAGGTTTTAGGGTTTCTAAGAGGGCATTAAGGCTAAAAGAGAGAGATGGATGGCTGAGATGAGAAGGGAATGAAATGGATGGCTGAGATTAGAGGAGGGTGGCAACTTTAGCTATAAAAATAGCAAGTCTCGTGTGAATGAAGGGAGAGATTTTTCTAAAAAAAGAGAGAGGAGTAGCAGAGAAGAGAGAGGGAGAAAAGCAGAGAGGGAGGCAGCCATCTTCTCCGGCCTCCTTCTCCATCCAAATTAGCACAACCACCACCAAACTCTCTTCCATTCTCTTCCCCAAACCACCATCTTCACCCCATCCCACCTTCATTTCCACATCCGACCATTTTTATTTTCATTTTTTCCCTTTGCCATTAATTCCGGCAACCTTGCCGGAATCCGGCGAGCTCAAGACCATCGCCATCACCATTAAAACCATCTAACCCAAATCAAAACCCACCTCTGCAAATCTCTACCTCCGACCGGATCCGCCGGCCAATCTCCACCACCACCGTCATCCACCAGCAACCCAAACCCATCTTCCTCCCCACACCGGCCAGCCATTGTAACCCCGTCTGTACCTCCCCTCCATCTTCTCTACTCATCTCCACCATTAACCCATCCCCATCTACATCACAGCCACCGCCATCACTTCCAAAAACCCGATTCCGGCCACCACCTTCTCCGGTCACCATTCCCACCTCATTTCCACTGACCGGCCAACCATTTCACGCAACCTTCCACCGAACCACCATCTCCATTAATTCCGGGAACCCTCGCCGGAATCCGGCCAAAAACCCCGTTAAACCCGAGTCCACCCAAACTCATCATCTCACCTACCTCCTACTCTAAACTCGGTTTCTACAAACCCTTCTCTATTTTGCTAGCCACCATTATCACTAAACCCCCCCCATTCCGGTCATCTTCTCCGATTTCCCTGACCGGAATCCGGTGAGAAATCACCCAAAAAATTCTATTCCACCAAAACCCATCTCACGGCCACCCTCACCATCATCACTTCTACCCATCTTCCCCCTTCTACCCCAGCTATTGAGCTCAACCATCCCCATTACTAACCCCTGCTCTGCAATTCCGGCAAGAGAAACCCCTCTCTGATCATCTCAAACTTCCACATCCGACCCTTGCTGCCATTCCTCTTCTCTGCAATTATTCGGGCAACCGCCATCAGATCCGCGGCATCGATCATCACCCTTGCAAATTCGTCGATCTTCTCCGACGTCCCTGCCTCCCACGGTCATCAAATAGGAGGTCAGTAGAAGAGTTTCCTAGAACACTTGGATCAAGGAAGAGCAAGAAGAAATTCAGCTATCCTTGCTCAAAACCCAGGTAATCATCCCTCCTTTTATTTTAGCTCGTGAATGGCATGGAAGAATTTAATAAAATTTGGAATGTTGTGCCTTATTCAATCAGTTATCTAAATTTTAGCATGCTAATTGGTTCTCTACCCATTTACGAAATCATGTATTAGAAGCTCAAGCTCCCCCTAGGATTGTTTGATACACTTTTCTTAATTTTGTATCCAATATTGAAGGCTGAGAGTGTGTTTTCATCTCTGTTTTGGATTGGGCTTACCCATGCTATATGCATACTCATACCACAATGTATGTTGGAGATATCTTGTGTCTAGTTTTGGATCGCTATAGCGTGGGTCTGTGTTCGTAAAATGTGGCATCGTAATGGGAAATTTGTGACCAGTTAGGTTTGTTCACTTATCAAGAGCAGTGATGCATTGAATCAAAGGCTTCTTCCTTTTGTTTTGGGTTGTAATTTGTCAAAGTTTTAATGATAGCCCAGTCTAGATTTGTAAGATCAGTCAACACCTCCTCTCTAAGGCATTTTCTTGGGTCTTCACAGGAGGCATAAATTGGTTTGCACAACTGCACAAAGTTGGTCATTACTCTTCATTTGGTGTTGGATTGCCAATAGCATGAGTAGTTATCGCCTCCTGATCTAGGTCAAGTTTTTGTTTTTCCTTTTGAGAGCTCGCAAAGAGAGTCCTAATAATTCCTTTCTGCAAAGCAAGTTAGATACAAGTATCAGGGCAAAGGAGTGCCCATGTTTGCACCATTGGTCGAAGGTATTGACGTCATCATGCCCGTATAGCCGCACATATTCAGTCTGTACATTCTACACAATTAGCAGTCTTCCCTGTTGCAACAGTTTCACAAGCTCAATTTGTCTTTCCTTCATCGCTTCATCAATTTAGGAGAGCTATTTAGGGATCGCAAAGAAGCATGTGGGAGCCATTAGGATGGTAAATGATAAAATGATCAGTGCAGTAGGAATTGCATGGGTGGAACAATGATATTCTTCTTAACACTCCACCATGTTTGCACTTTTGTACTTCGACAATAGCATTCTTATGCTTTGGAATTTACACAAATTTGGTTTGTACCCTTTGTTTAGCCCATTCATTAAGCAAAGTTGTTCAGGATAAAATTCTTGTTGCATATTCAATCTAATAATTGCATTAGACCATCTCATCTTCCCTTGCATTGTATGGTTCTCGGTTCCAGTTTTGCCCTGATTATGTATCCCTTGAGATGTTCCGTAATTCCGAGGCTCTTGGTCTACATATTTGAACAACTCAAGGTGGATCTTGGTTTCTTTCGAATTCGATCTTAGGGTGCCTTCGATTCTTGGGAAAGTCTTTGTCGGGTTTAGGCGATGACGGAATGTTTCTTGAGCCAACCCCTTGCCCTTCCTGTTAATTTTCCTATCTTAGGGTCATCACAAGGTTTGAGGGGTTTCTTTCCTTTTCGGGATTATTCTTTGCACGTTCCTTGGGATTCTCTTTGCATTTCGGGATCCCCATCGATTTCGGGAACATTGTCGGGTTTAGGCGACGACGGACGGCAACCTCCTGAGCCAAAACCCCCTTTCGATCAAAAGGGATAAAAATACATAAAAATCAAATAACAAAAATCCAAAAAAAACATCAAAAACACTCAAAGGCGTATTTCGAAAAGCAATTCGAACTACGTTGGCTTGATCCCTTTCTACAGGGTACGTAGGCAGCTTGGGATCGTCATCCCAAGTTCAGTCAAACTTTTCAATAAAATCATTTAAATCCTTCAAAAAATCATTTCAGCATCTAAAAATATCTTTCAAGCTTTTCTCAAAAATACAAAAACCAAAATCGGCAAGGATGGTGATTGCCAGGTCACTCGGAGCCTTCTTTTCATTTCATTTCCGATTTTGATCGTGGTTTGCCGGTGTTATCGGCCTTCCGACGTTTTATCGGGTTTTGGGACGGGCGATGACGTAGCGTGGCCCCTTCACAGGGATTGTCCTCGCTGAGCCCAACGATAGGCTATGACGATCGTGAGACTTATCCGATTTTAGCGGATCAGGATCACTGAGCTCGATTCCTTTAGAATCGCTCCCTGAGTCTATCGTATGTCCCATTTTCTTTTCCCTGGCATCCTGGGTTTGCGCATACCGTCTATTTTCTGATTCCTTTCTTTCCTCGCGTCTTTTAGCTTATCATATGTTTGTCTTTGGTTCCGTGTGTGTTTACTTTCAGCTTGCTTGTTCCTTTTGCGTTTAGTTTCACTTGCTTATTTACTTGCTTAGCTGTGACATTTATTGGCTTACTTATCATGATCATATGCTTAGCTGTAGATATTTACCGTTTTTCTGCTTATCATATCTGCTATTACTTGCTTAGCTGTAGTTGTGCATGCGGATGTTATTGCTTTCCTAGATGTGATGGGTTAGGATTAGATGCGGTGAGTTAGGATTTGGATGTTTATTTTCTTCTGCCCATCCCCGGGTCATGCATGCATAGATAGACGTTTTCTCGGGGATACTCGTTCCCATTTCACATGATTTTAGCCCAAAACTCTTCAAAATTAATTAAAAATGGCATAAGAGACCAGGTGCTTGCACTTGGGCGAATTGGGGGCGCTTAATACCTTCCCCATTCGTCATCAGGCACGGACTTTTGTATCTCTGGTTATCCGTTGCAACAGAGCATTTCATGGGATCCAGGGCCTACTTCCCTGGATGGCGACTCTTCTTTGTTATAGGTACATCTCGGTTCCGGGCCAGTCCTTGAATCGAGAGGTATCTCATTTACATCGTCACCCATGCTGTGAGTGGCACCATTTCGAGAGTTCCTGGGTAGAGCTCTCCTTCACATTGTGGAGATCTTAGAGGATCGACGGGGGACCTCGTGTCCCTCGCCACATTCGTCCTCGGGATCGGGGTCCACAGGCTGGCGACTCTGCTGGGGACATTCTTGGAACATTGCCTAACTCTGTAAAAATGTCATTTTTACTAATTTTGAAGAAATTTGGATTAAAATCGTTTTAAATGGGAACCTTTTCCGTTAGAATCCAGGGGCACCAAGTAGGTGCGTAAATAAAACGAGGGATTCACACACTGCACAACATGCATTATCATATTCTTTATTTCTTTCATTGTTTTTTTTTATTGTTGGCTCCATGGGATAGATACAGTACATGCCGGAGGGTAAGTCATTACCTGGATGGGATTATTGTATCTATTACCAAGCTATGCGCCGGTGCTGCAGCCGTAAACACTAGGCGTACTTGTGTTTACAGCAGCCGATGAGCAATGAAGCATACTATGTATAACATTGGGCGTACTTTTGTTATACATATTAAGTATGGTTCATACGCATAGTACCCGATAGATTGAGTCCGGAGCCCTACTTTGCTTTATATATTATGTATATACATACTGACTTAGTGAAATCCAACTAGGAAGTGCCCGTGTTTATATATATATATATATTGCATTCATATGGGGATGAACATGTGTTGCTTACACATGTGGAGCCTAGAGTTAGGAGCCTTGACCCATTTATAGACTAGGGTAGTTCACCTCGTGTGGCTACAAATGCGGTCCGAGTACACTCACTTGTCTGTCATGAGTCGAGACTTCCTTGACTCCGCTAGATTAGACTAGGGTTGGTGCCCCTGGTTAGGGTGTATATATATGTACATATATTTATTACTAGATTAGGGTTTGCTTCATAGCTAGGTTTTCTTTCCTAATCTAATCCTTTTTTCCCGTCCATCCGTCTTTTGGATTATGATCAGATCATTGGTTTCACATCATTATCTTTATAGCCATGATCTCTTCCCTGAGCTTGATCCTTTGATCGATCTTGATCAGATCGCTCCGCATGCCAATTATGAGTCTACTTTGCCATTATCACTACCAGAGTGTGCGTTCTTGCTGAGAGCCCTGTTTCATCTTGACCTTATCGGCATATTCTTTATGCTTGGTTGCCGAGACCCTCCTTGTACAGTCGTTATGCTGCCGGATTTTCTCCAAAAAGCCTTAAGCGTAACCATTATCCTTTAGGGTTATTGATAAACCATGTACTTACCGTACCATATCCCCTAGTACAGCTGTTATGCTGCCGGATTTTCTCTAAATGTCCTGAGTGTGGTCATCATCTTTTTAGGCTGGTAGCTAAACCATGTACTTACCTTATCACATCTCTTTGTACAGTCGTTATGCTGCCGGATTTTACCCAGAATATATTGAGTGTGACCGGTATTCTTTAGGGTTATTGAGGAACCATGAGCTTACCTTCCCATGATCCTTCTATGGGGCTGTTATGCTGCCGGATCTTATTTAAAACCTTCTGAGTATGACTTTATGCTCTAGTGTTAGTGATAAACCAGGAGTTTACCATGCCATGATCATTTTGTAACGCCGTTATGCTGTCGGATTTTTATCTGAAACAACATGAGTGTGATGGTTATCTGTTTAGGTTTGATGGGCCGTCATGACCCTTCTTACAATTGTTGTACTGCTGGTTTTTACCCAGAGGGGAGATGTGTTGGTATTATCCCTTGTTTCAATTTGTGCATAACATTCTTTCTGATTATCTTAATTTAAATTAGTGTTCTTACTTCCATTTCAGGAGTCTGAGTTAAGCAATAGCCATTGCTTCGAAAAAAGTTACCATTTCACAGCCTACTTGGTCCCGACAATCTTCTACGTCGAGACTAAGTCGTAGATCTTCTTCACCTATCTCACCAGCTGTATTTCCACTTGTCTCCCCTTGTCTTAACCAAATGGCCGAGTCAAATGAGATGTTAGCTGAAATGAGGGACATGATGAGAAACCTTACAAGAGAGGTTTCTACCCTAAAGGAAGAGGTTACTCAGTTGAAAAGTGAGAGGACCGCTACCTCGAAACAACCTGTCGTCCAGAATCCTCCCAATGTGATTCCAGGCCTTGTTCAGTCTGTCATTTCTCCTGAAAATGATTTCTATGACGAGCAGTATATAGCGGAGAACTGTCTCCCGCAATCAGTCAAGCCAGGCAAAGAGAAGGAATTGGTTGATAGAGTTGAAAAGTTGACTCAGCAAGTTGAAAGCATGCAAGTTAAGGGCCCAAAGAAGATAAATATGTCTGACTTTTCCCTCTTCCCTGGTGTCACTCTTCCTCCAAAATTCAGAATGCCGGATTTTGATAAATATGATGGGACGGGGTGCCCGTGGAGTCATCTGAGGTCGTTCATTTCAAATCTAGAAGGGTATGGGCTGTCTCCAGAGCAGATCGCTAAGGTATTTCCGATGTCTCTGACAGGAGTAGCCAAGAAGTGGTTCCTTCATCTGAAACCCGAAGAGCTCGGAACCTTAGACGAAATTGCTAACAAGTTTGTTGAGCAATTTTCAATGGAAGAAGGAATTGAAGTTACGAAGAGGGATCTGAAAGCGATCAAGCAAGGACCTCAGGAAACGTTTACCTCTTTTGTAAGAAGATGGAGGAGAAAAGCGGCTCAGATGACTAACCGCCCTTCTGAAGAAGATCAGATCAAAATTGTGGTCAAGAACCTGTCTCCGCAGTACTACCACTTCATGGCGACGCAGTATTATTCTGATTTCAATCACTTGATCAAGACAGGAACCATAACTGAAGATGCGTTGCTGAAGGGTTCTCTGGCGAAGTCATCTTTTGATCCGAGGAATGGAAAGAAGCCAATGGTAGTTTCGAAGCCTGAAGTTAGCAATGTGGTTGCTGCGCGCCCTATGAGAAGAGTTGTAGCAGAAACAGAGCAGCCAATGAGGAAAGTGCCAAGGCATTTTGATCCGCTACCTTACCCTTTATCTGTCGCTCTCAAGAAGTTACTAAGAGACAAAAAGATCACTCTCTTAGAACCGAAACTTCCACCACCTATTCTCCCCAGATATTGGCGTGAAGATCAGCACTGTGCATATCATCAGGGAACAGGGCACCTAACAGATAACTGTATGGCCTTGAGGCATAAAATTCAGGACATGATAGAAGCGAAAAAAATTGCTGTATTTATGCCAAACACTACCCGGAATCCATTACCAGCTCATGCTGCGCGCCCTCCACCTACAGTTGGGGCAGTTTTTACTGAAGAGCCTATTCTTGACCCTGCTTCCTTGATTTGTGCTATCGCTTCCGATTCACCGACTGTCTTGGCATTTGGCGAGGAAATTGAAGAAATAGAGGAAGAGAAGCCTTATGTGCTTGGTGGAGACGAAGATGATCGTGCTGAGTCTTCTGCTGGTCCCTACATCCTTCAATGTGATGAAGAGGAAGTCCCAGATGACGATCCGTATGTTCTAAGCTTTGATGATGACGATTTTGATTTTTTGAACGATCAATGTGACGAAGTCCGCCATGTTACTCGAGGTGGGCGAATTTTCAAACCCGCCGAGTTAAGAGCTGAGAACCCAGCTGAAGTTGTAAGAGCCGCAGAAGCGCAGAAGCAGAGCAAGCTGAGTTGCGAGGAAGAGGATGAGAGTCTTTTACGCCAACTCAAAAAGACCCAGGCTAATATTTCAATTTGGGGTTTGCTTATGGCTTCCCCAAAGCACCGTCAAGTTGTTCTAAGAGAGTTGAATGCTGCACAGGTCTCTGTAGATATCACATCTGATGAGCTGGTTGGTTTGGTAGCGATGGCTAGGGTGTCCAAGACTCTTTCTTTCACTGATGAAGATCTGACATCTGAGGGTCACAATCATACGCGTCCACTGAAGATCACTGTTGTCTGTAATGGTAAGAAGGTTCCAGATGTATTAGTTGACAACGGGTCCGCACTGAACGTATGTCCGTTAGCCACTGCTGCTGTCCTTGGATTTGGGCCGAATGACTTCATCCCTTCTGAACAAGGAATTTTGGCGTATGACGGTACCAGACGCGATGTTATTGGAACGCTAGCAACCGAAATTCTGATAGGAGGAGAAATCTTTGAAGTAGAGTTCCAAGTGCTCGATATCAAAGCATCTTTCCTTCTCTTGCTTGGCCGACCTTGGCTCCATAAGGTTGGAGTTATCCCTTCCTCACTACACCAGAAACTGAAGTTCATCAGAAACAACAGGGTGATAACAGTCAAGGGTGATCCTGATTTAGAGGTAGGCCAAATTTCGCAGGAGGGTACCTCAGAAAAGAAAGATGATGTTAGTCTGACCGGGTTCTCTGTAGAAGTCACAGCCATATCATTTGAGAAAGCAAAGAGTGAAGAGATTTTGTTCCTCACCAGCACTAATCCCCGGGTTGTAAAGATGATGCGTAAACAGGGGTACCTTCCCGGTGCAGGTCTGGGTCGCAATCATCAAGGGATAGTCGAATGGCCTGTAATGAGAAAGAATGAAGGGTTGTTCGGACTCGGATATGAACCTTCTCGTGATGAGATTAGAGAAATGAGAAATTACATGCGGAAATGGTCCGAGCTCCGACGCCGGGGTCTAGAGCTGCCGATGAAATCATTCAGTCTGATCAGAAATGGTAAATACCGCAGAGAGGGTGATGACTTTGCATTCTGTGGGTTCGCAGAGCCGTGGGTTGATGAACTGACAGGGCAGGAGCTGCCGGGGTTTGAGATATTTTTCGATATGGAGCTGCCAGATGAATACCCGAGTTTGCAGATTCATGAGATCGAACCAGAGGTTGATTGGGCTGATATCCTTGAGCCGTGTCTTCTGAATTCCCTGTTCCAGGTTGAGTTACCGATTGTAGCCATGATCGGAGGAGATGCGCTGATCCTTGATCCTGAAAGCCTTATCACCCCAGCCGAGGGACCTCTCACGAACTGGAGTTCCCAGGTCATACCCCGAGTCGTCATCCAGTACAGTCCTGTTTCTATCAAAGAGTCTGTTGTCTCTAGCTATATGTCCATTTCCGAGTCAAAAATAGAGTTTGCTTTATCTGATGTTTCTTTTGATGCAGGTACAGTCGTGATCGAGCCCGTTGATGAGGAGTCTTTCGATGCCGTTGTTCAGTCCGATGCAGAGTCCATTGCATCTTCCGTTGAGTCTATCGAGTCTGTCGATTCTGTTCATACGATAGTCCAGTCTGATGATGAGTCTGTAAAGATTTCTAAAGATTTCAATACTGAGCCCATTGAAGGCGCGTCAACAGATGTAACTTCGATTTCTTTGAATGAAATAAAAGACTCTTCTTTTTATTCGCCTGTCTCTACTTCAATTTCTGCTTCTTTATCTGATCAAATTGATAATAATAATAATCAAGACTCCCCCTCTAACGAGGATGCCGACGAAACTCCCCCTGAAATCAAACACATGATTAGGCAGGAGGAGCAGCGTCGAGCAAAACCATTCGAAGAGGAAATCGAGACCATCAATATTGGTGATGAAACCCTAATTCGGGAAATTCGAATTGGCAAAACATTAACTCCCGAAGAGCGTGCAGAATTAATTGCCTTGTTAAAGGAATTCAAAGAAGTTTTCGCTTGGTCCTATGATGACATGCCGGGATTAAGTGAAGACATTGTCCAACATAGACTTCCCCTAATCCCAGGTGCCAGGCCGAAAAAGCAAAAACTCCGAAAAATGAAACCAGAGTGGGACTTGCTAGTCAGAGATGAAGTTCAGAAGCAATTGGATGTTGGCTTCATACAAGTTGTTGAATACCCTGAATGGCTAGCCAACATAGTACCGGTGCCCAAGAAGGACGGAAAAGTCAGAATGTGTGTGGATTTCAGAGATCTGAACAAAGCAAGTCCGAAAGATGATTTTCCTTTGCCACACATAGACATCTTGGTGGACAACACAGCGGGCCATGCTCTCCTTTCATTTATGGATGGATTCTCAGGATACAACCAGATCAAGATGGCTCCTGAGGACATGATCAAGACGGCTTTCATCACTCAATGGGGGACATATTGTTACAGAGTTATGCCATTTGGACTCAAAAATGCTGGAGCAACGTATCAGAGAGCTGCTACCACTTTACTGCATGACATGATACACAAAGAGGTCGAAGTATATGTTGATGACATGATCGTTAAAGCGAAAACTAGGGAAGAGCATGCAGGGGCATTGAGAAAGTTCTTCCAGCGAATCCAAAAGTTCAAGCTCCGTCTCAACCCGAATAAGTGTGTATTTGGGGTTACATCAGGAAAGCTGCTGGGATTCTTGGTCAGCCAGAGAGGGATTGAAGTAGATCCGCAGAAAATCAAGGCTATTCAAGAAATGGCTCCGCCAAAGACTGAGAAGCAGATCCGTGGGTTCTTAGGAAAGGTCCAGTACTTGAGAAGGTTCATTGCACAGTTGACAACGACTTGTGAACCGATTTTCAAGCTCTTAAAGAAGAATGCTTCAAAGAAATGGAATGAAGAGTGTCAAGAAGCTTTCGAGAAAATCAAGCAGTGCTTGGCTTTACCACCAGTTTTGTCACCAATCATACCAGGACAACCGATGTTGCTGTACTTGTCTGCTACTGACACAGCGATGGGGTGTATGTTAGCGCAGCAAGACCCGGAGTCAAAGCGAGAAAGAGCCATTTACTACGTCAGCAAGAAAATGTTGGAGTACGAGCAAAAGTACACCGTTCTTGAGAAGACTTGTCTAGCACTAGTTTGGGCTACTCAAAAGCTGAGGCATTATTTGTTATCGAATAGGGTTCTTCTACTCTCCCGGATGGACCCATTGAAATATTTGTTCGAGAAGCCAGCCCTCACCGGAAGAACCGCCAGGTGGTTGTTGTTATTGTCCGAGTTCGATATCACTTATGTCACTCAGAAGTCAATTAAGGGGCGCGTGATAGCTGAACAGTTAGCCGATTCACCAGCAGAAAATAATGAATTTTTGAAAGCAGAGTTTCCAGATGAGGAGATAATGACTGTGGAAGATGAAGTTCCAGACACAAAGTGGTTGATGTACTTTGATGGAGCAGTCAACAATCGAGGCCAAGGAGTAGGGGCGGTGTTGGTGTCACCAAGAAAAGAGTATATCCCTATATCTATCAAACTTCAGTTCAAGTGCACAAACAATATGGCAGAATACGAGGCGTGTATCTCAGGTTTGGAAGCAGCCATAGCCTTGCGCATTCAGAACCTAGATGTATTCGGGGACTCAATTTTGATTATCTGTCAAACTAACGGAAACTGGAAAACAAGAGACGATAAGTTGATCCCGTATAATACGTACCTAGAGTCTCTGGTCAGAAAATTCGAAAATATCACATTCACTCATTTGTCCAGAACGAAGAATCACTTTGCGGATGCATTAGCTACTCTGGCTTCGATGCTTGATATTTCTGCAACAATGGAGGTTCAACCATTAGAAGTACGACTTCAATGGGCCCCGTCACATGTTAACGCTATTGAAATAGCAGCGAGGTGTTCAGATGGCAAGCCTTGGTACACGGATATCAAAAACTTCATCTCAGGCAAAGGACATCCGCAGGAAGCTTCAGGAAAAGAGCGAAGGTCTCTTCAGAAAATGGCCTCTAACTTTGTCATCTGTGGTGAAGAGTTGTACAGAAGGTCGTTCGATGGAATCCAACTTTTGTGTATAGATGAGGATCAAGCCGCTGAACTCATAGAGCAGACACACGAAGGAGTCTGTGGACCGCATATGAACGGAAAGATGCTGTCAAGGAAGATTCTCAGACTTGGTTATTACTGGCCGACAATGGAAGCAGATTGCTACGCCTATGTGAAGAAATGTCACAAATGTCAGGTCTATGCCAATCTCATCCATGTGCCGCCTTCTCAGTTGCATTCTCTTACTTCACCGTGGCCGTTCTCAGTATGGGGAATAGATATCATCGGGAAGATAAGTCCGAAGTCTTCTAGCGGCCATGAGTATATCCTGGTCGCCATTGATTACTTCACAAAGTGGATAGAAGCTGCTTCGTATGCATCATTGACCTCGGCTTCTGTTGCGAAGTTCATCAGAACGAATATCATTTGCAGATATGGAGTACCACATGAGCTAATTTCAGACAATGGGTCCCATTTCAAGAAGGAGGTAGCGCGCCTGTGTGAGGAGTTTAAGATCAAGCATCATAAGTCTTCGCCATATAGACCCCAAACAAATGGAGCTGTTGAAGCTGCTAACAAAAACATCAAAGTAATAATCAGCAAGATGACCGAGACTTACAAAGATTGGTCGAGCAAGCTCCCGTATGCTTTGTGGGCCTATAGGACGTCGATCAGATCCTCTACAGGTGCAACTCCGTATTCTCTGGTGTACGGAATGGAAGCTGTCTTGCCTGTTGAACTGCGAATTCCCTCCCTGAGAGTGATGATGGAAGCTGGGTTGCCAGAATCTGTTTGGGCTCAAGCTAGATATCAAGAGTTACAAATGATTGACGAAAAGAGGTTGAAAGCATTGTACCATGTTCAGGGGTATCAGCGCCGTGTCGAGAGAGCCTTCAACAAGAAAGTTCGAGTTCGAGACCTCAAGAAAGGAGATCTTGTTCTGAAATCCTTCCGGGCACCGGTATATGATCCCAGGGGTAAATTCAAGCCAAAATGGTCAGGTCCATACATTGTTGACGAAGTCCTGCCTGGAAAAGCCGTCAGACTCCTCGATGAAAATGGAGAAAAACTAACAGAGCCAACAAACCTTGACCAACTCAAGAAATACTATGCTTAAGGCACCAGAAGGCCTTCCTTGGCCGACTAGAGCTTCAAACTAAAAATCCTTACTTAACATATCAAAAGAATCCTTTGCAAAACCCTTTTGAGCTTACACAAAATCAAAACATTCTATTTTCATAACCCATAAGCTAGGGGCATTTGTGCCTTGAACTACGCGCGACCTGATCCTCATCCTTTGGGGGTACGTAGGCAGTCTGGCTAGTCCGGATTCGGTCGAAACCTTGGAAAACTTACCAAAACTCCGGTCCTTCAAACCCTAACCTACCTAAAAAGTCCTTTTGGTGCAATAGGCAAAGGTTTGTGGCTAAAAAAAAAATAATAAAAAAAAAATGGAGTCTGAAGGCCCGTTAGATTGAAAACCCGCAAGGGCGATCTAAGCAAAAGTTAGTGTCATTCACCTGCTAAGTTGAAAACCCGAAAGGGCGGCTTAGGCAAAAATCAAGGTGTGAGCCTGCTGGATTGAAAACTCGCAAGAGCAATTCAGGCAAAAATTAAGACAAGCGGTCCGCCAGATTGAAAACTTGAAAATGGCAATCTGGTCAGTGGCAGTGACTTCTCAAGGAGCTGAACAATTGGAGGCAGACAAGACTGGTAACCCGATAATGGCATCATCAAAGTCTGAATAGTGCCAGCATGGCTACTTTGATATTCCTCTAAATTAGGGGCATTTAAGACTAAGCAATCAAAGGGGTTTAATGCCCATGACGGTAATACCGAGCAGGGAATGAATCACTTTTAAGCATAGTATTCGATGCACTCTAAGAGTTGTTGACCTTCACCATTTAAAATATTTGTCAGGTCAAGAAGCAAGTTGAGTCTTTCTTGAAATCCAAGTCTTGTGCTTGTCAATGTCTTTTACTTGTCACTTGTCGATGTATGTCGCGTGTCAAGTCAAAATCTCCCCGGTCTTGTATGGTCAGTACCTTTCCCAGAGCTGGGGTGGCAGGCACCAAAGCAAGAAGTTGCTTCTCCGGAAGACAGATTAAATCAGAGCAAGGTTCAGAAGAATAGCAAGCTATCGGGCCTATTGAGATTTTGTCAGCTGGCAGATTTGAAAGAGACCTTTCAGGCAGAATTGATCTTATGGTTTTCATGTTTCCTCTACACACAGAGTTTTGTAAATCCAATATTCATGAAATGAAATATTTGTTTCCCTGCATTTGTATTGCTTTATTAAGACTCTAGTCATGGAAGTACGAATAACTAGGGGCATCTTTTATGACTTGGCAAATCACGCCAAGTCATAAAAGCTGTCAAATCCACAAGGACAATCAGAATAAACCAATGTCTTCAGCAACTTGAGATGAGAGAAGCTCAAGCGCATCTCGAGTCAAACCTCTAAATTCCCCGAGCTAAGCCTACTCCATAGTCAGCTCATCAGCAAAGCTAGTCTCCAATGGAGTCTAACATCTTACCTCCCAGAGAGTCCGCTGTCAACTGCTCAAAGCATTCAATCCCTAGCAAAATCCAATTCTTTAAAAAGGGGTCAATATCCAAAATCCCAGCAAATCATGAGAGTCCGGTCCTCAGCAAGGAACACGCACTCCCATTTTCTCGGCAAAAGACAAAGCAATTCTCAAAACGATCAATCTGAAAAAAAAAAAGGTTCCCGCTTCTTTGGAGAGACAATGTAATCTCCAAAGAAATCAATCCAAATCCATCAATCCAAATCAATCAATTCAAATTAATTCAAATCAATCAAAGGCAGGAGAGTATCAATCTTTTCATAAGAGTTTTACTCCTTGATCAAATTTCCATTGCTTGTTACTGCGTGAGGGTTCCGCATAACAACGCTTTCCCTTTTGTTACTGTGTGAGGGTTCCACATAACAAATTTCCGTCGCTTGTTACTGCGTGAGGGTCCGCATAACAACGCTTTCCCCTTTGATTAGTGCGTGAGGGTTCCGCCTAATTAAAATTCCACCTTTTGTTACTGTGTGAGGGTTCCACATAACAAATTTCCATTGCTTGTTACTGCGTGAGGGTTCCGCATAACAACGCTTTCCCTTTTGTTACTGTGTGAGGGTTCCACATAACAAATTTCCGTCGTAGGTGTTACTGCGTGAGGGTCCGCATAACAACGCTTTCCCCTTTGATTAGTGCGTGAGGGTTCCGCCTAATTAAAATTCCACCTTTTGTTACTGTGTGAGGGTTCCACATAACAAATTTCCGTCGCTTGTTACTGCGTGAGGGTCCGCATAACAACGCTTTCCCCTTTGATTAGTGCGTGAGGGTTCCGCCTAATTAAAATCCCACCTTTTGTTACTGTGTGAGGGTTCCACATAACAAATTTTCATTGCTTGTTACTGCGTGAGGGTTCCGCATAACCAAGCTTCCCTGTGGTTAGCGTATGAAGGTTCCACCTAACTAAAAAATTCTATTTTCAAGGCGTGAAGGTTCCGCCTGATTATCCCAACCTCATTTCCAGTGCGTGTGGGTTCTGCCTGATTGTTCAAAGTCCAAATTGCAAAAAAAAAAAAAAAATCCAATCCCTTTTGTATCTTTTCATTTGAAATTTTGGGCCGATCAAAATATGTTGTCTCTTCAGCTTTGGCATTCGTGCGACAAGCGCCCTCTGCCAAAGAGGGGCATCTGTAGACACCCCATTTTGACCGGACCATTTTCCCCAAAATCGAATAAATTCTCGAAATCAAATAAAATCCCAATCCCGAAGTTGAGTCGAGGTCCCGAACCGAATCCCGAAATTCCTGAAGAGATGTGCCTGTACCAGTTGGGTAACCACCAAGGCCTCCTCTATTTGCCCTTCGTTTTCACCAAGGACCGCCCTGTTGTGCGTAAGGATTGGTAATAAGTGTACTAAGAAGGGTTGTCCATGGAAGAAAGAGAGGGCAAATATATGTTTCTCTTTATAAAAAACGGGTGGGATAGCCGAGCATGGGTGCCCATTAAAGCAAATAAAAGGGGGTAATGGGGATGTTGATAAAAGTGTAAAATCCTCCTCTAAGGAGGGCATTTTTGGAAGCTCGCATTTCTTTCTCAACAAGCCACAAGCATAGGCCATTGGATCAAAGAGGTGAAGTGTAGGGCTTAGATCAATTAGAATATTCTAGGTTTTAGGGTTTCTAAGAGGGCATTAAGGCTAAAAGAGAGAGATGGATGGCTGAGATGAGAAGGGAATGAAATGGATGGCTGAGATTAGAGGAGGGTGGCAACTTTAGCTATAAAAATAGCAAGTCTCGTGTGAATGAAGGGAGAGATTTTTCTAAAAAAAGAGAGAGGAGTAGCAGAGAAGAGAGAGGGAGAAAAGCAGAGAGGGAGGCAGCCATCTTCTCCGGCCTCCTTCTCCATCCAAATTAGCACAACCACCACCAAACTCTCTTCCATTCTCTTCCCCAAACCACCATCTTCACCCCATCCCACCTTCATTTCCACATCCGACCATTTTTATTTTCATTTTTTCCCTTTGCCATTAATTCCGGCAACCTTGCCGGAATCCGGCGAGCTCAAGACCATCGCCATCACCATTAAAACCATCTAACCCAAATCAAAACCCACCTCTGCAAATCTCTACCTCCGACCGGATCCGCCGGCCAATCTCCACCACCACCGTCATCCACCAGCAACCCAAACCCATCTTCCTCCCCACACCGGCCAGCCATTGTAACCCCGTCTGTACCTCCCCTCCATCTTCTCTACTCATCTCCACCATTAACCCATCCCCATCTACATCACAGCCACCGCCATCACTTCCAAAAACCCGATTCCGGCCACCACCTTCTCCGGTCACCATTCCCACCTCATTTCCACTGACCGGCCAACCATTTCACGCAACCTTCCACCGAACCACCATCTCCATTAATTCCGGGAACCCTCGCCGGAATCCGGCCAAAAACCCCGTTAAACCCGAGTCCACCCAAACTCATCATCTCACCTACCTCCTACTCTAAACTCGGTTTCTACAAACCCTTCTCTATTTTGCTAGCCACCATTATCACTAAACCCCCCCCATTCCGGTCATCTTCTCCGATTTCCCTGACCGGAATCCGGTGAGAAATCACCCAAAAAATTCTATTCCACCAAAACCCATCTCACGGCCACCCTCACCATCATCACTTCTACCCATCTTCCCCCTTCTACCCCAGCTATTGAGCTCAACCATCCCCATTACTAACCCCTGCTCTGCAATTCCGGCAAGAGAAACCCCTCTCTGATCATCTCAAACTTCCACATCCGACCCTTGCTGCCATTCCTCTTCTCTGCAATTATTCGGGCAACCGCCATCAGATCCGCGGCATCGATCATCACCCTTGCAAATTCGTCGATCTTCTCCGACGTCCCTGCCTCCCACGGTCATCAAATAGGAGGTCAGTAGAAGAGTTTCCTAGAACACTTGGATCAAGGAAGAGCAAGAAGAAATTCAGCTATCCTTGCTCAAAACCCAGGTAATCATCCCTCCTTTTATTTTAGCTCGTGAATGGCATGGAAGAATTTAATAAAATTTGGAATGTTGTGCCTTATTCAATCAGTTATCTAAATTTTAGCATGCTAATTGGTTCTCTACCCATTTACGAAATCATGTATTAGAAGCTCAAGCTCCCCCTAGGATTGTTTGATACACTTTTCTTAATTTTGTATCCAATATTGAAGGCTGAGAGTGTGTTTTCATCTCTGTTTTGGATTGGGCTTACCCATGCTATATGCATACTCATACCACAATGTATGTTGGAGATATCTTGTGTCTAGTTTTGGATCGCTATAGCGTGGGTCTGTGTTCGTAAAATGTGGCATCGTAATGGGAAATTTGTGACCAGTTAGGTTTGTTCACTTATCAAGAGCAGTGATGCATTGAATCAAAGGCTTCTTCCTTTTGTTTTGGGTTGTAATTTGTCAAAGTTTTAATGATAGCCCAGTCTAGATTTGTAAGATCAGTCAACACCTCCTCTCTAAGGCATTTTCTTGGGTCTTCACAGGAGGCATAAATTGGTTTGCACAACTGCACAAAGTTGGTCATTACTCTTCATTTGGTGTTGGATTGCCAATAGCATGAGTAGTTATCGCCTCCTGATCTAGGTCAAGTTTTTGTTTTTCCTTTTGGGAGCTCGCAAAGAGAGTCCTAATAATTCCTTTCTGCAAAGCAAGTTAGATACAAGTATCAGGGCAAAGGAGTGCCCATGTTTGCACCATTGGTCGAAGGTATTGACGTCATCATGCCCGTATAGCCGCACATATTCAGTCTGTACATTCTACACAATTAGCAGTCTTCCCTGTTGCAACAGTTTCACAAGCTCAATTTGTCTTTCCTTCATCGCTTCATCAATTTAGGAGAGCTATTTAGGGATCGCAAAGAAGCATGTGGGAGCCATTAGGATGGTAAATGATAAAATGATCAGTGCAGTAGGAATTGCATGGGTGGAACAATGATATTCTTCTTAACACTCCACCATGTTTGCACTTTTGTACTTCGACAATAGCATTCTTATGCTTTGGAATTTACACAAATTTGGTTTGTACCCTTTGTTTAGCCCATTCATTAAGCAAAGTTGTTCAGGATAAAATTCTTGTTGCATATTCAATCTAATAATTGCATTAGACCATCTCATCTTCCCTTGCATTGTATGGTTCTCGGTTCCAGTTTTGCCCTGATTATGTATCCCTTGAGATGTTCCGTAATTCCGAGGCTCTTGGTCTACATATTTGAACAACTCAAGGTGGATCTTGGTTTCTTTCGAATTCGATCTTAGGGTGCCTTCGATTCTTGGGAAAGTCTTTGTCGGGTTTAGGCGATGACGGAATGTTTCTTGAGCCAACCCCTTGCCCTTCCTGTTAATTTTCCTATCTTAGGGTCATCACAAGGTTTGAGGGGTTTCTTTCCTTTTCGGGATTATTCTTTGCACGTTCCTTGGGATTCTCTTTGCATTTCGGGATCCCCATCGATTTCGGGAACATTGTCGGGTTTAGGCGACGACGGACGGCAACCTCCTGAGCCAAAACCCCCTTTCGATCAAAAGGGATAAAAATACATAAAAATCAAATAACAAAAATCCAAAAAAAACATCAAAAACACTCAAAGGCGTATTTCGAAAAGCAATTCGAACTACGTTGGCTTGATCCCTTTCTACAGGGTACGTAGGCAGCTTGGGATCGTCATCCCAAGTTCAGTCAAACTTTTCAATAAAATCATTTAAATCCTTCAAAAAATCATTTCAGCATCTAAAAATATCTTTCAAGCTTTTCTCAAAAATACAAAAACCAAAATCGGCAAGGATGGTGATTGCCAGGTCACTCGGAGCCTTCTTTTCATTTCATTTCCGATTTTGATCGTGGTTTGCCGGTGTTATCGGCCTTCCGACGTTTTATCGGGTTTTGGGACGGGCGATGACGTAGCGTGGCCCCTTCACAGGGATTGTCCTCGCTGAGCCCAACGATAGGCTATGACGATCGTGAGACTTATCCGATTTTAGCGGATCAGGATCACTGAGCTCGATTCCTTTAGAATCGCTCCCTGAGTCTATCGTATGTCCCATTTTCTTTTCCCTGGCATCCTGGGTTTGCGCATACCGTCTATTTTCTGATTCCTTTCTTTCCTCGCGTCTTTTAGCTTATCATATGTTTGTCTTTGGTTCCGTGTGTGTTTACTTTCAGCTTGCTTGTTCCTTTTGCGTTTAGTTTCACTTGCTTATTTACTTGCTTAGCTGTGACATTTATTGGCTTACTTATCATGATCATATGCTTAGCTGTAGATATTTACCGTTTTTCTGCTTATCATATCTGCTATTACTTGCTTAGCTGTAGTTGTGCATGCGGATGTTATTGCTTTCCTAGATGTGATGGGTTAGGATTAGATGCGGTGAGTTAGGATTTGGATGTTTATTTTCTTCTGCCCATCCCCGGGTCATGCATGCATAGATAGACGTTTTCTCGGGGATACTCGTTCCCATTTCACATGATTTTAGCCCAAAACTCTTCAAAATTAATTAAAAATGGCATAAGAGACCAGGTGCTTGCACTTGGGCGAATTGGGGGCGCTTAATACCTTCCCCATTCGTCATCAGGCACGGACTTTTGTATCTCTGGTTATCCGTTGCAACAGAGCATTTCATGGGATCCAGGGCCTACTTCCCTGGATGGCGACTCTTCTTTGTTATAGGTACATCTCGGTTCCGGGCCAGTCCTTGAATCGAGAGGTATCTCATTTACATCGTCACCCATGCTGTGAGTGGCACCATTTCGAGAGTTCCTGGGTAGAGCTCTCCTTCACATTGTGGAGATCTTAGAGGATCGACGGGGGACCTCGTGTCCCTCGCCACATTCGTCCTCGGGATCGGGGTCCACACATATGAAATATATAGTTATTGAAAATGAACTATAAAGACCGTACCAGTAGACTCAGGGACGCTATCGTTTCTTCCTCTGAAATGTGAATGTCTTGGAGACGATCATTGTCTCCAACACCTTTTCTCTTATAAACCTACGAAGATTAAAGAAAATTTAGATAACTTGAATACAATGACCCTATGTAAGCAAGAGAGTGATGTTCCTTACCACTGATATCGGAGTAGAACGTTTTCCGATCAACACATTCTCGACATCTAAGACATCATCTTCTACGACGGACTGCCGCTGTCCCTCTTCTCGAGGAAGAAGAGGATCGTCGAGATTGTCTACATCATCTGCTACGATGGATAAGAGACTCTCTTCTTCAGGAATAGGTAGTAAGCACTTCACAACCTGAAATCGAATAGTTCATTTCGGTTAGAATAAGTGAGACCTAGAGGAGTACAGAAGCTTTATGTCTCACCTCCTTCTTCTTTAGCTTCCTATCACGGATCAGGGTAATGAGGGTTGTCTGCTCCTTCATCCGTGTATCGATCCTCGAGGTCCACTTCAATAGGCGTGGACGCGCATCTGGAACTGAAGGTTCCCACAGGGTAGTATGCTCGAATAGCCACACCTGGAATGAAGACATACGATGATTAGAGAACAAAAATTTAACTTACATATCACTTATATGGTACATACTATATGTACTCTTTACCTGTAGCAGAATAGCACAACCGTTGATATATCCCATCCCCTTCTTCGAATATGAATCCAATGACTCTATGAGGAAGTCATAGACAGGGTATGCCCAACCAATTCTTCTGATGGTCTCTGCTTCTAAGTAGGGGAAAATGCAGGATTTCGTCTTGTGATCCGTGGCGTCGGCATGTGCAAAAAGCACAGAGCAGCAGAGGAGTAGCAAGACATGTCTGACTGTCGCCTGGATCGATAAAATCTCGTCCGACATGGACTCTGCCCTAATAACCTTCGCAATCTCAGCGAATCTTGCCGTTGGACTGCCAAACCTCCAACCTTCGACCTCTTCCGTCGAATGCCAGTCTATCCTTATTCTATCCCCTTTAAGGCTTAGACCTAATGCTAATGCTACATCCTTAACCTCAAAGGGGACTACGATGCCGCCTACTCTAAATGCCCTGGACTTGGGTATCCAGGATCGCACGAGGGTGGTCAAAATTGCCTTGTGCAATTTTACACCTTCTAGGTTAAGCAAGCCTCCAAATGGGCTTCTACTTAGGATATCAGTATGTACATTCCTCAACTGCAGGGACTGGAAGAAGTCGTAAAACTTGGAGGGGCAGCATCTTAACGTAACATAAGACGGCTGGAAAATAAAGCATTATTAGATATATAGCACATTACCAGAAATACAACACTTAAAAGAATAACAGGAGGCATTACCATGATTTCACGAGATGATTACTATATGCAAAAGATGAATATGAATCCAAATAATCAGATGTGGACCTGTTCAAACACAATGTGAGGAAACAAATTAACAAATATCCATTTAATTTCTTAGAAGCCTATTAGGGTGTCGAGCAAATCTCTAAGGAGAATTAAACCCCTAATTTATCTATTAAACCACTGTTAACATGAAAAATTAGGGGTTTAAACACCTGATTGCTCGCAAACTCAAACCCAATATACCACTGAAATGTCTATTCTATTTTTTAATAGCCTAGTAGGGTGCTGACCAAATCACTACGGAGAATAAACCCCTAATTTATCAATTAAATCACTGTTAACATAAAAAAGTAAGGGTTTAAACAACTGATTTGTAACAAATTCAGCCCCTATAGAGCAATGACATGTCCATTCATTTTATTACAAGCCTATTAGGGTGTTGAGCAAATCACTATGGAGAATAAACGCGTCATTTCTCAATTAAACCACTAATTTCTCCTAAATTAGGTTTTTAAACCACCAATAGTTAGTTCAAACACCTTATTTATCAATTAAACGACTGATTTCTCACAAATTAGGTGTTTCAACAAATAATTTCTCAGAAATTAGGAGTTTAAACCACCGATTTCTCAGAAATTAGGTGTTTAAACCACTGCTTTCTAACAAATTAGGGGATTATAACCATCAATAGTTACTTCAAATCCCTCATTTATCAATTAAATCACTGAGATTGGTTTAAACCACTGATTTTTCATAATCCTAACTGAGAAAACGACTAAATCACTGACTTATCAAAACCCTAAATGACAAAACCACATAGAGACTGAAAGGGAGAGAGTGACAGTGAGAGAAATGGGTTACCAACCTGTGAGATTTGCCGCTGAGATTTCCCGCTGAGATTTGCCGCTCAGATTTACCTAGAGAGAGATACAGAGAGGCCGAGAGAGAGAGAGAGAGAGAGAGAGAGAGAGAGAGAGAGAGAGAGAGAGAGAGAGAGAGAGAGAGACGGAGAGATGGAGAGACTTGCCGGAATTTCTCCGCCGACGCTCGTATTTGCAGCGAGAGAGAGAGAGAGAGAGAGAGAGAGTAAACAGTGGAAAGTAAAAAGTAAAAAAAAAATCAAGAGAGTAAAAACAGAGGGAGAGAAATAGAGTAAAGTTAAAACCGTGTTTTTTAACTAAGGGTATTTCCGTCCCATGGTCATCCAAACCAGTCAACATCACTTCTGTTTGGTGATTTAGAAAACAGCCCTTTTGAAATGTCATTCTCAGTAGAAACCGCTTCTATTTGGTCATTTTCCCTTTATTTTAAGCAACGTTGCTGTCTTTCTTTCGAATCTTATCAATTGTGTCTGTCGACATACCTACTGCTAGGAAAACGGGGTTCCGTTTTGAGAAAAATAAAAACGGGCATCAACCATTTGAGCCACGTCCACTAAAAGACAGAAGGAATTAGCAGAAATCCCCATAAAAGCAATAAATTCACTTTAAAAGGGTCAAATCAACGGTCATGTAAGGATTTCCAAAAACGGAATCCCGTTTTCAAAGTGTTCTCATGATCTCAATTATACAAATCAATAGATTTCAATCCATCAAATATGTCGTTGTGGGCCCCTGCTGTACGAACGGTTTGGATCATTCATCTGCACAACCATGTCCATAGTTCTGATATTCGGTTGGAGAGGTCCACCCCATCATGGATGAGCCTTAATTTAATTTGGGGATTCGAACAATCGGATCAGTAGTCTACTCTGCAATGAACAGTCAAAAAGTAACCACGGTTTTGTTCTGGCCAATGATATTGGGACTACTAAGTTTTAATAATTGCACGAACTCACATTGTTTTTTTTGTTTTAATTCGCTCTGGGGGCTTTTTGGGGAGCTGCAATAATAATAACCTTTGACATCTGTTTAAAGTCTGGCGACTGATATTGGGACTACCAAGTTTTAATAATTGCACGAACTTTTCTTGTCTTTTTTGTTTTAATCGGCACCTTTATGGGAGTTGTAAGTAATACCTTTGCAGCTGTTTAAATACTAAAAGACCAGATGAGTTAGTGCAATTATCATTAGCTTTTTGTTCCAACTAATAAGGGCTGCCAATATCAAACGAGAAAAAATCTCCTCTCCAAAACAATCGGTCGGAAGCAAGTGAAATTTTCTGTCCTCCCGCTTTAACTTTTCATATAAAAACGCTTTCGGCGCTCCCCATCACTCCAAATTCCCCATCTCTCTCTCTCTCTCTCTCTCAACAAGTGATTATTAGGTTTCAGAACTTCATTTTTCTGCTCTTTCTACTTCATACTCATAAGAAGAGAAATTCCAGAGGAAAGTATGGGAGCTTTGGACAAAGAAGAACTCTCGTTTTCACAGCCGTTCAATCTCCACGTCTCGCAAGATCGAAGATTCATGAAGAATATCTACGACAACGTTCACGGCAACATATATCTGGATCCGGTTCGTCTTTCTCTAATCCGATTTTCATATCGGCTTTTCTTTAATTTGTTCCATAAATTCTAGTGTTCTTCCTCGAATTTCATGTTACTATGTTGTTGATTATGTGTATGTTTTTTAGGTTTTCTTCGTCTCTCCTATTACTTTTTGTCTTGTTGAATTGCACGATTCGAATTGCGGCGATTTGATTTTTTTTTGTTCCACTTTTTAATTTTTCTTAGGCGGATTTGAATCGATTTTCATATCGGCTTTTGTTGAATTTGTTCCAGATATTATAGTGTTCTTCCTGGAATTTCATGTTACTACGCTGTTAATTGTGTTTATGTTTTTTTTTTTTAGGTTTTCTTCGTCTCTCCTATTACTCTTTGTCTTGTTGAATTGCACGATTCGAAGATTCGAAGTGCGGAGATTTTGTTTTTGTGTTCCACTTTTTAATTTCTCTTAGGCGGATTTGAATCGATTTTCATATCAGCTTTTGTTGAATTCGTTGCAGGAATTCTAGTGTTCTTCCTGGAATTTCGTCTTACTACGTTGTTCATTGTGTTTATGTTTTTTTCGGTTTTCTTCGTCTCGCCTTTTACTTTTTGTCTTGTTGAATTGCACGATACGAAATGCGAAGATTTTTGTTTTTTGATCCACTGTTGAATTTCTCTTAGGCCTATTTGAATCAATTTTCATATCAGCTTTTGTTGAATTCGTTGCAGGAATTCTAGTGTTCTTCCTGGAATTTCATCTTACTGCGTTGTAGATCATCTTCATGTTTTTAGGTTTTCTTCGTTTCTCCTATTATTTTTTGGCTTGTTGAATTCCATGATTTGAAGTGCGAAGATTTTGTTTTTTATTAGATTGTTTAATTTCTCTTAGACGGATTTGAATTATAGTATAAACTGTAATTCATGTTGTTATTCGATTTCAGGAAAAATCAAAGGTATAACTTAATAGTAGTTGTGATTAATAGAAGTGTTCTCAATGTTTGATTTATAGAATCATGCCGAATCAGAGCATCTTTGGAAGTAGAAGAATAATATGTTCTTTTTTTCTTGAAATGGCAATAAGAATAATATGTTAATCATAGAATAATTCTGAATGTTTGATTAGTGGAGCCTTGGCGGATTGGAATTTTGGTATCTTGTTGTTATTATTTTATTGATCAGTCAGAAAAATATCCTGATTATTTATGGGAAGAATTATGTTGAAATACAATTCCAAGACGAATTGAAAGGTATTCTAGGTCACTGAAGAATAGGAAGTGAATAAGAAAAGATTTTGTTTCAAGTCACTAGAAATTGGAATTTAAAGGTATTTTAGGTCACTGAAGAATATGAAATGAAAAAGAAAAGATTTTGTATCTAGCCACTAGAATAGTTAGTGTTAAAGTGAAGTAGAAAAGTGAGTTAACAAGAGAAGATTTTTATATACCTTTCAAAATAAAGTCAACAAGAGAAGATTATAGTTTGGAAGTACTAAAAGTATAAATCAAAATGATAGGTTAATTGCTGTTGCAAATTCTAGTATCCACATAGCTGTAATAAGGAACAAAAGTATGGCATATATTGTTGTAGCGTACTTCATTCAAGTTTCAAGGAGTTTCAAGGAGGTGAAAAAGAAAAGGTTTTGTATCAAGTAATTCAAGGTTTTGTACTTCATTCAAGATTCCATGTCACTGAAGAATAGGAAGTGAAAAAGAAAAGGTTTTGTATCACTAGAAACTGGAATTTAAAGGTATTCCAGGTCACTGAAGAATAGGAAGTAAACAAGAAAAGGTTTTCTATCTAGCCACTAGAATAGTTAGTGTTTAAGTGAATTGGAAAAGTGAGTTAACAAGAGAAGATTATAGTTTGGAAGTGCAAAAATTATAAATCAAAATGACTGATTCATTGATTTTGCGAATTCTAGTATCCACATGGTTGTAATAAGGAACATAAGTATGGCACATATTGTCGTAGTGTATTTCATTCAAGTTTCAAGGAGGTAGCAGACACATTACAACCTCTCTGATGTATGATACTTCTCTGAGGAAGACTACTAAACTAGTTGATGATAGGATGTTATTGGTGTTCTTCTTAGATTTTTTTCTCCATTTATTCCCTTTTGACCGTTAAAACACATACACTGTGGGTGATTGAAGGATGCATTATGACCTTTCTGTTTAAAATGAGGGATATCTGCACGGTTAAATACAATTGATGTACATTTTTATTTTGGATTTTTAGATTGCCACACTACTGAATTTGATTACTTTCTTCTGGATGGTTGCAGGTCTGTTTGAAGTTTATGGACACTGAACAATTTCAGAGGTGAGTGTGATATGCAAAAGGTTTCTTTGCAAAGAATGAATTTTCTTTTTCTTTCGTATACTAGTTTTTTGGTAGTGTAATTTTAATAATTTCTCTGAGAAGATTTTATTCAAACTGCAGGCTTCGTGATCTGAAACAACTTGGTGAGCTTCTTTACCTTTTAGAGTTCCATTTCTAAGAAGTGGTGTTTACATAGTTTCGGTAGTTAGATTCAAATACTTTCTAGTTTTCTTTATGTTTGCAAAACGGTTTGTGTGAATTTCTCATTCTTTTAACCGTCTTCCTGGAAGAGATTGAATGACATTTATAATCTGTTGATGTTTTCGCTTGACTTGATTATATCATTCACTAATAAATAAATAAAAATACTATTGATCTCTAACGATATTTGAGATATGAAGAGTTGATATCAGTGAATGAGAAATGTCAAAGTGTTAAGAGGATGAGAGAAAAGGAAGAATCCATTCACTATGATAATCCTTTCCGCAAACGACAAAAAAAAGGACCTTTGAAAGTATACAACACAATAAGAAAAGCCTTAATAATATGATATGCGCACGATAAGTATAAGAATACTACTGGATAAATTAACAGCTCACAAGTCCTTGTCAACCTGTTGAATATACATTGGCCATTTTGAGCTTTGAGAAAATTACATCTACCAATGTTTGTAATTTGATTTTCACTCCTTACAAAAAGTTCACATATTGCCCACGATCACACTTCCTCATTATGCTGGGAGTGCTTATGGTTATAAGCAATAATTTGGCAATTTGGTTAGAAAAGAAACCTGTTACAGGTTCGACTTTTTTGCACTCTATTTCCTTTTCCAATACTTCACCTGCACAAGCTCGTGGGAAGTACACATCCTAGCTTTATATTCAGTCTTTATGCTCGATCTAGCAATTATTTTTCTTATTCTTTTTTCACCATATGCTTTCCCATGTATATAAATGTTCTTTGGTGAATTATCGATCAGCAGGGTGTCCAGCCCTATCAAAAATATTTTATACCTTTGTATCCACTAGAATGCCTCGTGTTTTTTCATCTTCTTAATCTCCCTCTGATATATTTCAAGAAATCTTTTAGGATCATACATGAATGACCAACCAAGTTGCAAATGGTTGATCACATGATTTGGTATTATAATGGTCTCATCCATTAGGAGTCTGTGCCTGTGCTTCTGCTCCATGTCACACCCCAGGTTTCTGCCTGATTCGTCAATTCTTCTCCAACAACAGTGGATAATATGCACTGGGATAGTGAAACCCCTCCTTGAATCTCGCAATCTTGATCACTAGAATTATTTTGATTTTCCCACGCCTTCGATTTCGACATCCCCGATGATGACCAAGTTCAAGATATACCAGTAGCAATTTGTCTGGTTCCTATTTAATTAGCAGCTTGTCTTAACTGTCTACCTTATGCAACCCAACTTCCACCATTCTTGAACTGAACTTGGTGAACTGAATTCTTCCTACATGTGGGAGGTCATCTACAAGTTTTTCAATCTACAGACAACATCATGACGTGACACATCTGTCCTGGAAAGAGAGATGAATATGTTTCTTGGAAGTCACCATGATAAAAGCATTCTCCAAATTTAGATCTATGGGACCGGTGCGGATTGATGCAATTTATAATATTCATCAATATTCTTCATCTTGCCTAGTGCAAAGGTTTCTTCGGCATCTACTCCATTCTTCCGAGTGCAGTCCTCCACAACAAGATGAGCTTCATATTTATCTACTGATTCACCCTTTTTCAGTGTAAGTCTGTGCACCCATTTGAGGACCACCACTTTATTTATAGTTTGAACTTCTATTGAATCACATACATGATAAGTTTGGAGCAGATCCAACTTATTTCACATGGGTCTCTGCGAACAAGGTGAACACAACGCTAAAAAAAGGCAGTCTTCCTACAAGTGCGAAGTGAGACGAGAGGCTTTCAGTTGTTCGAAATTGGACACTAATGCTTTATAGGAAAATTAACATGTCTAAAGCAGCAAAGACTTCATGACTATAGGCGTCAACCATCCTTTATTTGGCGATTGATTTCCCCATTTGTAACAAGCGAGCACTTGTGAAGATAACTGCAAATAATTGGTGGAATAGATGAGGATCAGTATATGAACCTTGAATTGACCTCCATGAGTTGCTTTGGCTTTGATTTTGTTCCACTCAAATTGCAGAATTAGGCTCTAGAACTGAGTCATGTTCGAGAAAATTTAATTAAGAACAGAGTTTGCGACAACCAAAAAAGCATTGACTACAGCAAAACTGTTGTAGGTTTTTCGAAATAGTGTTTACCACTGTTCATACAATACCAATCTTCTGGCTAGTTTTCATTGCAACTTGCAATACAACGTTGCATCTGCAAAGTTGATGGGGATCATCCATGAAAAAATGAAGAAGACCACATGCCTATTGAAGGTCAGATAGGGCCCATGTTACCCATAAGACCCCAACAAGGACCTCAAGTGGAGTCTCAAGAGTGTATAGGGTTAAAACTGACATTTGGACAGTTTTTTGCCAAACTATCGCAAAAGTTGATTCCTCTTAGTTTGGGTTTCATTTTGGAAAATAGGGGGGGGGGGGGGGGGGGGGGGGAGTGCACTTGAGTTTGCCTGAAGTTTGTGTTCTGTTTGGATGAATTTTGTTTAATTGTTTAGTGTCTTTGAGAATAAAGTTAATAGGTGAGTTTCCTATTTGAATTTATTATATGTCTCGGGGTCCAAGTCAATAGGGTTTGTCTCTATTGAGTTGTTGATTTTCTTTTATAAATTGAAGAGTCCATAGGATAGTTTCTAGTTCAGTTTGAGTCCAAGTTAGAATCCTAGGACCTATGACCAACTAAAGGTGGCCATGGGCTTTTTGTTTCCTAATTAGGAGGAGACTCCCTACATAAGCCTTGGAAGCTCCTAGAATTTTTGAAGTCTATATATTTGTAGACATTTTTCTATTACAATGAATGATATGAATAAAAATTTCTTTGCTTTTGCAAAATTTGAATGAGTGATTCACTGATTCTTCATTCTTGATCTTGGTGTGATGACTTGTTCGATCCTTTCGTGTGATGCCTTAGGAATCCAGTTGTTTAATGCCCTGGTAAGTATCCTTTTATCTTCGATTGAAGTTCTTTTTTCCATTCTTTGCTTTCATCTTCATCATCTTCATCACCTTCTTTCTTTCTTGAAAATCAATCCATGCACATAGGGTCCGTTCAGTTGCAAGAAGGAAACGAAAAAGAAAAGGAAATGACGTGGCAGAAAGAAATGGAAAGGAAAAGAAACTGCTAAGAAAGCAGTAGGAGTGCGCATTCAGTTGCCAGGAAATGGAAAAGAAACAGCTAAGAAACAGCAGGAATGTGCATTCAGTTGCCAGGAAACGGAAAGTCAGAAACCTCAAAATAGAGATCAAAGCCCAAAATATACAGAAACCCAAAATCTTAAACCCCAAAATAGAGATCGAAGCCCAAATCCGAAACCCCAAAATAAAGATCAAAGCCCAAAATATACAGAAACCCAAAATCTTAAACCCCAAAATAGAGATCGAAGCCCAAATCCGAAACCCCAAAATAAAGATCAAAGCCCTCAAACCCCAAAATATACAGAAACCCAAAATAGAGATCAAAGCATACAGATTAAAGCACCCAAAATATAGCACAAAAAAAAATAAAAATCCCAAACAAATGCAGATAACAAGAACAAATTAGATCCTAAAACATAGAAACCGTAGATACACCAAAAGAATGCAGAAAAAAGGTAATTAGGGTTTCAGATCCAAACAAATTACAACAGCGAGAAGATCGAAAGCTACGCCATGGCAGTGGAGGTCAAAGAAGAAATCCCAAAACCATGGCAGTTGAGATCAAACAAGAAATCCACAAAAAAATATAAAAAAGAGGGAAAGAGGAGAAAGGGACGAGGAATACCTGGAGAAGACGAGTGCTAGCAGTGGAGACGAATGGAGAAATCCAAGCCCAGCTGCTGTAGTTGCAGACGAGACGGAGAAACGAGTTAGGGCTCCGTTTCTACTTCTTTGTTTTTTTGTTTTTTCGCAAAAAACCTCGCGTGATCCCTCGGAAAATAACTCGTTTCCGATAGTTTGGCTCGGATATTGGAAGGCGGAAATGAGGAGGCCACGAGGGATTTTAGGGATTCCACGTCACAAGGCCCATTTCCACGCGCTTTCTTTATGCGGGCAACAAAACAACCATTTTGGCGCGTTTCTACGGAAAATGGGCACTTTTTCCTTTCCGTTTCCGTTTCAACGGTGCAACTGAACAGAGCCATAGGGACTGTTGCCAAGCTTTCTTTCACTTTCGAGGATCTAATCTTGATCACTAATCCCGTGATTAGATAGATTAAAGCCATATTATTTGTGATCTAACATCCAAATTTGAGGGTCACCTGTGCTGTTTTGAAATTCTCAAACAGATCAGACCATTAGACCTGTTTTGAAATTCCTGAGTTGCAAAATCAGTGTTAAAAGCTTGGAATGCTTCAAGATCTTTTTTATCCAACGGTTGGATAAAACAGTTGGATTTACCTAAATTTTGTCTTGTGTAATGTTCTTTCATCTCTAGAATAACACCCTACTGTTTAGAGCAGATCCAAGTTTGGATTTGATCCGAAATTCGCGGACGCTCCAATTCTTGATATTGACACCCCTACTGTCTACAACTGTTTGTTATCAGTTTTCTCCAATCTCTTTCCTTTGACTTTACCTTGTTTGCTTTTCCTAAACACATCAGTCCCTACCATTGTTTCCTAAAGTCCTTCCATCAACCCCATCCTTCACCAAAAGTGTTATAGGTTCCCCAATTGTTTTTTTGTTTTGGAAACTCAGCCAACCATACTTGTTCCTGTCACTAAGTTATAATGCCTCTTAATTAGATGCCTTTGATTCCTCCATCATGTTCACTAATCCCCATTATCTTCCCGAAAACTAAATAAGATCATGGATGACACCTTTAGGCAGTAGTTAAATGATAATTATATATGAATATATGATACACTTAATTTATTGCAACTACACTGGTATATATACATATAGATATATAAATTGGGAATAACATTGATAATTATCTATTATTAGTTTAATTTTATTTTTTTGGAAGTGTCGAAAGTTTTAACTAAAAATTCTAATAAAATTGTATTTTCCTTTCTGTATAATAGGCCTTTCTATTTCTTCTTGTTATTATTTTAGAATTTGGACTTGCTGCACAGTAAACATAAGTCACTCAAGTAACTTATACCAAAGTAGCGTAAATACTTCAATCTAACCAAGAAACTAGAAATCCTATGGGGATTTTTAGATTTACTCTTATTTGTATTTTTTTTATTTTTTGTGATGATTCCCGATAATGTTGTTATAAAAACTTCAAAATTTGAAATTATCCCAATAAATGCCTGAGGTGATAAATTTCCAGGAGCAATATTCATACCTAGTGTAAGTGCCACAAGGTTTGGAGTTTCCAATATGTAATCACCATTGAGATTTCAACTTGGCGATCTTGCTTCTTAATGTTATTATCATGGACGTAGGTACTGTTTATGACTTTAAATTTACAAATCTTTCAGGTTTTGCGCACATGGTTTATCCAGGAGCAGTACATTCTCGTTTTGAACACTCCCTAGGGGTGTATTGGCTTGCTGGCCAAGCTGTACACATGCTTCAAGCTGACCAAGTGAGGAATTGTTTCCAAATGCTTTCTCTTTTTCGCCAGCATGACTGTAAAGTTCTTGAGAGTATTTTTTGATGAATATTCATGTTTTTAGAGGGCAGAGCTTGATATTGACCGTTTTGATATACAAACGGTGAAACTTGCAGGTAACAACTAACTGCACTTTGCTATAATTCTGGCCTCTTTAGTGACCTAATTCTTTTTAGTCTGTTCTGTATGTGTTTTCTAGGACTATTACATGATGTGGGACATGGGCCATTCAGTCACCTGTTTGAGCGCGAGTTTCTTCCTCAGGTTCTTAATGCTTCCGAATGGTGATTCTCATCTTCTTCAGTGTTTTTTCATCCTTTTATTCAGCACATTCTTATCTTCTTCAGTGTTATTCATGCTTTCTTGATTTTACCAATGAATATAACAACTTTAAATTAACCAAGGAAAGAATTGGCATGTTACAAGGTGTGTTTAGGTGCTTAGCATGCATCACTGCAAAGTTTAGGAATTCAAGACTTCATCTGAACTTCACAAATGTTTGAACGAGACCTTGAAACATGATTGAGTTAGTAACATTTTAAAGTTCTTGTGAAGAAATAGTAAAATAAATCAAAAGAAATAAAAATAGTAAAAATCTAGTTCAACGTGTTAAAAGTGAAAAAACCATTTGACTTAAATAAAAAAAGCATAGCAATGCTTTGCCATTAAAAAAAGAAGAAGAAGCATAACAATGCTTTAATCATTTGTTCATACTTTCTTGATTTTACCAATGAATATAACAACTTTAAATTAAGCAAGGCAAGAGTTGGCATGTTACAAGGCTTGCTTAGGTACTTATCAGGCATGACATGCAAAGTTTAGGAACAGGATCTTGAAACGTGATTGAGTCAATCACGTTTTAAAGTTCTTGCGAAGAAATAGTTAAATAAATAAAAAATAAATAAAAATAGTAAAACTCTAATTCAACACATTTTTAGTGAAAAAACCATGTGACTTCAATAAAAGAAGCATAGCAATGCTTGAATCATAATGTTTACCAGTTTGAAATTTAAGAGGATCATTCATGTTTAATAAATAGGACTGCACCAAGCATCAGCTCTATGCCCTTATCTTTTTCCGTTAGTTATGGATGAACTTACGGAGGGTATTCAGGATGAGGTGCCGTGGTTTATGTTATTTGCAGATGACATAGTATTAATTGACGAAACCAAAGCAGGAGTTAATGCTAAGTTAGAGTTATGGAGAACTACTTTGGAATCCAAAGGTTTTTGACTGAGTAGGACTAAGACAGAGTATATGGAGTGCAACTTTAGTAGTGTAAGGAGGCGGGGCGAGGATGTAGTAAATATGACTGGTCAGGAGGTACCTAAGAGGGACACCTTTCGCTATCTTGGTTCAATCCTACATAAGGAAGGAGAGATTGAAGAGGATGTTAACTACAGAATAAGAGCATGTTGATTGAAGTGGAAACATGCTTCAGGAGTTCTGTGCGACCGCAAAATACCTACCAAGTTGAAGGGAAAGTTTTATAAGACAGCTGTGAGGCCAGCCATGCTGTACTGCTCACTATGATTTGTGGACATGGACACGGGTGTTGCGTGTCGACCCGGACACGGCAACTCCCCAAAATGTAGAAACGGGGACACGGCTGGGAACACAAAATTTTTCCTGGAAAATTTTTGACAAAAACTTTTTCATGGGATTTTTTTTCTTTCTATGATTGAGAGGGAAATTATATAATTATGGTTAATTTATATGGATATTATAATAAAGGCAATTGATATTGACACTAATTGGCTTCTGAGACCTTTATGGGAACTGTAATAACCAATGACAACTACTTAAAAAAGAAAAGAAAAGGAAAGTTTATGCAATTATTACTTAATGGCAACATCATTAGCCTAGAATATCCCTCAAAGTAAAAATTAACTAGGGTTGGTTTAAGTTATCTTTTTCATGTGTCAAAAAAGCAGATTTTAGAAATATTTTTCCTTTCACTAAATTCCTGCAATCCAAAGTCGAAACAGGTTTAGTATACATAGGTCCTGACTAGAGAAAGTTTTAAAAAATTATGGAGTGGAGTTATCAAAACAAGAAAATGCAGGTGATATTTTCATTTCAAAGTAGTGACGTGCTGCAGTGCTACAGGTTTCAACTTTTTCAGCAATAAAAAAGTGTGTTTCTGCTATTATTATAACTTGTTTGAGAAGTCAAACTTGCAGCAGAGATGTTGCAGAGCTGTAAGACAGTAACAGGCAAAATTGTAGACTGTGCAGCTGTCAAAATTGCAGACTCAACAGACCCTGCAGTTAGTCAAGTTGTTTTTTGCTTTCTCTGTCTTGCTATATGTGTAGGAAAGGTTATTTGAAGGAGAACTTTTTCACTTTTGCATAACCAAGGAAATGGTGGGGGGGACGTGTCTACAAGCGTTTCGACACGTGTCCACACCCGTGTCCGTGTCGACACGGGTATGTGCAGAAAATCTGACGTGTCCACTAATCATAGACTGCTCAGAATGTTGGGCCACCAAGAAGCATCATGTGCATAAGATGTGTTTAGCGGAGATGCGAATGCTTAGATGGATGTGCGGCCACACAAGGTTAGATAGAATGAAAAATGAAGACATCTGTAAAAAGGTGGGGTAGTACCAATTGAGGAGAAGATGAGAGAGCACCACTTAAGATGGTTTGGGCATATCCAACGCAAGCCTTTGGATGCTCCAGTGAGAAGAAGTGAATCGTGCCAAGTTGATGGAGTAAAAGATGTAGGGGCAGACCGAAAACAACTTGGGTAGAAACAGTGAGAAAAGACTTGATGGCTAGGAACATAACACAGAGAACATGACCTTGGATAGGAGAGAATGGAAGAAAATGATCCATGTAGACGAACCCAGCTAGTGTCAGGATTAGACTTAATTTAAGACGGGTAGATTCGTTCACCTTCTTCCTGAAAATTTTCTAAAGGATTCATTAGACGACCCCAACTAGTTTGGGACAAAGGCTTAGTTGAGTTGAGATTCATGTTTACTGAGCTTAATAATGAATTCTTCATAATTAGAAATCACAATACAAAAGGATTTGAAACTCATAAGTCATCAAATATTATTAGGACTATAGGGGTGGCTTTGAAGAACACTTACGCCATTTACGAGAGGTTCTGCAGGTGCTCAAGGAACATCGGTTCCATGCCAAATTATCAAAATGCTTATTTGGAAGGACATTAGTGGAGTGTTTGGGTCATATCTTTTCTGAGAGAGGGGTGTCTGCCGATCCCTTCAAGATCAATGGTATGCTTGAAAGTGATAGCGCTGACGATCGGTTAGGATCCTCCCTAGCTTCATGTTTGTATCAGCATATGACCTATGGAATGGATGTAAGGAGATTTGCGATAGTGCAGAGCAGAGGGCCATAATCTCATAGGAGTGGGCACCGCCAAATCTAGGCTAGCTGAAGGTCAACTTCGACTAGTGAAGTATGAAAACCTGAGACCAGCTGGAATTTGGGGGGGGGGGGGGGGGTTCATTAGAGACTAGTTCGGTGCGACGTTATGGCATTCCTGGGCTCATTGGGATCACCGATTCCAATGAGGTGGAGGTTAGGGCAGTCTTGCAGGGTATTAGGCGAGAGAGGAACCTTATGGATCGCGTGGTGGTGGAGGGTGACCCCCTTAATGTCATTAGGCGGATTAAGGGATACCCCACCCAAGGCCCCCCTCCCCTTCCCCCTTCTTTATGGATGAGATTAAGGACAGGGTTGCGGGTTCCTCTGTTTCCTTTAATCATGTTTGGAGGTCGGCTAATAGCGACGCCAATAGGCTTGCTAGGGCCGGGACTTCCAAGGAGAGCCTAGAATTGTTGATTGTCTTCCCCCTTGAACGATGCGGTATTAGGAGGCACCGAGACTTGCTATTTCTAGCTTATGCTAGCTTGATTGTCCTAGTCTACATTCTTTTGTTAGGAAGACTGAATACACTTGTGGATCTCATCTCCTGTGTCTAGCTAACCTTTTCTATGAGATTTAGTGGTTCTTATCCTCATAGTTTTTTAATACACACGACAGGGAACCATGAGACGAAACTTGGTCATTGCTTACCTCTTTTTGGAGTGACATTGTTGATTTTCTGTATAGCAGGGAAGAAATTTGAAATCATCTGATTGCTCCATATTGTCAAGTGTCATTTAGGAGATCCTGTCTAAGTACTACTGAAATGAGAAGCAAGAGTTTTGAATCCCTTCTTAGTGTCTTATTTCTTTGGCAACAATATTGTGATGGAAGAAGTTAAACACTAAATCTGAAAGCTAGAATGAATGTGTGGAGAGAGTTCCTTGGAGCAACAGTTCTCTTTCAACTTCTCTTCAATTTGGAAGACCCATTACGGTTCCATGGTAACAACTAGATTTTGGATACATTAAACCAGCTACACATTTTCCTTTGTATGTCTCGATTTTCATATTTTTGGTATTGAGTTATAAGTAGAATTTTTTGACCTCAAATGAGACCACTTTTCCTTGTTTGTAGTAGAAAAGAATGTGTTTCACTTCTCATTTGTCTTGACCAAGTGAACTAGCATCAATTGACCTTACTTTCTTCAAATATATCTGATTCCATTTTTTCATATTTTAAATAGACAATAAAAAAGACAACAACTGGGTTTTGGTTGATCAAATGTCAACTTGACAGCAGTTTTTTTGTGTATTCAACTTGCGTAAATTTTACTATTTATTTTAACAGATAAAAGATGACTTTTATCTATTTCCTTCTATTATTATTTTTTAAATTATGGATTTCATTTTCAGGTCGCATGAGCAAATGTCAGTGAATATGGTAGATTACATTGTTGATGAGCACTGTATTGACATAGATGCTGGAAGCCTTAAAAGAGTAAAAGTATGTAGATGTTCTTAAGCATTCCTAATTTTGTACTAACTCCCATGAATTTTTGTGAGGACGAAGTTTGAGAAGTATCTGAATTTTTTCTTCCAGATTACGTTTTCATGCCACGCTTCTTTCTACTGTCTGTTTATTCTAGAGCCACAGCAATTTCTTTGTGGAACTTTTATAACATATTCAAACACTGGATTCTCGTGTATCAGAGAGCTGCATTTTAAAATTACACATAACCCACAATCTCTTCATAATACAACATTTACATTTGAAACCCTATTTTTGTCCTCTAATTAGGGGTGCAACTAGGGCCGGTTTCAACCGAACCTGTCAGGTTCAACCTGAAAAGAAGTCGGGTTCGGGTTAAGGGTTTGGGAACCCCACCCGAGTGAAACCCGACATTTTTTATCAAATTTTTTTTTGTAAGCTTAAAAACTCGGGTCGGGTTTGGGTTGGAAAAAAGGGTTCCTCGGGTCGGGTTGGGACCCCTACCTCTAATACATTTGAAACCCTAATTTTGTCCTCTAATCCATTTGAAACCCTAATCCTCATCTTTTTACATTTGAAACACTAATCACCCATTCAAGCCCTAATGCTCATCTGTTACCCATTCAAAAACCCTAATCCATCCAAAAATTGTAATCCCAACCCCTCCTCCATTGGAAACCCTAATCACCCATTCTAAGCCATAATCTTCGTCTTTTGCCCATTCAAGAATCTAATATGTTCAAAAATCCTAATCCCAACCCCCTTCCATTCAAAATCCTAATATCTATTTGAAACCATAATTTTCATCCTTTGTCCATTTGAACCTGAATCCATCTCAAACCCATAATCGCAACCCCTCTTCCATTCGAAAACTCAATCACCCATTCAAAACCCTACCTTGTCTGCCTTTTACATTCAAAACCCTAATCCATCCAAATAACACTTTTGCCACGATAATTCCCATCTTGCTTCTATTCAAAACCCTAACGTATCATCATCCTCCACTCGTAGCCCTATTATATCACAATCTCCCTTTTGACTTCCTAATTCCAACATGTCTCACATTTGAAACATTAATTGAATTTCTTATACCTTTTGAAACCCTAATCCCAATACATTCCACTTTTGAAACCCTAATTTCCTTTTGAACTTCAAATCCACATCTCCTCTCTTTCCAATTTTAGAAACCCTATTCTCTCCCTTACCTATTTTCCTTCTTCGTTAACCATAATTCTCTTTCCCAACGAACACATATTCTATTCTTAATTTTACTCAATTCCCCCTCTTGAAACATATGCGTTTATATTCAGATGTCTTTCCTTTAACAACTACCATTTCCTATCTCTTCCCCAACTTGTTACTCTCTTGTATCTCATGATAACTTTCTTCTATGGAAGGGGAAAATTTCTCCTATTGTTCGTTCCCAAGGAATCTTCGATCACATAAATGGTATTTCTATAGCACTTGCTGAATTAAGGAGGTGATTCTTCCATTGACTAAGAAAAACACCTTTCTGGGGAAAAAGTCCAGCCTTTAGAGAATTGTTGTGCAAAGATCAGCTCATTGTTTCTTGGTTGAATTCCACTCACACCGGAAGTATTTTCTCAAAACTTGACATCTCATCCTCCTATGATTTGTGGACTACATTATGTGAGTCTTATTTGCAAGAATCTGAATCACATATCATGCGACTCTGCATGGATCTTCACCACTGTCTCAAAGGCAACCTAAAATGAAGGGTCTCTTTGAAGAATTTGCTGCCATTTAGAAGCCATTTAATGAGCGTGATAAGATCTATTATACTCTCTTTGCTCTGGGAGATGATTATGTGAAAAAATAACTTTAATATATCACATTAAGACCTAAAAGTGAAGCAGTCATATAAACTATTGACTGGTAATGTATAAGTGATTCACTGTTACCTCAAGCATGGTTATAAAGATAGGGTACTAACTTTCTGCATTTGATGGTTTGAAACCTAACAGTGAAGCAGTCATATAAACTATTGACTGGCAATTGATAAGTGATTCACTGTTACCTCGAGCATGGTTACAAGGATAGGGTAATAACTTTCCTCATTTGAGGGTTTGAAAGAATATGTTATTGGTACTGGACTCAAGGTTAATGCTCAATATGTTTCTCATCATTGACATCTTTTACTTCTCTACTTATTTTGACTCTGGAAGGCTGATTCTTGCATATGTTTTTAATTGGTGAAGAGTGTTCATTCACTGATATGTAAACTGAAAAATTGACGTACCTACCTTTCTGCTTCCATGACATATTATCTACTTTTTCAACAGGAGATGATACTTGCCAGTTCTGACCTTGCAGGGATCAAAGTAAGTCATTACTCTTCCATGATTTTTGTTGACTTAATCTCATTAGTATATCATTCTCTTCTTCCATTACCTTTTGTTGGTATTTCCAAATTTAATTTCCTTTTTTTTTTCTGCAGTCATTTTCTCTCATTGTTTTTTTTTTAAATTGATTGAAATGTAGGGCACAAGTGAGAAGCGTTTCCTGTATGATATTGTTGCAAATGGTCGAAATGGAATAGATGTCGATAAGTAAGTGTCATTTTTATTTCAGAGTGTTAACCATCTTATGTTGTTTTATAATTGGATTCTTGCACTGAAAATTATGCTGTTAGTTTTAATTCAAGATGTTGATGGCATAAGCAAATTATTGATTTACAGGTTTGATTATATTGTTCGTGATTGCCGTGCCTGTGGTCTTGGCTGCAGCTTTCAGTTTCAGAGGTATGCTTGAGGCTTCATATTTTTTATTTATTTATTGTTTTACCTATTACTTTGGTGGAAGCGGGGGTTAACAGTTTAAATCATGACTTGGACTTTATTAGGGATAGAGTTTGACTAAAAAAAACTTGGTTGAGAGCTCAACCATGTCAACCAGGTTTTTCTAGTTTTTGCTATAACATAGTTAAACCATTTTAAAATAAAAAATAAAAACAGCCCCAATTAAGTGGAAAGCACGACTTACTATGTGAATGGACTGGTGTCCAGTGTTGAATGGATCCAATTGCTTGGTTCATTCAGGCGAAAAATAAAATAAAAGAAAAGAGAAAACTCCCCTTCTTACAGTAGTTACCGGTTTGGTGCCGTTTGTAGAAAGGTGGGGGCATCTAACGGTTGAGTAACTTGGGAGGCTGTAGTACAATTGGTGGCTGATATAATACAGAAAGGGATGGCCAATCATTAGTCATCCCTTATTAGGGCCAATGAGTTGTGTAGAATATAAAGAATAAAAATATGGAGAGAGGTATTTTATGATAATAGAGGCTAGACATCTCGTCTATAGAGACTTTCTGTTGTCTAGCAAATTCCTTTGTGCGTTGCATGTGCCCACGGAGGCAGTTTTCTTTTGGTCGAAGCATATCCCTCTTGAAAATAACCTTCCATGCCAATGCACGTAAATTTCCAAGGTTGAATATACACGATAAACAAACCTAGTGGTGGATCCTTGCAGAGCATTTTGGGAAGTTCGAAAACTATTAGTTTATCATTCATTTCAGAAGATAGTTAAGGTTTAAATACTTGGTTGTGTACTTGAAATATCTATCAATGAACTCCACGATTTAAACTTGGATTGAGTTATCATGCAACGTGGTTTCCTAAAAGTCAATAGAGCATGACCAACAACTCGGTGAACTGGTCTTCTTTTTTTTTTTCTCCTTTTTTTACCTTTGATGAGTTTCTATGGTTCGCTTGTGTTTTAAGATTTTTTTTTTGTGGAAAAATCATGTAGAACTTTGAAGTTACTTTTTGGATGCTGCTCAAGTGTGGATGCTTCTTGAATTCAAGTTTTTTTTATGTGTTGCAAAGGGAAATGAGAGAAGAGAAAAATGTGAGTTGGGAGAGCTCCCGCTCACTTTATATTTATATAAAAGGGAAAATATGTACAAGGACTATTATACCATTAGTGTAATTACCCTAAAGCTGGAGTGTATATTTCATACATTCCTAGCTTGTTACAAATATCACTCAATCTAGCCTTTCCCATTGACTCTGTGAACATATCGGCTAACTGATCTGCAAAACGAGTGAATACGGTGCATATTTCACCCTTTAGGATCCTTTGACAAATGAAATGACAATCAACCTCGATGTGTTTTGTGCGCTCATGGAAAACTGGGTTGGTTGCAATATGTATTGCGGCTTTGTTATCACAATACAACTGTGAAGGTGAAGATGAGACGATACCAATCTCAAACAAAAGGGATAGTAGCTGTGGGAGCCGGTTTTTTCCCGAGCGCGCTGGGGCGGTAGGGGATCACCACGTCGTGTTTTCTAGGAGTATCTATTGATATGCGTCTCTTGTGAACTCAGGATCGTAGTTCAGATTTCATAAGAAAGAGAAACTAAGAGTCGCCACCAAGGTTAGGGCCTAGGACCCCGTGCCTGCTCTTCCGATGAAACGTGGATAAAGATCCCAATTTCATTGAAGGAGCAGTAACCAAAGGGGTTCTTTTGCTCTGGGCCTACAACCTATAATTTTGCTCTGTTTGTTAAGGTATGGTCCTTACTAATATCTGGGTAAGGGTTATGGTTACATTCAGGGAAGGTGTTAAGGCACCCCTCATGCCCGGGTAAACCCGGTCTCTTGACTTGATTTGACTTTTTTGAAGAATTTAATCAAAATAACTCATCTTTTTATCCTTTATTTGGATTAGGCTTAATTCCTGAATGTAAATTAAATGAATTTACAAAGAAAAGAAAAGAAGCGGTTGTTATCCTGATTGAAGTCGTATGCTGTAATATAAGTCCCAAAAGATCTCGTAGCTGACCCCAATCAGGTTAACTAAATCAAACGGAAAAGACAATACATAAAGGAAAAGAAACTCTGGGTTTATGATTCCCTCCGTTTGTCCAACACCGTGGAGCGCCAGGGCTCTCGTCTCTGTCTATTTTGTCTATGGTAGGACCAGAGACAGAGTGGTGGGATAATGAGAGGGAACGTAGTCCCATTTAAAGAGTGGAGAGGGGTTTACGTTACAGGATCTAGGGCAAAAGGAGCCCTAAATCCCATAACTACCCTGCACCGAGTTTTGCAATAGAATTGCAAAAAGCTGGAAAATAAATGTAAATTTACTAGAGGAGCGAGGACGCTTGTTGAGAAACCGGCGGCATAACGGCGCTAGTTGGACAATAGAGCCTTGGATTCTCCGAAAATTCGGCAGAACACCGGCTATTTGGATGATGGCTTCAGGTTTGCCGAGATTTTACCAGAACGTCACTATTTGGACAATAGGGCCTCGCGTTCTCCGAAATTCGGAAGAACAACGGCGCTATTTGGACGAAGGGGCTTCGGGTTTGTCGAGATTTCGGTAGAACAATGGCGCTATTTGGACAATAGGGCATCACGTTCTCCAAAATTCAGCAGAACAATTGCGCTATTTAGACGAAGGGGCTTCGGGCTTGCTGAGATTTCGTGTTGAATCCCCAAATTTTAAGGATCTCAATAACCAACGATTTACATTGGCTTGTTAGGTTTATGCTATCTTTCATATTTATCTTTTATTTATTCTTTATTCTGATTGGTTGTAGAGTCCTAGTGTGTTGAAACTTGAAATCATTGTAGACGTTTATATTTTCTTGTCTCTTAATGGAAAAGGTAGAGAAGAATTCGACTTAATTTCGTGGTACTGCACGAGGGACTGGTTTCCCAAACGAACCATTATTTCACCTTCTTCTTGTCTACTTTTGGGTACCTATCATTTCGGCAGAACACCGGCGCTATTATTGAAAAATAGCCCAATAGTTCTCCGAAATTCTGCAGAACAACGACGCTATTTAGAGGATGTCGCTCCGAGTCTTCCGAAATTCGGTAGAGTGCCGATGCCCAGTGTGAGCTACCTAAGAATTTCTCTACTTTCTCTTCTCTTCTAAAGTAAAGAAATTAGGGTTTTCTGAAAGTCATAAGGGATTTTTTAACTAAAAAACCAGAATAAAAACCTCTGAAAATAACTTATGGAAGTTAAAAATCAGATCTGGAATAGTTAAAATCTTATTTTACTGTTACCCTCCCTATTTATAGGGGTTCAGGCCAAAATTTCGCAGAGTGCGAAAATTTTCGCTCTCCGAAATTTGCCTTTTCCAATTTCGCAGAGTGCAGAATTGGACCTGACATGTCAATGTCAGGCCGGCAACATTTCGGAAAATGTGATTTTTCGTCTCTTTTGATGGGTTTTCGGGGAGTTTCGGCGGACCATAACTCCTCCATTTGGACTCCGAATCGCATGCGATTAGATCCGTTGGATTCCTCGTTGCGAGGATCCAACGAGTATAATATCGCTAGCTTTCGGGACGTGAAGTGTTTTTGGGTAAATATGGATGTCTTTGATCCAAAGTTAACTCCTTGGCTAAAATGCCGTGTGAAACAGACTTTTTTGGCTATGCCGTAAAAGGCGGGAGGCCGTGTAAAGACGGACTTTGTTACACCTCTAGGGTAAAATTCATTTTTGAGAGATTCTCTTAGTTTCATAACCTAGAGAGAGATTGAGAGAAAGAGAACAGGTGCTCTGGGGCTCATCACGAGACTCTTCCTTGCGACAACCTATCATTAGTTCCACCTTGACAAAATTGGGTGTCTACAGTAGCCAAATGAGCTCTGTACTCGTATGTGCCATCGCTCTATATTCGGCTTCAACACTCGATTTAGCGATGACATCTTGCTTCTTACTTCTCCGTAACACTAGGTTACCTCATACGAAGGTACAGTGCCCAGTAGTCAATCTTCTATCCGCTGGAGATCCAGCCTAATCAGCATCAGAATACCCTTCAATTTTCATATGATCATGTCTCTTGAATAATAAACCCCTTCCTGGTGCGCCCTTCCACTACTTAAGAATTTGAACTACTGCCGTCCAGTGTGATGTGCGTGGTGAACTCATGTACTGGCTGACTAGTCCTATAGCATATGATATGTCTGGGTGAGTAACCGTAAGATATAAGCTTTCAACCAAGCTTTTGTATCTGCCAGGGTCTTTCAACAACTCTCCTTCTGCAGCTAGTTTCACACTAGGATCCATAGGAACGGATGCAGGCTTTACACCAAGGTTTCCTGGCTCATCCAATAAATCTAGAACATACTTCCCTTAAGATAATGGTGGTCCCTAGGGATTTGCGACAGAGAGGGGGAGGCGTGGGGGTGGGTTTTGACAGAGAGAGGGGGGGAGGCGTGGGGGTGGCGAGAGAGATAGAGGGAGACAGAGAGAGGGAGGGAGGCGTGGGGGTGGGGTGACACATATATAGAATAGTGTTCCTGCACAGCTGCTCATATAGCTTATCTAAGCAGCTGCTTCAAAAACTCATGTGGCCCACATTTTTTGGGTGATCCAAAGCATTCATTTGAAAGGCCCTTCATGGATAGGGTATGTACCAAAAATCAGCCCTATAGGATCATCTTAACCCAATCAAAGGTGGAGGGGAAAATGGACAGACATTGTTTCTGACCATTTTTCGCCTCCACAAATGGCAGGGTTAGGATGATCCTAAAGGGCTCATTTTTGGTACACAACCCTATCCATGGAAGGGCCTTCCAAATGAATGCTTTGGATCACCCCAAAAATGTGGGGCCACATGAGTTTTTGAAGCAACTGCTCAGATAAGCTATCTGAGCAGCTGCGCAGAAACACTTTTATCATATATATATATATATATATATATATATATAGAGAGAGAGAGAGAGAGAGAGGAAAGTGTTTCTAGTCGGTCGCCTATAGAACCTTCTCTAGTCCGCCGACCAAAAAACACATGAGTTTTTGAAGCAATTGCTCAGATAAGCTATCTGAGCAGCTGCGCAGAAACACTTTTCTCATATATATATATATATATATATATATAGAGAGAGAGAGAGAGAGAGAGAGAGAGGAAAGTGTTTCTAGTCGGTCGGCTAGAGAACCTTCTTTAGTTCGCCGACCAAAAAACACAGTGGGCCCATGTTGTTTGGATGATCCAAAGTATCATTTGATGGGCCCTGGCATAGATAGGGTGTGCCCAAAAAATCAGCTCCATAGGATCATCCTAGCCCTTTGATTTGTGGAGGTTAAAAATGGACAGTGGAGTTTAAAAACACAGTGAGCCCACGCTATTTGATGATCCAAAGCATTCATTTGATGGGCCCTGACATAGATAGGATGTGCCTAAAAATCATCTCCATAGGATCATCCAAACCCTTCGATTTATGGAGGTTAAAATGGACGCGTATAAACTCCACAAATCTGTCCATTTTTAACCTCCACAAATCAAAAGGTTAGGATGATCCTATGCAGCTGATTTTTTGGGCACACCCTATCTATGCCAGGGCCTATGAAATGAATGTTTTGGATTATCCAAATAATGTGGGCCCACTGTGTTTTTTGGTTGGCGGACTAGAGAAGGTTCTCTAGCCGACCGACTAGAAACACTTTCCTCATATATGTATGTATATATATATATATTAATATATATATATATATATAGAGAGAGAGAGAGAGAGAGAGAGAGAACGGTTTCTACACACAAGTATAGATAAGTTATCTACACACTAGCGTAAAATACAGTGGAGGGCATATTGTTTGGGTGATCCAAACCATTCATTTGATTGGCCCTCACATAGATAGGGTGTCCACAAAAAATCAGCTCCATAGGATCATCCCAACCCTACGATTTGTGGAGGTAAAATGGACGTGTATAAACCTTCACAAGTTTGTCCATTTTTTGCCTCCACGGTTCGAAGGGTTAGGTTGGGATGATCCTATGGAGCTGATTTTTTGTGGACACCCTATCTATGTGAGGGCCAATCACATGAATGGTTTGAATCACCCAAACAATATGCCTTCCACTGTATTTTAAGCTAGTGTGTAGATAACTTATCTACACTTGTGTGTAGAAACCGTTTTCTCTCTCTCTCTCTCTCTCTCTCTATATATATATATATATATATATATATATATATATATATATATAGAGAGAGAGAGAGAGAGAGAGAGAGAGAGGGTGGTGGTGAATGGCGGTCCCTAAGGATCAGAAAACCTGGCTCTGATACCATGTTGCAGAGGGAAATGAGAGAAGCGAAAAATGTGAGTTGGGAGACCTTCCCCTCACTTATGTATTTATATAAAAGGGAAAATATGTGCGAGGACGATTATACCTTTAGTGTAATAACTCATTCTAACAATATGCAAATCTTTTTCACCACGCATCAATGACTACTTTGAACACGAGTCTCATTGGTTGTACGTCCAGTCCAAATGATGCTCGCCCACAACTGACTATCTCCATATTATTTTTTCCTTCCTGGAATGGTTAGTGCACGATAAATGAGTCCAAATTCTCCTTCATTTGCTTCCGCTGCCCTTCTTTTGAAAAGGCATATCCATCACCTTCTCATTAGGATCTTCATCATTTTTTCAATGTACCCAATCTTCAGCATTACCGTCATCTTGCTCCACCATGTTTACCCTTTTAGGACATTCATTGGATGGGTCCACAATTCCATACAGTAACCATTCGATAATATATCCATTTATAGTTTTATTAGCCACACGTCAACCATGTCCTAATCTACCTTCTTTAGTAGGGGATTAGGTCTTTGACATTGGCCCTCAATTCAGTTATGTTTCAATCTTCAATGCAAGTCAATACACATATTTAGTGTAAGGAAACTTGATCTTATATTGGAATCGGTAGATTATTTATGTACCCTGCAATAACTTGGTCATTGGCCTCGGACAAGCTGTTCGGAACTTTGAGCTGGTGGATCACTTAACAGTTCCTTGCAGCTGCCTTTTTCTGATTGTTACAACTTGTTACCAGGAGCCAAGGTTTTAAATTTCAGTTTTGTTTTTGGTCGGCACGGACACAGAAACATTTCGGTTTCAGTCGAACACAGAAACATTTCGATTTTGCTGGAAATTTCGGTAAAAATCTTGTAAAATCACGAAAACGTATGGAAACATATGCAAATGATGAAATTTTAAAATGAAACTATGGGAAATCCTAGAATAACCACAAATACATACTTAGAAAGCATCATATATGCAAGAAAGTTATCCATAATGGCTTAATCACATCGAACACCTAGTGACATGCATTGTCACACATGTCTAGATCAGTGAAGTCAATAAAGAAGTATAATGTAATGAAGTATAAGTCCAATGACCAGTCTCCCCTCCAAGGACCCCAAATCTATGTCAATACTACATAGAGTTACGAGCTTTTATGGGTCACATGCCGATCTGACATCCCATGCATAGGATACGGTTACTTTGTTGTACTGTTCAATGATGTTGGCTACCAAATATCATTCTCTATATTAATGAGATGCAATTCAAAACATCTTTCCATTTTTTGTCATTCCAACCATTTTGGTCGAGAATTTCAATCAAAATTTTGGGAATTTCAGTAGAAATAATGACGTGGAAGGAATTTGTTGAGATTTCGTTTCGTTGGGTATGGAATCAAAAACATTTGGAGGAAATTTAAAACTGTGCCTAGAGCAGCTTGATCAACCTATCTGATCATGCACACATGCACTATGTCATTTAATTCAGTAAACCCATATTTACTTGTCTTTCTGATTTTTACTTTTTCCTACTAGTATTCTAATATATTATCATTGTGTTACTTCTACTATTGTCCTTTGAAATGACCACCACACCCCCTTCTCCTAGATGCTCGTTCTCTTCCTCCTACTTATCTCCTCTCTTTCTAAAGCTTAATCTAAAACTGCCCTCTTGCTATTGTCCTTTGAGATGGGTGACATCCCATTCAACCCTGACTGGTTGGGCCCATTGAAGACCTCAAATCCAACCTTTCCGGGCCACTGAAACAATCCTCATGTCCCCAGAGGCCATTCTAGGCAATTTTTCTTCCCTGAAAGATGCATAATCTGCTGTTCTGGAAGAGGTCTTTCCTAGGATGGTTCGTCTCTCGGAGTCAATGAAACTGATTCATTAGATTTGTCAGTGAATTTACGATAAATGTGAAGAGAACTCGGAGAGGTTCAAGACTGTAATCCTTTTGAAGAGAAGAAATTCGACACCACTCTTGTAAATCTCTTGAATGATAGATCCAAGTGTTGCAACTACTGCAACTATTCAAATTGGCTTTTGTGATTCTCTGCGCCCAATCGCAAGCTTGTGGAGGAACAGGAGCTTACATCACTGATTTGGCTGAATTGCAGGAAATTCTACTGAAATTGCAAGGAATAGTATCAGACAATCAAGATTCAAAAGTATTGGAATTGGAGCTTCAAAATGCAGCCTCAAATTCTTGAAGAATATGGTGCTTGTTGTTGCATCTGGCGATGAAGAAACAACTGAGAAAGAGGAGAACGCCAGATGTAAGGTAGAAATATAGGGTGATCTCTGTGTTGAGAATAATCCACTGCAATCCGAAAAGCGGAGCTGGGGTTTCTGTCACCCACCTTGAACCCCTACATCCGAGCAATGGAGACTTGGAGGAAGAAGAATCTCTGTTAGGGTTTTGGGAGGAAGAAGAGGTAAGGGAGGACGAAGAGAAAAGGTAGTCAAATTTTTGTCTTGAAAATGAGGAGCAGGAAGGACTACCAGGGGTTGATGTTATTTTTGTCATTTTGTTTTTAACAAATTACCTTTTCTGTATTGTAAAAAAGATCCAGTTGACTTGGTTGAATACTTGTTTTTTTTAGTTGACATGGATTTGAGCCCTCACAAGTCTGGATAATGTTTTTAACTAGTTAAGAAAAGAAATGATATGTCTACTCTCTTTTGTTTGTTTTTCCTGAAAATGATTTTACTTTACCTACAAAAGGGGGGAGGGAATATCATTTCCTATTTAAGAATTGATGCTATTAGGATCTTTTTGAATATCAGCATACGAAAGTGTCACATGTATAGAGGGTCTCAGTCTCTGTTAATCAAGACTGACACAGTCCTGTATCAAAAGAACAATTTGTAAAAAACAAGATCTCCCAGATCCTTGATGGACGCCAAATATTGGTGGCCCTTGATCTAAAATTGTACATGTGGAGCATGTTATGCCATTTGAGTACTTTGACCCATAGTTTTACACCTCCCCCGCATCATCCTGTACTCCCCCGAGTCGACTCGCTTTTCCCTTGGCCGTGTTCCGAGTTTTGCTCTACATAGTTAATTAAAACTCCACCGACTCTGCCGAGTTATGACAGTGTCAACCGACTACTCAGTCGCATCAACTGAGTACTCGACCGCGTCGTGCCGAGTCGACTAGGATTTTCTTCGACCACATTTTGACCCGCATCCTTGTTTTGAAACACTGACCCCCACGCATGCCCTAAAGAAACCATGCATCTCAGAAACTCTGAAGAAAAAGCGTGATGATTAAAATATCCCAAGTAAAATGTTGAATTACAAGACCAGTAAATGCCCTTTAGAAACCATGAATCTCAAAAACATGCCCTTGATACATCACTTGGCACCAAAAAAAATGAGGCAAAAGGCATGTCTGCTTGTACTTATATTTTGACCCACATGTTCTCTTCATAACTCCTAGTAAGAAGGCTACCGTTGTGATGTTGTGCTTATACGCAATCTCTAGTCTATAGCATGCTGGTGGGAGAACTTAAGAGACTGTCAGCCTTGACTGTTCTTGGTACAGCTGACATATCAAGTATGCAGTCTTTGTCATTTCTGTAGTGATTATTTCTTCAGCTAAGTCCCTTGAGATACTAATTAAAGCTTAGAAATCACTGACTTCCCCCTTTTTGAGTTTCACTTGACCAGATATTTTTTGACTCCTTGACTTACAAGCAGATTAACTCCTAAAACTATTAATTAGGCCTCAATTTCAGATAAGTTGTAAGAATTATGAGTTTCTAAACTAGCAATACAAGTAGAATACATTGCACAATAGAGTTACATCTGCAAAAACACTTAAATTTTCTTCTTTACATATGTGAAATGTGGGATTATAATTGTCAAATGTAGAACTTCTGCAAACCTATTTTCTTTTTGTTGCTTGCAGATTAATGGAAAACATGCGGGTTATGGGTGATGAAATATGCTATCGTGCCAAGGAATGTTAGTGCTTTGTTGATAACTTGATATCATTTTTTTATTTAACAATCAAGTTTTCTCCCCTGCTTACATTAAAGAATTTTGACCAGACCTTACTGTCAACAAATTATTTACCACCCGGGCTGATCTTTATCGCATTGTCTATACACATGCAAAAGTAAAGGTATAATACGGCTCATACTCTCTGTTTCTTACAATCCTTATCCAATAGTTACAAGTCTAACATCAAATGTTTCGAGTTGTGTTCCTTATTCTGATGTTAAGTATATCTTAAGTTCTGCAAATGGTCTAATTGCCACTATTCCTTTGCAGGCAATGGAGCTCATGTTTGTAGATGCACTTATAAAAGCAAATGCCTATCTAAAAATTTCGAGTTTCATTAATGATCCGGCTCAATACTGGAAGGTTTTATTAAAATTGTGTGGAAAATTATACGGATAGTTAATTTACTGCTCATATTCAGAAAGCACTGATGTTTTTTATTCTTTTCTGGCAATTCCAGTTAGATGACACGATATTAAAGACTATTGAAACAGCTCCGGAACAAGAACTGAAGGAGTCTAGGGATCTAATCTCACGTATTCGTAGAAGGGATATTTACCAGGTACTACTGCATCGTCAAAGTTTGCTTATTCACATAATATGATGCAGGGGCATGTCAAAGACACTTGATATTAGATATTTCTTGGGTAATTGTTTACATATTGTACTGGGCAATATTAATTCTATCACTGCAAGGTGTTCTTTGTTGCAGTTTTGTAATGAGTATGCTGTTCCCAAGGATAAACTAGAGCACTTCAAAGACATCTCTCCACAAGACATTGTTTGCTCCCAGGTCAATATGTTATCCTGGCGACATTACTATGTTCTCTACTCAAGTTTTTGGTATTTAAAATTCATTTTTAGGTTCTGAGCAATCCATTTGACCAAATTTGAAATATACCGTAGAAAACTACTGGAGTAACGCTAAGGGAAGAGGATGTTGCTGTTAGCAATGTGAAGATCGATTTGACTCGTGGAAAGGATAACCCTCTTGAAAGGTATTTGAAGAATGCAAAGATCATGTGTTTGATGAAGTTGTAATTTTTTCTCTCTTGATATTCTTCAGAGGATTTGTGCCCTTTGACATGTAGGCACTAACATATTCTTTCTTTTCTGTGCATGTCTGGCCTTCTCCAGCATCAATTTTTTCCAGGTACTAAAATTTTTCTTTTCTTCTCTAAAATCCATTTTGGTTTGTTTCCTATTATGTTCTGTTGAATGTACCTCTGAAATTATTTTCAACATAATTAAGATTAGGTTTTAAAATATTTCTTACTGTTTACTGTTAAAGCATAAAAGATTAAATATCGTCTTCTCCAACAGCTTAAGCTTTTGGAGTAACTGGTTGTTTCACATTTACAAAGAGTATTAGCACCCATTATATCTGGTATGGTGGCACCTTTATTACAGAAAATCCCATGTTGGTTAGGACAAGCTAGAATTTATAGATGGAAGAAACAATCCAGAGAACAGAAGGTTTGTCTGAGATTGCTAGTCATGGAAATCTTATTTTGGGAAAATTTTACTACTTGGGAAAGTTTTGAAAGAGAAGATTATGGTTCAAAAAAGTGGGTTTTATCTAGGGGTGCAACTCGGGTCGGGTCGGGTCGGGTTGGGTTGAAGCCAACCCGACCCGACCCGACCCAAGTTTCAACCCGACGAGGTTCAACCCGACCCGACCCGAGGAACCCTTTTTGCCAACCCAACCCAAGTTCAACCTGACCCAACCTGAGATTTCAAGTTAAAAAAATAAAAAAATTATTAAAAATGTCGGGTTGACTCGGGTCGGGTTGCCCAAGCCCTCAACCCGAACCCGACCCGTCGAGTTCGGCTTGAGCCCGCCCAAGTTGCACCCCTAGTTTTATCTACAAATACTGGTTTAGATGATTTAGTTTTGAAGAAAAGAAAATAAAGAATTCTGTGTAGACTACGTTTATGTGTAGAAAAACTTGAGGGATATTAAACGATGAAAATATTTGAATTGAAGCGAATGGAGGTCAGATTTGCTTTTGCACCACCAACATGGGAGCTCAGTTTCAAACTTCTTTAGTGCTCACCATGTAAAAATTATTGTAACCTAAAAACATTATTTCTCATTAACAAAAAATGAAGTATGTTACATAAGTAATAAAACAAACACCTCACTTAAATTTAAAGAAATATTAAATACCAATTACAAAATTACTAAACCACCCCATGATGCAACAGTGCCTTGAGACATTCAGTATTTTCTCGGTATTGAAGTCACAGATCTCAATGTGCCTCCATACTCAATGGAACATGCTAGCCAAAGTTTCCCTTCATTGCTTGCTTTCTTCTTTCTTGAGCAACTCGGTACACTGAACCTGGGTGACTGAGGAAAGGGTTGGTCAATCTATGCTTACAATCATGTTTTGAAGGCTCATCTGACAAATCAATAAGCTTCTGAGCTATTTGTACTCATAGGGAAGCATCCTAAGCACCGTGGTGAGCTCCTTCATTCTTGACCTGATATAGGTCACTAATTGTTATCGCCTTATGGAATCACTTGATCTGACTGACATTGCCCATGCTGTCCATTTTTTCCAACCACTTATTGGCTGCTCGTTCCTTATTTATGGTTGTTCAATGTATCTTACATTTTGTTTTCTCTTCTCCTGGCCATGGTATGCGTGTCCTCCTATGCTTCTCCCTTTCTTGATGCCTACATCACATTGCTTATTAGTCAGGCTACTCTATTTTCGCCTTAGTGACCTACCTTTTTAAGGGTTTTGACACTTCTATCAACTAGCAGGTCTTCTATCATCTAGCAGGTAAAGAAAAAAAACAGTCCGTTTGTTCTAAAATCTAGGGCCCATGTCAAGAATTATAATATTCTATCACCTGCCTACAGTGAAGTTGCATGTTTATTTATTGAATGGTGAAGATGATTTATTAAAAGAATAAAAAAATAAGATACAGAAAGGCTGAGAAGGCCGAGCAATAGACCTGCATCAAATCTGAAATAAAGGAAAAAAATTCAAGGTGGATCAGATATAGGATACTAGTCATCAATCACAAGAATACCCCTGGAGGCACACCTCATTCTAAATCATATGCTTCTCTGGTCGCTGACTTACAAATATGCTGAAAACAAGGGACTGTCCCCTCAATAAGGTCTATGATCTCCTTTAATAACATCTGCAAATCTCTAAGACACAACCCTTAGACATTGATGCAGGACGATCAAATGTTGAAATAATACTTCACTTTAATACCAAATCTGATGTAAGACGATTCTTTGAAAAGGACAATGGGTGAAAACGACGGGTAAAATTAAGGGGTTGGCTCCTAAAATAGGTGAATAGGTTGGGGAAATAATTCTACGGGGTTTAGGATAGGTTTGGCGTGGTGCAGACATATTTTTGGAAGCTTTCAAAGCATACCGGGAAGGTGAAAATGGGTTTTGGGACAAAACGAGTGAGACACGGGATAGGGATGGATTTGAATGATGTTTCTACAATTGAATTGTTTTTTTAATGGATATTTTAGGGTTTTGGGTAGTAGCTGGATGAAAAAATAATGCAAGGTGAGATTAATGGAGGTTTTGGGTTCCTGGGAAGGTAGTTTATGAGAGAAAACCAAAAAAATATATATATGAAAGAGAGAAATAGAAAGGTTAGAATCTCACCAACTAAAAATCCAAGGCATCGCACCAAGGGGTTCCTAGGCATTGCACCATAGGGAAGAACAGGGCATCGCACCTTTGAAAGAGTAGACATCACATCCACAAAAGAGAAGAAACTTTCAAACTCTTTGTTCAATCATTATAACATAACATAGCATTGAATTGTTGAAAAGTGCTCTAAGGCTTACAATATATAGGAGGAAGAAGAGCTTGAAAGTTCTAAAACCCTAAAGGAAACCTAATACTTTTGGACCAAGATACCCCCTTTCTTGCTCCTACTAAAAAATCCCATAATACACATGTGGGGACTCTTTAATACATACATTACTCAAAGAACTCAAGCTATTTTGATGTAAAACGACTCGAATACCCCTACTATAACTTAAAGGACGTAAAAGGCACCTAAAACACCCTTAAAAATTAAAATATGGCCCTAACGATGGTCCCCATCAGACATCCTCGGAATAATAATAAGGGAATCACATAAAGTATTGAGCTTGGCCATGTCAACAAGCAGTGTGCCATCATCTCTGTCATATTGGAGTTTGCAACACCAATGGGACCAAAGAAAACCCATCTCAGCGGTTGGATGCGTTAGGACAAAAAACTCTAGGGAGAAGAAGAGATCAGTATAATGCACCCTTGGTTGTTTCAAAATACTAGCTATTTGGCTTCTTGTGTGGTCTGTTGGAAATGTGGAGAGTGGAAGCAGAGTCTGTTGTTGGGTATGGTATCGGAAAATCAGTTGCGTCGGGAGCTAATTTGGTTCCTCTGGGCAATGAAGGTGGCTTTCGGGCGGGAGTTATGAATTATGGTGCAGATTCTGAGTGGTCTAATGTTAAAAACAAAAATGTTAGACGATTTGAAAGTGTCCTCAGGAGAAGAAAGATTGGGCTACTGGGGGACTGGAGGTGTTGTAAATGTGGCTTTAGAAACTTCAGAAAACGAGTGAAATGCTGGAAATGTAACAAGTTCTGGTCAAGGTTGGATTTTAATTTCTCCTCTCAACCAGAAGGCAAGTCGAAAGAGATGTCCAGGTTCGATGGTCTGGAAAAGCCATTACTTGTTCCGAGCGTGGAGAAGATCTATCCCTCCACTTCGGAAGGTATGGCATTTAATATTGAGGTGGTTCCTCTTAAATCGATCAGCAACGCTGATATGGGCTTATGGGGAAATCTTTGCGAGGGTTGGTCTGGGAATTTAGCGGCTTTGGAGTCTTGGTTATCTCGGAAGAGTAATATGAAGGAGGGGGTGGTGGTCTACAAAATTGCAGAACTGGAAGTTCAGATCTCCATTCCAAGAGGGATAAACAGATCTCAGATCATATTGTGCTGGAAAATGCAGTGACCTCTCCTTTTGTTGACCTTAGGGTGTGGGGTGACAAATTTCCAAAAGAAGACAACCCTTTTTAGTGGAGTATTGAAGGAGTTCCGCCAGAAGCTTGGTGTGAGGATAACTTCAGGCGAATTGGGAAAAAATCGGTAAGATTGTGGAAGTGGACCCTTCATGCTTCGCTGGAAATGGCTACGAAAAAGGGCGTATTCTTGTTATCTCGTCTGGAGTTCCAGGCAAGGAGATTTCGATTCAAGTATCTCTTGATGGAACCATCCGATGGGTTCTTGCTTTAAAAGAATCGATTGAAGAAGTCGGTGCTAATTCCTTTGTGGGAGTTGATATTCATGGGGATTCCAGTTTCGAGAGGATTGAAGAGGGTGGGGATTCAGCAATATTTGGAAATGAAGAGCTTTATGAAGAAGAAGAAGATGACGCTCTTTTAATACCAGTAAATGCTCCTTTTAATGTTTTGAACGACATTTATGTCATCGCAGAAGCTCAGACCTTGGAGACCGAGCATGGAGTCTCTGATGGGGTGGTAGGGACGGTGGAATCAGTGCACTTTAGCCACCAGATCTATGATGCGCCGCTTAGTGTGCAAGTTAGCACCGGAACAGATGGCGGATTTTTTGAATTTCAAAAATCGGGGTCTCCAGAAGGCTACAGGTGGCGAAGTTTGTGTGGCTTTGATTGTCCTACCTCTTCTAGAGCGGGGCCCGCTTCTTCTTTTATTAATAGTTTTGAAGACATCATATCTGCTCTCTCCCCGCGAAGAAGCCATAAATTGGTCTTTCTCAATGTCTCTTCATCTGATGCTTTGATAAAAGAGCCCTCTTTAATTTTTGGCGATCAAGTGAGTGGGCCTGAAAAATCTCAGATATTTTTGTCTCCAGACTTTTCCTCTGGGCCTTTGCGTTGGGCTTTCTCGGAAGATGATTTGAGCCTTGGTTGTCAGTCGCCCAATGCTTTATTTTCTGAGGTTAGTTCTAATCGGTTTCACCCTTCCTGTAATGAGAGGGAGATGTCTCTTTGCTCCCCTGGAGAAAATCCCCAAATCGATGTCTTTGGCAGTGTTAACCATGAAATTCTTTCTTCGTCCTTCTTAAGCCATTCTCGGTCTCAGGAAAGCTTTCACGATAGGATCCTTGCGAGTGGGATAAGTGCTCGCCTGGTTTTTGAAGAGGATCGGGTAGAGGAGGGGGATTCAGAGGATGTTGTTGTGTCCATCGGTGTTAATTTGGTGCGATGGGATTCGCGTGAAGTGTTGTTTGGGCAAGATGGTGTGGATCGAACCTGTTCTTTGATTACTAAGAAAGGATTCTGTTTTCCTTGGCTCTGTGGCCCTAAGATTCTTTTGATTGACCTTAGTGGTATGTGTGGGTTGGTGAATCGTATTTTTAGTTCTCATAGGGAGTATCCTTTTCGATTCTTAGTCGTGTTCTCTGCTGGGGGAGTCAATCATAATTTCCATTCACGTTTCTGCAGTCAGGTGAAATCTTCCTCTCTGTTGATGGCGTCCTCTCATCTTGGTGGAAATTATGGGATGTTCCCTGTGTTGAACCTTTGAAAGGATCTGGATGAGTTCATGGTTGATCATACCTTGTGCACAAGTAAGAAATTGGGGTTGGTTTTTGCGGGTCCTGAGGAAGTGTATAGAGCTGAAATTCAGGTAGCGGAACAACGAGATGTTGGTAGGAATTCTTGCTCTTATGGGTATGCTGATTCTACTTCGAGAAGAATGGATAGGGAATTACTTAGATTAAAATCGAATATTAATTATGATTCGGGATCTAGTGGGAAGAGCTTTCCCTCGAAGAAGAAAGGAAGATCTTCAGGTGCTAGACTGGGGAAGTTGTCTTTTAATTAAGTGATATTATGAAGATTCTATCTTGGAATGTAAATGGACTGGGGTCCCAGGAGAAAAGATTACAGGTTAAAGAATTGCTAAAAGTTTGGAAGCCAGAGGTTGTTTGCTTTCAGGAAACAAAATTGGCCTCCATTAGTTATCAGAAGTATGGGTTTTAAAAAAGAGTGGGATTTTGTTTTCTTAGCTTCTAAAGGGGCGTCCGGAGGTTTGCTGTTAGCCTGGGATAATGTTAGTTGGTCTCGTAAGGAGGTGTGGTCTGGAGAATTCTCCTTATCAGTTTCTCTTCAAAAGGTGGTGGATAAGTCTGAATGGCTCTTCTCTGGAGTCTATGGTCCTTTTTCAACAACCGAAAAAGGCCTTTATTGGGAGGAATTGGTTAAGGTAAGAAAATGTTGTTCTCATCCCTGGTGTATTGGGGGTGATTTCAATGAAATCAAGGAAGTAGGGGAGAGGTTAGGGTGTAATAGAGTCACTAATAACATGAAGGTTTTCTCTGATTTTATAGCAGACAATGAATTAGTTGATCTTCCCTTGGGTGGTGCATCTTTCTCTTGGGTCAGAGGGCAGAGTAGAAGCAGGCTGGATAGATTCTTGATTTCTGGGAAGTGGTTGGAACTCGTTCTAGAGGTTTTTCAGAAAGCGCTTCCTCATTTGGTGTCTGATCACTGTCCCATTCTATTAGATCCTAGAATGGAATCGTGGGGTCCTTCTCCTTTTAGATTTGAGATTGCTTGGTTGGAGTCTTTCCAGATGGAGGAGAGATTAGGGGGGTGGTGGTCTTCTTGTCATTCGGTAGGCCCAGCTGACATAGTTATTGGTAACAAACTGAGATATGTTAAGGCAAAATTGAAAGCTTGGGTCGAGAGAAAGTTGCTTGATCATGGGAGGAAGCGATGGTTGGAGAATCGTATGTTAGAATTAAATGCTCTAGGAGAATCTGGTTTGGCTTCGAAAGAGGTTTGGGAGGAGTTAGGAAGGGTCAGCCAAGAACATAATAGTTTGCTGCTTCAGGAAGAAATATCTTGGCGTCAAAAATCTAGAGTTAAGTGGATTGTAGAGGGCGATAAAAATACTGCTTACTTCCATGCTATGGCTAGTGCTCATAGGAGAAGGAACCGAATTGAATCTTTGGTTTTGGCAAGGGAGAGAGTTAGAAACAAGGGGGTAATTACAGCAAAAATTCTTAGCTTTTTCAAGGCTCTGTATTCTTCTGATGGTATCCTTCGCCCTATACCGCAAGAGGTGGAGTTTGACAGTTTAAGTTTGGAGGAAGCCGCAAACTTGGAAGTCCCTTTTACTGAGGAGGAAGTCATGAAAGGTTTATTTTCCTTGGCTAAAAACAAAGCTCCTGGTCCGGATGGATTCTGTCTGGCTTTTTTCCAAGCTTGTTGGGAAGTTGTTAAATCAGACCTGATGAGATTTTTTCAAGAATTTTTTGAAGGGCTTGCCTAGACAAAGGTACTGGGGCAACCTTCATTACCCTAATACTAAAGGTAGAGGGGGCTTCAAAGGTGTCGGAATTTCGTCCGATAAGCTTAGTCGGTTGTTTATATAAAGTATTGGCAAAAGTTTTGGCGGATCGTCTCAAATTAGTTCTTCCTTCAATAATATCAGATAGTCAAAGCGCTTTTGTTAATAAAAGACAAATTCTGGATTGTTCTCTCATTGCAAACGAAGCTATTGATGCCTACAGGCGAAGCGGTCAAGGAGGGGTCTTGTGTAAACTTGATATGGAAAAGGCTTATGATCGGGTTGAGTGGGAGTCTCTGGACTATAGTCTAGGAAAAATGGGTTTTGGTTCTCGGTGGAGAGGTTGGATCAGATCTTGTGTATCTTCTGCTTGGTTCTCAGTTCTCATTAATGGCTCTTCCAAAGGTTTTTTCAAATCATCTAGGGGGTTGAGGCAAGGGGATCCTCTATCCCCCTTTCTCTTTGTGATTGTTGCGGAGTCTCTTAGCCGGCTTTTGAGAAAAGGTAGCGAGTTGAGTCTTTTTGAAGGGTTCTTAATTGGAAGTAATAAAGTGGAGGTTTCGCTCCTTCAATTCGCAGATGATACGTTGCTATTCTGTGCCCCAGTGTTTTCTCAGATATTGAATCTTAAAGCGGTCTTAAGGTGTTATGAGATGGTCTCAGGCCAAAGATCTAATTTTTCGAAGTCAGGGTTATATGTTATAAATGTTCCTTCTTCCGAAGCTTCTGTTTTTGCAAGGATCCTGGGGTGCTCTTTGAATTCTTTGCCTGCTTACCGAATAAACTATTTTGGAATCCAATCATTCATAGAGTGGAGAGGCGTTTTGACTCCTGGAAACGTAATTTGATATCTAAAGGAGGGCGGTTAGTTCTCATCAAAGCAGTTTTATCAAACATTCCGATTTATTTTCTCTCTTTGTTCAAATGCCCTGTGAGTGTAGTTATTAGAATTGAACAGATCCAAAGGAGGTTTTGTGGGGTGGCTCTCATTCCTCTGGTGGAATTCCCTTGGTTAAATGGAGTTTTGTGTGCCTCCGTCTGAAAAATGGAGGGTTAGGAATTCGGAGAATAAAAGCCTTTAACACGGCTTTGTTGGGAAAGTGACTGTGGCGGTTTGGGGTAGAACCTTCTGCCTTATGGGTAAAAGTATTAGGGAGCAAATATGGGTTGAGGGAGGGGAATTGGTGTACTGCGGATAATTTTAAGTTCAAGGGTCTAACTGTTTGGCGGGATATTTTGAAGGTTGAGGTTCTATTCTCCAAAGGTATTCGCTTTAAGGTTTATGTTGGGGATAGAATCCGCTTTTGGTCAGATACGTGGTGTTCGGCAGTTCCTCTTAGGGCATTATTCCCTGATCTGTATCTGGTGTCTTCTCAAAAGATGGGATGGGTGGCGGATTGCTTTGAGAGGGTGAACTCGGTAGTGGTTTGGAAGCCGCTGTTCAGAAGAAACTTTTTTGATAGAGAGCTGAATTCAGTCCTTGAGTTGATGGCCTTGATTGAAGAGTGTTATATTAAGAGGAGAGGGGTTGATTCCCGTGTTTGGTTTTGGTGTTCATCCGGTTTTTTCTCTGTTAAATCCTTCTATCATCATTTGGTGTGTAGCGAGGTTGAGTTTTCTTTTGCTTCGATCTGGGAGTTTTCTTGCCCGCCGAGGGTCTCTTTTTTCGCGTGGGCAGTATGTTGTGGTCGTATCCAGACAATAGAATTTTTTGCGGAAGAGAGGGATGATTTTGGTCAACCATTGTCCTTTATGTTTTTCGGAGGGCGAATCCATTGATCATCTATTCATTCACTATAAGTTTGCTCGAGATTTATGGGGTTTTATTCTATCTCGCTTTGGGGTATCTTGGGCTCCCCCTAACACCATATCAGATTTTATTAAAAGTTGGGAATGGTTCCCCTGGAAAAGAAAGGGTAAGTCGCTGTGGAAGATGTGTATCGTGGCTTCATGGTGGTTCATTTGGAAGGAAAGAAATTCCCGAGTATTTGACGGTGTGGCAAAATCGTCTTACTGGATATTTATTAAGATCATTTCAGCGGTTATTTCTTGGGCTAGAAGCATTCCTCTATTTCATTTCGTCTCAGCGTATGATCTTTGGGAAGGTTGGCAGACTATTTGCAAGGAGGGGATTAGCAAAGTCAAAATTATTCAACCCTGGCTCCCTCCTCCTGAGGGAACGTTAAAACTGAATTTCTATGGATCATCTCTTGGCAATCCTGGTTATGCAGGGATTGGGGGTTTATGCAGAGATTCCAAGGGGGATGTTCTCTGGGCTTTCTCGGGCCCCATTGGCTTGGCGGACTCTAATGAAGCGGAAGTGAGAGCAGTTCATTGTGGGATCAAGTTTTTGGATCATTCTGTGTTTGATAAGGTGATAGTGGAAGGGGACTCCTCTAATGTTATTCTCTGGCTTATGGGTGCGGCTTCTTCTCCGTGGCGTTTTTTATCTTTCTTTGAGGAACTTGATGACTTAGTTCTTGGCTCGTTTATAACCTTTAGGCATGTGAGGAGATCAGCTAATTCAGATGCTGACTCCCTAGCAAGGGGTGGTGTATTTAGGCCTAGCATGGAGCGGTTTGATTATCTCCATCCTTGATATTGTATTTTCTTTTTCTCTCTTTTTCTGTATTGTGTTTTGAACCAGCTCGGTTCGCCTCTTAATATGTTCTCTTTTTACCGTCTCAAAAAAGAAAAGAAAACCCATCTCTGCAAATTTTCATATGATTGGGAAGTATTCCACCAATCCCAGTGGGGTAAGGATTTCCAAGCTCAACCTATCAAAGTTCCTTTATGGAACTTGGAGGAGGATGGGAGCACCTAGGACCCAGCCGGTCCACAAATAAGGAACTAGCATGGGTCACATCCAAAGCACATTTTTGTTTAATGTTCATATCCATCCATCCACATCCGCAGCACATCGTATATTACACTCTGATATTCCGCAAAACCACTTAAAGACTCACCTAGTTGCATGATTTTGCACCCTTATATTTAATCTTGGAGCCCACCTCACCTCCTCACCGCCGTATCATTATAATCAGAATGATTTCCACATTCCACCAATCAGTGTTTCATGAGAACAAAAAATGTGTTGAAATTTCTTGGCAAAATATAATCTTGAGGTTGTTTGCCTCATTCTTCCGTCAACATTATTGACCATTTCACAAAGTTAATTACCCGTGAGTGCCATTTGCACCTTGCGAGCTATCATTCCATAGTCGTTGCATCAGCCATTTTTTATTATGGTGGAGTTTTAAAGGGCTTTAAATGTATATATGTTTCTGCTTTTATGCTTCACTTGTTTTTTTATTGTTACTTGAAACTAAAATGTACTTCCATAAATACCTGAACCCCTTTTGGGTTCTTAGCAGATTGATTTCTTATTAAATGTTTCTTTTGCCTATGGATGGATAATTCATTACTGTTGGCATAATGGGTTTCAATTTATCAGGATTATGAGAGCGAGGAGAAATTTCATATATCAAATGATCAGATCAGTCACTTGCTGCCCACATATTACCAAGATCGAATAGTAAGAGTATACTCTAAAAAGCCTGAATTGGTTAGTAAAGAGGCAATTGCGGATCGTGTTATTTTTCTTTTCCAATGGAAATATCTCTTGTAAATTTTTTCTGTCATTAATTAAATTTTTGAATATAGGTAGCAGCAATTTCCGAGGCATTCGAGAATTTTCAGTTAAAGATCTATGGGATCAAAGCACAAGTACATGAGACACCAGAGAAGAAGAAACGTAGAAGGTAACGAGTATAATTCTTTGTTGCCTTTCATTCTTTCATCCTGCATCTGTTATTAGATGGTCATTTCTCATTGACTATGGGAAAGAGAAGCCTACTTGATGGCAGCTTAAATCTGTTCATACTCATAGTGTAGAGTTTGCATAGGAAACTATAGAAGCATGCTCTGATCAAAGTGAACTGTGTTACTGCAACTTGAAATTGAATTGTAAAGAAAAATATCAACCCTTCTTGTAAAGGAAAACTGAAAGTCAATATAAAAATATGAGGAGAAATAGAAAACTATTTGATGTATTTTGAGTGAGTGCTCCAGAAATACTGAGTTCAGCCTTTCATCAAGGTCATGAGCAAAATACAGCGTTTAAATTGTTCTCCTAAGGAAACAAAAAGAGTTAAGAAAATTGGTTGTGGATAATGAAATAATTAATTGTAATAAATTTTGTTTTCAATGGGCAGTAGTCTATTGTGTTTTCTTATATAAAGTCATTTTGCAGATGACTTTTGCACGAGAGAACTGCCACCTTGGATGAATTAAATGAATAAGACAAGATTTGCTGAAAAATAAGCCTATGTGGCTGTTCTCTCAAGCAAAAGTGCAGCGAAATGGCTTTGCCTAACAAATCCCAAAAAAAAAAGTGACAAAAAATAAATAAGGATGATGTTTTTGAAAAGATACTTTCAGATTACAGGTAAAGAAATTTCTAACCTTCTTTGTTTTACTAGGGAGGTGTTTTATTGGCTCCTTATTGGTTTATGATCATGGTAGCCTAAGAGAACCAAAATTTGCTTCTCTCGGGTAATTGTTTTTTTATTTTATTTAACAATGTTTTGAACTACTTTAAATGAGGGTAAAATTTGGGTCGGGTTTATTTGTGTAGGAGTAATACCCGAGGAAAGCCTAAAATTATGAACCCAACCCCTTCAAACATAAGGTGGGCGGCTGCAACTCGGGTCGGATTGAAGCCAACCCTGAGCTCTAAACCTTCGACCTGAACCCTGCCCGATTTCCCAATTCAGGTCTGGTTGAGTTGGGTTGCCAGGTTAGGGTGATATCTTTCCCCTTAAGGTTTTATGTTCTAAAAAATACAAAACAGAAAAATGGTAAAAATAATAATTAGTCAGGTAGGTTTTGATGCTGGTCTGGTCAATCTGACACCTCAACCCAAACCCGACCCAACTCAAACACAGCCCAACCTGTGATATTTTCTGGTTGCACCCCTAATACTAGGCTCAGGAGACTGCACAAACACAATCCAAGTCAAAGTTTGTAAGGGTGCAACTTGGTTCGCGTGGGGTTGAGCATTGCTAAAAAATTAATTGGAATAAACCCGAACTCCACTTGATTTTATAGTAAAAGCTCAACCTGAATTCTCAAAAATCGACCCAAGTTGCACCCCTGAGAATTAATGATTTATTAATAGATCTACATTTGGTCAGTGATAAATTGACCCCCTAATATCTTAAATCAATCCTCTCTATCTCTCACTGCCTTATACGGGGTCGATTTAAGATATATGGAGGTTGATTTATCACTTCCCTATTGTTTTTCTTTAAAAATGTATGCATTGGTTGGTCTTAGCCATTCATTTGTAGGAGCTTAGATAAGGGCTAAGGCTTTCTATGATATTTTCACTTACACTTGTTATTTACTTCATTATACATATTTATTATTCAATAAAATTCAGAATATAATAGAGGCTGGTAAGCATTATGCGTATCAATATATCTATAAGGCCCCGGCCTACATTTTATGGGGGCTTATTAAAATGATTTCCTAAGATGAGGAAAGGGTGCACCCACCACCCCCTCACTCCTAATAATCTATCTTATTATAGTAAAATGAGGAAGTGTCAACTGAAGGGAGCCGTTGCAAAAAGAGGTGAAAAGGCTCTCCTATTGGCTGCACATCACCATCATGCAACCAATAGGAGAGCCTTCAGTCTAGAATTCCTCAAAATGAGATATATCTCCCTCTAAAAGAGATTAAACATAGGAAGATATGCACTTTAGACATGGTAGACCCCACCATCATAAGAAAGTGCTGCTAGAGGCAAAATCGGGGGTGTCTACATTTTGCTACCCCGCATGTATGTGGTCTCGTTATAAAATATGCCGACATCAACTTCCCTAAGTAAGGAAAACACATTCAAAACGGGACTCTGTTGTGGAAATAAAGACGAAGCTGCAAATGACCGAACTACCCTTTTAAATGGTTAAATTTTCTCTCAAATGCCGTCACCACTAAAGCTATATCACCAGTGGTCGAATGCAGCCAATGGTGAAATTTTACACCCTTAAAATTTATTTTATGCTCATTTTTCGTCAAAAGAAACGGAGCCTCATATAAGGGTTATTTTGGTCATTTGATGGAAAACAGAATTAACCCCCCTCCTTTTTCTTGCACACATGCCCACAAGAAAGAGCTAGAGATCTCATATTCGAAAATTCGAGCGTGGGACAAGTGAGGAGACTCAGGAGAACCTTCTTGATGAACCAAATCGCCCTTGTTTTTGTCTTGCAATGGATGAGCCATCACCAAAAATCTCCCCACAAGTGGACATTCCTAAATAAAAAAAACTTCTTAATTTACTAGTCACAATCAAAGGGTTAGGATTATCAGGTGAAGTCGGACTTTTGGAGCATTGCCCATCCCTACTGTCCAAGGGAAACCAATTTGGCTAGTCAATCACGAGGGAAATGATATCTTGGCCCACTTTCCCTCCCTTGGGCCACCCGCTTCTAGTGCAAAATAGAGAAGTCATAGATACACTAAAGGGGGTGGCCGGGAAAGAAAAGGGGGCGAATTTATCATTTCCCCAAAAAAATGTCCCATGGAAACTTTTTAGGCCATGTCTCACAACCATGATAGTTTTGGGAAATGATATCTGCGCCAAAGTATTTTGATAAACATGCGCTCCACCTGTCTGTCGTGTAGTATTTAAAGGGATGTCAGAGGATATTACGGTTATGAAAAAGCTCTTAAAGCCCTTTAAATACTACACGACAGACGAGTGGAGCGCATGTTTATCAAAACACTTTGGCGCAGATATCATTTCCCTAAGTTTTTCATGATAAATTAGTTTCTTCAAGTGGTGAGAATGGCGTGGTGCGGGTGGGAGACTTAGAGAGTGCACAAATGAGGGGAGGGTGAGAAGTGTCTAAAAAACGATCGTATTTTGGGCAGAGCTTTTCGTTTCGTGGTTTTTCAAGCTTTTCTCACCCTATCCTCGCTCAACCCCTACGATATCTATGTCCCTCTTCCTATCCTCGCTCAACCCCTACGATATCTATGTCCCTCTTCCAGCCTCCCTCACCATTGGATAATAAGCTAATGTTCGAGGGATAAAAAATTCTTAGCCATGATTTTTTTTTTTTCATGATGAGTTGCTGTCTTCAAGTGAGATGAGGTTGAAGGGACTAAAAATCAGGAAACCAAAAAAATGAAACTAATGTCTCCAAGTGATGATGGCAAAAAATCAGGAAACAAAAAACTTTACTCAAAAACCGGATTGACTTTTTCTTGATTTTTAGCCACTTCTCGGCTCATCTCAAATCGTGCCCTCTCAAATCTCTCTCCTTCTTCCCCTGCCATACCCTTCTCTCCCCATCCCCACCCTGGATGCTGATTTATCATGAGAAATAAAAATCCTAGCTAGACATGGCCTTATTGGGGAAAAAAATTTCCCATGGATAATGATGATTTTTCTAGTCTTTGTTAAACTAGTTTTCCATTAAAATTATTTTCCAAAGTCTCTCTCTCTCTCTCTCTCTATTGATCTACCTAAGCAAAATTACCAACTGTAATAGAAAATTATAATTTTCTAATCACCAATACGAATCCTTGGACGTATATTTCTATGCTTTCTCTCTAAGGTAATGCCTAACTTGTCTTGACAACTCGTGCATTCTAAGTCAACTAATCTACTTATAAGATGACATTTTAGAGTAAGCATTATCTTTCCTCGACAACTACTCCTTTGTGACCATTCTCGATAAATCATAAAGAGACAATTCCTCACGTTTTGTGCTCATTTCTCCAGTAAAAAAAATAGAAAGCAGGTATCTATGTGGCTTTGCTTTGTTTGTGAAATGATACTATGAGATGCAGTTACAAGACTTTTCCATTAGATGGAGTATTTGGGTCATCACAATGAATCTTGACCATTGCTTTTCTCAAGCATACATATGTTGGCTACCGATCCAACGTCTAGATCCAATGAGTAGGATCGTCTGATTGAGGTAATCTTTTGGGTAATCACACATCCAAGGTGGGTCCACCACCACCAGATGAACAATGCAAATCATAAGTCTAAGATAAGTGGATCTCACGAACAATGCTCACAACCCATGACAACAAACTGATCAAGAGAATCCAACGATCCAAGCAAAACTACCTTGGCTTCCCACATGTACAAGACCTCCTCTCTTCTTCTCTCCGTTCATAGAGTATAACATTACCTTACATAGATTTAGGTTTCCTAAACCTAAATCTTCCCCTGCCTCTCTTTCCTTTCTAATTAGGAGACACAAGAGACAACTATTATGGTTATCTCTCTCTCTCTCTCTCTCTCTCTCTCTCTCTCTCTCTCTCCTAATTCTATTAAGAGACCGCAATGAAACTTCTACATTTACTAGCTACACAGATTATCAATTCTTCTTAGTCTGACTCCACCCAACTCATCTTAGTCCTGACTCCACCTGACTTCTACAATTACTAGCTACACAGATTATCAATTTGCTTTTCCGAGCACAAAATCGGCCTGAAAACACCCCTTGCTCTTCTCTTCATCATTCCCATCACTGGGCTTATGGGAAACCTCTCTTTTGATGTGTTTTCTTAAGAGAGAGATGTCACACTTGATGTCGTTTGATGGTGGGAGGAAGAGAGACCAAGAGTCTCCTTTTATAGGGTATGAAGATCACATAGAACTTCGAAAGATAGCCGTTTGGCTTCTTTAGCACAAGATTAGCAAATTTCTTTAGCGCTAACTTGCCTTCTAAGAAGTTTCCAAACATGTTGATTAGTTTCGTTTAAGCAAAGGATTGCCTAATGCAAGGCCACAAACAAGATTAGGAAGTTTCGAAGATAGAAACTTCTCTCTCTCTCTCCCTGGTCTAACTAGGAAATCTACACTATTGACAACTCAGTACGGTTTTCTAAAGCAGTAAGTTCAAGACTCTCTCTCTCTCTCTCCGTCATTTTTGCCGGCCCAAGGTATAAATGACGCTTTCCTGGTCAAATAAGAAAAGGATTTAATTAAGTTTGAGATAATGACATCCATCTTAAAAGCTCCTTTATCCAATATAAATGCATTTTGCCGAGCCAACCCACCTCTTTCTCCTCACATAACCTTTCCAGACTAGGATTTTCTTTGTAATAAAAATTCACCCCTTGAGTGACCAATCCCCCAAATGAAACAAAATTACAGGCACATTTGCGATAATCTTCTTCATCATCATATAGATCCTTTGAAAGACCTTTGATTGTTACATCTTTATGTAGTTGTTAGTGTTTCATTAGGCACAAAGTCATGGGTCTGCCCTGCAAATAACATGCGAGTGACATTTTGAATTTTGCTTCTCCCCCACTTTTCATTTCACTCAGCCAAAGGAAGAACCATGCCAGTGCAAGGCAATGAGTTTTGTTCACAGTGAAAACAGGTCACATAGGACAAAAAGGTACTCCCCTTTTAATGACCTTAGAGGAAGTTTCTCCATTATAACTCTCTTTCTCTATGATATACATGTGACTAAATTATCTAAATACAGCAAGATCATGTAGAAGAAGTGATTTGATGCTTGCAATGGAAAAAACATACAATAGTCACATAAGCCTCTCATCCAATCACAAGATGACATTTATTTCATGATGGTAGGCCTTATTAAAGTTTTTTTCAAAATAAAACAACCCTCAAAGGGTTCTCTCTTGATCAAAGCCTCTCATATACTTTTCAATAATGATGAAAGCTCCCAAACGAAAGTTTAATGTGCACCTTCCCACTCATTTAATATTGTCATACCCCTTGTAGCCTTTCTTTTCTTCTCCCAAGCCAATCTCCTATCAACATCAATGCCTTTTTTTATGGCCACAGCTAAACCACTCATCTTCATTGGAGAGACAGAGAGAGAGAGAGAGAGAGGCCATTGCCGGTTTTTCATGGCTGTTGACTGATCAATTAAAAAATGTGACATCTTTTAATAAAGTGGATTGATCTAATTTTAGTGTGTACATTTCGTCTTGGTATGTATTAAAATAAATTTAAGGTAGTTTCCTATGATTGTTTAATAATAAATAAGCTTTTTAATCATATTTTAAAAGGGGGATATCCTAGGCAATTTCACGATGCGCCACTGACTTGTGCATGAGAGAACAGCCACACATGCTCACTTTTTGGCTGACTTTGTCTTATTCATTTCATTCATCTGAGGTGGCTGTTCTCCGGTGCAAAAGGGGAATGACACTAAACAGTCATGAGACGCACTTACGCACCATATGTCATTATAATCTTGACTGTTCATCTGGTGGGCCTTACTATGGTGATTCCATACTTTAAAAATTGCACTAGCCAAACGATCTTCACTGTCTCATTTGATGACCTCAGTTCAATCTAGTCCTCTATTGAATTCTTTTAAGTGAGACTTTTTCTCCATTCTGGAAATTCCAGCAGATGTGATAATGGTTCACAGAGGGGACTTAAAAATTTAATTTTGTTGGTTCTACTTCTCGGGCCAATACCCTATCGATCAATAGATTGATCCAATGCATCTTCTGCAAGATCATTTTCAATCTGGTCAATCGATTTTGCTCGCATCAATGAATGGATCATGCTCTCCATTCCTGTCGACTTGTAAAATAACTGCAAACTAAAAAAAGTTCGCACTTGTCATGGATTGGGACTCTGGCATTATCCAAACATAATGATCTTTTCCTATGTATCTCCATGGATTTATGGCTCACTTGTAGGTGTTATGTGGGTAGGCCCAATTACTATATCTCACTAGAACTCTTAGGCCCTGTTCGCTTTGGATTTTGAGTCCCAAAACTGATTATTACTCAAAATTAAGTTTACTTTTGGATTTTGGGAGCCAATTGCGAGTCCAAAACAGATTACTGGTCTTAAATTTACATTTCTACCCTATTTGTTTCAGATTGTGACAACTGATGGTTAAACCCGCAACCGAGCCAATTGTGAGTCCAAAACAGATCACCGGACTCTATTTGTTTATATTGTGACAACCGATGGTGAGGGCCCCAACCGATTATTGGACCAAACGGGCAAGGCCTTAATTTTGAGTCCAACAATTAGTTTTGTGACACAATCAATTCTCAAAATTGAAAAAAGCCAGAATCAATTTTTTGTCGAGTCCAATAATCAGTTTGGGACTCGCAATCGGTTCTCAAAATCTAAAAGAAACGGGGCTTAAATGGTAGAAGCAACAGAATCCTTTTTCTATGCTTTGATTTGCGTACCATCTTATCCAAGTCCTTTTTAAGCCCTTCCAACTTCCATATATTTTCCAGCGAAACGCAGATTTTGAAGCATTATTAGATTTAGTTTTGTATGTTGCCGTGGGAAAAACAAATGAAAGTGCATTGACCGTACACTCTACGTAATTGAGAAATTCCTTATAAAGAAAAGGAGAGCGAGGTGGGTCAGAAACACACGTTGTGTTCAGTCAATCCATGTGCCCACATGGATGTTATAGTGAGAAGAAGAGAAGAAGCAGCAAAAGCAACCAAAACCACACCAACCCTGTTAGAACTGAGAAAGACAGAGAAATAGAGAAAGATGAAGGAGAGTAGTGATGGGTTTGTAAGGGCAGATCAGATCGATCTAAAGAGCTTAGACGAGCAATTAGAGAGGCATCTTAGCCGAGCATGGACTATGGAGAAAAAGAAAGAAGGTGGGAAAGATAGGGTTTCAAGGGAAGAGTGGGAGATTGACCCCACAAAACTCGTTATAAAGAGCGTAATCGGTCGAGGAACCTTTGGTACTGTTCATAGAGGGGTTTATGATGGGCTAGATGTTGCTGGTGAGGACAGATTTTCCCTTCTTTTACACTTTTTTTTACTTCTGTTTCTTTGAATTTTTTTATTGGTAAGTTAGGGTTTCTTGATTTACCCCTTTTTTTTTCTCTCTCTTTTGCTGTTTTGATTTACTTTTCTTGATTTTGTGGTGCCCATTTAGGTTTTCTTGAATACCCATTTATTTCTTTTTGTTTTCTGATCGATACCCATGTAGGGTTTTTCCTCTTTTTATTGGTAAGTTAGGGTTTCTTGATTTACCCCTTTTTTTTCTCTCTCTTTTGGTGTTTTGATTTACTTTTCTTGATTTTGTGGTGCCCATTTAGGTTTTCTTGAATACCCATTTATTTCTTTTTGTTTTCTGATCGATACCCATGTAGGGTTTTTCCTCTTCAACTTCTATAGTATTATCTGTGGAGATACTCAGTTGTGGTTTAAAAAAAAGGGTTTGTTTTTTGTTGGTTGATCCAGTTAAAAAATCTTCAAATATTGGCATAAGGAGTTTGTTACTGAGATGGGCCTTCATTTGATCTGGGTTATGAAATGAGGACTGTATTGTTTTACTGTGTTCTTCTCCTTGATCATTTTTTTTCTTTTCTTTTTGGTTGTTTGTCCTTTTCTCTTATGGAAGATTGTGTTGTTCTCGTGAATGTAAGCTTTCTCAAATCCGTGACTTTCACGGGATTTCTGTAACAGTTGTGTGTTGGGTTTCTTTTATTGAATTTTCATGTGATCCCAACTGTCTATTAATTCATTCTTTGCTAGTATCTAGGTCAGATTAGTTATAGGAGGGATACCTAAGAAAAATGACAGATGACTAAGCTTGAAACTAAATCCAATCATTCTTTTTTTTTTTTTAATATCGATCTTTTTCCCCCTTGCATGCAAGCATAGTCACAAGCTTGGTTTCCAAAATATCACAAAAGGCACGGTATTTTGATAAAAAGAGAAACTTCCCCTAAATGAAAACATCATGATTTTTTATTTTTTTTGTTTTTGTCGCAAAAAATCACAAATTTTCGAACCTTTTTTTCTTTTACTAAGGTTTTAATTATTTATTTTTCCAGTTTTTTCCCATATAAACCCAAAGAAAACATAAAAAGATTAGAATCTCCTGAGATTTTCCCTTCCTGAGAAATTCCCTAGACAAATGTTTGTGACTGTGCATACAAGAGATCCGAAATGGATACTGTAAGCAGCCTATCATCCGGCATAAATTCAATTAGCTTGATGATTGACACTTTTACCGGAGAGAAATGTGTTGTAGTACTTCTTTTTTCTCGTATCCCTCTCTATTCTGTTTGGTTTATTTAAAAAATAATAATAATAATTTCACTGCGCCTGAATTGCAATTTTCATTGTTTCTATGTTGAAAGAAACCTCTAAATTTGAGACTTTACTAACATTAGGTCTCCTTCCTTTTCTTATTTTAGTTAAGTTGCTTGACTGGGGGGAAGAGGGCCACAGGACAGAAGCTGAACTTGTTTCTCTTCGAGGAGCTTTTACCCAAGAAGTTGCCGTTTGGCATAAGCTTGATCATCCCAATGTAACTAAGGTAACACTTCATTTTTTGCACATGCAATTTTTCCATTCCCCCCCTTAGTAATTGGTTGCACAAGATAAGTAGCATAGTCACACAATTGTCATGTATGTGCTTATAACAGAATTCTCGTTGTTGGCATTGTCAAAATTAAGGTTTACATACTCACACTGAGTGACTGCCCTAGTTTGATTCCAACTTAAAACTAAGGCTGAGTACTTGTTTGAGTTGCTTGAGTTGGATTGCAAAACTCGATCGAGACAATAAAAAACTTGATAAGTTCTTTTGGTCCACCGCTTCAAAAAGAATAAAGTGTCTTGGTACTCAGTTGAGTTTCTCTTGGGCTTTTGAAAATTCTAGTTATCCTCTCGGGTCAACCTTAGTTTTGATTGAATCAGGTTGATTTTGTGAGCTTCTTTAGTGTTTGACCAAGTTCATATCTTTTTTATGTTGCTGCTCATTCTTTCTCAAAAAATTATATTGCTGCTTGTTCTCTTCTGTTTAAAATGTCATTACATTCTAAATGCATGTTTCCGTAACTGATTTAGTTGAAAAACTTGATGTTTACTCATCTACTCATCCCTTGCATGGTTAGATTGGTCAGAAAATATCCATTTTGAGTTAATTAGAAAAACCTAGTGTTTTCTGCAACAGACACCTAGGAATTAAAAGAGCCTTTTTAAATAAAAGGCAAAATAGGATGACCACAGACTCGTTTTCTGGTTTGGTTTGATATAGATGCTGATTAATTTGGTTGATTTCCGTACTGTTTCACCCCACCCATTTGTGTATTGTGAACTGCCAATCTATTGGAGAAATTGAGCATAGTTTTGAAATTATAAGGAATTCAGCTGCTGTTACTAGGTCATGGAATTTTTGCATTCAGTACATTTCTCTTCATATGTTATAAGGTTTTCAAGAACTTAATGTTTCTTGACAATTTTAGGAATATAGTTTCTGCTGTAATCAGATGGAGTTGGAAACTGTGATTATTTATGCCTGCAATACTCAATTCTATCTCGATGGATAACTTGATATAGAATATTTGTTACACAACAAAATAGAAATGGTACACTAATCTCAGTGGCATTTACTTGTAAAAAGAAACCTATAGACAGTAGCGCCAAGTTTTATGGGGAAATCTTATGTGATTCATAGATGTATTTAGTGAGTACACTAACAAGTAACAACAAAGGGACTCAAGCTTTACTCTAGTCGTCACCAGGTATATGGAAAAAACATATATATTTTTATGTACCTCAGTTTTACAGATTTCAAACCTATCAATTACAATGTTTGGAGTATTGGTAGATGTTACAAGTGATTCAATTTTTTCTATTTGCACCCATATGGGAAGTGACTTTTTTCAATGTTTAAAAAGTGGTAAGGGTTTTGCTTGATGAGAGAAATGGCCCAGTTGGTGATATGCTCTTACAGTATGTAGCTGTTACCATTACCTTTGTGGGAGTGTTAGAGAATCATGCTTGATTGCTTAGTCCATTCTATCTGTGGTTGAGTTAGTGATGGGCCTAATGAATGGCATAGAGAGGTGTTCCATGTGATGTGATGTGATGTTTAATGAGATTAGAATTGGGTCGCTAGCTGGTTGTTGGGGCATGCAGAATAGGATCATGGCTGATAAGGAACTCAGTTTTGCTCCAAGTATGAATGGCATAGAGAGGTGTTCCATGTGATGTGATGTTTAATGAGATTAGAATTGGGTCGCTAGCTGGTTGTTGGGGCATGCAGAGTAGGATCATGGCTGATAAGGAACTCAGTTTTGCTCCAAGTGTAGGGGATTTGGAGCTCATGATTGGCCAAATAGGTTCATATCAGTGTTTCAAAGCTTAGGGCAGGCCAAAACTCAGCCACAACAAATCCCTGTCACTTCGAGTCCTTAAAACTCAGATAAAGTGGTTAAAGACTGTGGTGGAAGAAGTGGGATTCAAGGTTCCTCAATGCATGAAGATGCACTGCGACAATCAATCTGTTATATACATTACCATCAATCCGTTGTTTCATGAAAGGACCAAACACATTGAATTTCATTGTCATTTTGTTCCTGAAAAGGGTGTCAGTAGAGTGATATATGCACCACATATGAAGTCCAAAGATCCATTGGCTGATATATTTACAAAGGCTATTGCATGCAGTCAATATGGAAGTATTTTTTGTAAGCTGGGTATGAATGACATCTATAAACCAGCTTGACGGGGAACATTGAAGAGATAGTGCCAATTCACTTAAGAGTTAACCTACACAAATTCTTTCTTCTCTAATCTTCACACATACTTTCTTTCTTTTTCTGAATGATTTTTTTTTATACACACATTCTTTCTTCCGCTTCATCTCCCTTCTCTACTTCTTTCTCTTTCATGCTTGCATGGATGAAGGTTATTAATCTTAACAGAACCATCTGGAAAAAGTTCAACTAATTTGTGGACGAAATGTTGGCTTGCTATAAGTTTGAGCCATATTTCTAAGTGACATTATGAGGAAAGGGGGAACATTGAAGAGATAGTGCCAATTCACTTAAGAGTTAACCTACAAAAATTCTTTCTTCTCTAATCTACACACATACATTCTTTCTGTTTTTGAATGGTTTTTTTTTCTACACGCATTCTTTCTCCCGCTTCATCTCCCTTCTTTACTTCTTTCTCTTTCATGCTTGCATGGATGAAGGTTATTAATCTTAACAGAACCATCTGAAAAAAGTTCAACTAATTTGTGGATGAAATGTTGGCTTGGTATAAGTTTGAGCCATATTTCTAAGTGACATTGTGAGGAAAGGTTGTTTTTCAGTTGCCAAAAAAAACATTGGGGGGGGATTTTGGTGGAGGGAGATTTTGGTGGAGGATACACTAATATCATTATTGCTTGGGCTATATCTTGTAGCCTGGAACAATGGAGAATCACTCCTATTATTTTCCTTTATACATATGAGATATCGGGTTGAGCCCATAGTTCAGCCTTCCAACTGAACTATGGGGTCAACCCAATATCTCTTATTATTGACAAGATCCTTAAGTGGAGCTGTGGATGTTTTCTTTTCGCACATGTATAGAGAAGCCAATGACAGCATATTCTCTAGGTAGAGAGAAGGCTGGGTTGGTTATATGACCTTTCATAATTTTTTTCGTTTCAATCTAATTTATAGCTATTACTTCCAATTGGATTGTACTTCATCTTTGAACATTTTTTTCTGCTGAAGGATGTACACTGGTGCGATATTTTATTTCTTGATCCAATTTGTGGCCTTAATTTTAATTTATTTGGTAGCTGTTCCCGTGACCAAACAAGAGGCCTCAATGCTGTGGGAAGTGTTTTTCATACTTCCCTTTTCATGCTTCCACCTTGAATCTTGATGTATATTATTTCTTAATATTGTTTAAATGGTGGTCTTAAGTAACATTCATTCTGAACTTCTTTTGCAGTTCATAGGGGCTACAATGGGCACACCGGAGCTTAGTATACAAACAGATAATGGTCATATGGGTATGCCTAGTAATATTTGCTGTGTCGTCGTTGAATACCTTCCTGGGGGTGCGCTAAAATCATACCTTATAAAAAATCGGAGAAGGAAGCTGGCTTTCAGAGTTGTTGTTCAATTGGCTCTGGATCTTGCAAGAGGGTGGGTCAATTCAACAGAATTTGTGTCCTGTAAGTTTTTAAAGCTCATGTAGCTCAGCTAAACACTTAAAGCAAGTTATTTCTTTATTTTTAGGTTGAGTTATCTTCACTCCAAGAAGATTGTTCATAGAGATGTAAAGACAGAGAATATGCTTATGGATAAGACACGCACTGTTAAAATTGCTGACTTTGGGGTTGCTCGGGTTGAGGCCCAAAACCCAAATGATATGACTGGCGAGACAGGAACCCTTGGTTACATGGCGCCTGAGGTATTACCATCACTTTAATTAAAATTAATCTCCTGAATAGTAAGATTTTTTTTCTTAAAATTTCTTTGAATCATTTTTACTTATATGATATTTCCCTTTCTCAATTGCTGAATTTATTTTATGGAGGATTTAATATACTTTTTTCATGTGTCGTGCACTGATGTAGTATGTTTTCTCAATTCAGCATCCCAGTTTTTTTTTGATTGAGATACACAGTCTACTTTTGTATTCTATTAGTGTTCAAGTACTATCGTATCTCCTATAGCTCTTTCTAGTTGCATGTCCCTAGTATTTGCTAATGCGGTGTTTTCGTCAAGGTTTTAAATTTTGGTTTCGGTTTCCACGGAAACAAAAACGTTTCGGTTTCGATTGGAATTTTGGTGAAAATTTTGTAAGATCATGAAAAAATATGGAAACATACACAAATAATAGAAATTTAAGATGAAACTTGAGGAAATGCTAAAATAAGGACAAATATACACTTAGAAACCTTCATATAAGAAGGATAACTATCCATGATGGTTTAACAACATCGAACACCTAGTGACATGCACTGTTGCGCATGTGTGACAATCCAGTACATAGCATATTTCACATGTAATTTATATAAAGATTTATACATTATACATTCATTACATTTCACATGCAATTTATATAAATACAATTACGTAACACAAAGTGATATAGTATACCACCAATACACTTACAATTTTGGTTTCGATATGCATTTTTGTTTCAGTATGCATATCGGTGGGGATGGAAACGGAAACATTTCAGTCATTTCATGTTAGTTTTGGTGGAAGTTTAAAACCATGGTGTTCGTAGCTACTTTTTTTTTTTTTTTGCTTGTTTTTATACTTCTTCAAGGTAATTTTTCATTTTATTTGGCAGCCATTGTTAAATTAGACACGGCACAAAGATGATCTCAACCATGTTTATTTATGCGTAGAACCTTGAGAAAGGGCTGTTATTCTAGTTTTGCATTTATCTGCTGTAATTGAGTTATATTGTGTGCTATATCTATGTGCCTGTAATAAATTAATCTGTGCAGAGTCAATAAAAAGAAGGTTTTGTGGGTCATAGCGAAAGCTCAACTTTTCTCCGGACAAGTTTAATTCCTTTTCTTTTTATTTGTTAAGAACTATATTGTTGCTACGAAGTGCATTGGATTTTGTTCTAGTTGGTCTTATGGTTATTACTTCTATGCACTGGAATGAATGTTAGAATATAGTTATAATGGTCAATTTTGGACTTTGTCATTAGCTGACACATTGTTTTTCTGGTGGGTATTTTTCTATAATGAAAATTTAGTTGCCTCCATCATATGTTTTCTGTAAAATAGGCCAAGCGCTTGCAGTGACTTGCTGCTGCACCTATTTTGAAGGCATTTCATATCATCTTTGTCTAGAAACTTGTAGTCACACTGTCAAACGAGAATATGCTGGAACATGCATGCTATCTTCTGAAATGTTTTGAAAATAGTATCACTAAACTAATATTGTATGCATGTTCAGATAATTTTGTAGGTGAAAATTGCAATAGACCTTTGAAGAATCCTTCCTAGATCAATATCATTCTTTTCAAACCACTGGAATGGGTTCTTTATAAAACCCATAAAAGAATGATTGGGATTCCAAAATGTTTCAGACTTTCAGTGTATCCGACAAGTATTGGTTTGAACTTGGAACAATGATCTAATTGTAATAAACCCCTGGAGATTCGTTAGATTGTTAGTATCATATGTGGCCTACTAACTAAATCACTGTTTCAGAATTCCCTGCATCAATCGTCAACTCACCCGAGTCAACTCTCTTTTACCTTGGCCGAGTTCTTATCTGATTCTGTATTTTGCCCTACCAAGTCAATCACACAGCCAGCTCCTTTGACTCTCCTGGGTTATTCACAGCTCCTTTGGCTCTCGTGAGTTATGACTGTGTCAACCAAGCATAGTTTTAAAACTCCCCCACGTCCACGTCCGCGTCCCTTTTACCTTGGTGGCTTTTTGCGTTTTGCCCTACAGAGTCAATAAAAACTCCTTGAGTCTCCCGAATTATGACCGTGTCAACCGAGTACTCAGCCGTGTCAACCGAGTACCCATCGACTGCGTCATGCTAAGTTGACTAGGATTTTTTTTTGGCTGCGTTTCGCACCGTATACTCATTTTTAAACACTGCAATCAAGTACTCGGTGCTCTCGGCACTGAGTCGACTTGGATTTGCTTTGTTCACATTTTTGCACATGTCTGGGTTTGGAAACATTTAACTAAACGACTTCAAACTTGTACAGTGTACTGATAGATCCATGATCTAGTTTATTGTTGGACTCGAGATGGAATGTGAAAAAATATAGTGTGATTAGAAGGAGCGGAAATGTCCGTAAGAGAATACTATGGTCGTCGCCAAGGCCTATCTCCGGGAGATTATGGCGCCGGTGATCCCTTGGGTGCTGGTATCTGTAGTTGTGGCTTTAGGATTGGAAATTTAATGGAGACCTATTTAGACATTGTTGAGTCTGGATATTCTGCTCAGGACGCTCTCCGTTCGTTAGGATTGTTCAGGGTCTGTTGCAGAAGATTCATGATTCTTTTAGAGCAGGGAAGTAGCGATGGTAGATCCAACTGGTCTTCCCCTAGATCTTTCCCTAGAACCCCTGGGAGATTTGAGGAAGGAGAGGCTTTCTGTAGAGGAGGCCTTTTTCTAGGTTGAGAAGAAATTAGAAGGAAGATTGGATAGCTTTAGGGGGCACTTCTCCCCTACCAAGGCTAGTGACTGGAAGTGCTTGGATTGTGGATATCATAACTTTGGGTCGCGAAGCCGTTGGAGGAAATGCTCGTTGGTAAGAAAGGCAAGAGTTTCTGGTAGGGGTGGGCTGCCAAGAGTAGAGAAGGATGTCGCCTTATTCGGGAACCTGAATCTAATAAAATTCCAGAGATTGAAGTACCATCGAAACAAGTGGTGGAGCGAAGATTGGCCTTCAAAAGTTGCTTGGTGGGAAGCATGGAAAATAGCTCATGGGGCTTGCCTAAGCCCTCTAAGCCCTTCAATAGTCCTTTTTAGTTTTGATTCGGAATTGCAGGCTTCCTCAATCCTGCGCAGGGGAGGGGATGCTTTGGGCGGTTATCTCCTCTCGCTCCAGCCTTGGTTCCCTACGATTAATAATGGTGCAAGATCTATTTGGATAAGATTCTATGATATCCCTCTTCATGCATGGTCCTCTACGACAGTGGTGGCTCTGGGGAATATTTTGGACAGGTTCTCGAGGTCCAACTTTCTTGGCACCATGATCACTGTATGGCTTTTGCCTTAGCTAAAGTCTTAACTTCTATGTGGAAATGTCTAGCGCCTTTCATAAGCCTTAAGGTGGAATCCAGTTCCTTTTTAGTAGGAGTTAAAGCTGTGGCTGAAGTCACCCCCATTAATGAGAGCTGGCAAAACACTGGAGAGTTTCAACCTAAGGAAAAACCAAATTCTCCTGAGGTTTCCAGCTATCGGACTACCGATGTGTTATTGCCGGGGAGAAGTCTTTCCTGGAAAGCGATGGATAGAAAAATCCTCCGAAGAGGATTTCAAAGGATAGAGAGCTGTTGTGCCTGCCCTCCCTAGAATTTGAATCGTTCTCTAACATAAAATTAAAAATAAAAAGAAAGTTAGATGGTCAGTAGATAGGAAGGTGTCATTTCAAGGAAGAAAAGGATGGCGTGGGCCAGATAATGATAAGAGTTTATTTAAGGCGAGGACACTTGGCGTCTGGGGGAAGGTCAATCGAAGTCGTGACGCAGAAGGAATAGTCCTGCAGTCAGAGGAAGCAACGATATCGAGGCACTCAGAAAATAGTGATAATGACGGTTTCAACAGAGAGGCGGGGAAATAAAAAATAACACTAATTGATATAGATAAATCTGCAAGGAAACGTGTGAAATCGAAGAAGAAGCTGAAAAGCCTCCGTGTTGGAATAGCCAGGTCCATGCGTAGGGACCAGAAATTTGAAAATCATTTATTGGCCACAAGAGGCGGTCTCTCCGTCTTTAAAATGAAGCTCCAGGGTCATTTTGTTAGGGAGGAGAAAAAAATTCATTTTGTTAGGGAGAATAAAAAAATCTCTGGTTTTAGAAATTAAGAAAATGTTGGAAAACTTTGATAACCCCAGTGACTCCACCTCTTCAGGGGAGGGAGGCGAAAGAGACAGAAATATGAAAGGGAAAGGAAATTCTAAGGAGGAAGGTGAGGGGTCCAAGCCAAAAAAGACTTGGGTTTATGACGAAGCGAAGGCGTCTGCATAATTTCCGACCCCAAGAGAAAGGACAATGGCTATATGGAAAGAGGATTGGAGAAAGTTCAAGAAAGATGCAAGGGCGAATGCTGAGGAATTTTTTAGGCTGACGGGTAAGCATCACCCAAAAGAAAATTGTGTCCCAGCCTACAAGCTCCCCCATTTCAAGGAGGCTCTGGAATTAGAGCGTAGAGGGAGGCAGTTGAAATGGGAAGCGCAGATGGCTCTTGAAAACTTAGAGGTGGTTCCTCATGCTCTGATACCAGATGGTCTAAGGTTTCTAGGGATTCTCTAAACGTGGAAGTTAGTCAGTTGGTTTGTTCGCGCTTGGATCAGGAGGAAGAGTCTAAAGACAAGGAAGTAGAGGTGGACTCTGAGGATAAGCAGAAGGAGGTTGAATCTTACGAGTTTGATGAGTTGCTGTCAGTGGGTGATGTTTTTGGGATTGGGTATGACGAGAATTTGGAAGAGACGAGGAAAATGTTTCTGGGTATCGAGAAAGGGACAGACGGGAAAAGAAGGAAAAAGAAAAAATGGTCGGTGAAGAGGGTCGAGGACCCTGAAGTAGTTGTCTGGCTCCGTTTTTTTGTTCTTAGTCTGTGCTTAGGTTGTCGGTTTTTAGGTTTCTTTTGTAGTTCTGGTCGTATTATCAGTTTTTATAAGCAGGTCAGTTTGAATAGGTGGGCTGTATTTTCTGGGTGTTTTGGGTTAGGGTGTTAGTGATGTTTAAAGATTAGCGGGAGGGTGGTTGCTTCATTGACCGGTTGTTAGTTTAAAGGAGTCTTTTAGAATTTCTAAGGAGAGGCCATGGGAGTGAATTAAGCGTGGAAGGTCCTCGCTAAGCTTGAGAGACTATTTGGTCTTTCGCTTTCTGGGGACTTTTTTGTGTTTCTCTTCCTGAGGAATTGTTTTGTTAAGATTGTTGCATTAATTAATCTAGACGAAGTACGTGAGCAAATGAAACGATGTAGATCTTCACCAAGCTTCAAATTCTTTGGCCTTGGCTGTTTCAGGCACTAATCTGATCTTGGAAGCTGTGGAGAATCCGCAATGAAGTTGATTCCCCTTAGCTTGATAGACTCTAGTCATTCGCTTTGGGTGATAGCATGTCTTGTCCTCGGAAGTCTGGAGTGAAGAACTGTTTTTTGGTTTGTCGGGAAGTTGATAGGCCTGTAACCTTGTTTGTTAGATGGTTTTTGCTGTGGAACTGGCAGGATGGATCAGTTATCTTTTCTTGATGTAATTACGAATAGTTTCTACTTTTGTTTCGCATGATGGTTCAGGAGTATGCTCTTGACCGTTATGCTATGTAAATGCAAGTTGGGACCTCTGGTCCCCGATGTAATTTTAGTCGTATAAATATACTTTGTCACCTTTGAAAAAAAATTGTTGGACTCGAGATTACAGTTATTCCATTCATTTATGTTTGGCTCAACTATCCTCCAGGAATTAGATTGTATACCTTAGGCTGGATGTTTGGACTGAAGTATGGTGCCATGACCACATTCGCACAGAAATAATAGACTAATTTACGAGTCCAATTGATAAATATTATATGAGGTAGCATTGTAAGAAATTTTGCAACTGTTTTAACTCTCAGACTACCATTGGAAACCCCACTTCTGGCCATGAAAATGTTCAGGCAGCTAATGGGTTCAACCATGTTATAAAAAAAATGTTCCTACCCCAAAGCACATTAGATGATTTGGTTATCCCTTATTGGTGTGGCTCTTATTGGGTCTACTAATTCAACTTACACCGACTGTGGTCAAGCACTCAAGCCTTTACTGGTCTTCACCTCTATAGATATGTCCAATGCTTCTTTTTCTTTCTTTCTGGCATCTTTCCTATATTTCTCCAATGGAGTGATGCTCTCTTAATGTGATCTAATGGGCAAATACTCAGAGCCTTTGTTAGACCAGGTCATTGGTTTTTTCTGCTCGTTTCTTTTGCGTGGGTGTCAGTCCAGAAGAGCAGGACACTAGGGATTTGAATTATTGGATAGGGAGGTCTGTACATGATAGGATTTCTTTCCTGTGCAGGACAATTCGTCTGTCTATAAATCCTTTATAATTCGGGTTGTTGATTGAGTTGTTTGTGCTAAATTTCAACAAAATGATTTACTTGTTCTGCTTTTCGTAGTTGAACTTTGAGGATTTGATGTATCTGGGAGAAATCTAGGATATGACGTCTTAACCTATATAGAATTCTTATATTTTATACCCTGCATTCTCGTTTATTTTACCCAGTCATCAGTGACACTCGCGGGCGGATGGATTACAGGTCCTCAATGGCAACCCATATAACAGAAAATGTGATGTGTACAGTTTCGGCATCTGCTTATGGGAAATATATTGTTGTGATATGCCATATCCCGATCTCAGCTTCTCAGAGATGACATCTGCAGTTGTACGGCAGGTATACATTCTTTTCTGGGTACATATGTTTAAGTATAAATGATTAAATAACACCAATGCAGTTTGGATTCTAGGATTTTATAATCTAGGTTATCCAAGATTTTACATGCTAAAACCTGGATTTTATAAGTTAAAACCCATATTTTGTAAGCTAAAACTGGGATTGTGCCTTTCAGGATTGTAAAATCCAGGTTTTAGCTTATAAAATCCGGGTTTTGGCTTATAAAATCCAGGTTTTAGGTTGTAAAATACAGGGTTTTACAATCCTGAATTATAATATCCTTGTATCCAAACGGCTAAGCATTTAGAGTAATTGGTTGTTTCACATGGTATCAGAGCTATTGCCTCATGGCAGGTTCTAGGTTCAAAACCCAATAACTCCTTGAAATTAAAAATCCACATATACGGCCAACCCCAAAAAAGAGGGGCTACATGTGCCACGGTTGTACACTGACCCAAAAAAGAGGGGTGACACATGAAGGGGAGTGATTTATAAATGATTAAATAATACCCACTTTAAAAGCTTATGCTTTTGGAGTAATTGGTTGTTTCACATATACATCTAGACTGTCGTGATTAAAAAAATCTTGATGGGTTAAAATTGATCAATCTACATGAAAATTTCAGAATTTGAGGCCGGATATACCTCGCTGTTGCCCGAGCGCCCTGGCAAATGTGATGAAAAAATGCTGGGATGCAAACCCAGACAAGCGGCCCGAGATGGATGAGGTGGTTACCATGTTGGAGGCTATTGATACCTCAAAGGGTGGAGGAATGATCCCTGGCGATCAGCCTCGGGGTTGTCTGTGTTTTCGCAAGTGCCGGGGCCCTTGAAATGGTTGCTCATTCTTAAGTTGAAATGGTTGCTCATTCTTAAGTGCTGTGACCTATCAGGATTGGGATATTAAAGATATGAGGAGATCAGAATTGTATTTACAGAAGATGGGGAAAGAGGTGTAACCAGAGAGGAGGCTCTGAGCATCTTTTGCATGTCTTTTGTAAGGTGACGTAGAGCCTTTTCTTTCATTCTGTGTATTAATTGACTAGTCAGTTGTAGGATTGACTGGCTTTCTTCTTCTCTCAATTGTTATACGATGACGATTTCCTTGATAAACCAGTTATTAATGATAGAAAAAATGCTTGTAATAATGGGTCATGATATGATCAGGGTTGCATTATTCCACACAAATTGCACGCCAATTTACCACAGATCTTACGATAATGACGAGTAGGCGGTGCTAGTTTTTGAATGACCTGAACAAATCATTTGCATGACCGAAAAATAATATCAGCTGAAAAATCCTGACCTTGCAAATTGTAGGTTGTAACTTGTAACAGTGAAAGAAAATACATAAGTAAGTAGAGAATATCTTCAGAAATCGGTCTATTTACATTGTCTGGAGCTTTGGATCATTAAAGGGCCATTTGGATCTAAAAAAAAATTATGTAATATTTTTCCCATCAAAAAATTCCAGGGCGTATAGTGGATTTGCAATTTTCATAGAAAATAGGAAAGTTTTTTCTATTTTGGGAAAAAAAATCCATGAAAATGCGGGCGGATAGGTTGTTCAACTGCTAGAAAATTCATTGTCCATTGAAAAAATTTTCCTTGCATCGGAATTCCCAAAACTGACAAATCCCACTTTGCCAAAATTATATAATCTCTCCAATTTCGTTCTCATTAGCTAAAAAAAAGAGGACGTAAAGATAGATTGATCAGTTCAGTTAACCAATTCCAAGAGACCGGATACCTCTTAAGAGAGGTGCCCCCTCAGGCCAAGGTGAAAGCCGGTCAACTTGGTGTCATGACTCACAAAAATTTTAGCAAATACGAGTGATAAAATATTAGAGTTCTTCATATATGGATTCCAATGAGATTGCTACATCTGGAAAAGCCACACGATCACAACTTGATCAAGACCACTCATCTGATGGGGCTCACCAAGATGTGAGATTCGCTCCAGGATAACCATGACAGAAGAAAAACAGAAAAAAAAAAAAAAAAACTGTAAATAGTATTAAACACAAAGGCCTGCCAAATGAAAGTGAGAACAGATCACTTGTATTAATAAATCTCATACAAGATGTTGAATTCCCCATTCCTTCAACTGTTCATGAACATACTAATGGCCTCCTTTGATGCCCACCTATTGTATTCCCATACAAGTATGCAATGCAGACTGAAACTTACTTTCAAGGGTGGTTTCGCCCAACTACAAATATTCTATATTTTCTTTTTCCTAACTGATAAGTGTTCCATGTTTTAGTATATACCTATTTAAAAAAACTTGAATGGGCTTTGAATTAGTCATCCCCAAACCAAAAGCCTTCGATTCTGTCGTTGTCAGAAAATCATGTTTAATTCTTCAGGCCCACAGCAGCGTTCTGAAATGCAATTACTTAGCCAAGGATTGACTCTTTTGATGTATAAATGTAACCTGGAAAGCAGTTAGCCTGTAGAATTGTGCAAGGAGGAGACATTCTGTAGAGATATGCTATTGACAAAGAATATGCTATACATTCTCCGAGAAGATATATGGCAAGAGCAATGTCATGCCAGGTTAGATGATTTGAAATGATAGATACAATTGATTATTAAAAATCATTGCACTGCACATCGCTTCCTTCCGAAGAATCATCCAAAGATGAAGGTTGTTTTGTAGTACCATTCTCTAGTCTAGTGCTTTCAAATAGTTTGCGAAGCAAGTCTCGAATTCTTACTCTCAACCTAGAAGCTTCTTCGGGTTGGAACCACTTCTTACCAAACTGAATGATTAAAACAATATTAATTGAGAAAAATATCATGTGGACTAAAACCCTTAGATGAGAATTTCGAATCTCTTACCCTGTGAAGGTCATCCTTTCTAAGCCTGTCAGGGGCCTCTTCAATGAAGAGCTCCATAAAGAAAAGAACGAAGAGGCCACAATCATAGTCATTTTTCTGCTGGGGTACCTGGTGAGGGATTGACAGTTATCACTCCCCACATGAAGATAGGTAATTTACTAATTTATCAATGGAAAGTAATATGGATTCAGTCTGAAAAAAAGGATAATATATGATTAAATTTCATTGGACTTAATTTCTGATTAAACTGCTGTGAGGTCGGAACATGTTTTGCTTGATTAAAAGATAGAAAACAGTAAATAAACAATGACTGTAAAGACTTAATTCTTCGGAAATGAACAGCAGAGCAGACATAAAAGTAAACACCACATGTGTCACGACAGCTCTTCTTTTATCAGTGAAAAAATTGTTTTAAATAGCGAGACAATAATAGCCACAATGGACTTTACCGGGATAACTTTCTGCTCAATTCTACGAGAGAGTTTTTTCCAAATTTTGGGAGCAATAGGAACATCTGGAGGAGCATCAGCTTGATTTAGGTAGTTCCATTCTTCTTTTAAGTAGCTACAAAACACAAGTGATAACATTTATGAGATTAATAATAAAATTTACATTGAGAAAGCATTTCAATGCATAGGAGGCACTTAAAATCGATCCAAATAATGATGTAAATTACAACGATAAAAACACCATAAAACTTTAAACACGTTCAGGACCATGTTTACCAGCCGCCTAGACTGCACCACACAATGCAAAGGAAAATAGACATGTCTGGTATGTCATTATCATTAAAAGCATTTCCCACTCAAAATTGTCACTGGAACATACTCAAGTTATATAGACATCCTTATTGTTGGTTCTCAGGAATGCCATTACGGGCATTGAATGTTGGCATGTATCGAAGAAGTAGTGATTACATTTTACTGGTTCGTTTAACCAAGCCTTTCCTTCATTAGGCTTGGTCTGCAGATTCCACATAATTAAATTTGGAGCGACTATTTTAAACATAAAACCATTAAGAGATCCTGGACTTCAAAATAACTGTGTTGTGAACTACTCTAAGAACCAACCCTCATGTACTCAATACTACCAAGAAAAAAAGTTAAGACCCATATTCAAGAGGAAAACAATAGGTGGCATTGGTTAGTGGTAAATGCATAAGATTAAACTTTTAAACGAACACCTGACACTGTTCACCGTAGTATGAAGTTATGGATAGAGAGGAACCAAGGAATCTTGGAGACAAAGGGGGTTGATTTTTCTAAAGATTTTGTTGAGGATTAAAAAATGCCGTGATTAAGTTGAAGCTTATTTTTGTGAAAATGTACAAGTTGGTCTACCTAAAGGCAAACTATGAGAAGGGCCCATTTTGGGCACATCAAAAATGGTTATACACCTTTAAGTCAAAGAGAAACAAGGACTTGCACAAGTATCCAGGAGGTGAGATGGAAGAAACTGTAATTAGGATGGATTAAGTAAAACTCAAACAGCATCCAAGTCAATAACAAAAAAAACTAGGAAGATTACCAGTATAGGAACATGGACACTCAACTTTTTAGTAATAGTTTGGTTGGGATTCAATTAGCATGGAGGCTGGAGCAGTCTGTGAAGCCATGGAAGTTGCTATAGAAACTGGTATAAAGAAACTGAAGAAGTGTAGGTAGAATGAAACTCCAAATCTGTCCAAGTAGTTACAGTTAAAGAAACAGAGAATCATGGAATCTTCTTAGTTTATTCTAGAATTAGAAAACAATTACATGAAATTAAATAGAATTGCACTCGTGTCTTTAGAAAAAGAAAGGCCCCAAAGTCATATGCCCAAGACCATGATCTCCACCAAGATCAAAGACCACTATCCTCCTGTTTCTCAAAGAATCACTTCAACATTCTGAGAAGTAGACATGCTTTGAAGACTATTTTCTACAGAGTTTTCTCATTTTCCTCAAACCATAGAGGCACCACTTTAACATCCAATTCTGTAATCATCAAGAGAATACATGCTTTTCATTCTCCAAGCCTATTCATGCTTAGAGTGCTCGTTCTAATGTGAAAACTATTATATAGGAGATAATTGAACAAACCATATCTTCATGCAAATGTACAATAAATAAATAAACAAAACACAGAGACAAGGGATAGTGACACAGCATGGTCCAGCCGCTTGCATAAGACAGAAAGACTAACAAATTGTCATCTACATCATTCTCATGACAACTTAGTGACGATTGACAAGAAATCTAATTGATTTCTCACATCAAATGATTCCTTCTTTTTTTTTTTTGGAAATGGCTCATCAAATGATTCCTTTTATCCTAATTATCAAGAGAAAGATTACCATCCTACTATACACTCTGAGCAGAAGTAATTGTTAACCAATGAAGTTGACAAAACCAAACTATGTTTAACTCGAAACAGTTACGCAACAGAAATATGTCAAAAAAATGTCAATGAAAATGAAGTAATCATGATAATTTGTCTAGAGGCTTCAAGTGTCTTACTTCTCTATATTTGAAAATATTAAGCTGCTACTGTGATATTCCAGTGAATCCAAGTGGAGTATAATTGGTCCTGAATCGTCTTCCTTTGCTGGGATGCAAATAATCACCAAGCTCCAGTGTTGACTGTTTCCACCAAACCACATCAAACACCAGAGGAGATTCAATGGATATTTATGTCAGAACTTTCAAATGGAAGACAATAAAAGGTGTGCAGCGCACCAAAACTACTAAGCAAGTGAAACTGACATCTTAAACATGTATAGAGCAGCTAGGTTATCGTATGCAAATTGACTGAATTTTACCACAGCTAGCAAAAATTATGCTTTGGGAATGGTCCATTGAGAAAGTGGATTTTACAAATGAGTCTTGGAAATGCAAAAGGGTTTGACATACGGCCATAGTGGGGAAAATAATGCATGGAATATAGTTTCTTGTAGGCAAATAGAACATTATAATAAATAACGCAAAATATTGTATCTTAAGGGTATCAATGGGCTGGCCGAACTGAGTTAACCAACACAGGCATATTTATATTTTTGAGTTTTGACAAAGCTCAGTCCATTAACTCCCCTAGTCTCTCTCTTGTCAACGTGAGCATGGGGTAGATTACTAGGAACTCTTTTGAGTCGTAGAGCATGGGGTTGATTACTAGGAACTCTTTTGAGTCGTGGAGAATGTTAGCAAATTGACTCTTCTTTCGTAAAAGAGTCCTCTCGAAAGAGGAACTCCTTTGAGTTGTGGAGACTATTAACAATTTGGCTCTTCTTTTGTAAAAGTGTCCCCCCGTGATGGGACTCCTTTGAGTGGTTGAGAATCAAAACAACTTTACTGTTCTTTTGTAAAAAAGTCTTACTGAGAGAGGAACTCCTTTGAGTAGTAGAGAATGTTAACAAGTTTGACTATTTTTTGTAAAAGAGTCATCTCGAAAGAGGAACCTTTTTTGAGTCATAGAGAATGTTAACTTGACTCTTCTTTTGTAAAAGAGCCCTCCCAGAAGAGGAATTCTTTTGGGTCGTTAAGAATCTTAACAACTTGATTCTTCTTTTTTAAAAGAGTCCTCCCAAAAGAGCAACTCTTAACGTCCTTCCCAAAAGAAGGCTCTTTGTTAACCTAACTCCATGCTTGAGACCCACGGAGGTAACACCATGAAGATGAATTAGTGCTATGAGTTGAATATCCATTGTTGACACAATTCGAAGAAAAATCAAAGTAGTAATTTGAACATCGATTGGTGTGATCACCTGTACATTGTGATGATTTGAAGGCTTTTGTTGCTTCGTAGACATAACTAGTTGAAAGCTAACATGAGCAAGTTGAAGATAGAATGGAGAGTGTATCAGAAAGTTGATCTAGGAAACTATTCTAAGGATAGCATCACGCTTTGTAGATCAGTTGGTGTAGTAACCCGCATATCTATTAGGTTCGGAATCCTCAATTTTAGAGGAGCTTTAATCTAATGCTTGATTATCGGGGACCATTGATCTAGTACGCCACCACTGGATTGTACCATAATATCCAGTCCAATGCCAAACTGAAGAATGACCAAAAGGGGGCCTTTTTCATAATAAACTTTTTCAGTACGTTAGATCAAAAAATTGGACCCAAATTTGCAGGCCTTGCTGCTCCAGCAGACGGTATCACCTAGACCAGTGACCCAATCACCATGCACACTGGTCACATGTACAATTAGCCCTTGAATTCAAAATAGACCATATTTCAACCATTATTATTAGTCTTTGCATTGATGATTCCTGTGCAAGATATGAAATTTTCTTCAAGCGTCTAATATGACCTTTTTGTCTATCAATTGAATGAAGAAGACAGCTTGTTATTTGTTGAATTTATTCAAATCAATTGTAACAATGTTTACATGTATAACATCATCAAACCCTAAACCACTCATTCATAGATTTTTAGTTTGATAAACTATTAAACTTACAATAATGTGCCATAAACCTGATGAATCACAAGCTTCACAATTAAAACTGCATAATCATAACTCACAACAGCAGTTCATGAAGATCCAAACTATGTATGCCATGACCATCAAAGAATTAGTTATCAACTATGTACAGTGTCATATAATAACTAAATTAAGACTTACGAAATCAATTCCCATAATCTTTCCATTTAAAAAAAAAATCCAAAATCTTACTCTGCATGGATTGGCAAAAATATGTATGCCTTTTGAAATATATTGACACCTTTCCACCACCTCCTGAACTTCCGATAAAGTGTGTCCTTGTCACTCTTCTACATATTGCAACACAAAACATGGTATACATACATGCATCTTGTTTGACAATAAAAGTGCTGGAAGCTGTGATGGTAGAGACAGCGAACCTTGAAAAAAAAATAAAAGACGACAATTTTTTTAATAAAACAGACTCAAAGTTAAAAGCAACGAAGATAGAGCATATAGGGTCAATATGAAGGTCATACAAAACAAGAATGAAATGTCCAGTGTCAATGACCCGCCTCAACTTGCAAGCCAAGCAAGTTAAAGCATCATCATGCCATCAAATCTTATACACTAGATTCCTGGCTCTAAAAAATTGAAAAGCACGAAACTGAAATGTTAATTCATAAGAATTCATCAATCATAGAAATTAGCATGAGCTGTTAAGGTAAGGGATGTTCATACGCATGAATATTAGTATTGCATTTGTTTCCTTTTATTTTATTTTTCTGAATGGCTATAAGTATTGCATTTGTATATGATATAGGAATGGTAGAAGTATTTCTATTTTCTACAACACTAAATGAAGTTATGAAGCTACCACCAAGCAAGCAAAGCTATGTTGACTTATGATATGTAATCCATAGTGGAAGATGATTGCCTTGCCATTTATGGGTCTTTCATTTGAGTTCTCTTTTGAGGTCACGTGATACAAGCCAATGTTCGATATTTTTAAACCATTATGGATGGTTTAAATTAGGACTCTAGTTTTATATTTCTTTTGTAAGGAGAAAATAGTCCTCTAGTTTTATATTTCTTTTATGAGATGGAGAAAATAGTCTCTTTTTTTTCTTCTTCTAATGATACAGAGAAAAATAGTCTTATCATTATAAATATTCTTGAGAGAGTATACCTTGTACGATGGTGCTTCTTCTAGTTTCTTGTAGAAATATGTATTGAAGAAATGATAATCGCCTCTTGGCGTACCTGTTGAGGAGTCTGGTCTCTGAAGATATCTGCCAAAATGAGCATCAAGTAATTATAATGGAATCCATTCATAAACTTTTCAATGGGAGAACCATGGCAAAACCTAAACTATGAACCTGACTACATGTTTTAAAAAACCAAAACCATAATAATTTTCCAATCTTTTGTTTTTTCAGGGGACAACTTGTCCCCACCTGGATGTAATCTGCTTTGTTAATAATAAAAGTCACCTTTCAAAAAAAAATGCAGGTCCACAATTGAGAAATTGCAAGACTCCCATCATGAGAAAACTATCAACAACTCACATTACAATTTTGAACGATGAGGTCACATGATATGCCAACATTTGAAACTCATACACCCAAGGCAAAGCAGGTTGGATCAAGTGAGTGAATGATTTAAAAACAAGTTTTTTATTGACTAAGCAAAGTCCAATGATATTTTGATTGACTTTGTAGGGTGAAACAACTCAAAAAAGTCGGCGATTGACCTGAAAAGTTACTAAACATTGATATCAACATGCAACATGAAGAAGACATAGAAGTTGCAAAAAAAATTATGAAAAATCTGATTCCCACAGATGGTCTCCTCAAATACAGAATTAGAAAAGGAATCCACGCAGGGTGAAATGATTCACAAATGAGTCCAAGTATGAAGAAATGATTCACAGCTGAATTCAAGTAGGGAGAAATGATTCACAAGTATTCCACTTAGCTTAATTTCTAAGGTATATTACTTCTACATTACTCCGAGTATGTTAAAAGTTTTCAAAAATAGGTATATGAAAAATGTCCAAATTATCATTAAAATCATACAATAGCAAAAGAGACACAAAATTCACCGCTAACCAAGGTTTTAAATTTCGACCGAAATCTGACGTTTTCCCTGAAAATTTCGGGCCGAAATTTAAGGAAAATCACCAAAAAATCTGGGCTTTATTAATTATTTAATATTATCCCGAAATTTCAGCCTAAATTACTGAGATTTCCCCCGAAATTTTTTAGGGGATAAAATAATACGTTATTTTATTTCGAAAGATTTCGTTCAAAATTTTGAAATTTTCGGTGAGGACCGAAAAGCATAACGAAACCGAAATTTAAAACCTTGCCACTAACAATTAGATATGTCGCCAAAACAAAGAAAAAGAAGTGAATGGATATAGTGATGATAGGATTTGCAATGTATGACTATGGAGTATGGACTAGCATCTATCAGCACAAACATCTGGTATCTACTTTGCTTGAGGCTCAGCTGATATGAGTTCTACTTAAAATGCAATTCTAGATTGTTTGGACTTTGGACAAAATAAGGAGATTGAGTAACATGGTTGCCTAGAAAAACTCATCCGTCCAACTAAGATGCCTTGGGAAACACAAGTTATTTTTTAATTACTCTTCAAATAAATTAACCAAAAGTACGAGGAAGCATTAGTCTTTCTTACAACCCTAGCCACTAGCACAAGAGATAGTTTCTCGTGGATGATTAGGTGCGACTGGAATTCCCAATTCTGTGAAATTCCATCAACATACCGAGATCCTTTGGTATACTCAAAGAGCCACATGTTTTTAGGATACAACATTAAAATTAGTTAAAATAAAGATGTTGATTTGTTACTGAAGCGATATCATACAACCTACATTGATAAGATATTGGGCATTACCAAAGTGCCACATGCTTTTAGGATACAACATTAAAATGAGTTAAAATAAAGATGTTGCTTTGTTACTGAAGCGATATCATACAACCTACATTGTCAAGATATTGGGCAAGAAGCATGATGTAGCTCAAAACGTGCTCAAGGTGGCGAAGAGAAAAAAAAAGAAATTTTGAAAGGAAAAAGGAGTTGCTCTACACTTTATACGCATAAATGGTGATGGTGTCCCTTTTTACATCACCATGAAATGAATGGAATATTAATTAACTTACATGTGCATATTACTTTAGTTCCGTTATGAAAAACAAGCTTCTTTGACATGGTGGCCTAGTAGTTACAAAATACATTCTTAGGAAGAGAGAAATCAACCCTAAATTCCAGAATTCGAGTGGAGTTTATCAAACAATGTTAAGTTGATCAATGGCATGCCAAGCATCATTGTCAAAAAAATTCTCCCAATATGGAGCTTTCACTTCCCCACTTGATCCATAACCCCACACAAGTCAGCTGGTGGAATGCTCAGACCATCAAGGTGATCAAATATACCCTATGTCAAGGGAACAATTTTTCCGTTTCAATAGAGGAAGTTGTAATGAGATAGCTTTATTGTTACTAATGAGGTGGGGAAGGGAATAGAGAAGATAAAGATACCATTTAGATAGAAAAATAAAGAAGACAAATGGAAGCAAAATAATTGTAGACAAATAGAAGTAGAGAGGTAAAGGAGAGAGGGAGACGCAAACAAAAATAAATTAGCTTATGATAAAGCCTAGCTTACAAAACAAAATAGCCTATCTGGATTTTAAAGGATTCAAAGAAGAAAAATATGAGAAAATATAAAGGGTTCAAAAGTTATCGAGGAAAGAAATGGTCAAAGAAAAGACAGGTTTAGGGTTCCGAAAAATGTGAGAAGAGAAAAGAAAGTGATGATATGAGACAGGAAGAAAAATAAGAGAAGGAGCCTCTACCAATGATCAAATTATATCCCGTGTAACTTGATATTGATTACCAACTAAAGAGGGAGCTTCAATCATATAATAAGACTATGAATGAGAGAAGAAATAAGAAAATTGTATGGAGAGGGGAATAATATGTTTCCATTATGCACCGTAATGTCTATGTGTATAACATAGGCAGATTTCTAACAGTGAATTCAGCCAAGAAAAGCTAAACAAAGGGGCATTTTGACTGCAGAGAGCTAAATTGTTGTGTTTCAGCCATGCTCTTAAATGCCATCCAAAGGCAAAAGGCATGGACAAGAAAAGGACTAACAGATGAAAGCATCTATCAAAGCGGAAGACAGAGTAGGATAATTAAATTAACAGGAATTTCATTAAAAGACATTCTATGCATGCAATCTATGATCATATATAAGTGAGCTGCTGAAAAATCTCACTAAGGTAGTTTATTAAAAGAATCAATGTCATTTAATATTAGAGTAAATCCCATCAAGCAATATATGACCATACAGACTGTAGATAGAAACAACCCAGAGAGAGAGAGAGAAAGAAGAAACTCAAAAGAGCTAAAGGCGGTCGCTGTACCAGTACCTGTCCAGAATGAACAGCTGTGCCTACTATCAGATGACAACAAAAGCCCCTAATAAAAATATCGACTAGCCAATATATATGAGTAAACAGGACATGCTATAAGACCAAAAATAAGGATTGATAAAAGTTTTAAGAAAACAGATTTCCTTGTTAATCTTTTTCGGGCTCGTACTCTGTATTTTGATAACTAATTTACCACTACTGTAAAAGTTAGATTGACAAAAGAAAGGAGATTTTTTTTAGAAAACAGATTTTTTTTTTTAAGAAAACGTGCAATGTTAAATAGAATATCTGCTTCACTACAGTAGTGTAAAACCAAAGCAAAATTGTAATGTGGAGTAAGAGTAGCCATAAGAACATGGTATTCTTCCACAAATTTCTACAAAATTCTATAGAATCAGCATATTTGAATGAAAGAAAACGCATAAGACAATTTCTAGGAATCCAAAACATGTAAATATGCTTACTGAATATAAAAATTCATGATAGTTGATGACAGTGGGGATCCAGGGTCTAAGCATTCCATGTCCGAGTGACAAAGTTCAACAGATTCTGGGTCACTCCTGTCCAACAAAAAGTAAGTATAAGATGACAACCAAGTGTGTTTTGGATCCTACACAAATAAAACATTCCACCACCCAGTAATATTCTGCCTCATCCCCACAAACTCAAGAGTCAAGACCAAGAAGTACCTTGAGGGATAGTAGATCTTAGCATCTTCGATCCTGAAAAAGGTCAATATCTGTTAAATAAATCGAATTCCAACTAGATATTTTGGAAGATGAGAAAAAAATACATAATAAACATGCTATATAAGATATAATCTTATTTGGAAGAATTAATTTACCATCCTTCCGATTTTTCAACAAGATGTATTGGTTGTAACGGCTGTGCATCATCTTCATCTAGAAGAACCGTTTGGACCTGTTTTATACCGTAAACATGTAAAGATCCAACATGCAATGTTTTGAAAATCGGAATAAATCATAAGAGGGGTTTAAATCATATCATGTCGTAAATTGTATTGTAAATCGTGATTCATTTGGATTTATATTTATGCATATTAAAATATATATAAAATTATAAATGAATTAGAGAAGAATAAAATAACTAATTATTCATTTTTTTCATGAAAATCCATTAATTTAAATAGAAACTACCATGATTAGTAGTTCAATATCATAATACAAATTGTTTGCTAACAAACTTAACACACGCTAATCATCTATTCCCCATCCAAACCCATGCATATTGGATAATAATCTTGAAAATAATTCTATACACAAGATCTTATCAATTCTTAAAGTATCAAACATCAAATGATAAATATCAATTGTAAAAAATTGGTAAGTCGTCGATGTTGTCCTCATTATAGCTGTCTCCCTCCTCTATGTAAGTAATGCCCTCAAGCACATCCACTGGTTTGATTGGTTCAATTCGTTTGAAATCCCCCATTGTCATCTACATCTCATGAGTGGGTTTTCGAAGGCTTTTTCTAGCGCAAAATGGAAAGGTCTTTTGAAAGAAAGTTCTATTTTCTTTTACACAAAATTTAATTAGAATAAATCACATGAATCATATGAATCGTATGATTTACAAATCATAAGTTTAAATTGAAAAATGCAAGATTCATACATATTAAGATTCAATCATGGGATTCAAATCGAAATCCATAATATTTGGTTGGATCGTAAATCATACAATTTTCACAACAATGCCAACATGCACTTGAAATAAAGTCATGTCAGATGAAATGCCGGTGTTGACAAGTGCCTGACTAGATGAAAATTTATGAGAGCGAAATTTGAGATTTTTTTTACCTGACTTTTGGGATATAATAATGCTTGGGTATGATAGAATTAATGAATTTATATAATCGGAAAAATACCCCATTGTTTGGAAGTTAAGATTTTGACCCTACCCTAAAAAATCCAAAAAGGTCGGATTTTGTACTAGAATTGGAAAGTTGACTTTTAATTCTTTCAAAATTGGGTCTTGGTACTGTTTTTATTGAATCAAATGGGGGGTATTCCCTTATTAACGTGTAAATCTTAAGTAAATAGACATTAAAATAGTAATACCCAACCGACTTGCGCTCGACTTAAACCCCGTATACAGAAAGAACATCTACTTTCTTCAACAAATAACTGAAAGGACAGAGAGACAAAGGGAGAAAATAAGAAGAGAAAAAACCTACCTTCTATTCTTTACACTTTTTAAATTGGTTGTTAAGATCATTTTGAGAACTGTAACAACCTTTAAAAGATAACTAGCAAAGTGTAAAGGGTGCAGTGTCATTATTGAATCAAAAGTATGGGAATATCAATTCCCTTCTGTAAATCAAAGTGAACCAGCCTGCTAAATTGGTGACAAGCAAAGCCCACTAGGCCTACGACTAATGTCAGCAAGAAATGATGATGACATAGTCAAACGTGGTTCTAAATGTCTGCCAAAACCGACACAAAACAACTGACATGCTTTTGTTTCTATCCCCCACCGAAATGAAATCCTTTGGTTAACATGTACAAATTTCGGTAACATTTCAGTCATGTTGGCCGAAACACCACCATTATAGAATGTAAATTACAAAACATCACTTGACACATAATTCAAAAAAGCATAAAATAAACACTTACTAATTGTTGATTTAATGAATTTGGATATGGATTTACGCATGAATTTTCCTTTTTCACGGGTCTATTGTATTGAAACTAGGGAAAAGGTATATTTTTGGATAAAAACTAGTTCAAAAAATTATTTAACAACAAAGATAAACTATATTTTTGAAAATAAAATAAAATTATCATATATGCATGTTAGCTTCTATTTTTATGTGATTTATTCTTGCTCAGTCTATCGATTAACAGAGTCAGATTTTTTTCACTTTGAAAATTACTTATTTTATTTATTTTTGTTGTGAAATCCTTTAAATTTCCATCATTATATTATTATGCTTCATTACATTTTTCTAATTACATTTTTCTAAAAATTTGTGTTTTTTTGAAGCATATGTATATGTGGTTGTATATATATTTTCAGCTTAGAATGAGTGTTACTATTCTAGACATATGTGGGAACGCATGTCATTAGGTGTTTGATCTTGTTAAACCGTTGTTTTGCTTACATGAAGGCTTTTGTAAGTGTGCTGTGTTTATTCTAGCATTTTCTGAAGTTTCACCTTAAATTATCATCATCTGCATGCATTTCTATAAACTTCCATGATTTTATAAGATTTCCAGTGAAATCTATGACTGAAACTGATGTGTTTCTATTTTGGTGGCGACTGACATGCATATCAAAACTAACATCTAAAAGCTTATTATGAACTAAGTCTCCCTAGGGGCCCAATTTGGGTCTCGATCGAACATACTCCTAAACTTTCTCTGGTGACTTATGTGCCTGCAATGAATTTCGAGTTAGCAGGGATCTCAATTTCAACCAATCACTCTATAGCCTAGTGGTCAGATTAAGATTTGTGGAACACAATAAGTTAACATGCTCCGAAACTTTCTTTGGTGACTTATGTGATTACAATGAATTTCGAGTTAGCAGGGATCTTAGTGTCAACCAATCACTCTATAGCCTAGTGATCAGATTAAGATTTGTGGACCACAATAATAAACATAATGAAAACTACAAAAGAAGCCTCAGAGAGAACAACAAGAAACAAAATCTGGTGCAATCAAGAAAGGATTGTGACTTAGCCCCAAAACACTTTCTATCTGCGAGGTTACTCGCAGCTTTTGAAGATTGAATGGAAATTTCAGAGTGGAGAGCAAGTATTTTCTCAGCTCCGTGGTTAATTATAGATGTTCAATGTGAACCGTTGGGCATGCAGTCCTTAAACAATGTATTCAATTAATACTATGAAAGCTTCTTGGAAGAATAGGCATTCAGTTATTAATAAGTACATAAAAAGTGAACTACATAGTTATGTATGGCAATGATGAAATGATAATTGAAATTAGTACCATAAAACCAGAACATTGGCACATCCCACAAAAGACACCTAGTGAAATTGCACAAATGAAGTTTCATAGAAATATAATGGAATTGGAATTCTCCAAGGTAAAAAAAGAAACAAAGAAAGAATCTCAAGAAATTCAGTATTTGCATCAGATTAAAGAATGAAGAATTGCAATCCTAGCATATTATGAAGAGTTACAAGCCTGCCTTTACAAGAAAAAATTGGAAAACATGCACACCTTCCTTAACTTTGAACCATGTGAAGTCTGAATGGGTTTATTCCTCCTGCTAGCCAAGAGTAATGAATTATAAAATAGAAAAGCATCTATGTGGTTCGCGTGTTAAAAGAATAGAGCACTACAACAAGAGCATCATTAATGAGATATAAGACAAGAATGCGTAATAATATATGGCCAACCCCTTATCGAACTTAAAATATAAGTGTGAAACGGGGAATCATTGCATAGATATTCATTAGTAATTTGCCAAGACCATTAGCATATGAATAATATAATATATTACATTTCAAAGCAAGCAATAAGAGCATGGGATCATTGCAAAAAAAATGCATTTTAATTAAGAATTAAGGACATGTTGAATTATGCATGTGACAAATCCTAATTCTAGAGAATCTTATAACCATGCAGTTATGATTACATACAGAACACTTAGCATGCAATCCATATAGATAAAATCATATAACACAAACTGGTATAATATACCATTAATACACTAAATGGCAAAGAAAGAGATTTTTTTTTACAATGAATTATAACATTTTGTAAAATTAAAAAAAAAACAGAGATAGAACATACTAAGAAAATAAAACATAAATTTTGTGCATGACAAAGCATCGCTAAATCTGCACACGTCTTCATTTGGTAATTATTTTCTAAAAGTTTAATGATTTTTTTATTTTTCGATAAAAATTAAAAAAATTAGATAAAATATTATAAAATATAGTACATAACTTTAGAATAGTATGAATTGTGCTATTTATATAATTTCTTTGCTCATTCTAATTTTTCATATTTATTAAATATTATTTAATATTTTATAATATTTTGATACGAAATGTAATTTTTCTCCATTTGTAAATGAAATAAATAATTTTGTGGCATTTCGTGAAATTTCATCTTAAATTTTAATCATTTGAAAATTTTTCCTTACTTTTTTGTGATTTTATACTGAAATTCCAACCTTAAATCTGCGTGGAAACCAACATGTTTCTAAGTTTTGAACGAAGTCATGATAGTTTTGATTTCGGTTTCAACATGCATTTCGGTGGGGATGGAAACAGAAACATTTTAGTCATTTCGTGTCAGTTTAGGAGGAAATTTAGAGCCGTGAGAGAATTAGACGCTCATATATGGGTTTACTTGCTTGGAGTCTTTGTATAATGTGGCTAGTTGGGTGTTAACTAGAAAGGAATTTTAGGGGCTAATCAATGGATATGATTCTATGGAATTGGCATGACATTTTGATGGGTTCGGTGCCTAAGTTGGTGGCTAGGGGCTACTCACTGGATATGATTTTATGGAATTTGGCATGACATTTTGATGGGTTGGGTGCCTAAGTTGATGGTGGCTAAGTGGACACCTCCCTCCCTAAACTCTATCAAACTTAACTTAGTCCGTTGGCAACCCTGGATCGGCTATAATTGATAAAGTGTTTTTATGATTGAAGGAAGAATATGCTCTTTTATTTCTCTGGTCCAATTGGTCATGCTGATTAATCTAAAGATGAGGTTAGAGCTGTTCACTTTGGTTTGCCGGTCTTCCTTAGTCAGATAGCAGGGAGATTGGAAGTGGATGGAGATTATAGTAACCTAGCTTCTTGGGCGAAGGGTTATAGCACTGATCCACGAAGGTTCGCTTGGTCAGTGATGAGATTTCTTATTTATGGCGTGGTCGGGAGATCGGTTGGCTCACATTCTAAGGTGTGCAAACAACCTGGCTGATAGATTAGAAAATTCAAGTTTTTCTTCTCACTTGATGTACTCTTGCCTCAGTTGCCCACCGATCTTCCCTCGTAATTTCTTTTATTTTTAATAAAATTGTGTTGCCTTCTTTAAAAAAAAAGGTTACCTTTTAGCTGGATTGCCTAAAGTACGTTAAGAAAGTTGTCTTCAAGTTCAATTGAAGTTCCAAAATAGAAAAGAAGATGTTTATACAATAAGTTGTTTGAGGCTAATAAATTTTTTGTTATGAAGGGTTTGGAATAAATTCAAACAGAAAAAGAATTACAATTAAAAACAGAATTGGAATAGAAAAAGGGCAGTGGAATTCAGATTTTAAATATATTATATATGCACCCCCCTCTGAACAAATTATACATAGTGAAGTTTAATGTAATTTCTATTTGCTGAATTCTCTCTAGAAGAGAGTAGCTAATCTATTTATGTCTTTCCCATAGTTGCCAAATACATCGAAGTAGCTGATGCTCTCGGAACCAACAAATTCTTAATTGTAAACCAAAATCCCAAATGAAACAAATTGTGAAATGGGGAAGTATTTTGGTTCCTGGGAAATTTTCTTCTCTTTTGGGCATATTATTACATTAAGCTTCCATAGATTCTCTACACCAGCATAATTCAATGGCCGAAAAGAGACCCATCTCGTAATTGGAACTTTGTTCCAAATTCTAAGAGTTCCCTTTTCTCATGTATTCATTGGACATGAAGCTCAAAGATTGATAAACTTGTTAATAGTGGCACTGAATGAACTAGTCTCAAAATATAGATTAATATGCCAGACTTAGCTCTTGGTTATCATTTAAATTGAGTGTTTTGTTTGTCATTTCCTTTTCACTTACGATCCCTGCTTTCAACAGATCAAAAAAAAAAAAAACAACAACAACAGCACAACAATATAATAATTCTCAGGGCACTCCACCTAAACACCAATTACTCAATTTGTTGCACCAAATCCAGTTGTTGAGCATCATTTAAGCAAGGGAAAGCCTGCTTTATTGGACATAATATGATATATTGTTAATTTCTTCACAAATCCAACTGAATTCGCATTGGAGTGATACAGCATTGAAGAATAAATTTTAACAGCATTTAATAATAATAGATAATTAAATGCCCCTTGACGTGTTTAAAAATGTATATGAATGTTCAAACTTCGAAAGCCAATAAAACATGAAGCTTAGTTTGCTTATGTTGCTTCTTAATATAAATGAACAGTACCAGGGGACAGTCTTATGTTACCAAATTTCATTTACCCATTCTCATTTGACTAATTTTCAGCATAGATAGATTTAATTTTTGAATGGGTTCCATCAAACAAGATAAGCTTATAAGCATACAATCAGCAACTAAGAAGAGAAAGTACCAATGATACCACCATTTAAACAGCTACACAACCCCAAGATAAGAGAAGGCCACCAGATAAACGTGGAACAGTTTTAGCGTGAGCAATATTAGCAATTGCAGTGAATAACACTAGTATGTAAAGTGAATTTTTTCAATTATGTCATGAATTTTGCAATTATGTCGCCAAATCTGTGCAAGAATGGCCAACAGGTAAAAGTATAACAGTTTTAACGTGAGCAATATTAGCAATTGCAGTGAATAGCGCTAGTATATAAAGTGAACTCTGCAATTATGTCATGAATTTTGCAATTATGTCACCAAATCTGTGCACGAATATAACACTAAATAGCAACCTATTGTAAGAAACTAAAAGGCATACTTCTCAGACGACGAACAGCTGGACAAGCTTCCCGCCGGATGGAAAGTAGAATAACTGGAAAAACCAATACGCTTGTGATCGCCATTGGGGGACCCATGTTTATCTTTATCGGTATACAAACTTCTAGGAAATCGAAAAGGCACATGCCTCGAAGACTTTCTAGTTTCTTGTTGTTCTTTCGGTCTGCAACTGTTATGGTTACTCTGGAAAACAGATGCCAGCTCCCTATCAAATGCTTTAGTGGTACTACTACCTGACTGATAATAGAAAATAAGTGACTTTGTCTGCTCAATTAAAGAAGACACTGAAAAATATAGGTGCATTGAATATTTTGATAGCCTCCTACCTTGTCTGTTGGCTTTAGAAAATGGTAGCCAAATGATGACTGTGGTTGAATCTGAGGTGCGGGCAGCTTTGATATAAAGCCACGCGATGCATCTGCAAACCTACAAAGCATTAGCAGTGTGGAAGTACAAAATCTAAGAAATAGAACTCGGTGAAGTTACTCAAAAACAGTTATCCTCTACAACTTAGTTGAAGTTGGTGGACCAGTGAAAATAGAACAGAATTAAACATATAGGGCACCCTATCATAGTCTACCCACTAAAAACTAGTGTTCTCTTGTGTGATCTTCAATAAATTACTTTCAGCTATTTAATACAGATAAGGATAAAAAACAACAGAATCTAGATTATCAGTTTCTTAAGGCAGCCACATGGAAAAACATAAAAACAGTAAAGGAAAACGACAACAAAAACACTGAAGAAATGGGTCATGGGCTTAATAGTGGGACGATCATTAGCCCTGGTAAAGGAAAACAACAAAAGAAAATTGAACAAATGGGTATGGGCATAAAAGAAAACCGGATATCAGGATAAAACAACAGAATAAAAAACACTGGTCTTTTGGTACGCACAATCCCTAGAAAGTGAGTGTTGAAGATGATGACAGGAGGAGAAAATAGAAGAAGATAGAGAAGGGGAAAATAGGAGAAGATGAGAAGACCATGATGGACAAAAATCCATGATGAGCACTCATTAATAATTTTCCTATAGTGTCCAAAAACAAGTACGGGACAGCTCTAGTGCAGCTAGGTCCCCAACTTATGTGACTCTCATTAAGGCATACAATATTGTACAAGTTCCAAAAAGAGAATCACAACAACAGATAACTAGATTGCCATCATGAAAGACCCAACAGGTTCTATGTAGTGTTGCAAGCCTCGTGAATTTGAATAACAATGAAATTGCTTGTCCACTAATTTGAAATTGTGATATTTATTACCTAATAATGACGATGTCGTGATGGTTGCATCAACCGAATTAGACATCTTCCATTATTCTAGCACATAAGGTACCACATAAAGGAAGTCCATGAAAAGAAGCACAGAGACTATTCACCAACTTAAGAGGATGCATGTAGTGGAGTGTTAATGACCAACCATTGAAAGACATCCAATAGGCAAAGACTCGCAGTTAAACATATTCACAGCAAGTCATATGACTTGGATCGTTAACAAAGATTATGATCCATACCTCAATCTCAATGGTCTAGGACCATGTCACAATAGATAACTGATATATACTAGGAAAAGAAGAATGCCTGTAGAAGTTTTTTTTTTAGCCCAACTTGGAAATCTAGTGTTATATGTTATTATTTTTTATGTATAGAAAGGTAATGCTGTTATTTAAGCCTGTGTCATTTTCTAGATCAGGGTCATTTGTGGTCATTTTCAATAATTTCACTAATTAGCTAAAGAACAGAAAGGTGAATACTGAATCATGCTTTCTATTTGCCCCAATAACATATCGTGAATTACTTTGAAGCTTTACCCGAAATTGATTTTTTCTTTTTTTTCTTAATAATTTCCTTGGCTAATGTCATTATATTCTTTGAACAAAGATGTACGTGTTTAATGTGGTTTCTTGACTTTCTTCAGCCAAAAATACCAATTTTATTTTATGGGGTGTAATTACCATAATTGGTTTCTTCAGCCAAATATACCAATTTTATTTTATTGGGTTTAATTACCATTATTGGAGTTAGCTGTAACATTAAAATCTCTGAAGTAATCTGATTAATAAGGAAGTTTTATTTGTTTGTTTGTTTTCTACTTCAAGTGCATAATATTCATGTCCAATTTTCAATTTCCATGCTTACCGATTAACATAGTGACACCAGGATTTTGAAAATCTCCTGTTATTTTCAAAAGGTTCTCAAAACTTCATTATTTTCTCTAGCCAAATATAGCATTATTATTTTATACGATTGAATTACCATAAAAGGAGTCAGGTGTAGTGTTATAGTATGTGAAGTCCAAATGTGATGAATATTTAAGATTTGTTTGCTTGTCACGTCAATTCTATGTTACATGGGTTCTTCTGAATGGGCGAAGAATCCGTTTCGGACATGTCTCAGATTCCAATACTTTATGATTAACAAAGACACTTCTAGGTCTCTTTTAATTGTTTTTTTTTTTTATGAATACTGCTACAACCTTACAATTACTGCATGTTTTAAGTATTATTCATCCTAATAGTAAGTTTTTTATATTTTTAAATGAAAATAAAACATTATATTTACTAAACCTACTAAATATTTTAATATATTATTTATTACAATTAAAATTTCAGAACTAATTAAAATATTTTGGCAAATCCACGAATCTTTAATTTCTTTATGAGCTTTGCCAAATCCGACACTCGATACCCGTGTTGGATTCCGACATCGTACCCGCACAGATGCAACACAGCTTCAAGTACATAATATTGAGGTAATCTTCATCCTTACCTGTCGACATTGTAACAAATATTTCTGAGATTTTGAAAATCTCCTGATATTTTCACAAGGTTTTTCGAATTCCATAGGAAAGTCTTCAAGTAGTTTTTTCAATCAAGTAAAGTAAATTCATATAAAAAGCAAATGTCTTCAACAAAGTTTCGCACTAGATGCAAAGCCAATCTAGAAGATGGCTTAAATTTTTACAATACCAGCATTAAATTTTTGAATTTCCAAGCTGGCATATGCAGATTATTTTCCCAACAAACTCAGTTAAAGCCAGACCAACAACTTCTGGTTTGGAGGATCAAGGTCCATTATTCAAATTTTGTAGCTGAAACTGAATATTTGCAACTCCATGAGTAAATAGATATATCAGACAAGACCATTAAATGTGAAGTCAGACCCACAAATAAAGGAAAGCATTTAAAAATTAAAAGACTTAAATACGTTTTGTGAGAGTAAATAGGTCAATCTAGCCTAAAATAGTCTCACCACAGAAACTGGAGGTTTGGGATTGTGTGGACTTCTCAAAATCATCAGCAACCTGTGAAAGAAAAATGAGATTCTATAAATTTTAATCCCACCACACATTTCTCTTCCTGCTCATAAGTATCTAAGACACAAAATCATCAACAGAATTTCTGGTGCCTATGTAAATTCTAGATCTGTTCAGATCTATTACAGACCTATTACAGAATTTGTTTAAAAAATATATATATATTTGCCTAGCATCAAGTGTCCAGATTTCAGCACAAGCCTTAATAAGATTTCTGTCAAATGTTTATTCACCCATCTGTTGTAGTTCTTCTTCAAAGGTTTGTTTACAGGTCTGTTTAACAATCTTCTACACATTATAGACCTGTCACAGTTCAGATATATAATAAATTCAGAACTGATTTATTTCAGCCTGAAATTCGATTCTGAAATTTTCTGAGTTAAAAGTTAAAACAGCCCACCACTCAGAACCTACCATACATGGGTCACATCAACTGTTCCTCAAAAGTAAACATCTCAAAAAAAAAAAAAAAAAAAAAACTGTAAGTACAGAACAAGAAACAGGACCCAACATACAAAATGAAGAAAAGGTGACAAACCTTGTGCAGTTGGGAGCGTTTTCTTCGGTCTCTCTCGTTTTCCAAGCGGGTGAGAGTGGCTTTGAACTTGGCACCTCCATCTGGTAACTTGGATTGCAAGGCCAGACTAGATTGCATTCGTTGAATCTTTTGGTCGAGCTGATGATCAGAGAGAAATTCCACATTGTCTCTCTGGAAGTTATCTGTGACCACCTCCAGTTCTGGAGGAGGGTCTTTGTTGTTTCTGTTCCAGAGATGATTCCGGTTGAGTTTCTGAGGAAAATTGTTCATGCCAGGCAAAAATGTGTAGAATTAAGGAGGAGGATATTATCGTCAATTTTCTTAGCTAGGAAGGAAAAGGAGAAAGGAGGAGAAGAAATATAAGAGAGTGGGGGCTGTCTGGAGAAGGGAAACAAGGGAAAAATGGGGAATCATTTCCGTATTACAAGTAGAAGCTCTGATAAATTCGCCCTCACTGAGTACGCTTTCACCCTCCCCACTCCCTTTAACGCCTCCTCCAACGTAGGGTTTCTTCGTCCCAAATAGCAGCGATCTTCTCGTTCACAATCTATTTCTCAACTGTAACAAACCCCAAAACACAAAAATCATGTGAGAAAAAGAGGCCTTCTCAAGAACAGAAACAAAAAAAAGAATGCTTAAAAGTAGAAGGGGATGATGGCAAAAGTTTCTTCCATTTGAACCAAGAGAGAAGGAGAAGAAATCAAATGGAAGAAAATAAGCTGTCTCACACACCAGGATGCATGTTCAGGGCAGTAAAAAAGCTGTCGTGGCCAATGAGATGGAGATGTACTGTTTCGTGCAGAAAAAAAAGAGAGACGCACTGATTGGTAACTGCTACTTCCCGCAAAAGTTTACCGTTTCCGTCAAAATCTCAAAGGCTCGTTCAGAGGGGGTGGAATTATCAGCGCCCAACAATTGTTCTTACAAATTCACATTAATGAGAAGTTGGTAAACGTTCCTGTCGTGATAATATGTTATACTACTGTAGTGTTAGGAATTTCCTCGATGTGGATGTGTGTCTCAGGTCAAAGAATACAAGGGGACCACTTTTTCAAAGAATGAGGTAAAAGGGACTGCATTAGAATTTGGTCCAATGAATGCTTTGAATCCCCAAAACCATGAGGACTCAGACACCCTCATGGTTTCAAATTTCGGTTTCGGAATGCGTTTCGCGGTTCCGTCCTCCCGGAAAACCATGAGGACTCAAACACCCTCATGGTTTCAAATTTTGGTTTCGGAATGCGTTTCGCGGTTCCGTCCTCCCGGAAAACCATGAGGACTCAAACACCCTCATGGTTTCAAATTTTGGTTTCGGAATGCGTTTCGTGGTTCCGTCCTCACAGGGACGAAACTGAAATTTGACCATCTCTCTCTGTGCTAACTTCATCAATCTAGACTTCATTTTGTGGGACAATCTTAGATCTCCAATTTCTATCAATTTCAGTGTTGAGCAATGTGAGATCCAATGAGGGGGGCCATTAATCTATTCAGATTGTTGAAAGGAAAGGCAGCAATATGAGCAATTCGAATCAATGAAAGGTGGGGCCCACTATTAATAGTTGACCCGACCAATGACAGGTTGGTATCACCTATGTGGTACAGGCAGGCTTCGTGATTCTATACACATGATAGGCAAATTATGTGTATAGGTATTGTCCCCTCGTTGGAATGCTTATTTATTTGATGATTATACTTTCTCAATACTAGTATTATTATTTATAGGTAAATGATATAGGGCAGTGTTAAATCGACCCCCATATAAGGCAGTGCTTAGAGAGAGAAAGAGAGAAAGAGAGAGCAGAGAGATATGGGGGTCGATTTATCATTGCCCATTATACACTCCGCCCTTTTTCTTACTTGGACCACCTGCTTGTAGTGTAAAAGGGTAGTCATAAATACACTAGAGGGGGCTGGTTCAGGGAAGAAAGGGCCCGAATATATCACTTCCCTTATTTGTATTGTAAGAGGGGAAATGATTTTGATATTTGATCCGACAACATATATACTCTTAAAAAGTTTAAAAAGTGGGCTGCTGTTGGATCAGATATCAAGAGTGGATGCCCCACTAGTATACGTGCTTTTAGGGGGCATTGTATTGAAATCGGGATATTTTTGTAATTTTATTTAAAGAAATCGAGTAATTATGTCATTAAAATTGTTTTAAAAAAGGGATTTTTGCAAAAGAAGTCATCTACTTAAAGGATCTTCTAGTTTGACAATTTGCAAATGGAGTCGTCACATTTCAATCAAATTTGCACATCAAGTCTCGCCGTCAATTTGTGACCAAAATGCCCAGGGTGGATTGTGTTTTACTCCCAACAAGACTAGATTACCCTTATATGTGAAAAGACAATAGTTACCTTGTAAAAAGACCAAAATACCCATGACGGCCAATGACATCTGTTTAATCAAGGGTGTGCGAATATCATCTCCATATATACTAGCATTCTTGGCCAAAGTTATGTATGGCTGTAAAAAAAATGGGCCCAGCCCATCAAAACATGTGGTGTAAATTTTCGTGGGCCCTACCTTATAATGGGTGTGGGTGCCTACACATAAAAGCACGAGGCAAAATGGTAGGCCCCATCCAATGCATGAGTTTGAATTGAGTTGTGGGGCTCACCCTGTCAAAAAATATTATTCAGCATTACAGGTATTTTGGTCTTTTTCTTAGGTAATTTTCATCTTTTTACAAATAAGGATGTTTTGGTTTTTTTATGGATCCGAAAACAATTCAGCGTGGGTATTTTGGTCACAAATAAATGGCATGTCCTCATTTGCAAAATTCACTCAAATATAATGACTCTATTTGCAAATTGTCAAAGTAGAAGACCTTTTTTGCAAATAAAACAAACTAGAAGACTTCTTTTGCAAAAACTCATTTAAAGAATTCTTATTCACAAGAAACGGGTAAACGTCATAATATGATTACTACTTTTAGGATATTCCTGACACAGATGTGTCTTTATATAAAAGGACACTTTCCAAATTAAAATAAGGGCAGGTAAAAGTAGAGATTCGACCTCGGATGAAAAGAGAAGAGTTTTTCGATTTTTTTGAAAATTACGTGAGAATTACACCTCACATTTTTTTACTTTTTTGAACAAATGAACCCATTCAGCTCATATAATCTCAATCCTACCCCACCCTCCTTTATGCTTTTAGCAAAGGCACCCATTGAATCATATAATTGCAATCCTACCCCTCCTTTATGCTTTTAACAAAGGCACCCATTAAAGCCGTATAATTTCGATCTTACCCCCCTTCTTTATGGTTTTTTAATTAAAAAACTATAGGGTGATCTTAACCATCCGATTTAAGATAAGAGGAATTATGGAAACATCTATAGATTGGAGGGCTAGGATCAGCCTATGGAAATGATTTTTGGGGCACAACCTATGTATGTTGTGTTCCATCACATGGACGGTTTGGATCAACCTACGACGTGGTCCGTACCGTTCTTTGTCGGCCCGTGCATCCCACGGGTTTTTTACTAGTTATGAAAGAATCTGGTAAATGCCAGTTGTTGACTGAAGGAAAAATTACCAACGGGGGACATCACAATACGAAAATTGTGAAATGGGGACCTACTTTTGAAAATTTGTTAAAGAGGATTGATAACCACCTTTTGAGAGTTTGATAACCCCATTTCGTCCCTCTCTAACAATTTTTCAAAAGTGTGTTCCCCGTTGGATTCTGGTATTTTGATGTCCACCATTGGCAATTTTTCCTTTACGAGAGAACGAGGTAAAAGGCACTTGATGGGCCCAACCAACAAGTGGCCATAAGGAGGGTATATGTGTAAAAGATAGACCGTTGATCTTGTAGAACATCATGAGATGACCCATATGGTGTTTGTCTCATCCCGATGCATACGTAAGATAAAAGGACTACAAAAATCAATGGTTTAGCTTTTCTTGGTGGAATTCTAGACAAAGCTTGATTGATCAAGGCCCTAGGATAACCCGATCAAGTTGTTCTAAACAGATATTGGTTGAACTTATTGTTGCCATTCAGATCAATCAATCTGATCATATAAAGGAGGAAAAAGTGGGCCCCACAAGTGCCTTTTCAGAAGGAAGATAAACCATTCGTTTATGGGAAATGATATTCCTATTGTGCTGTTCTTTCTTTCGGCAACACCATTTTGTTGAGGTGAATATGGTGCGGTCAAAAGATGCCGAATACCATGCATGCTTTTTACAAAAAGCTGCCTCCCCCTATTCCCTCCAAAGCCGGAAAAGTGGCCAAATCAGATCTTTCTTTCTTAATCTTCCTCTCCTTAACTTCATTCTATAGGAGTCGAGCCAGTATTCACTTCCTCTAGCCCTTAGACTCGTGACGCTTAATGACTGAACTCGTCGTCGGTGTTATCGGTTTCGGTGGGGATGGGGGATATCATTTCCCTTCATTTATTTGTCTCTGCCATAGAATAAGCCATAAGGTTAAAAATGGGTATAAAATAATGGTAAGTCATACATAGGGTGCATGAAAATTTGAGAAATGATATATTGGCTTCTTTTTATTCCTTGTACCACCCCCTTCAAGTGTAAAATGGTAGTCATATATACACTAGAGAGGGGTGGCCCGGGGAGAAATGGGGTCGAATATATCACTTCCCTTTGGTCTACGAGCAATTTATTGTAGGCCCAGCAAATGAATGCGGTGAACCCACAAAATGGACAGCATTACCCTTTCAAAAGGTATCCCCTGGACTTTTGGTTAACTTTTCCTTCTCTGCATTTACTAATCAAAATATCCTTCTCTTAAAACACAAATTGTCAAATTCTTCAATATCCTCCTAAACAATTATATTAGTAGGCTACCATTTATGCACCCAAGAGAGTGACACACTAGCTAGCATTGGACTGGGTTGATTGTTCCCCATTTAAAAGTACTAATTAAGATCAGTACAGTTTAATTGGAGTGTGGTTATCATACCACATTTAATCTAATTCTTTAATTCAGATCATCACATAGGAAAACTGAATTGGATAAGGATCCACGCAATATGAAAGTATGGACATGTAAGAGGGTCCTAATTACACTTGCAAAAGCTTCATGCTTCTACTTAAAAGCGGCTGTAAAGATGCATTCATTGCAAACACACAAATACCTTGGTTGGTTCTTTGCTAGAGGCCTTCTTCCATGCAGTCTTACGACTGAAGAGTACAAATTGAACCAAAAACCATGTAAACAACATGCTGGCTGCAATTTTCATAGAAACTTATTTGTTGGATGCTCATCATCATTCAATTGATGATAGGTTTGGTTTGTGAGATAATTGAATCGATGTACAGTCGTCTGGTTAGATTACCCTGAGCTTGAGGGGGTGACAAACAGGGAGGAATGTTTTAGTACGACATAGTGTATTCTAATATAAATGGGCACAGCTAATAGGACACAAGCAAATATGTTGCTTCTTAATTGAATTGAAATTTATTGATTTTAATTATTGGGTTTTTTCAATCTAAATTTTTTAATTTCTCACAATTTAATTTTCATCTAAAATAACTATTATTCCGCGGTGCATCGGACGGTTGGTCCTACTAGCTCCTCTCTATAAGTGAACAAATTGGGGCTAGGTTCAACAAGCACTAAATGAGTGATCACACTAAAAAAAAGGCTACTGATATTGGCACTACCATGCTTTAATATATATTTTTTGAATGGTACCATGTTTTAATACTTGCACAAACTAAGCTTGTTTTTTCTTTTTTAATTGGCTTCTCATAACTTTTTGGGAACTGTAATAACCTTTGACAGCTGTTTAAATAATAAAAGACTCGAATTGTCTAAACATGGTAGTGCGGTAGTGCCAATATCAGTAGCTTAAAAATATGGAAGAAATCTCAAATTTTCACAAACAAGCAAAAGTACAAATAAAATGCACAAAAGAACAGAAAAGTTATCATATAAAACATATCTTATATACTCCTCAAATCAATCATAGAACCCATTTGAAATCTTTGCCAAACATTCCAAAGTAACCTTAGCCCTGAAAAGAGGTCCTAAAAGAATTCTTTCTTACCCTTATTTTAAAGTAAGCTGGCTTGAACCCACAACCTCCTGATGGATATTCCAACTGAGATGAAGGCTCGAGCCTATATTCCTTTTCACTTGAAATGCTAACAAGAACTAAGCACAAAAATGAATAAATTTCACCTAAAACTATTTTCTTTCCCATATTTTCACAACTAATCTTGACAATGAACTTTGAACTATTATTTGAGCAAGATGGTACTCATTGATGGACATGGAGACATATACAAATCATATGGTCCATTAAAAAAGAACTTTCAAAATAACACATGATTTTGTTTTTTTTTTTAATCAACATCAATCAACGACATCTAAGATATGATTTTGTTTTTTTTTTAAATAAACATCAATCAACGACATTCTATCTTATAATGCCTATGGAAATAAGTGTACCAAAAAAATAAGCCATTAAAAACAATTAACCATATAAAGATCAGCAATTACCAAACTTTCTCCATTGTGTAATAGACAGCTCATATGTACCACAACGCAAGGTTTCAAATTGAAGCAGCAAACTCTTCAATTGAATTTGCATTGAACAATAAACAACAAGAAACCACAATTTGACCCTCACAGACATCTAATACAAAGATTGTGTGAGCCTAGAGAAAATAAACAACAAGAAACCACAATTTGACGGTTTGACCCTCACAGACATCTAATACAAAGATTGTGTGAGCCTTACCCAGCAATCTTATAGCTTGGGTTGACAAGATTATCAAGGCCAGAGACAACTTGCATCGACTCTATAACATCTCCAACTTTTAGATCTGCTAGATAATCCTCATTCTGCACCACATATCCAAACACAGAATACCGCCCATCCAATATATTGGCATTACTTGGAGTCAGTTCACTTTCTTTCAAGAGCCAAAATATCTGGCTGGAAGCTGAATTATCCTCAAATTCCTGTCTCAAAGACAGCAAGAAAGGATATAACTAATCAGCACTTAAAGCAAACAAAAACCATCAGGGCAGTATCTGATTCTTACATCTCTGGCCATGGCCATTGTGCCGAATGCATTAAAAGGAAGCTTTGTTTGAGCTTTGTATCGACCCAGTTCCTGACATACAAAAGCTTTGATCAGATTCCATAAAATTGAGTAACGAGAAAAAAAAAGAGTCTTACTTCCAATGTTTCACCATAGACAGGTGTTTGGTCCCCAGCAGTCATGATTTCTAATGGTATTGTGCGGGTCTTTTCTGTACTAGGATCAATGAAACCCTCTGCAGGTCCCTCAGGATCTCCAGTTTGAACCACAAAGCCATCAGCTGCAGAAATACACGAAGAGTATTAGTTTTAATGGTATAAACATGTATGACGTGATTTGCAGTTTGCAAAGTACCCGTACAGGAAATTTTTAGGACTCGAGAGTCGAGACTACCTCTTTGGATCTCCATTCCATCATAGAAGTGCCTCTCCACCAGATCTACAAAGTTTCCCGCAGTTACTGGTGCGTTGTATCCATCCAGAACTATACGAAATACACAATTTTCTATGCTGGGGTTGTCCTTAACCTTAACCTTCATATCCACAGTTGCCCTCCCCTTCAAAAGAGGCATATTGCTATACTCTTCGGGCACTTCGTAAGGGAAACCATCCACCATATCCTCTTCAACACTGCAGAAACCCAATGTCCCAGGAAGATCTCAGCTGCAGTCAATGACAATGGTACATATGAGAAGTAAGAACACTTTCTTTTGAGAATGCAAACTGCCATTAGTTTTTTTTATAAGTTAACGTCAAATCTAAAAGTTGGTCCTCATAAAGGCAAGAGAGGTTTAATCATCACCCATTTTCTGATACCTAAGAACAATGAAGAGAATTCAGCTGTGGTAACTCAGCGTGCTTCTCATGCTTAACTAAGTTTGGATGGACTAGCAAAAGATACAAATTCCCATACCACAAACTCCTGGGTGCTACTGGCCAAGTAATCCATTTTTGAAGGAACATCAACAAGAAAAATATAACATTTTTTTTTTTGGGAATGGTATTAGAAGGACATTTTTGTTTGCATCTTCTAGCCGACTTTCTCCATTAATATCAGCCTAATAGAGGGCTCAAGGTAGCATTTTGTACAGAAACTCTTGAAAATTAATGAACAATTTTGGTCAAACATAACATAAGGCATTTCACTATTAATTGAGAAAAGTGGAGTGTATTAAGGAGCCAAGAATGAAAACCACACACCTATATATCCAGGACAGATTTTCATACACTAAACATCTAAAGATCAGTTACAGGAGAGGGAAATGGTAGGAGATTCCAGGGCGATCGGGACTCAAGAGGGCCTTAGAATTCTTTCCACCTTTCCACATGCATTCTTTTTGTAGTGAATGGAATTACAGGAATGTAATTAAGTGTAGCTTTCAAGGGCCAGCCTCCTCCTTAGCATCTTTCTCATATTTTTCATGAAATAATTTTCCTGTATCTTGTGTTTCAGGTATATGCTTCCCATCTTCACAGAGAAGAAAAACCGACACTCAACTACTTAGTTAAAAGTAGGGAGAAGCATGGAGATTTCTATTGGCGATTCTATTTCATGAGCGTTTTTCGCTTTGATTTTATGATGGTACTGTACTCCAGGATGTTCCACTGTTACATATTAATAAAATTTCCATGCAGTAAGTGTGGCCGCCACTAACCAACTGGATGATATTGATGAAACAGACGATAACAGCCAAAGATCTATGAACCAGTAAACCTCAGTACTCCGCATTGCACTCTAAAAATCCCCTAGACTAAACTAGTACATGTTTGGTGTGTTAACTGTACTCCTTCAGAAACAATCAAACAATTGGAATAACATGGCACAAACAATGCTGAATTGTGAAATCTCAGCTAAAAGCATAAAACCTCAGTAAGCATCAATCAGAAGATGTGACTAACAACAAAGCCACACAGATGGCACATCAAATCTCATTTACAGTTGAACTTTTAACTCCATCAACCAGCTTGAGGTAACTTTAGCTATACAATGGATATAAAATCATGCATGGTTCATACAACCAAGATGCACTTAAACATCTAATAAGCAAAATCATCTCATACTTCTTTGATTTTCTTTTTCTCACTTCTCACTTCCAGCTGTGGGGAAAGGACTAGTTATTCTATGACTAGCGAAACTTCCAACTTAATGCCACTGGACTAGACTCAAAAGATAATGTCGGTAACGGCCAGGCAATCACAAGACTTGCCCATAGCCCAAGATGGGGTTAGCTATGAAATCAACAGACATCATGCTTATTATTTTGACAATTACATCACTTGTAAATAGCTTTCCATTAAACACAAAACATATAACCAAGGTTTTAAATTTCGGTTTTGTTTTCGGTTGGCATGGAAATGGAAACATTTGGGTTTCGGTTGGAAATTTCGGTGGAAATCTTGTAAAATCACGGAAACGTATGGAAACATATGCAAATGATGAAGTATTGAAAAATGCTAGAATAAGCACAAATGCATACTTAGAAACCATAACATAAGTAAGAAAGCCATCCATAATCACTTAATCATACCGAACACCTTGTGACATGCGTTGACACACATATTTAGAACATTAAAGTCAATAAAGAAGTACAATATAATGAAATATAAGAAAGTACAATAACCAGTCTCCCCTCCAAGGACCCTAACTTTATGTCAATACCGCATAAAGTTATGAGGTATTATTTGCCATTAAAAAAAAGGGATTATTTGTCACATGCCGATCTAACATCCCATGCATAAGATATGGTTACATTGTTGTGCAGCACAATGATGTTGCTTACAAAATACCATTCTCTACATTAATGAAATGAAATGCCAAGTAAAATGGGTTAAAAAACATTTCCTCTTTCTGTGCATAGTCAGAGACACCTCATTTGTATGATGCTTAAATTTTGAAATTTGAAATTCTCATAACTCTTCACATAGAAATGAAAATTGGGTCCACCTTCGATTCAACTAAGATGGACCCACAAAGTATGTGTTGACAAAGATTAAAAATCTTAAATATTTTTCTATAGGGTTTTCCAGAAAAAATTCTAAGGAAAAACAGGAAAATCGTATTTTTTTTGAAATGATAATATATTTAAGAAGGCGGGCCGAGATGGACCACCAGAGATACAAAGATAATACATAATTAACAATAAAAACAAAAAACAGAAATGTAGACAACAAGACACCACACTCTTCTCACGGAGGAAGGAAATCAAACCACTCCAAACCCTCTTTGAGAACACCAGATCTAGCTAGGGAATCCGCCTCCCCATTTGCTTCTCGCCTAACATGCTTACAAACCATAGATGATTCTGCAATAAGATCATGAATTTCCTCAAAGAAACTTAAGAATCTCCACGGAGGATCCACTCTCCCCGATAACCAACCGATTACATTTGAAGAGTCTCCTTCCACAATTGCCCTGTCATAAGAATCAACAGATAAACGCTTTATCCCCTGATATGCAGCCCTTACTTTCGCTTCAGACGAATCAGTTATTCCAATTGGACCTGCAAAAGCCCACAAAACTCCCCCTCGGGAGTCCCTACAAAGCCCTCCGATCCCTGCTGGACCCGGATTCCCAAGAGAGGACCCATCAAAATTTAGAGAAATATAACCTTCAGGTGGGGCTTCCCATTTCTGACTTCTCTTCTCTCTTCTCAACCCTTCAGAGCACACAATGCTCCATCCCTCCCAAAGATCGAAAGTTGAGACGAAATTAAACATAGGGATGCTTTTTACCCAAAAAATAACTAACGCTATGATTTTATTATATAACCAATATGCTGACTTTGCCGATCCTTCGAATACTCTCGAGTTTCGTTCGTTCCAAATGACCCACCACACTGCTATCAAACATAACCTCCATAGCACTTTACCTTTTTTCTTCTAGGGCACAAACTCCCAACTCAAAAATAGATCTGCTATGGATTTGGGGAAGACCCAACAAATGCCAAACCTGACCAATATGAAATCCCAAATCGCCCTTGATACTTTGCAATGAATGAAGAGGTGGTCGATCGATTCCCCATCCTCCAGACAAAGCGAGCAATGATCCACCAAGCACATACCCCTTTTTCTTAGAAAATCAATGGTCTGAATCCTCCCATTACACACTGCTCAGCTGAAAAAAGAGACCGATGGGGGGCCCATAAACTTCCAAACAGCAGCACAACTCGGGAATCCAAAAGCAGGCATTAGATGAAAATAAAAAGATTTGACGGAAAAAAGGCCAGAAGAGTTCCAAATCCAGATCCGTTTGTCCACCCCTCTTCTTTTTATATAACATCCCTCAATGAGATGAAGCAACTGAGAGATATCCGGTAATTCTCGATCAAAAAAATTTCTTCTGAAACATGGGGACCAAACCACCTTATTGTGAATTCTCTCGAAGCACTCAGATACCTTCACTTCTTTGACCATGGCCACGGAAAACAACCCAGGTAAAGGTACAGCCAGAGGTTCGGCGGAACACCATGAATCCAACCAAAATTTGATACGATCTCCTATGTATACTTTAAACCGAATTCCCGCCTCAAATTTTTGCTTGAGACTCAAAATATTACGCCACAAGGTCCCTCCTTTCTTACCATACTTATCATCCGAACACCAATTACCATGTAAGAATCCATACTTGCTCCCTATAACTTTTACCCAAAGCGAAGATTGTTCCACACCAAAACGCCATAACCATTTACCCAAAAGAGCACGATTGAACTCTTTCAACCGCCGGATCCCCAGCCCTCCATTTTTTATAGGAACACAAACCTTTTCCCACTTTACTAGAAGGATTCCACCTTTCAAATTTGACCCACCCCACAAAAATCTTCTTTGAATCTTTTCAATTTTCGAAATTACACTCCCCGGACAGCTAAATAGTGACAGATAATATACGGGAATGTTCGCCAAAACTGCCTTGACTAACAATAATCGACCACCCTTAGACACAAGATTTCTTTTCCAGGTTTCCAACCTTCTTTCTATTCTTTCTACAATAGGAATCCAGAGCTCTTTTCTCGGCTTTCCAACCCCCAAAGGGAGCCCAAGATACGATGAAGGTAAAGTCTCCAACCTGCATCCCATCACCTTTGCAAAATCTATAGCTACTGATAAAGGAATATTCATAGCAAACAAACTGGATTTCTGAAAATTTGATCGTTGCCCGGTAATCAACTCATAGCATCTAATCAAAGCCTTCAGATTTAAAATCTTCACTCTATCATGGGCACTGAACAAAATGGTATCATCAGCAAATTGTAAGAGCGACACTTCAACTCTATCCCGACCAATGATAAAGCCCTCCAACAGCCCCTTACTGCTTCCTTTTACCATCAACCGATTGAGGGTCTCCGTAATAATTACAAAAAGAAAGGGAGAGAGAGGATCCCCTTGCCTTAACCCTCTGGAGGACTTAAAGAAACCTTTTGGCGACCCATTTACCAGGACAGAAAACCATGCCGATGAAATGCATTACCTCATCCAACCTCGCCATCGGTTTCCAAAACCCATTCTCCCTAGCAGATAATCCAGACACTCCCAATCCACTCTATCATAGGCTTTCTCCATGTCTAGCTTACATATCACTCCCCCGAAACCACTTCTTGAATATGATTCAATGACTTCATTCGCAATTAAAGAACAATCCAAGATTTGCCTCTTACTAACAAAAGCACTCTGACTATCTGAGATTATCAATGGGAGCACAACTTGAATCCTGTCAGCTAACACCTTGGCCAACACCTTGTACAAGCATCCAACCAGACTGATTGGACGAAAATCAGACACCCTGGATGCCCCTCTAACTTTGGGAATTAGGGTTATAAAGGTAGCCCCTGTGATCCTATCCAGACCCAAACCTTCATAGAACTCCTTGAAGAACCGAAGGATATCCCATTTAACAGCCGGCCAACAAGATTGGAAGAAAGCTAGGCAGAAACCATCCGGACCAGGAGCTTTGTCTTTGGGAATCGAGAACAAAACTTTCGCAATTTCCTCTTCCGCAAAAGGTTGTTCCAAACTCGCACTGTCTTCCAGATTTAAACTATTGAACTCCACTCCCTCAGTAATAGGACGTAAACTTCCTTCTAAAGCATATAACTTAGCATAAAATTCAACAATAGCCGAGGAAACCTCTTCCTTAGAATTCAGCATAATTCCATTCACAGAAATAGACTCGATTCTATTTGATCTTCTTCTAGCACTAGCCATCGCGTGAAAGTATCCTGTATTCTTATCTCCCTCCTTCAACCATTTCACCCTTGATTTTTGTTTCCAAGAAATCTCTTCCTGCAACAGCAACCCTTTGTGTTCTTGCTTGAGTTTTCCCAACTCTTCCCATTCGACCTCTGAGCTTAACCCACATTCCTCCAAAGCTAACAGTTCTTTTAAACGGTTTTCCAACCACACCTTCCTACCTTGATTCAGATGATGTTGATCCTTAACCCAGTCTTTTAGTTTATGCTTTACAAATCTAAGTTTTTTCCCAATTACCACATCTGCAGGACCCTCCACATTACACGACGACCACCAATTACCCAATCACTCCTCCATATTTGGATATTTAAGCCAAGCCAATTCGAACCTAAAAGGAGGAGGTCCCCAAGACTCTAGACGCGGATCCAGAAGGAGAGGGCAATGATCCGAGACCAAATGCACCAGAGCTCTAGAATAACTCTCAGGGACCAAAACCATTCACTCGGCACTGACAAGGAATCTATCCAGCCTACTTCTGCAAGGGCCTCTAGACCAAGTAAAAGAAGCTCCCGACATAGATATATCAAGAAGTTCAAATTTTGCAATGAACTCCGCAAACGCTTTTATGTTTAAGTTAGATCTCTCACAGCCCATTCGTTCTCCCGCTTCTTTAACCTCATTGAAGTCCCCTCTAATACACCAAGGAATGGACCAAAATTCCCTAACCTTCTCCAATTCTTCCCAAAACAGACTTTTTTCCGCTCTAAGAACCGGTCCATAAACCCCTGAAAACAACCACAGCGAATTGTCCTCCTTTTTTAAAACCACCGACAAAGAGAACCTACCCCTCCAGACGTCCTGAAGTCTCCAGACATTTTCATTCCATGTTACTAAAATCCCACCCGAGGCTCCAGATGATCCCACAAAAGAAAAGTCCCAGCCCGCTGGCACTCCCAAACCTAGCACAACAGTTCGATTTACAACCTCCATTTTTGTTTCCTGTAAGCAAATAAGATCCGGTTTTAGCTTTCGAACCAACTCCTTCACGTGAATTCGCTTCTCCTAATGATTCAGGCCGTTTACATTCCATGAAAGGATTTTCATAACGCACCAGATTTTGTTGATCGCTTCCCCCTGCTACCACTAGGAGTTCTTCTCGCCTGATCCACAGACTCCCGTCCAATGCCACTTCTCGCAAATATTTTAAATCGATTTTTAACTTCTGTAATTCTCTATCTTTCCTTCTTTAAGACGCTCCGGCCCCTTTGTCGTCCCCCTTGCGTAAAGACTCCTTGATCACTGAATCTCTCATCTCAGCTGCTTGAATTTCAGAAATAAAGTCTTCCTCCGACCCGGCATAAACCACACCCAGATCCTTACTAACCCCCAGAATATGACCAACATAATCATCACTTTCCTCAATTAATTTGCCCCCTCCCGGATCACCCGGAGAAACTTCAACTATTTCCAAAGAAGCCCTCATGGATCTCAACCCCTTACCTAATATATCAGGAATAACTTCCTTTGCGAAAACTTCCGAAACAAGAAAGGTTTTCCTTTGACATATCTTCTTCGGACTAGGATATCTTGGAGATTTTTTCTTTGATCATTTTCCGACAACCTGCAACGTCGGATTATCACAAGGACGAGGCAAACAGCTGTTTGATTCTAAGGATACGTTAGCAAAGGAAGGCAACCGAAAATGCTCCAGCTCAGAATTACCACGACTGATCACTCTGATAACCACAGCTCGCTTCCCTGATTTCTGAATAGCCCGAAAACCGACGAACCCCTCGATCACTAAGCTCAGAGCTCCACAACGCATACAAAAGCTCGAACCATCCTGGTGAGTCTGATCACCAACCTTTTGAAGTATTTCCTTATCCTCACCACGACCCCCTTGGGATCTGCTCCCGGTGATACTCCTTTCTTCCTCTGAGATGTTCTCATCCTCCAGATCCACATCGAAGTTAAGATGAGAAGCAACTTCAGCCAGAGCAGCTCTCGAAACACCAGCCGCCGAGCTCCAACCTACAGAAATACGCTCCAGTCTCATAGTTCTGACTTTCAATGAGGACGACGAGTGAGTAAAAGATAAACAATCCCCTCCTTCAACTTCCAGGAAATCCCGACTGAAACTGAGAGATTCTAATCGAGCTTTCTCCAAACTTGCATAGCTATCAGGAGAGTCTGATTCTGACCAATCTTTAATGTTACTTTTTAAACCAAGCCCATTACGACTGGACCCACCAAGCCCATCTTCACATAAATGGGTCTCAGCCCAGAAACCAGATTCTGCAACAGGTGGTAAAAAACCCATATCCCTTGTCTCTCGAGAAAAGGGAACGAGATCCGGATCCTGATGATAAGACGTCATTGAGATGTGAGAAGGACTTGGAGAGAGAGCTTTAATAATATCGAAAAAGCTGTTCACATGACAGGTAGGGCCCACTGAGTCAGAATAAACAGAACTCCCTCCACAAACGCTTCGCCACCTGTAACCTACAGGAGATAGACCATTTTGAAATTCAAAACTTCCGCCATGTGTCTCTGCGCTATCTTGCACCCCATGCAGCGTATGATAGCCCATATTTCTATCATGAGCCAACTTTTCCACCGGAACCGACTCAGCACTGGTAATCTTTGCTCCGATCACAAGCTCCTCCTCCTCCCCCGAAACCCTTCGGACAGGAGAGCTCGCATTCTCCGAGAGACTCCTCACAAGATTCTCATCACCAACTACACCCTCACTACTATAGCTAAGCTCTTCAGGATCCATCCTCCCTTTTTCCTCCTCCTTCGAAGCTCGCACCCATCGGATGGCTCCATCCAGAGAAATTTGGATAGCCATCTCCTTTCCTAAACTTCCTACAACAGAAATTCGCACCCGAGCAATGGAGTAACCCTGTCCAGCTTCACAGGATTTACCCATTTCCACCACTTTACCGACCTTTTCCCCAATCCGACGGAAATTCTCCTCACACCACGCCTGAGGTGGCACTCCTTCGATGCTCCACCAACCGATACGCCCCTCAGAGCCGAACTTCTGATCCCATAATGAATGCTCCATAAATGGTGAGTTTATTGCATTAATCCAGACATTCATGAGCTTATGTCTATCCACCCCCACCTGTGAAGAAATCAGAATCTCCAGCTCTGCAATTTTATACAAAATAACTTCACAGTTAATACTCTTCCTACTTCTCAACCACCGTTCCATACCCTTTAAGTCCCCTAGCCACCTAGGAGAAACTCTACCCCAAATCCCTAACTCAGCATTACTAATAGACCGTAAGGGAACTACTTTCAGATTGAAGCTCACTCCTTCAGAAATCTGAGGATCAAAAGGCTGACCTCTCAATACAAAGGGACGCTCTGCCAGGATTGCCTCCACGTTTTTGCTCTCCTTCTCCTGACCTCCTTCCTGGGCGGCCCTAGGCTGGAAAGGGAGAAAATTATAACCAACTTGGACCAAATTTTCTTACACTCCCAACAGATCTTTCTTTTTTGGAAATTCCTAAAACCACATCTACAACATCTCCAATCTCCCAAACGGCCCTCCGAACGACACCTGGAAACCCTAGCAACGCGTTTGACCCACTTGTTCTCCACAATAACCCAAGATTTTTCGACATATTCACCTCCTAAGGGAATTTTATTAGGGCCTCTCGCCACCCCAGAAGAGACCCCTCTATACCTTCCGGGTACTAACTCTGTCACCCTTCCCTCGACCATTCTTCTTAGATCAGAAAGATAACCACCCACCCCACAAAATAGGAAAATCGTATTTCTTTGATTAAAACCATCTTTGTCTTTTCTACCATTTTGGTCGAATTTTGGGAATTTCGGATGAAATTTTGAAATTTCGATGGAAATAATGATGTAGAATGAATCCATTGAGATTTCGTTTACGTGGGGATGGAAATGAAAACATTTCCGTCGTTGCGAGTCGGTTTTGGTGAAAATTTAAAACCATGCATATCACTTGCTATAAGTTCATGATGCATGGAGGGCCATGTAGCTAGCTCCCCAATGTAGGGGAATATGCAATCTATGTGATAGAAAAAACTACTCACGAAATGTAAACATCTGCATCAAATTCGAAGGTGCAATAATCAAGAAGATAAAGCTCTACATACTACTTCATGTTGAGGACCTGAAAGCTTATATCTCACCCTCCCACATATTCAAGAAGATCCTTCTGTTTTTGTGCAACTGCATCCCTATTCCTTTCCTCAACAATTCGTTGAAGCTCCTCCAGTCCAACAGCTAGCTTATCAAGCAATTCCTTCCCATGCTCTTTCTTTGATTCGGCAACACCCGACAGAATTAAAGTCTTCCCCTGTTTGAGTGCACGAGACGCCTGCCTCACATTCTAGCATTCGCAAATAGATAAGAACAAGTCAAAGATAAGTGGCCCAAGTTATCAACATTCAGTGAATTCAGAAAATTGAACAAGATCATCGGTGTGAAATGGGTTCCCCAGTATTTCCAAGAAATGGGTTTGTTTGAATTCACTTACTCTCTCAACTGAATCCAATGCCTTGACACCAGCCACCTTGAGACTTTCTGTGATATCTTCAAGAGGCTTTTGAACCTCCCGGATAGCTTTATTGTCAATAGGCAGCGCATATCTCAACAATGCACCTGGATCCTTAATGGGTGGCCCAGAGATCAACACAGACAGATCAGGCAATACAGGCGCAACAGGAGATGCATATGCAGACCAACCCAATGTTGGCACCCCTGTAACCAATCCAATCGCCAATGCTATAGAAAAGGCACATTCCCTTAAGCAAAATGAGTTCCCTTTCTGCTCGATGATACAAATTAATTATTAAAAAGGAGATTTCAGTAATGTCAATATGTCACTACAAAACGTGGCCATAGTATGAAGTAAGAAACCATTTAAAATGGAGTAAGAAAAACATAAAAAAATAATATATTCTATAAAGAGTTAATCAATTTAAACTATTACTGTATTCTCAAAGCGAATTCAATAGAAGGAAAAAAAAAGGAATTCAGGATCTAAATAAAAATAAGTTCATTTTAAAGAGAAAATTTCAAATATTCAGTCATCTTACTGAAAAGGGCCAAATCCCATCAGATAAAAAGTTAAAAGAAAAGAAACATGTAAAAAAATTCGCAGAGAATCACAACAATGTGAACTATTTTTGCATTTTTCAAGGCAACTCAATCAAGAAATTCCAAAAAAAGAAAGAAAGAAAGAAAAGAAAGTAATTTTCTTATTAAATTTCTATGAAATCCTATGTCAGCTGAAAGATACTAATGCGATCCAAGATACACTAACGTGAATCATTTCCTATTTTCAAAGTAAATTCAATATTTAAAATAAAAAGGAATTCCAAAACTACATGATAAGAACTTTATTTCACAGGAGAAATTTCAAATTTTCAGCCATCTTAATAAAAAGCTCAATCCCATCAAATAAAACTAAAAAACAAATAGTGAAAAAAAAAAAAAAAAAAAAATTCTCAGAGAATCACAACAGTGCGAACTTCATTTAAAAGAAATCCCAAACAACACATTAACAAAGATTATCTATTTAAATTCCTACGAAATCATGATTAGCCGACCGAAAGAAGAAAGAAGAGAGATAATCAAGCAATTGGAGATACCTCTTTCTGGCCAACAGAAAAGCGAGAAAATTTCGCAGAAGGAGAACGGAATCCGATGCGACGAATCCATGAAGCAGTGTGATGGATTTCGTAACAGCTGCTTTTGGGAGAGATGGAGGGGATGTTGCGTCTGAGGGTAGAAGGAGAAGAGCAGTATCTGTAGGAGAGAAGGCCTGCCATGGAAGTTAGGGACTGAAGAAGAGCATTGGAGTTTGAAGAAGAGAAAAGGAAGTAAAATTGGGGTTTTGGAGTTGAAGTGAGAGATAAGGCTATGAATCGGGTACGATTACGTAGTCTTTGTGCCGCAAATTTTGGATAAGGGTACTCAATAGGGTGCAACTCGGGTCGCGTGGGGTCGGTTTGAGACCAACCCGAACACGACCGGAGAAACCATTTGGTCGACCCGAACCTGACAAGGTTCAACCCGACCCGATCTGATGAACCCTTTCTGCCAACCTCAACCCGACCCAGCCTGAAATTTTGGCCTCAATTTCGATCGAAATCCGGTGAAAAGATAAGAACATTATTTTATTCGACACCAAATTTCGGCTGAAATTTCAGTAACATATTAAATTAATTAAAACACAGGTTTTTGCGTGAAATTTCAGAATTTTGGATGGAATTTAGGAAAAAACAAAATTTCGAACGAAATAAATACCGTTTCAGGTATGTGCTGTTGCAGTGTTGGTCCCAACCAAAATCCGAAATTTCGGATTTCAGTCGAAATTTAAAACCATGCTTAACACACTAGAAATCGTTCCCCTGATTTTTGGCATTTTTCTCAATGAAAATGGAAAAAACTACCCCACCCATGCCATATGGCATTTTTATGCCATGCGGCATGTGGGGGATTTGTTAGGTTATACTCTCGGTTCCACTCTAGGTCTCTATAGCACCACTCTAAATATAAATCTCCCGCAGCCATCGGGATTTTGTTTTGATTTGGGATGTCAATTCTCGTTTAGTTGGCATTATCGCATTGAACTCCCTAGAGACTTCATGAGATGTCTAACTATTGCATGTGAGGGTATTCTTGTCGGCTCCTTATAACTTTCAAACCAAACTCTAAAGAAAATGTGGAATTTTGCTTTAAAAATATTAGGAATTGTGCCCTTTCTCTCTCTTCCCTCTCTCTCTCCTCTCTATATTGGTAATGGCACTCCCTACTCATTCTCCTACTATCCAAGTCTATGCCGTGCAACCAAATTACCAAACACTATCGTATACCACTATGCTCCGAAGTAATTCAAGGCAAATCCAATGCTTGTCACCATCCCTATTGACTACTCATTCCACTACTCCCTACTCAATGCCGTATACCCAAACATGCCTGGAGACTAGAAAAAGGCGTGTGCAGTGCTCCTTTGTGCCTCAAGGAGGTTAATGCATTTAATGTTAACTTGTTGATATCTGCTGATATACAGACCGCCTACACCCATATAGAGAAATTTATTCGAAAAGCTAACTTTGACCGGCTAAACAGTTCCTAGTCCTTTTGTTAGAATTCAACATTACATATGTGACTCAAAAATCTATTAAGATAGGATCATCCTTGAAAACATATCATCTCAAGTGTCTGAACCTAATCCTTTGACTGACTTGATCCCTGATAAGAACATGCTAGCAATTAGTAGTGCTGACATGGAAGAATTATGAAACAAACTTTGGACCCAGGAGATGTACTTCAATAGTGTCACAGGCAAAAGCAAGCACATAGTGGGCGCATTGCTAAAACTCCAAATGAGTCATACATTCCTGTTGTTGTAAATTCCTATCCGAATGCAAAAAACATTTCATAGGCCTGTGTTGGAGGAGTCATTGTATCTTGGATGCATATGCTGGAGACCGATTTGCACTGTCAATTTGTCGAATGTGGGGGAGATATTTGCCTTGGTCAAAGCAAGCACAGAGTGGGCGTATTGCTAAAATCAAGATCTGTTTCTCGTTTGCAAATATACTCAACATTAAATTTTAAAATTCCTTCAAAATTGACATGAAACAACTGAAATTCTTATGTTTCTATCCCCATCAAAACCGAAACACATAGTGAAATCAAAATCACAAGTATATTAGCGGTATATTACTCCAGTTTGTATATTACATAATGATAGTAATATGAATACATGTGAAATGTGTTGGAAAGATAATTTGTATCTGTTGGAAAGAAAAAACTGGTTACATATTTGAGGATCGGTTGTGTGTGGCCTACGCCACACTTTCACTCCTTGCCTTGCCTTTCCTTGCCTACCTCTCTTTCTATTCACTTTCTTTGTTCTAGAGTCTAGACAGTCACTTTGTTCATCCACCATTCCAATTTTGCCAACAAAACTTTGTTCGTTCGCACGAAAAGAAACAGCGTCGGCAACGGAAGATGAACGGCTAGGCTCTGGATCGGCCGACAGATATGGTATGGTTAACAACATAATAACACGCATGCAAGAATGATATCCCTTAGTTGCATAATTAAATAGCTTGTTGATTATAATCTTATTTCATTATTAGCTAGATTTCATTTCAAACTAGCATAAATTAAATTTATCATTCCAAAGGCTCTTTGAAGTTTGAACAACACAATTGCATACAAAAAATTAAAGTACAATCATATATCTTAAGAGTATCTCTCAAACTAAAGCCTAGATCTAGGTACTCTTTTTGTTTGAGAAGTACATGTATCACCAAACTTTATTTCGACTGGAATACAATTAGTTTACAAAACCCAATTTATTACGTTGTTGTTGCAAAAATTTATTCATTGCTACAAAACCCTATTTCCCTCTCATCAAGTCCGAACCAGTTAGGGCCAATGCACTTTTCTTGATCCATTCACACGGTTGCACCCAACCCAACATGTTAGTCGGCCATAACCGGCGACATTGAAATCTCTTTTCGCTGCGCATCTCCCTTGGGCGTCGACTTGTAGTAGCATGCGTAGAGGATCAATTGGACTAAACCGAGCAATGTACCCAACCCGTTTGGAATCTGCATGTAATATGTAAACATATTGAATGTAGTTAGTTGGAGTTATTTGTGTTACTTATTTAAGTTCCAATTGATCATATCTGAAATTCATCTAACTCCAATGCCAATCATAACCCTTTAAATCCTTTATTATTCTTCACTTTACTGATTAATAGGTGACTTTTCATAAACCGGATCACAAAAGAAAAATCATTATGTTTACTTCCTTGGGAAGTGACATATTGGCACAATTTTCTTCTCCGGTCCACCCTCCTCTAGTGTATTTATGAACACTCGTTCTGGACTACAAGGGGGTGGCCCAACGAAGAAAAGTGTGTGAATAAATCATTTCCCTTATTCCTTTTGAGAAGTTTTGTTGTCATGTACTGCACTATCTGAAATTCTGAACATATTTAGGCTACACTATAGCATAAATAGTCTATAATAATATGGGAATTGCTAGGCGATTTCGCATAAAGCCACTTTCCCAGGAGAGAACAGTCACCCTAGTTGAATTAAATGAATAAGACAAAATATGCTACAAGGTGGCTGTTCTCTCCTGAAAAAGTGAGCCTCAAAATGGCTTTCCATGTAGCGAGTCCCCAATGATATATAGTTATTTGTTGTGTTATATATTTTGAGTTTTTATATGATGCCCGACCGTCAAAGTAACAAGGGCTAGGTGGTTTCCACCTCGCCCTTGATTTTTGACGGTCGGGCATCATATAAATTCTCATATATTTAATAATTTGGATTTGCTAGGCAATTTTGCGGAAATTTTGCGGCTCACTTTTGCAGACAAAATCTGCTAAAAAGTGAGCGTCGTCTCCTGCAAAAGTGAGCCGCGAAATGGTATCCCTTGGTAACAATATAAATTTACATGAAAAGGTATTTAATAGCTACAAAGAAATTTATATTTATAAAGTCTTTAAATAAATTTGGGATGTTGGCAAACCAAGTTTTCTCATTATATTTAATACATTAATTAATCAACCCAAATTGCATTTTAATTACTTACCACCACGAAGAAGTCGAAACGGATGAGTGCGTAACTTGACCAACAAATTCCATTGAGGAAGCTAAGGAGGGAGAGAGAGAACGGCATGTATTTTACACTCTTCGTCTTTATAACCATTTTCTGCATGGATGCAAAAAAAAAAAAAAAATGATCAATGTCTTTAGGTTCCGTTTCTTTCAAGGTAAAACAGACGGAAACCAAATTTTAAAACCCATTTTCAACTTTAAGATGGGCATAAAATTAATTTGTTTCACGCCTATGCAATTTCAAAACGCCCACATTCACATAAATTACAATTTACTCTACATCCAAATACACTGATAAATTCTCAAGCATTAAAAACCCCTTTGTTTTAATATCGCCACCCATCTTTTTATTAAAATTTCTGTAATTGACATTAATACCTAGTAGGGGTGCAAGTTTGAGCCCTGACCCACCCTGAGCCCGAACAGGGTCAGGGTTGGAAAATCTGACCATGAGGGCGGGTTTGGGTACATTTTTTTGGCCCCGACTCAGGATCGGGTCGGGTTCAGGGTTGATACCCCGGGCCGACCCGACCCAACCTGACCCCCTTTACATTTTACCCCGGCCTGCCCTGACCGACCCGACCCGACCCGACCCTGGTTACACTTTACCCACGGCCCACCCTTGAGCCTTTCTGTTTTTCATTTCTCCATCTATTGGGTTTTGGTTATGTATTTATCACCAAAAATTATATATCAAATAGAATAATAGATTGTGTGGAAGTATTTTGATTTTTGACAATAAAACAGACCGAAAACATGTATAATTGCCCAGCCCGGCCCTGCCCAATCAGGGCCAATTAGGGCAGGCAAGATTTGGGCTAAACTCTGTAGGGCGGGCATTGGGTTGAGGATTTTCGGCCCTGACTCAGGGTCAGGGCTAAGATAATGGCAGCTAGGGTTGGGCTAGGGTTTTGCAAAACCTGACCCTGTTGCAGCCCTAATATCTAGGGATTTGCTAGGGAGCATTGTAAAAAGGCATTTCGCAGCTGGTTGTTGCATTTGAGAGCAGCCACCTCAGATGAATTAAGGGCCCATTTGGAAAGCTCATATTTTGTTTTTGGATTTGGAATTGAGTCTTGAATACAAAATGAATAGATCCGACAGCACATGGTGAGGGAGACAGAGAGGGAAGTGGGGTACTTCCTAATGGAGGGGAGAGGTTGAGGAGCAAAGAGGATGAAGGAAACTACTTGACTTGTGGATTTCCAATTACTTATTTCCACACCATATTTGGAAATTTGATTTTTTCACTGTTAGTCGCTGATTTGAAAATCAAATGATTTGATCCGGATCCAAATCATAACACAAAAAGGGCTGCAAATGTGAAAAATCCAAATCTAAATATTCTCGGTATCCATACGGGCCGTAAATGAATAAGACAAAATCTTTTGAAAAGTGAGCCTGTGTGGCTGCTCTGACATTAAACAGCCAGCCATAAAATGCCTTTCAACGATGGTCCCTTCTTGGTATCGAAACGGGACGTAAATGAATAAGACAAAATCTTCTGAAAAGTGAGCTTATGTGGCTGCTCTGAAATGCAACAGTCAGCCGTGAAATGCCTTTCAACGATGGTCCCTTCTTGGTATCGAAACGGGGCGTAAATGAACTAGACAAAATCTTCTGAAAAGTGAGCTTATGTGGCTGCTCTGAAATGCAACAGTCAGCCGTGAAATGCCTTTCAACGATGGTCCCTATCAAATCCCTAAAATCTAATAGAGAAGTTTGAAATAATCAAACAATGACATATGTTTAAGATGAAACATCATAGAAATTATTTGTTTTATCGACATTTCTAATTAATGGCCCCTAAAAATAATTAAATGCTAATAATCCATTTATTAGAATGTAAGAGTATGGGTTTGGCATTTTTGTTCTTTTTCTTTTTGGGTTGCCTTGTTCATGTTCAGCTCAATCCCGGAGCTGCTTCCCACGTTTCATTCTTTAATTTATTAATATAATTCTTTGCCATTCAAAAGCAAAAAGAAAAAGGGCGATGATTTTTTCGCCCCCCCTTAGGATAATGCGCCCCCCTTTTAACATTATTTTTACGTAAAAAAGCGTTAAAGTCCAACAATTCACGTTAAAAGAGGGGGCGCATTATCCCAGGGGCGAAGAAATCATCTCCCAAAGGAAATTATATTTCATTTTAACATAAGAATGCGAGAGTAGGAAGAAAAGTAGGGCATGAGTAGTTTACCATGACGCCTAGTGGTGCAGCATACATGATGGTGCCAAAGATGACACTCAACACTCCGACAATTAGTGATCGCTTTTCATGAGTGTAAGCCAATTTCATCACAAGGGAAATTACAATAGCCATGAACGCGAATTCAACGAGGAGAATCTTCACCATCTTCATCTGAAAAAAAAAAAAAAAAAAAAAAAAAAACTTCAGTTGATATGTTTTACTAGCATAAAAATAGATCAGGTTAGGGATTAACTAGTATAACCGTTAATTAAGCTTCGTTATAATGGAAAATATAGTCAAATTTTGGAGGAAAAATGAATGTTTATGATAAAATTTCAAAGCCAATAATAGCATGGACATCAAGAAAGAAGAAAAGAAAGAAATACATAACACGGATTGACCCTCTAGCTCAATGGTCAAGGCTTTGTTCAACAAAATAAAAAGGGAAATACTAGCGTCCATCGCAAAAGGCATTTCACGGACAGACCAGCCGCGAAATGCCTTTTAAGATGCACCCTAGCAAATCCCAAATAAAAAGTTGTGTTACTATCATTGCAAAATATTGTACAATATATGTTACTATTGCTATATAGCACGATGAGTGAATGTGCTCATATTTCTTACTTAAATTTATTTAAATACCCTTATAATGTATTCTATATCCTGTTATAAAAATAAAGTGTTCATATTCTCTCCCTTTTCTTCCCTGGCCATCCCCCTCTACCGTATTTATGACTAATCTTCTTACACTACAAAAGGGTGGCCCGGTGAATGAACATATCATTTCCCTATGAAAATTTATAAAATAACCTCAAAATTTATACCGAACCATAGGACATTTCTGAAATTCCCGGATGTGTAGATTCCAAATGTAAATCTGAAATTTCTCATATCCTAATTGAATCTTCAAATGCATGTACATCTCTCAGAGATCTGACGGATGAAACTTAGTGCCCGTATCCATTTCAGTCTGATTAGATCGTCGGACGTCCACGTCGATGGACGTCACTAATTGATTCTAACCTTGTAGAGGCAAGTAGATGCAGAGTTTTTATATGGTGTAAGCACGTATTGTCCAATATTTTTTAAAAAGTAGTATTGTACAGACCACACCATAAGATGATCCAAACCATCCAGTAATTAGGGAAACCTCCATAGATCGGATGGCTAGGATCAACCTATGGAAATGATTTTCGGGGCACGACCTATTTACATTGTAGCTCATCAAATAGACAGTTAAACCCGGGGGATTCGAACTTGAGTCTATGGGCAGCAAACCCACGACTCCAGCCAACGTGCCAACCCTGTACGGGTTACTTGCAATCTCCCTTTTTAATGCATACTGGAGAACATAATTTTTGTAAGGAGGGTTCGAAGCCCAGTTCATAAAATGGCACTACAAGAGTGGGGTCAAGCATGCTACTAAAGGAAAATCAATAGGTAAACAAAGAGGGTACAAAGCTACACATGATCTTTGGAAAGGAAAGAAGCATATACCCGTAGTTTTTGGCCGGAGAAAATGAAGAAGATGGTGAGGTAGACAGCCTCAAGCAGGACCCCTACTCCATTGATGGTGGAAACAAGTATGCTGTTGGGGTGCACAATTGGGAGCCCATAAAAAACCCATAACATGCAATTCACTAGTGTCGCCAGGTACGGTTCCGGCGAGTACTGCTCCACCGCTCGTTTCTTGATGATCGTGATAAATGTAGGCCTGCAATCAATCTCATCCACACGTTTTCAATGCCTTTTACGTGTACATATCTTTTACTAAAAATATAAATGGGTCCGATCAAGCCCACTAATGCTGATTGGAATCTCACACATATGTCCAAGGTGGGCCAGGTGCAAAGGACATGCAGGTCCGATTTTACTCAACTTGGCCCAAGTAAGAAATTATGGTTAAAATTGAAGAATCTCTACCTGAGTTCCAAATTTACAAAACAATTGCAATTGGTATAATTTAGTTTATTTTTTCCTTTTCTCCCCAAACTTTATATTTTTTCTTAGTTTTATTTTCAAATTTTCATCTATTTAATTCAGAGCATTCATTATTGATGTGGAATCATAGAAATGTACATAAAAATCCTCGAATGGGCCCACTCATATGCTGTTGGCATGATCTGGGCCATTAATTTAGTCGATCCACCATGGTTTGAACATTTAAATGTTGAGGAGATGAAGAGAAGAAAAAGGTGCTTACACGGGAGAGAGAAATAAGCCAAAGGATATGACATTTCCTGCAACAATACAGGCGGTACAATAAATCATTCAAAAAACAAGTGAAATTTTATTAAGGGTAAGAGTAGTAAAAGAGAGAATATATAAAGGTAAATGATATCAGCACAACCATATTTTGATATTTTCACAAATCATCTTGTCTTTTAGTATTTGAAGAGCTGTCAAAAGGTTATTATATTTCCCGAAAAGCTATGAGGAGCCAATTAAAGAAGAAAAGACAGCTAGGTTTGTGCAAATATCAAAATATGGTTGTGCCGATAACATTTCCAAAAATAAATCCCAAACTATGATATGAGGTGAAATAAATGTACCATTAAATATAGGGGAGTGATAAGCCCTAAATAAATCCCAAACTATGATATGAGGTGAAATAAATGTACCCTTAAATATAGGGGAGTGATGTATCGACCCCATCTTAAATTGACCCCTTTTAAGGGATAACTTTAGGGCGTGTGAGTTGTACACTTGTACGGTGTTTAACGGCACATGAAAACTTATTCACACGGCCTAACATTTTACGTTATATGGGGGCCGATTTATCACTGCCCTAAATATAATTTTCATATGATCTTACATTTGCATCTTATACCGTGATAATGTTTCAAGTAGCTTTATATCTATTTTAGTTAATGGCTTCTAAAGTGGTCTTAATGTCACATTTGAAATAAGATTAACTTTTTTTGGTCGGTAAAATAAGATTAATTTAAATATATTTGATTTGCTATATAATTAGGAAGACGTACGTTTCAAATACAACACATGAGACCCTGGACATGCCGGTGTGATGTATCTCATTTGATATCTTTGTATCCAACTCTCAACATGTCTGTCTCTGCGAAGCAATTGAAAGGGAAGTGATGATATATTCAACCCTTTTATTTTACTTGGGACAGCCACCTCTGTGTATTTATGACTACTCATGACCATGATTTTAAATTTTGGTCCTCGCCGAAAGCAAAATTTCGGCCGAAATTTGGTAGCAAGTCCCGAAATGTCAGCATTTTGGGCTGAAATTTCCGACGAAATTTCGGTAAGTTCGACCAAAATTTGGTACATTTCGCCAATTTCAGTTTCGGTACGTTTCGATTTCGGTCTTCACCGAAATCCAAAATTTCGAATTTCGGTCGAAATTTAAAACCATACTCATAAATACTCTTTTACACTTGAGGGGGCTGTCCCAAGTAAAAAAAATGAACGAGTATATCATTTCCCCAGTTGAAATAGTGTCTTCCCTTAATATCTACTATTCATTGAAATCTCCCACGCCCAATGGGGCCATGCTGGCATGGGTTATAGCTATCCTTGGATAGCTATGCCCTGTTTGAATTGCAAGAAAAATATTTCTAATGGAATTTTTTAGAAATATTTTTTACAGGATAATCATTTCTTTCTTCGATTTCAAAGGAAACTATATGATTATGGTTAATGTAGAAAGATATCATCAATCAATTGATAGTCCCTCTAGATAAAAAAAATAAATAGGGTTGGTTCAAGTTATCCTTTTTGTGGGTAAAAAAGTACGTAAATTTAGAAATACATTTTCCTTTCTAAACTTTTCCAAAAAATTCTGCAATCCAAACAGGCTAAAGGGATTTTTCTGGAGGCTCTCTATCTTTCGATGTAAAATGGGCGTAAAACAAAATTTACACCCACTTTTAAGTGTTAAAATGGGCTTAGATTTTGTTTTACGTCTATTTTGGGTTGAAAAGAAATGGGACCTGAGCAATTGGTCTATCACCTTCGCGGATGACCATTGACTGAATAGGGGGGTTGGCTGGGTCACCAAGAAGGGCGGAGAGGATATTGAAATCTCAACTCCATCTTGGGTTCATAGCCACAAGTGGATAAATTGGGTGCATCCATTTTAAATGGAGAAGGTGAGGAAAGACTATGCCCATGTGTAGATCAGAAATTGCCGTCCCCATGGTGAACAACTCGATTGTGAATCAGTGAATGTGATTACATGACCCGAAGGTCACATTGTTTGGATTACCTTAACCATCCGATCAATGGGCTTCACTATTTTCCCACCATCAATCAGATTATGGCCAATTAAGTTGCCCCTAGCCTACTAAATAATGTACCATATTATGTCATATCTGTAATTTTTCTCATGACTGAATGGTTTAGATCATCCAATTAGTGTCTTCCGTCAGCCATTGGATGTCCAGAGTGAACCAATGTTGGAGAAGAATCTGAATTTGGCCATAGGTGGGACCCACCTATTTGTAATGGAAGTGTGTCTGAAATTCTCAATGTATTACACAAACATCGAACCTAACGTATTATTTTCCCTAGGAAAACAAAACTTCGAGCAAATCAAACCATGATAAAGAAAACCATAAAGAGAACAAAGGAAAAAAGAAGAAGCATAAAGGGGTCATTTGGAAACATGGATTTTATAATTCAGGATTGTAAAATCATGGATCTTACAATCCTGAAAATGTACATCCCGGATTTAGCTTATAAAATTCAGGATTATAAAATAATTGTATCCAAACAGTCATAAGGTATAGGAAGCTTATAGAAGCAATGAAAACACTGATAGCTATAAAAGTTAATTATTTTCAGATAATCATATTTAAATGGTTTTTAAGTTTAATGCGAGGGGCGCCCTTAGAGAGATGAGGGCGCCCTTTCACCCAATTTTTGCAAGGGTACCTTCAGTTTAGAATACCTCTTAAAATAATTTTAGAAATGATTTGGTGAAATGACTTGAAAAGAGAGATGAAAGTGGTAGTGAAAAGAAAAAGGTTATGGTTAGGGCTTTCATTACCAATGATGCCGATGATATTACGAGCTAAGTCAGCACTAACCATCTTTGATAGCTTAGAAAGAGAGAGAAAGGGAAGGAGAGAGATATAAAGGAGATGAAAATGTAGATAAAACTAGAGAGAGATGAAATTGTGAGAGAAAAATGAGATGAATAGCAGAATAGAGATAAAAGGGGAGTTCAAGAGATTTCCATGTGGAGCCACAAATATTTGTGAGAGAGCGCTGATGGCGCGCGACCCACAAAACAAGGGTTAAGTTACGTTGACCTCCAATTTAAAGGGTCAAGGCTCATCCACTATTTACCCTCCACGTCTTTAATCTACGTCTCTCTCTCTCTCTCTCTAAACTGATCGGATTGGAACAGAAGTTGGCTTTGAAGAGTCAGAAAGGCAAGGCAAAAAGGGCAATCAGTTCCTTCCCTAACCCTAACGAGGACAGGACTAGCTACTTTCTATAAAGTGCAACCTTTTCTGTCGGCTCGGAGGGCGGAGAGAGGATGTATGGGGTTGAAGGAGATGGCTGGTAGGCAGGTTGAAGGGTGTTTATGGCGGGTAATGGGTGGATGAACTGACGGGAGTCCAGGGCGGGCTGGCCGTCAAAGATGGCGTTGATGTTGGCAGGCGGAGGGACGGCGTGCTGCGGTAGAGGGTTAGTGGTGACGTTGGGCTGGTTTGGGCTATCGTTGGGCCATCAAATCTCCGCGCTAGCACCTTCTTTTGAAGCTGGGTGTCGTCCCCGGAACGCGATCCCTCGTTTCGTTCCTCCGCAAGGCGCTCATCTCCTCGAGCCTGGCGTCCTGCCACCCATTTCTTCCCAAAACCCTAATCCTCCCGAACCCTAATGTTACGTCTTCTTTTCTTCTTCTTTATTTATTTTTCTTTCAAATTCTCGTTGAATTCTTCTGTATTTTTTTGAGTTATTTTTGTGGTCTGAAGGTCAACAGTTCCCTTTGAAATTTTCATGGATTTCTTCTGTATTTTTTGGGTTATTTCTAGGGTTTGAAAGTGATCAAGGTTGCACGAAAACTCCACACATTTACTAAATGCTAGACTTCTATTTAACTGATTGGTTTGTTATTGAACTTGGTTCTGAATGTTATGATTTGTTCTACTGTCCTTTTAGATTGACTTTGTTTTATTTATTTATTTCAATTCTCAGAGTTCAGAGTAAAAGTGCAAGGTATCTGGCATTGGAATTTTACTTTCACTGTAATGAGCAAGGTAATAACTAATAACTATTGCATAATAAGTAATAACTTTCAATTTTCAATTTGAGAGGGTGTCTATTCCTGATTAATTTCAACATCAATTTCATCTTCAACATGTCTCTGTCTTTGTTCTTTAAATGTCGCTGTATTCGTATGAGATTTGATTTCTTTTTAATTCAAATGAACAAAGTTTTTTTTTCATATAGAACTCTCATTATGTGTATTTAGAAATTGATTTCTATGTTTTCAGGATTTTTAGGCAAGGAGATAATGGATTAAAAGGTTTAATTACTGTGGCCGTCATGTTTGCTGCATCAACATAAAGAATCTGGCTCACCAATCGAATGTTTTTTGAGAACACTGAAGGAAATAAACCTGCTGTACTTTGAGTTTATTTACATCATGCATTATGTACGTTTTGTATGTCACAAACTCTAATGGTTTGAGAAGTACCGCCACCAGTTTCATAGAAAGGACTTTGGGAATAGTTGTCTCATAATCCTCTCAAAGAAAACATGCGCATACTATATGTAGAATTGGGTTGCTATTTCTCTTTACAATTCCAGACTCCCCCACATTACTTCGCCTTTGTCCATGCATTTATGCCATTTCCAGTTTACCTTTCAAAAATTCATAAGCAGGTTTATTGTTAAATTTAATCTCAGCATATTTAAAGGTAGAAAGGTCATGGGATTTGCGAGCAGGCCACTCCACATCGTGGCTGGAAAACTGTTCACAATCTCTCGAGCAATTGGGTTCTGTGTTTGGGTTGAATATTGCAACTAGAGCACCAAATGAACTAGAGTTCAGATCTTTCAGTGAATATTCCTATTTTTTTAAGGTAACATCCAGTCAAACTTGATGCTGTTCATTTTTTCTCATAATTTCTTACACACTGAGCTCTCTCTCTCTCTCTCTCTCTCTCTCTCTCTCTCTCAGATACATATATCTAACACACACACACTCACACACACACACACACACATCTTGTAATCTCATTTTCCTTATTAAAATGTTACTGGAGAAGTTGTGTAGTGTTGTTTTTTGTTGTGTTGAAAGACCTCTGATATGTAGCAACTCTGTTTTTTGCATGTAATTCAAATTAGTTACCGATACCCTGTTATATGTTATTTCCCCCTCTCCCTTCTTATCAATGCCTCTCTCTTTTTTGAATGATATCTACTCAATGCCTCTTAAACAATATTAATAGGACTGGAGAAAGATGATATCATTGTATCCACACTCAAATACCCCAAAAGCCACATTACCCCCCAAAGCCACATTGGTAACATATTTGTGATAATGATATATACAATGCTCACGAAACAAATGAGTCCCCATTCCCCAAAACACTCCGAAATAACTAGACTAGATTAGTGTTTTCTGAGTAGATTAGCATTTTATGGCACGATAGAATTAAAAGAAGTTTTTCTTTTTCCAGCTTTTTTAAATGTAAGATTTGTTCAGTTTCATTTGGATTTTTGGCTGAATTGGGATGAAGCAGCCTGTTTTCTTTTGCAAGGTGTTTAATGCGTACTTGGGGTATGCGTGATTGCTTAGGATCGTTGGAAGGGATGTTTGGGATGGAATTCATTTTATGTTTATTTTTAAGGTTTTCCAACCTGTTTGATTTTTTTTTCCTTGCCTCTGTTGCGTGTTGTCAAACAGTTCTGATTCCCTCAGTCTCCATTTCTCAAAACCTTTCTTAGTGATAATCTTGTTTTCAATGGTAAATGGGATACGAGGCCTTAAGCATATTTGATTGTTTTTTTTTTTGCGATTTATTCTCCTGCTTTGGTCCTCCTTCCATCATTATTATCTGATCTTGTGGCGATGGAACAGGGTAAACCAAGTATGGCGCACTAAACAATGTAATCCCGAAGGTCACATTGTTTGGATTACCTTAACCATCCGATCAATGGGCTTCACTATTTTCCCACCATCAATCAGATTATGGCCAATTAAGGTGCCCCTAGCCTACTAAACAATGTACCATATTATGTCATATCTGTAATTTTTCTCATGACTGAATGGTTTAGATCATCTAATTAGTGTCTTCCGTCAGCCATTGGATGTCCAGAGTGAACCAATGTTGGAGAAGTATCTGAATTGGCCATAGGTGGGACCCACCTATTTGTAATGGAAGTGTGTCTCAAATTCTCAATGTATTACACAAACATCGAACCTAATGTATTATTTTCCCTAGGAAAACAAAACTTCGAGCAAATCAAACCACGATAAGGAAAACCATAAAAAGAACAAAGGAAAAAAAGAAGCATAAAGGGCTCATTTGGATACATGAATTTTATAATTCAGGATTGTAAAATCCTGGATCTTACAATCCTGAAAATGTACATCCTGGATTTAGCTTATAAAATTCAGGATTATAAAATCCTTGTATCCAAACAGTCATAAAGTCTAGGAAGCTTATAGAAGCAATGAAAACACTGATAGCTGTAAAAGTTAATTATTTTCAGATAATCATATTTAAATGGTTTTGAAGTTTAATGCGAGGGGCGCCCTTAGAGAGATGGGGTGAAAGGGCGCCCTTATGGTTGTGCATTTATAATGAGTGCAGCCAATGGGGGCGCCCTTTCACCCAATTTCTGCAAGGGTACCTTCAGTTTAGAATACCTCTTAAAATAATTTTAGAAATGATTTGGTGAAATGACTTGAAAAGAGAGATGAAAGTGGTAGTGAAAAGGAGAAGGTTATGGTTAGGGCTTTCATTACCAATGATGCCGATGATATTACGAACTAAGTCAGCACTAACCATCTTTGATAGCTTAGATAGAGAGAGAAAGGGAAGGAGAGAGATATAGAAGGAGATGAAAATGTAGATAAAACTAGAGAGAGATGAAATTGTGAGAGAAAAATGAGATGAATAGCAGAATAGAGATAAAAGGGAGTTGAAGAGATTTCCATGTGGAGCCACAAATATTTGTGAGAGAGCGCTAATGGCGCGACCCACAAAACAAGGATTAAGCCAGGTTGACCTCCAAGTTAAAGGGTCAAGGCTCAGCGATTATTTACCCTCCACGTCTTTAATCTACGTCTCTCTGTCTCTCTCTCTCTAAACTTAAAACCCATTTCTTCCCAAAACCCTAATCCTCCCGAACCCTAATGTTACGTCTTCTTTTCTTCTTCTTTATTTAATTTTCTTTCAAATTCTCGTTGAATTCTTCTGTATTTTTTTGAGTTATTTTTGTGGTCTGAAGGTCAACAGTTCCCTTTGGAATTTTCATGGATTTCTTCTGTATTTTTTGGGTTATTTCTAGGGTTTGAAAGTGATCAAGGTTGCACGAAAACTCCACACATTTACTAAATGCTAGACTTCTCTTTAACTGATTGGTTTGTTATTGAACTTGGTTATGAATGTTATGATTTGTTCTACTGTCCTTTTAGATTGACTTTTTATTTATTTATTTATTTCAATTCTCAGAGTTCAGAGTAAAAGTGCAAGGTATCTGGCATTGGAATTTTTCTTTCACTGTAATGAGCAAGGTAATAACTAATAACTATTGCATAATAAGTAATAACTTTCAATTTTCAATTTGAGAGGGTGTCTATTCCTGATTAATTTCAACATCAATTTCATCTTCAACATGTCTCTGTCTTTGTTCTTTAAATGTCGCTGTATTCGTATTCGTATGAGATTTGATTTCTTTTTAATTCAAATGAACAAAGTTTTTTTTTTTTTTTTTATTCTTTTTTTCCCTTCATTTGTTTGAAGACATGCAATCATTTTCTTCATTCATATAGAAGTTTCATTTTGTGTTTACAAATTATTTTCCATGCTTTCAGGAGTTTGAGGCAAGGAGAAACATTGATTAGAAAATTGAATTCTCTATTTTTTTCAGGATTTTGAGGCAAGGAGTTACATGGAGTAGAAGGTTTAATTAGTGGTATGCCGTCACGGTGTTTTTTGCCGTCTTTGAAATACTTCTTTTGCAAATGGTATGTGATGACAGTTCCTTATATTTTTTACCCTTGCACTATTTTTCTCATAGATGTTTTCAATCCTTACATTAGCTTATTTATATTTTGTGTCAGTTAAATGCTGATTTGCCTATTCAGTTGATCATTCCAGTGACTGTTTAGTCCAGATTTTTGAAATCAGTACTTTCATGTGGAACACCCACTTCAGTCCCCATGAGGATGGCGATTTGGGTTCTCATATTGTTTCTTATACAATTAGAGTCGTCTTTGGATCAATTGGGTTACAACTCCATCATTGGCCAACCTTGATCAGGCTCTGAGGCCTTTCATTCATATAGAACTCTCATTATGTGTATTTAGAAATTGATTTCTATGTTTTCAGGATTTTTAGGCCAGGAGATAATGGATTAAAAGGTTTAATTACTGTGGCCGTCATGTTTGCTGCATCAACATAAAGAATCTGGCTCACCAATCGAATGTTTTTTGAGAACACTGAAGGAAATAAACCTGCTGTACTTTGAGTTTATTTACATCATGCATTATGTACGTTTTGTATGTCACAAACTCTAATGGTTTGAGAAGTACCGCCACCAGTTTCATAGAAAGGACTTTGGGAATAGTTGTCTCATAATCCTCTCAAAGAAAACATGCGCATACTATATGTAGAATTGGGTTGCTATTTCTCTTTACGATTCCAGACTCCCCCACATTACTTCGCCTTTGTCCATGCATTTATGCCATTTCCAGTTTACCTTTCAAAAATTCATAAGCAGGTTTATTGTTAAATTTAATCTCAGCATATTTAAAGGTAGAAAGGTCATGGGATTTGCGAGCAGGCCACTCCACATCGTGGCTGGAAAACTGTTCACAATCTCTCGAGCAATTGGGTTCTGTGTTTGGGTTGAATATTGCAACTAGAGCACCAAATGAACTAGAGTTCAGATCTTTCAGTGAATATTCCTATTTTTTTAAGGTAACATCCAGTCAAACTTGATGCTGTTCATTTTTTCTCATAATTTCTTACACACTGAGCTCTCTCTCTCTCTCTCTCTCTCTCTCTCTCTCTCTCTCAGATACATATATCTAACACACACACACTCACACACACACACACACACACATCTTGTAATCTCATTTTCCTTATTAAAATGTTACTGGAGAAGTTGTGTAGTGTTGTTTTTTGTTGTGTTGAAAGACCTCTGATATGTAGCAACTCTGTTTTTTGCATGTAATTCAAATTAGTTACCGATATCCTGTTATATGTTATTTCCCCCTCTCCCTTCTTATCAATGCCTCTCTCTTTTTTTGAATGATATCTACTCAGTGCCTCTTAAACAATATTAATAAGACTGGAGAAAGATGATATCATTGTGTCCACACTCAAATACCCCAAAAGCCACATTACCCCCCAAAGCCACATTGGTAACATATTTGTGATAATGATATATACAATGCTCACGAAACAAATGAGTCCCCATTCCCCAAAACACTCCGAAATAACTAGACTAGATTAGTGTTTTCTGAGTAGATTAGCATTTTCTGGCACGATAGAATTAAAAGAAGTTTTTCTTTTTCCAGCTTTTTTAAATGTAAGATTTGTTCAGTTTCATTTGGATTTTTGGCTGAATTGGGATGAAGCAGCCTGTTTTCTTTTGCAAGGTGTTTAATGCGTACTTGGGGTATGCGTGATTGCTTAGGATCGTTAGAAGGGATGTTTGGGATGGAATTCATTTTATGTTCTACTCCATGTAACTCCTTGCCTCAAAATCCTGAAAAAAAATAGAGAATTCAATTTTCTAATCAATGTTTCTCCTTGCCTCAAACTCCTGAAAGCATGGAAAATAATTTGTAAACACAAAATGAAACTTCTATATGAATGAAGAAAATGATTGCAAACAAATGAAGGGAAAAAAAGATTAAAAAAAAAAAAAAAAAACTTTGTTCATTTGAATTAAAAAGAAATCAAATCTCATACGAATACAGCGACATTTAAAGAACAAAGACAGAGACATGTTGAAGATGAAATTGATGTTGAAATTAATCAGGAATAGACACCCTCTCAAATTGAAAATTGAAAGTTATTACTTATTATGCAATAGTTATTAGTTATTACCTTGCTCATTACAGTGAAAGAAAAATTCCAATGCCAGATACCTTGCACTTTTACTCTGAACTCTGAGAATTGAAATAAATAAATAAATAAAAAGCCAATCTAAAAGGACAGTAGAACAAATCATAACATTCAGAACCAAGTTCAATAACAAACCAATCAGTTAAAGAGAAGCCTAGCATTTAGTAAATGTGTGGAGTTTTCGTGCAACCTTGATCACTTTCAAACCCTAGAAATAACCCAAAAAATACAGAAGAAATCCATGAAAATTCCAAAGGGAACTGTTGACCTTCAGACCACAAAAATAACTCAAAAAAATACAGAAGAATTCAACGAGAATTTGAAAGAAAATTAAATAAAGAAGAAGAAAAGAAGACGTAACATTAGGGTTCGGGAGGATTAGGGTTTTGGTAAGAAATGGGTTTTAAGTTTAGAGAGAGAGAGAGACAGAGAGACGTAGATTAAAGACGTGGAGGGTAAATAATCGCTGAGCCTTGACCCTTTAACTTGGAGGTCAACGTAACTTAACCCTTGTTTTGTGGGTCGCGCCATCAGCGCTCTCTCACAAATATTTGTGGCTCCACATGGAAATCTCTTTAACTCCCCTTTTATCTCTATTCTGCTATTCCTCTCATTTTTCTCTCACAATTTCATCTCTCTCTAGTTTTATCTACATTTTCATCTCCTTTATATCTCTCTCCTTCCCTTTCTCTCTCTCTGTCTAAGCTATCAAAGATGGTTAGTGCTGACTTAGCTCGTAATATCATCGGCATCATTGGTAATGAAAGCCCTAACCATAACCTTCTCCCTTTCACTACCACTTTCATCTCTCTTTTCAAGTCATTTCACCAAATCATTTCTAAAATTATTTTAAGATGTATTCTAAACTGAAGGTACCCTTGCAGAAATTGGGTGAAAGGGCGCCCCCATTGGCTGCACTCATTATAAATGCACAACCATAAGGGCGCCCTTTCACCCCATCTCTCTAAGGGCGCCCCTCGCATTAAACTTCAAAACCATTTAAATATGATTATCTGAAAATAATTAACTTTTGCAGCTATCAGTGTTTTCATTGCTTCTATAAGCTTCCTAGACTTTATGACTGTTTGGATACAAGGATTTTATAATCCTGAATTTTATAAGCTAAATCCAGGATGTACATTTTCAGGATTGTAAGATCCAGGATTTTACAATCCTGAATTATAAAATTCATGTATCCAAATGAGCCCTTTATGCTTCTTTTTTTCCTTTGTTCTTTTTATGGTTTTCCTTATCGTGGTTTGATTTGCTCGAAGTTTTGTTTTCCTAGGGAAAATAATACATTAGGTTCGATGTTTGTGTAATACATTGAGAATTTGAGACACACTTCCATTACAAATAGGTGGGTCCCACCTATGGCCAATTCAGATACTTCTCCAACATTGGTTCACTCTGGACATCCAATGGCTGACGGAAGACACTAATTAGATGATCTAAACCATTCAGTCATGAGAAAAATTACAGATATGACATAATATGGTACATTGTTTAGTAGGCTAGGGGCACCTTAATTGGCCATAATCTGATTGATGGTGGGAAAATAGTGAAGCCCATTGATCGGATGGTTAAGGTAATCCAAACAATGTGACCTTCGGGATTACATTGTTTAGTGCGCCATACTTGGTTTACCCTGTTCCATCGCCACAAGATCAGATAATAATGATGGAAGGAGGACCAAAGCAGGAGAATAAATCGCAAAAAAAAAAACAATCAAATATGCTTAAGGCCTCGTATCCCATTTACCATTGAAAACAAGATTATCACTAAGAAAGGTTTTGAGAAATGGAGACTGAGGGAATCAGAACTGTTTGACAACACGCAACAGAGGCAAGGAAAAAAAAATCAAACAGGTTGGAAAACCTTAATTAGTGGTATGCCGTCACGGTGTTTTTTGCCGTCTTTGAAATACTTCTTTTCCAAATGGTATGTGATGACAGTTCCTTATATTTTTTACCCTTGCACTATTTTTCTCATAGATGTTTTCAATCCTTACATTAGCTTATTTATATTTTGTGTCAGTTAAATGCTGATTTGCCTATTCAGTTGATCATTCCAGTGACTGTTTAGTCCAGATTTTTGAAATCAGTACTTTCATGTGGAACACCCATTTCAGTCCCCATGAGGATGGCGATTTGGGTTCTCATATTGTTTCTTATACAATTAGAGTCGTCTTTGGATCAATTGGGTTACAACTCCATCATTGGCCAACCTTGATCAGGCTCTGAGGCCTTTCATTCATATAGAACTCTCATTATGTGTATTTAGAAATTGATTTCTATGTTTTCAGGATTTTTAGGCAAGGAGATAATGGATTAAAAGGTTTAATTACTGTGGCCGTCATGTTTGCTGCATCAACATAAAGAATCTGGCTCACCAATCGAATGTTTTTTGAGAACACTGAAGGAAATAAACCTGCTGTACTTTGAGTTTATTTACATCATGCATTATGTACGTTTTGTATGTCACAAACTCTAATGGTTTGAGAAGTACCGCCACCAGTTTCATAGAAAGGACTTTGGGAATAGTTGTCTCATAATCCTCTCAAAGAAAACATGCGCATACTATATGTAGAATTGGGTTGCTATTTCTCTTTACGATTCCAGACTCCCCCACATTACTTCGCCTTTGTCCATGCATTTATGCCATTTCCAGTTTACCTTTCAAAAATTCATAAGCAGGTTTATTGTTAAATTTAATCTCAGCATATTTAAAGGTAGAAAGGTCATGGGATTTGCGAGCAGGCCACTCCACATCGTGGCTGGAAAACTGTTCACAATCTCTCGAGCAATTGGGTTCTGTGTTTGGGTTGAATATTGCAACTAGAGCACCAAATGAACTAGAGTTCAGATCTTTCAGTGAATATTCCTATTTTTTTAAGGTAACATCCAGTCAAACTTGATGCTGTTCATTTTTTCTCATAATTTCTTACACACTGAGCTCTCTCTCTCACTGTCTCTCTCTCAGATACATATATCTAACACACACACACACACACACACATCTTGTAATCTCATTTTCCTTATTAAAATGTTACTGGGGAAGTTGTGTAGTGTTGTTTTTTGTTGTGTTGAAAGACCTCTGATATGTAGCAACTCTGTTTTTTGCATGTAATTCAAATTAGTTACTGATACCCTGTTATATGTTATTTCCCCCTCTCCCTTCTTCTCAATGCCTCTTTTTTTTTTTTTTGAATGATATCTACTCAATGCCTCTTAAACAATATTAATAGGACTGGAGAAAGATGATATCATTGTATCCACTCTCAAATACCCCAAAAGCCACATTACCCCCCAAAGCCACATTGGTAACATATTTGTGATAATGATATATACAATGCTCACGAAACAAATGAGTCCCCATTCCCCAAAACACTCCAAAATAACTAGACTAGATTAGTGTTTTCTGAGTAGATTAGCATTTTCTGGCACGATAGAATTAAAAGAAGTTTTTCTTTTTCCAGCTTTTTTAAATGTAAGATTTGTTCAGTTTCATTTGGATTTTTGGCTGAATTGGGATGAAGCAGCCTGTTTTCTTTTGCAAGGTGTTTAATGCGTACTTGGGGTATGCGTGATTGCTTAGGATCGTTGGAAGGGATGTTTGGGATGGAATTCATTTTATGTTTATTTTTAAGGTTTTCCAACCTGTTTGATTTTTTTTTTTCCTTGCCTCTGTTGCGTATTGTCAAACAGTTCTGATTCCCTCAGTCTCCATTTCTCACAACCTTTCTTAGTGATAATCTTGTTTTCAATGGTAAATGGGATACGAGGCCTTAAGCATATTTGATTGTTTTTGTTTTTTTTTTTGCGATTTATTCTCCTGCTTTGGTCCTCCTTCCATCATTATTATCTGATCTCTTGGCGATGGAACAGGGTAAACCAAGTATGGCGCACTAAATGAACTGAGCTCAGGTCGACCATCCAATCCTGCAAAGTATGTTATGGTGGGCCGGCAAGTGGCCAAAAAGCAATATTTCTACTTATGTTTCAAGGTATCATTAGGTATATAGAAAATTAAGATTTAGATGTTTGGTTGTTAGAATATATAATTTTGTACAATTAAATAAAGGAAAATGAGGTTTATAGAGTGTTCTTCTGACTTTCTTTTTCTCTGCAAACAAGACCAACCCCTTGCATCTGTTTTATTTATTTATTTATTTGTTCGACCATCGAATTTCTGTATGCTTTAGGGGTGTCAAGTTATCTGCCTAGACTGGCATTTCCACCCTATCTCTAGCCATATGGAAAAGGGGCGTATCTGGCTCCTTGATTTGGCATCCAGAGTTAATCTGATGCGCTTGAAATATGCCTCTTCACAGTAATTCTCATAGTATAAATATGTACATTTTGTCAACTTTCAAAAAAAAATATGCCTCTTCACCGTCGGTTTGTTCATAGGTCACTAGTATCTTTGGCTCGTTGGAGTGATAGGGATGCGCTTTCATACTTAAATGTAACATCTTTCTTTTCATTTAATAAACCGGTAGGGGTCCCCGCCAAACCCCATCTTACCTATCAAAACGAAAAAAATAAAATAAAAAATCTCTTTCACTAGATTTACATTTAATGAACCACTAATTCTGTTTCTTAACATGTTTGAATTTTTCTATTTGGAAGATTTATTTCTGTATTTTGTTTATACTTTTTATGAGGTCTGTATTCCTGATTCAACATCAATTTCATCTTCAACATATCTCTCTCTCTTTGTGCTTTAAATGCCCATATTTTTGGATTATCCAAATCGTTCAATTATTGAGCCTCGACTTATGTAAGCCATGTCCGTGGGCCTCAAAATGGATGGTACAGTATTAAAAATGGAAGCATGATCTTGACCATTCATTTAGTGGGCCATATAGTTGAGAAGCCATGATGATCTTGACCATTCATTTAGTGGGCCATATATTGGTTTACGCTGCTATATTAAGTTATATTTTGTACTTAATTTTATGGCCGGGAGCCAATGAGGGTCCACAACACCAACACTTTCATTGACCATTTGCATATGCCGAAAAACAAAATAAAAATTCTAAACGAAGGTTACTCATTACTTAACCAAGTGTATTAGATCAATTCATCCGGCATGCTTATCAAGAGAAGTAAAAGAGAAAATTACGGAATGCGGGTAATAGTTTCGAGCAATTACGGATTTAGGGTAATAGTTATGTTTCTTGTCTTTTATATTTAAAGAGCTGTAAAAGTGCTTTTACTGTTCCCAAAAAGCAGTTACTGACAATAAATGCTAAAAGACAAGAAACAAGAGCGTCTTGTATCAAAACATGTTTGTGCTGAAATCATTTCCCTTTTTATATGGTGTAAGATGATCCTAACCTTCCTGTTCATAGATATTTCTTGATTGCATAGTTTATGCACAGATTAGTGGGTTAGATCATCCAATGGAGATGATTTTTAGAGTACGGCGTATTTATGTTGGACGCCAACAATTGAATGATTTAGATCTTTATTAGAAAATTCATTGGGCCCACATTCTTCTAAAATTCAAACGGTTCATTTGGTAGGCCCTAATGTAAATAGGCCTTTCCCCAAGCATCTTTCCCGTAGTCTCCATTCAGTTGTTTTCCCGAGAAAGGAAAAGAAATCCCAAGAAAAAAATGCTTGAGAAACTGACGTAGCAAAATGGAAAGAAATCCCGAGAAACTGTGCAGGAAAAGGTTTCCCGCGCCTGTTCACTTGCCAATTAAACATTGGTGGGAAATATTTGTGGCAAAAGAGTGGGATTTGCTTTCTCACATTTGTGGCAAAAGAGTGGGAAACCAAATCTCATCAAAATAGTAGGATTTGGTTTCTCACACTTGCGGGAAAAGAGTCTTTTCCACGTCATTTGTGGCATTTTCCATGTCATTTTTTTGACATTTTCCACCTCATCTTGTTAGTTTCTCATCTTGTTAGTTTCTCGGGAAAACAAGTGAACTATTCTAGCCTTCTCGGGAAAAAAAAAAAGATGTTTCCCTGGGATTCGATTTTCTGATAATGCAAGTGAACAGAGCCGTAGGGTGTTAGTTTCTGTCTATGGATAGATCCGAGGGGTACGATTATCCTATGGAGATGATTTTATAGGTAAGGCCTATTTACGTTGGGGACCGACAAATGAATGGTTTGGATCTTCCAACAAGGTGGCCCCAAGTGATTAAAAAAAAGACACTTTATATGGAATCCAGTATTTTTTTTTGGAAAATACAGTGAAGCCCACCAAAACTCCTTTGATTCTAGGAGTACTACTTCGTCGCGTCAACCCAATTATACTAGGCAACATCATGCGGAGTCAAATAGGATTTGCTATGGCCGTGTTTTCACCCGCATCCACCTCTTAAAACACCCTCTATAAACACAACGCTCTACAAACCTAACTGTTCAAAAGAAAATGAAACAAATGTTGGGTATATAGTATAACCCATATATGTTTTAATATAAGTCCAATAAGATAATGGAATGGTGTAGTAGGCCTACATGGGCTAGAGTCCATTAACCAGTCAATAACCCTAGTGCGTGTTTGTGTATATATATATATATATAGGCAACGAACTATGTATTCCAAACTAGATACCTAAGGCGTAATGCTTCAAGCAACCTTTGCTTGACATTAACAACTAAAGCATGCATAATTTCCCAAACATGAAGGAGAAGATGGGCTAGCAGATACCAATTTGGGCTGTTTCTTGATGAACTGAAAGTACCACAACAAAATTGAACTTCCACAAATAAAACAACGACTATTAAAGGCAGTCTAATCTCTACTCAACAGAAAAAGGAAAGTAACGCCAAAACGCTTATAAGTACGAAGAGAGGAGATGAATTTCAACAAGCAAAGCAGAAAGGCACACAGCGGTCTAGTTAAAGAAATCAATCTATCGAAGGGCGCCGGTGTGACCATCAGCTCTACCACCAGGTGGGCGACTGGAGATGGTCGTCGGCAGCTGCACCTCTGCCTTGGGCTTCTCATCGTCCTCTGGTGTTGATCTGTAGTAGCACCCGTACAGAATCAACTGCACCGCACCAAAAAGTGCTCCCAATCCATTCGGAATCTACATGAAGCAGTAAAACAGATTAAATTCTAATTAGCATTATACATACAAGAGTGCCTAGGCAATATTGCACATAATTAAACCATTCGTCCCACTTTTTTCAAAGAGAGAAGAGCCACCTCGTAGCTGAATTTGTCTTATTCATTCATATGGAGTAGCACTTCTATTCGAAGAAGGTGGGCTGGTGATTATAACCAGTAATGTTCTATCTTTCCTTTATTTTATTAACCCGCCAAACCCCAGCTTACCCACCAAAAAAAATAGAAGGTGGGTTGCAAAATTTATGATCTGCAACAGCTTTTGATTGAGAGAAAAAACTGTACAAATGGTTCAAACCGTTCATCTCGTGGAACATTGACTGTATACATCCCCTATAACAAATCAGGGACATCACATCCCGCATTCCCTTGCCTTAATAATGGCACTCTTTAATTTACACATTTTCTATTAGTCATTAAAAGCTGTTATAAATTTATAATTTCCAAAGGGAAATGATATATTCGCCCCGATTTCTTCCCCTGGCTCCGTTGAAGTGTAAAACAGTAGTCATAAATACGCTAGAGGGGGCTGGGCCAGGGAAGAAAAGGGGGGAATTGATCACTTCCCTTCCCAAGTAACTATCAACAGCCAATCATAGAAGTGTTTAATAGATCGAGAAGCTAATTATAGAAGTCATTCTTTCCAACTTTAGTTTTTATCCAAAAGATATAGTTACCGTGATGAAGATGTCAAAACGGATAAGGGCGTAAGCCGTCCAACAGATGCCATTAAGGAAATTAGCAAGGGAAAGATAAAACGGCATGTATTTCACACTCTTTGTCTCTATAACCAGTTTCTGCAACAACACAAAAAGAGAAGAAAAGGTCACTAAAACTGAAGTGTTACTCAATGGAAATGTGAAATTTAAAAAGCTTCATGCACCCATATTCTCAACATTTATAGAAAAACATACCAAAAAATTCTATATTATTATGAATTTATGACTAATGAAAGAAAAAATGTAAATGTAGTGCTCATTAATTAACAATTCATATCACAGTGGAAAAGAAAACATATTCAATTTAATTTAATAATATGAGGATGAGAAGAACAGTGAGGGATTGCCTACTAACCATGACCGAGAGTGGCGATGCGTACATGCAAGCGCCGAAGATGACACACAAAACTCCGACTATCAATGTTCGCTTGCTGTGGGTATGAGCGGTAGTAAGCACAACAATAACTACTATAACCATGAACACCAATTCGGCCACCAGAAATTTCAGGGCTCTCAGCTGAAAAAAAGAAAAGAAAAACGAAACATCATTTTATAAAGCCAAAAAGATTATGAACTTCTTCATGGCCAAAAACTCGCAACACCACTACACATTCAGCATTAGTTGGATGTTCCCCCAACAAAAGTTGTACAGATTTTAGTCAGACAAGACTAGCCACTAGTAAAAAGGACTTGTTTCTATGTATAAAAAACTCATCCGGGATGCATTGTATTACCAGGCTTACTAGTTTTAATAGTTTTTACCTTACAGCAATAGTCATTTGGAGATTTTCAAACATATATAAATAGCGAAGAAATATAATTGGTAATTGGCAAGATTAATTACCCTTTGCTCTTTGGTGGAGTATAGGAAGTACATGGAAAGGTAGATGGCCTCTAGGACAAAGCCTGTTCCATTGATGGTGACAACGAGGAGGCTATTGGGGTGTACAATGGGAAGCCCATAGAAAACCCACAACATGCAATTGAGAAGAGTCGCCAAGTATGGAATTGGCGAGAATTGCTCCACAGATCCTTTCTTCCATATCTTGTAGAACGTTGGCCTGCAACAAATTTCATGAGCTTTTTTTTTGGTGGGGTGGTGAGGTCATAACTAAAAATAATGAAAGGTGGATGGTATTGGATAAAGCAAAAAAGAGGAAGGATAGCCTCTTTTCTTTATTGGGATATGTCCTGTAAACCCCTGATCTATAAAGTGTTTCTCAATTAGTAATTGAAGATCACGAAATGAACAAAAAATTTAACTTTCTGAAAAAATGCTGCTTAAAGATCCCTATACAAAATGAAAATGCTTTTCAATCATTTCTAAGATCATGACTTATTGCCCAACTTTGTTTAGCTATAAACTTTCACATACTAAAAACTATCGCAGTTTTATTTTTGATAAAAAAACTCTTGGATATTTCCTTTTTCATTACAAGAAAACAACAAGCAGTATGCATGAATCGTGAAAAAATGATCTCTATATTCTTATAAACTAAAAATAGAGAAGGCTATAATTGAGAGCATAAATTTCTCTGTTCCACAAATTCAACGCTGCAATTATGTACTTTTGACATGTAAGAGGTCTAGAGAGCCACCTTCACTGTAGTTGCAAATTTTGTTTGGTGTTTAATTGCTATAAAGAAATTTACATTTATAAAATATTATTTAGCGATTTTTGATGATTAGTCCCTACATGGCAAAATAATTGCTTATTAGTCCCTAAAAAAGCATATTAGCTGAACAGTCATACTTTTAGAAAATATTTGCTAAAAGGTCCCTAAAACTCACCAACTTCAATTTTCTCTGTTAAAAAAATTTAAAATGGCAAATTTACCCCCAAACCCATTTAATCAGTTTTAGCGTTTTTTGATTTCCCTTCCATAAGCAACAATATTATCTCATCCAATATTCTCGTCAAAAAACCTCCAACAAAAAAAAATCATTTTAGGAATTAAATAAATTGAAAATCCCTCTAAAATAAATTAAATAGAGTCTGTTTGAGTTATCTTTTCTTCATAGATAAATAAAGTAAGAAATTGTAGGAATATTTTTCGTTTCTAAATTTTCTAAGAAATTCCAAACTTGGTTGGATTGCAAGAAAATATCTCTTATGGAAAATTATTTCTATGGTAATTTTTCTCATTGAGGAATTATGTCTGATTAATTTACAGGGACACACCATAGGATGATGCAACCGTCCATAAGATGGGACACAACCTAAATAGGTACGTTGTGCCCCAAAAATCATTTTCATAGGTTGATCCTAACCATCCGATCTATAGAAGCATCTTGAACAAGAAAAGATGGAACCAGCTTCAACAATGGTTGGAGCTATGGATTTGGTTCCCTACTATTGTAACCATTCAACATTTCAAGAAAGAGTAAAAGGAACTTACGCAGGAGAGATAAATAAGCAGAAAGATATGATGTTTCCTGCAATGCAAAATTCAGCAAACTAAATCACAGAAGAAAGATAATAAAAAAAAAAACCCAAATGAATTGAAAAAAGATTCCCACGAAGAAGATCAGAGAGAAAAACATTAGAGATTAGAATCTTTAAAATTAAAATCATAAATCAAAACTACAAAAAAAGAAAAGGAAATTGAAAAAAGATTCAAAGATCTGTAACAAACAAAGATATGATCAGATCATAAACAAGATCAAGAATCCTAGCAAAATCAAATCACAAGAGAGGAACAAAAAGAAAAAAGATGGATTAAAAAAAGAAACTAAAGAGCAGATGTTTGGAGTTAGGGTTAAGCGTTTTACGAACCGATAATACCGACGATATTCCGAGCTGTGTCTGCGCTCACCATCTTTTATCGGCTATACGGAAATCGGATCTGAAATCTAGTGAGAGAAAATTAAAAGAGGAGGAGATGTATCTGAGGTGAAGAGAGAATGGGAAAACTAATTGGATAGGAATCAAATATTTCCGGTAAGATATTGAGTTCGGGTTTATCCTCTATTCTCATCTGGCAAGACGAGACTGGGCTACGAATCCCTATTCTGCTTGCATGCATGCGGAGTGCGCTGAAACGGGTTTAGGCAGTTAATTCATTTACATATTTGCCCTCTTACTTCTACTTATCAACTAGTGTCACGCACCACTTCAAAGGAGGATTGCAATAGGAGCCCATATTGCGCCACGTGTGTAACATCACTTTGAGAATTTTTCTTCCTGACAATAATGCCACTCCTTTTTTAAAAATGACAAAATCATTGGGGGAATGAACCCCTGTGATTGGCTGTATACACTACTAGTTGGCAGTTCCAAACGGCCATCCTGAGGTTGCATTTGGATTGTGGGAATCAGGAGACGGAATTGACATCCACTTCTGACTCTCCTATAACTGGAATGGAAACCAAGAGGATGATCCTAGCCCTCCAATTTATAGAGAAACTGTATAATATGGAAACCTCTATAGATCCGAGGGTTGGGATCATCCTACGGAAATGATTTTTTTGGGGCACAACCAATTTACATTGTTGCCCATCAAATGGATAGTTTGGATCATCCTATGGTGTGGGCCGTACAGTCACCAGCCAGCTCTCTCATACTAGTACAAACTACAAACTCACACTCTCTCTTTCTCTCTCATATGAGCCTTTGGTGGAGCCTAACAAGTGAATTCTTAAGAACTTTGAACCAGGCCTCACTTGTACTTGTTCTCACAAGTCTCTCTCCTCTCTTTTTGAGCATAAACCCTTGGTGGGACCCAACAATGAATGGTCTAGATCTTCGAAGAAGGTGCTCATCATAAAATGAGTATTTATTTTTTCAAAATAAAATAAAATGGGCCCACCTGATTCAAAAATCTAAACCGCTCATTTGTTGGTCCCCAACGTAAATAGGCCTTGCCCAAAAAATCAACTCCATGGGATGATCCAAACCCTCTAAGCAGCCTCTATAGGTCAAAGAGTAAGGATCATCATATGGAGATGATTTTCGCTCACAATGAATCTATATATAATAAAGAGGAAGGGAGGTTTACTGTTCACCGCTCATGTGGCAGCCCTCCCCTTCCTCAAATCTACGTGGCAACAAATTTCCTACGTGTCATTAGGAATTCATCCCTTTTTTTTCCCATCCCTTCACACACGTCTCTTCAACTTTACAAAGAGCAAAAACGCTATAAATTAGGAGAATTCTTCAAGGGGGGTTTAGTCGTGGGGGATTTTAAGACCCCAATGAACTTTAACAAATTGTCCATGACTCTTCGGGGACTTGGACTTTAATGTGCGGACACTTGGATTCTGGGGACTCTAGCAAGGACTTTTTAGAGTCACACGGGCATTAAGATTGCACCTTTGTCATCAACACATATATGAATTTGAAGACCTAGAGCTTTAATAATCAATTTTTAATATGATCCTGTGGATTTGTGGGCCAGATAGATAAGATTTTACACAAATTAAAGAATTGAGATGGGTTAGGGGAAAAAGAACAATAGCTCTCGTCCAAAAAAGTTCCATGTATGCCAGATAGATCAGATCTAAAGAAGCACGGGTCTTGATCTTACATAAGAAAAGAGATATAAAAAACCCTCTCTAACCCACACAGATTTACAGAGAGGGTTAAAAGATAGGCAAATACAGAGCAAGGGAGGGAAATGAAAAGCAAAATAGCCATGTTTTCTGAAAACCCAAAATCCTTATGGGAGAGGGAGAGGGAGAATGAAAAGCAAAACAGCCATATTTTCTCCAAATCCCAAACCCTCTCAAACCTAAAAACAGACATAAAAAAGAGAACCAAAGAAACAAGAAAAATCACGGAAAATGGGTTTTGGCCTTGAAAAATGGCTAGGGAGGGAGGGAGATGTAAAATGGGTTGCACAAGGAAAAGCACACTACAACAGATTAGGAGAATATCATTTGGTAAGTGGGTTCGTTTTCAACAACCTATAGCAAGAACCCTTCTCAAGAAGGGGGAAAAATTTCAGCTTCAATCTGTCTCTAAAACCCAAAAGGGCCAAAACCCTAGATAGAAATTTTATTGAAAAAGGGAGGGCAAAAGGAGAGAGAGAGAGAGAGAGAGAGAGAGAGAGAGAGAGAGAGTTGCTTGATATGTGGATGTCATTGTAGAGGAGAGAGGAGAGAGGCGAAACGACGAAGGAAGAAAGACAGACGAGCGTGACTTTTTAAAGTTACACCTAGGCGAACTCAGTGCTTACACTTTCACGTGTAGTCGTGAACATTAAGACCCGCCTACGCGAAAGTCCTTGTTTTTTGGAGACTTGCGACTAACGAAATATTTTGGAGTTCGCGAAAAAAGACGCTCTCTACTAACGCGTAACTTTTGAAGTACGCCAAAAATCACTTAAATTCCTCCCCCACCCCACCCCACCCCCTAGTGAGATCTCTTCAACTTTCCAAAGATAAAAAACGCTATAAATTAGGGGAATTATTTAATGACGTGGAGTCCACAAGAAAGGAACCAATGGGAGGCTTTATAAACCACTTAAGTGCAGTTAAGCTCCCCAGCGCGCAGGAACTCATTTCTCTTCCTAGATATTCCTCCAAAAATTATCTTCTTTCAATTTATTGTTTTTCCAATTAAATATGACATTCGATTATATTTCTTTATTAAATCTGAGATTAAGATATATTTCAATAATAAATTGTTTATTTTATTCATAAACAGATCATCTCAATACCTTCGCGAAACACAGTCCCATAAATAATAATGGTATGTTATTTCCACCCCCTCTCTCTCTCTCACACATGATTCATGTAAGATTTTAATGGGTTAGAGTCCTCTACAGTTGGTATATTCGTTACATAAACTACTTTAATTTCTTTATTGACTAACCGATCTCTTTGTTGTCTATCAAAGATATCTGTATCAATTTTTAAAATAAAAGTTGTTATATTCCATTTAAAGATTTTGATAGCATTTCAGGACTTAAGGAACTAATTTGGGGGGCAGCACGTGTGGGTAACTGCACATATCTTTTTCATTTTCACTTCAAGTTGGCAATTCATCTCTTCTATGTTTCTTCTTCTTTAGCTTTTCATTCTTCTAAACCTTTTTTGGTGCAGTGTAATGAGTTTAGAGAAGGGAAGGATATCGATGCAGTAGCTGCATGTGCACTTGAAAGTGATGTTTTAGTATTGGCGATTCGAAGTTTAGGAGTTGAGCATGACTTCTTCCATCAAATCGACGGTTTGGATCAACCTTGAAAGTGATGTTTTTGGTACAGCCACATCATATGATGATCTAAACCATTTGATGGGCCACAATGTAAATAGGTTGTGCCCCAAAAATCATTTCCATAATATGCAGTTTCTATAGATAGGAGGGCTAGGATCATCCTAGGAAAATGAATCTTTGAGCACAACCTATTTACTTTGTGGCCCATCAAATCGACGGTTTGGATCAACCTATAGTGTGGGCCTATAGTACACAAGTCCATTCCATCTTGAAAAAAATGGGTGGGGCCTACCATGTTCAAAGAGTTAAACAAATTAATTGTTGGGCCCACCAAAATTTATCACCGCCCTTCGTTTTGTATAGTTACCGTCATCCACTGGTTTGTATTCAAGTAATTAGATGGATAAAACACCAAGGTCTCGAGCTCTGGATGGGCGGTCATACATTGTATGGACTTCACCAAATGAATAACTGAATCCGTTTACTGGACCCATGGCACCACCATGGGTCCCCGGTTCCCATGTCAAATGGATTTCTGATAACACAAGTTTGCTGATAATACCTCGATCAGATGGTATCTGCCAAGAGCCGTTGATTATCTCCTTGAGTATCTGGACATGGCTGTACAATGCAGGATTGTACTGTTTCTAGATCACTATGCTTTAGGAATTATTTAGATAAATACAGATTGAATTTGGTTAAACGATCCAAATGAGAATATGAGAAGGTGTTAACTGTTAAGGCATTTGAATGTTTTGTTGGGCATTTTTAACGTGGATAACTTATGAATATCCAAGCAAAAATTGGCAACCTATGGGATCTACATCTGACCATATGATATTCAATATATCACATAGTAATGTTGGCATAGGAAAATAAATAATTCATAAGCACATGTTGAAATACCGGCAGAGAATGATCTTTTTGCCTTTGGCAACCAAACAGGCTAAGCCTAAGCCTAGACCAAGGCCCTGTTCGTTTTGGATTGTGACAGCCGATGCTGAGGCCCCAAACCAATTATCGGACCAAAATTAAATGCAATTTTGGTCCAATAATCGGGGGCCTCACAATCGACTTTCACAATCTCAAACGAATAGGGCCTAAGGCTCTGTTTGGTTTGGATTTTGTGAACCAATTGTGACTCCAAAACTGATCATTCGACTCAAAATTAAATGTAAATGTGAGTCCAATAATCAGTTTTGGATTCATAATTGGTTCTCAAAAACCAAATTTGTGAGTCCAAAACTGACTATTGGACTCAGCATCAATGCGCTCTTTGTTTTGGATTTTGGAACCGACTGTGAATCCAAAACGGATTGTTCCACTCAAAATTAAATGTAAATTTGAGTCCACTAGTCACTTTTGGGCTCATAGTCGGTTCTGAAAATCCAACAAAAAAAAAAAAAAAACAGGGCCTAAACCTTAATTTGAGCCTGACAATCAGTTTTAGACTCCCAATCAGTTCCTAAAATCCAAAAGAGGGCCAAAAGCACTGGGTTTTTTTTTTTTTTTTTCTACTCCATATCAATTGAAAGAGGGAATTGGATTTTCCTCACATTATATTATTTATTTATTATGTTGGGTAGTTGGAGAATGAATCCCAATCCTAATGACCTGTGTTGGGTGCCTGAAATTGGAGGTCCAAATAGTGTCCAAATTGGAGCCAGGTTTTATGGAAGTCTTTGGGTGAGTGTATATGAAGTACACATTGAAAAAACTCAAAAAGGCACCCAATCTATATGCTGTGCCATTCTCGCGGTTCTTATTTCTGCATGAGTCGGTGTCACCGTCTCAATGCTTCTTCATTTTCCGAATTCTACCAAACAACCCGATCTGTCAGCAGAAACTCTTTTTAAAAGAAGCTTCTGTTTTGATCATAAAAACAAACGATGAGAATGACGTAGATGCCTTCATTAACAAGGATTAATTTTTCAACAAATGCCAGAGAGAAGGGTCGGTGTTTGTCTCGTATGTCTGTCGGAGATTCTTGGGAGTATTTTAGGCTCTGTTTATTTGGGATTTTGAGAATTGTTTTTGGGTCTAAAACCTGATCATTGCACTCAAAATTAAGGCGCTGTATGTTTTGGATTTTAAGAATCAATTTTGAGTATAAAAATGATTATTGGACTCAAAATAGTGCTGGCATAGATAGGAAGGGTAGATTTGCCATTTTAAGAGAAAAAGACACTAAGATCCTATTTGTTCGATTCCATGTTCTGTTTCCAACTCGGTTACCATATCATTATTTGACTCAAAATCCAAGACGAACAGGTTGTAATTCTCAAAATGAACTCTTACCTTGAGGCCATGTTTGGAAGCCATAGATTTTTATTCATAGAGAGAGTAGGAGAGTCAGGGCCGTCTGGATACGCGGATTTTAGAATCTAGGTTTTTAGTTTGACAACAGTGTAAAAGAGGGTTCATGATCAAGCTGTTGAATGCTGCCCTGACAGTGTTTCTTGGATTTTAAGTAAGAAATTCAGGTTTTAGAAATCTCTTCCGCATCATTAGATTTCTAAAACCTGGAAACATGGGATGATCTGCTACTCTCTTGCCGAGGGAAAGAAGGGCGAGAAGTCAGAAAACAACAGCTAGTCCACTTCTTCTCGTCTCTCATCTACAATTTTGAAGAAATTCCAGATTCTAAAATTTGCGTATCCAAACAGCAAGAGAGAGAGAGAGAGAATTGAGAGGGGCATGAGTGAGGGGATGGTGCAAAGTTGTTGAAAATACCTATTTTTTTAGCTACTTCTCACTCTCTCCTCACTCATGTACTCCCAATTCTCTGCCTCTCCCACCCCCCAGTCCCCCCTCTCACCACTTGATATACTAAGTCCACCATGCATAAAATCTCCTTTCCTCCAATGGGAAGTAGTGCACCCTTTGATTTTCTTTTTGTCTCTTCTTTTTGGTGGAGCATCAAGTAATGACTCCCTCACATCGCCCTCGTTTACTCGTAAGATTCACGGTCACGAGTTGTATGGAAATTATGTGTGAAGGTTCTCTAAGGGAGTCGTAATCATCATCATCAACACCCAATCAGGATCAAATTGTGATGTAAAGCTGTCCACTATGTGACATTTTGGTGGGGGATATCCCATCCATGTCAAACTTTTGATCCGACGGTCAAGATTCACACCATAATGTAAACGGGCGTCTTCCTAGAAGCTCTCTTTCCACTGTATTTAGAAGGATTTGAGGTCACTGAGTGATGCGAAATCAAATCAGTGGCCCTACCGCTTTATTTGGAATAATAAAGGAAGGGGGACCATTCTAGGCGAAAAGAGAAAAAAAAAAAAAAAGGAGGTTTGATGATCGGAATGTTTACAGTTTTGTGCACGTAATTCAAATAAAGAATTAAAGAAAATAAATAAGTAGACCCTAGAATCCAGATAAGACTTCTGCACTACAATGTTTTGATAGCAGGCGCTCTAATTTTTATCTTGTAGTATTTAAATGGCTGTCAGAGGAATATTACGGTTTTCAAAAAGCTCTTAAAGACCACGACAAACAAGTGGAGTGCATGTTTATCATAACAATGGAGCGCTGAAATCATTTCCGTAATTTTTAGGGAAGTGATATACCCACCCCTTTTGATTACTTAGGACACCCAACAGCAGTGCATCAATGACTGCAGAGGGCCTGATGTAATTCACATCAGAAGGATTCAATAGTGCTGATTGTAACGTACACTGCTGTTAGGTGTCTCAAGTAATCAAAAGCGGCAGATATATCACTTTTGTTTTTTCTATTTTTCCCCCTATTGAGGGACAAAGGAATTGATCGAAAAAAGATCTCATATTCTTGGGCCCTCCGGATGGGTCTTTCTCAGCCAACTGGTATCAAGGATTCAAACGAGGCGGAAGTGTGAGTTATTCTTCAGGGGATCAAAATTTTGGCAGATAATGATAAGCATTCTCTCATTGTGGTGGGAGATTCCCTTAATGTGATTAAGTGGCTAGATGAGAGGTCGCCTCATCTTTGGAGAATTTCTCAATTTATTGACGAGATCTTGGATCAGTTGGAGGGGCACCTGGTTCGTTTTCTTCACGTCCCGAGATCGGTCAATGGAGAAGCAGACCCTCTTGATTGTCGATGTTCTTATTCTGTGTGTTTGTTGACCTTATTTTCTTATCTTCATGAACTTCTCCGTCGTGGCTCGGCTTCTTAATAAAATTCCTGCCATTTCCAAAAAGTAAATAAATAATCTCATGTTCTTATCATAAGACTGCGATTTGATCTTCATATTATATTAAAAAAATAATCTTCCCCTTTGATCATAATCAAAATGAAAGTGCCTATAAGCTACACTGAATCATAGTATATAAACCATTTTCGTTGAGTGATAAGGGTACATATCCTATGACCTACACCTAGTCGAGGGTCTACTTTTCTAGGAGGATAAATTGCATCAAGATCACATATGATCCCAAGCCTTCTATCCATTTGATTGATGGCGTTTTTTCACCTATGGATGATCCGGATCAATCACAATCTACACTATTTGGACACTGGAGATGGTTCATACACCAAGTTCTTTTGTAATTTTAAGGACGAGATCATCAGCTTAAAACTTTTTGAGTATCGAAGCCCAAGAAAATCTTGGGCGATATACTGATTCTCTGTATAGAGCTTATATGCAGGACTAAGGTAATCAAATCTAATTCTCACCTATTTGAAAACGAGATCTAACAGTCACTATCAAGTATCAAGATCAATCATAATTAGGGATCAATTTTATGGTCACTCACATGGGTTTATATTTAAGACCATTGATCTTGTCGGGCATCACGAAGCGACCTAAATTGTCCTAGTCTAATGCCGAATGGACATCCCTTCCAAAAGGTAAAGGGCTACGCGAATCAATTGTTCATCTTTTCTTGGCAAAACCAGAAGGGTCTGTTTGGTTGCACAAAAAATTGGGGAATTCAATGAAAAAGGACATTTTTTTTTCCTAGCATTGTTTAGTTGTCATTTACTATTCACATGACAGCCATTGTCGGGTGTGAATTTTCTAATGCAAGCCTTTTTAGGGCAACTCAGGGCAAGTTTTTAGAATTCGGGTTAAGCTTTTACTTTAAAATCTGGTCGGTTTTAGGTTGATTCCAATTCATTTTGGGAAGTGATTCCCCCACACCACCTTTAACGTTATCCGTTAAGTTTTAAAGGCAAAGAAAAACGTTAAAGGGGTGAATTTATCCTCAAGCAGTGAACCTTTCTCACAGAAACCATTAAAAGAGAGGCAAAAGCTTAACCATTCCCGGCCCGGCCCAAGTTAGACCCCTACTTTTTTTAATATTTGACTTTCAGGTTGGATAAAGAGTAAAAGGAAAGTAAAGAAATAGGAATTTATATTCCTTTCCTTCCACCTCTATTTTACTCTTGGAGTTTGGGAGTGCTACCTTTTATCTCTTTAACTTCTTCAGTTCTTCATAGGTTTTTTTTTTTTTTTTTTAAAGTACTCAATGGCATCCCATAGCTTACAAAACAAATTTTCAGTTGGCAGGCCAAGCGTGTGGCTACCACTAAATCATCAGATCCTCCACATTGTTCATGGGGTCCCAAAAAAGCGAGTCTTACGAAAGAGCATAACAAACAGTGTCTTTTTACATAAAAATATGAGAATGAGGGGATTGACATTCGCTAGCCGGAAAAAAATAGTATTGAAGGGTCACATGGGTGGGCTTTTTAAAACATGGGCACCTCACATGCTCCAAGATGTACATTTATACCCTGTGCAAATAAAGGTTATATACGCATCTCTAACCTTCATAGTCACCACACAACACCGATTTCATTTGGGTGTTGTATCCACCAATCCCATTGTACAAAATTCACATACCCAACATTGATCTACACCCACCAATCAATTAGCTATTGGCCGAAAATCGTACTATAGAACAATCCCATACATTCAATCAATGGGTCACAAAATGAACGGCTAGAAGTAAAAGTGAGTATCATTACAAATGTGGATTGGAGTGGCAATATCATTTTAGAGGTACGGAGAGTCTATTGTGGGCCCAATAAATTTGGACGGTTATGATATTCGTCACTTGCAGCCAGGGTAGGAAAAGGTGGGTGAGGTCCACTGTAAATGTATCAGACAAGGGAGCAGTGGCTCAAATCTCCCAAAAAAATAAATAGAGACCGAGATCCAGGGTTGAAAATTCCCTTGCCAGGAAGATGAGAAGAAAATCAAGCATTGTATATTATAAAGTAACATTTCTTAGTATGTTCTGCACATATATTTTAGTCAGCATCCCGGTTGGAAATCAAAGTCCAACAAGGAATTATACTTTCGTTAGAACGAGAGAGAGAGAGATGGACAAAACTCAAAAGGGTTTTTTGAAAAAAAAGTCTCCTACTTCGCTTTAAATGTAAAAAGTGTTCTAGTTTTACAATTTGCACATAGATTTATACCATTTGAGTGAATTTTTCAAATCAGTAATTGCCAGCAATTTCTGACCAAAATACTTATAGAAAGATTAAAATGGCCCTAGCTGTGAAATTAGCTGTGAAAAGACAAAAATTACCTTGTAAAAAGACTAACATACCCATGATAGGCAATTATGTGATTTGAATCCAGGTGTGGGAATATCAGCTTTATATAGACTAGAATTCTTAGCTCATGCAATGCATGAGGTGTAAAAAATAAGGCCCACCTCAGCAGAAGATAATGGTGGGCCCACCTTATACATGGGATAGGTGGAGATAGTGGGATCACCCCCGGAGGCATGGTTTTGAGTTAAGTTGATGCGGCCCATTCTATAAAGAGAAAAGTATGGAATGCGGCATATGTTTCGAGGACTTATGGTTTCGGTACCTTTTAAAACAAGAACGAAACACGGGCGATTCTTCAAAATCGGGTGGTAAAAAGACCCTGATACCCTTCTGACATCGACAGAGTCCTCATTTTCCATTACTGCCTATTAAATTGGCGCGCTTCACGAGGCTTCTTTTGGTTCGTTTGAATATGTATTTGAACTGACAAAACCTCGGGTTCATTTCTATCTTGGCCGTCGGAAATAACTAGAGAATGATGGATGCTTGACACGTGTCGGAAAACTTTTTGGAACACTGACAATCCAAAGTCAATCATTATATTTTCTTACTTCTTTTTTGGCTTAGAACGATAACGTTATTTAATACGTCTCTTTTGGCTTAGAATCTTCTCACTTCTCTTTTGGTCCCTACTTCTCTTTTGGCTTAGAATGGTAACGTTATTGAATACGTCTCTTTTGGATTAGAATCTTTTCTCACTTCTCTTTTGGCTTAGAATCTTTTCACTTCTCATTTGGTCATCACTTCTCTTTTGGCTTATAACGGTAACGTTATTGAATATGTCTCTTTTGGGTTATAATTTTTTGTCACTTCTCTTTTGGCTTAAAATGGTAACATGATTGAATATGTCTCTTTTGGCTTATAATCTTTTCACTTTTCTTTTGGCTTATAACGTTAACGTTATTGAATACGTCTCTTTTGGCTTAGAAAGACGACGTTATTGAATATTTTATTATTTCTCACGTCTCTTTAGGCTGAGAATGCCGCCGGAATATTAAGGGGTACGCCGGCATAAATAATGCGTACGCCGGCGTAAATAATGGGATACGCAGGCGGAAATAGGGTGTACGCCGGCGGAATTCAGGGGTACGCCGACGAAAATAATGGGTACACCGACGGAAATAGGGTGTACGCAGGCGAAATTCAGGGGTACGCCAGCGTAAATAATGGGGTACGTCGGCAGAATCTCATACAGAGAGGCGGTATTATAAGCCAAAAGAGAAATGAGGACCAAAAGAGAAGTGAAAAAATTCTAAGCCAAAAGAGACGTATTCAATAACGTTGCCGGTCAGAAAAGTTTCTCTTCTTTCTCTCTCTCAAATCCGACCCAAATCAGCTCTCAATAAAGGCGCCACCGTTCGAATTTTTTTTTTACGACGTGTCAAGCATCCTTTCGTCTGCCGTTATTTCCGATGGCCAAGATCCAAACAAACCCAAGCTTCTATTGGTTCAAATACTCATTGAGACGAACCAAAAGAAGCCTCGTGTGGTGCGCCAAACGTAATTGTGATGAGATGCATTAAATACGGAAGTTTTCTCTCCAAAAAAATAGTAAAATACTAAAAAGGTGAATGATGAGGACCAGCAGACAAGGACTCCATCTTGGTCCTGATGATGTCAGAAGGGTAATGTATTGGTAGGGCTGCAACTTGGGTCGGGTTTAACCCGACCCGCATTGACCCGACCCAAAAATAGCTTGGGTTGGGTTCATGTTTCTCGGGATTCAGGTCGAGCTGGGTCTACTATCCAAAAGCCCGCATGAACGGGTCGAGCCGGGTTTGAAGGGGCCCAACCCGACCCGACCTGAGTTTCTTAAGTTATAGAATGCATTTTTTTTATTAAAACTTTGTTATTTTAAAAGTGAAAACTTAAAAGTAAAACTCACACACGCACACAATCACAATGACTCTTTCCATCTTCTGTTTGTTTCCCCCTTTAGCTCTAGGGTTTCAAGTTTCGACTAAATAGTTAATGCACTAAATAGTTTGTTGTTTATCTCATATGAGTATAATCATTTTCATTTGGTAATGCATCAATTTATTCTCTTTGGACTAGTTATTAGTTAATGCACTAAAGAGTTTGCCATGCTTGAGTTTTCTACTTCTATGAGTTGAGTTGAGTTGTCATTCCAAACAAGAGTTTTCCTTAAAAAATTGCGTCAACGTAAAAAAACATGACCCGACCCGACCCTGGATTTATCATGGGTAGGGCCGGGTTTGGGAATCGTCGTTTTTCAGGGGAAAAACCCGACCCAAGATATTTCTCGGGTAGGGTTGGGATCTTCAAAACCCGACCCGCCCGACCCGAGTTGCAGCCCTAGGTATTGGGGTCGTTTTCCCACACGATTTTGAAGAATCGTCTGCGTGTCATTCTTGTTTTAAAAGGTGCGCGAAATCCGTAATTCCTCGAAACATGTGCCCCATTTCGTACTTTTCTCTTCTATAAAATAATATCAGTTGGCATCAGGGTATTTTGGTCTTTTTACAAGATAATTTTCATTTTTCACTTATAATATTTTGGTCCTTTTATGATTAAGAAAATTCAACCGCGGGTAATTTGGAATCACCTGATTTGAAAAATTCACATGACTATATTTGCAAATTGTTAAACTTGAAAGTACAAGTACATGTCTTCTTTTGCAAAAACACCCCACTCAAAATGCAGCACACACAACTTATCTTCATCTATGATCGTATGATTGGATGATGGTATGCTAAGTATTCTCATGGAGATGTTCTCGTGTGAGTCGCTCTCACGTTTACTTGGATTCGAGAGTTCAAACATGACGGTGAGGGCTTCAGTCCATGAACAAGTAAAAGATAGCCATTTATAGAGAGGAAGAGGCGAGTTTATTTTTTATTTTTTACTATGGATTCTGGCACATGCTCTTTTTGCTGATAATGGCATGCTGCATTTGGTTAGAGTGATTTAGAAGCTTTTGAGTTTTTGTTTTTTTTGGTTTCTCTTTGGCTGCAGATTTAGTTCTTTTGGGGATTTGTCAAAAGTGGGGTTTTACTGAGAAAAGTGTTTTCTGATTCCATTTGCTCGGAAGGATTGTGGTAAGTTGAGTTAGGGATTTGGCGTTTTGGGAGATTTTGTTTCTTCCTTACTGAGAACAGTGTTGGGTGATTTGGGTTTTGCTAAAGGAATTCTCAGTGATTTGGGGTGTTACTAAAGGTGTACTTGGCGATTTGGGTTCTGCTCAGGAAAGAGTTCCGTGATTTGTGTTTTGCTCCAGAAGTTTTCCGTTTTGAAATTAGGAGAGGAACTGAAATTTGGGGTTTTTTATTAGGCAATTTGGTGATCCGGGCTTTGGTCTGTAACCTTTGGAGATTTTGGTGATTGGGTTCTAGTCAATGAAGCTTTTATTGTTGTTTCTTACTAAGAAAGCTTGGTAATTGTGCTATTGCTCTAGAAAGTTTGGAGATTTTGGTTTTGATCGAGGGCGAAATTGGGTGAATATGGCAGCTTCATCACCTACACCGCTTTCTAGTCCTGCTCCAATTACTCCACCTTTGGATACTTCCCCACCACCATCCCCACTTCCTGTTTCAGATCCTTCACCAGCCTACCCACCCACCACACAATCACAACCCAAATCAACTTCTGATCCACCAACTTCTTCAAATTCTACCAATTCATCTCCACCCCCACCTCCTCAATCCCCTCCCCCTGCTGTTTCGGAGGCTCCTCCGCCACTCTCCCCGCCTCCCCCATCTCCTCTTCTTTCTGCTTCACCCCCAACCTCTCCTCCACCCGAAGTTTCCCCGCCTCCACGTCCTCTTCTTTCCCCTCCCTCAGTTTCAACATCACCCCCACCACAATTAGCACCCCCTCCTGTATCTTCACGCCCACCACAATTAGCACCCCCTCCTGTATCTTCACCCCCACCACAATTAGCACCTCCTCCACCTCCCACTGATATTCCTCCCAAGGTTTCCTCACCAAATTCATCACCACCTCCACCTCGTTCCCCTCCTCCAGCAGCGGTCTTACCTTCACCACCGTCTCCACCACTTGCCTCCCCTCCTCGGCCTCCTCCCCCTCCCATTACTACTTCACACCCACCTTCTTCCAATTCTCCACCACCACCATCGAAAAAACCATCTGAAAATCCACCTCCACCTATTCAACCAGCCCCAACTCCACCTGGTTCTCAACTAGCACCTCCATCCCCTCCAATTTCTCCCACACAAGTATCAGTTCCCCCATCTAGAAATCACCCACCGCCTTTGCTCTCTCCTCCTCCTTCAACTAATTCATCCATCGGCGGAACTCCCTCTATTCCATCCCCACCTTCTCCTTCAAGTAATCCATCCTCCAGCGCAACTCCCTCTATTCCATCCCCACTTTCTCCTTCAAGTAATCCATCCACCAGCGGAACTCCCTCTAGTCCATCCCCGCCTTCTCCTGCTACTCCACCTGGTAACGGTCTTACCCCCCAAACGCCATCAATCACAACGCCAGCACCTGGAGACACAAGCTCCCCATCAAATGGTGGGAGTGGGACTAGAATTGCGGCGACAATTGGTTCTGTAGTAGTAGGTCTTGTACTGCTCTGTGCCATCGGATTCGCAGTGTGTTTGCGTGCGAAGCGAAAGAGAAAGGCGGCTGGATTTCATGGAGGCCATACTATCCTTACACAGCTCACTTCTTCCCAGATTTCAGGTAGTACACAGGCACTCTTCTATTGCTCTTTTATGATGCTGTTCTCTTATGGGCTTCCTTTTTTTTTTTTTTTACTGAATGGTTCTCTTATGAGCTTATTGTGCTTCCATTTTTGAATTTGAAACTACAAACTGCCTAGTATTGCTTATTAGCAGCCTTTTATTTTTCAACTTGCATTTTACAGTCAATGTACCATGGGTTATTGATAAGGGTGTCCTTACAGTCTAACTCATTGGGGCTTGCTTTCCTTCTTCAGATTTATCCAATTCAAAGACTCTGTCATCGGCTCCTCTTATAGGAAGTGGCTCAGGCAGCAGTGGATTCTCACATGTGCTGTCACTGTCAGATCAAGGTGGCTTCAATTCAAGATCATGGTTCACATATGAAGAGCTATTGCATGCCACAAACATGTTTTCAGAGCACAATCTTTTGGGTGAAGGTGGATTTGGTTGTGTGTACAAAGGATACCTATCAGATGGAAGAGAAGTGGCTGTGAAACAGCTCAAAGTTGGTGGTGGTCAGGGGGAGCGTGAGTTTAGAGCAGAAGTTGAGATTATTGGTCACATACACCATCGTCATTTGGTTTCACTTGTCGGATACTGCATATCTGAGCATCAACGATTGCTTGTATATGAGTATGTCCCAAACAATACGCTCTTTTATCATCTTCATGGTAAGATACTTTTTCAGCTTTGCTTGGCTTGCTTCACAAACATGCAATCACTAATCTCTTGGATATCTCTTAGCAAAGTTTTAGTTGTATGCGGATCTCTTGCATTTCTCTTCGCAAAGTTTTAGTTGTATGCGGGAGTGAAGGTCTAGTTTTTTATATCGAGGGATCCAAGGGATAGGTATGTTAATCCTTGTTCTGCATTTTGCAGGGGAAGAAAGGCCGGTTATGGACTGGGCAACCCGGGTTAAGGTTGCTGCCGGTGCAGCTCGTGGAATAGCATACCTGCATGAAGACTGTAATTTTTTGTCTTTTGTATTAGTTATTTTGATACAATTCTCCTTTTTATATTACCATTTGCCTTTTGTTGTTTATTACTAAGCTTTTGGTTTCTGTTTTTCTTTTGTTGTTGCATATATCAGGCCATCCTCGAATTATTCACAGAGATATCAAGTCATCGAACATTCTTTTAGATAACAACTTTGAAGCTCGGGTATTTCCAACATTTTGAAAACTGCACTTTGCTGATTACTTTATGTTACAATTCCATCATTATCTTATTTTTCTATATGCTAATAATTCTAGTTTTTAATGTTGAAATCATTTTTGATGTAATAGGTGTCAGATTTTGGGCTAGCAAAATTGGCCCTGGATTCTTTCACACATGTATCTACACGTGTAATGGGAACCTTTGGGTAGGGAACTATGCTTAATTAGGGAATCTGCTAAAATTTTGAGCATAGTCCTTGTATGAGCACTTACTTGAAATAGATTCTTTCAGAACATAATCAATTGATATGTTATGTTCCTATAAAGATCTGACAAATGAAATGGTATTGTCATCCAGATATTTGGCTCCGGAGTATGCCTCAAGTGGAAAGTTGACCGACAAGTCTGATGTTTACTCTTTTGGAGTTGTGCTGTTGGAACTTATTACTGGACGCAAGCCTGTTGATGCATCCCAACCCTTGGGTGATGAGAGTCTCGTTGAATGGGTAAGCTCTTTTCCTATGTAACCCTTTGTTCAAGTCATTAATTTTCATTTCAACATCTCATTTCAGCCTGAAACCTCCCACTTTTGGGGTTTTATTGGCCAGATGAAATTGGCAATAATCTACATATTGGACTCATACACGAGTCCTAAGTTCTAACAATGGTTTTAAATTTTTCGGAATTTCGGTCCAAAATTTTGGAAATTTAGGTAATATCGGTCCGAAATTTTGGAATTTCGGTTCAGAATTTCGGATTTCAGTGGGGTCCGAAAGTAGTACCGAAACCGAAATTTAAAACCTTGGTTCTAACTGAATGTGTAATTTTCAAATTATGAGGAAATGAGGCAAATGGTAAATATTGCACAAAATGAATGTTATGCATTTGTTAAATTTAATAACATTAAAGGATAGCATTATTTCCCAATCAATGGGAATTGTACAATGGCGAAAGAGTGTAACAAATCTGGATCAACATTTCATATTTCTACATCCCCCGTATTCTTAGGCTTCCTTTTCTCCATTTCTTCTCATGGATTCTAAGTCCCCATCTTTTCATCAAATCAATTCTTCTGATTGTAGTCTGTTGGCTGTGGCTTATGTATTTATCGTAAGATTGCTTATTTTAGTTGTCAATTTCGTTCCGGTGGGTGTTCTATTTTAGTTGTCAATTCCTCGTGCACTGGGCTGCCCTTTGATGCCCCTCCAACTGTTCTATTTTGATGTTTTGCCTTGTTGACCTTATTTTTTATTGGTTTTACTCATTTATAGAAGTTTGAAGGGTATTTTAAGCACTCATGTTTTTTGAAAGAACATAAGTCCTCTTTGTTTAATTAGTTATATTTCCTCTTCACGCATCCCTAACACTGCCTTTCAAACCCATCTGTCTGTTACACACACACACACAAATCCAAACTACAAAGAACCTCTAACGGGAAGATAACCCCTGCAAGCTTTATCCCTTCCTCGTTAAGTCGCTACAATGGTGATGGTGGTAGCCTGGTAGGGTGTCAAACCTGAGTCGCCCAGCAAAAGCTCGAAGATGAAGGTCGTGCCAATCGTGGTTGCCGTCATGTGCTGATGACGGAGGTCGCAATGCTGGTGTCAGGCCTCTGGCAGCTTTGTAGCCTGGACAACAACAATGGATTTTCAGGCAAAATGTTGAAGGAAAAGCAGTATGTTTGGGCTCACAATAGGGGCAGTCTCAAGGTTTAAAGCTATGTTGTTCTTTTCTTTCTTTTTTCTTTTAACTCAAAGTTCACCTATTTTATTTAAAAGTCATGATTTAATCAGAAAATTTGTAATTTAATAAAAAAATCCATGTTTTATTCAATTAATCTCATATTTTTTAGACTTTGAAATGCCATACAACAAATTCGCAGTTTATTTTTTCGACTTTCATAGAATTGGCAAATTTTGTAACTGTGGTGTGGATGGAAATGAGGAGTGAGTTTAAAGCCAAACAAAAGAAAGAACATGGGGGATTTGGTTGTGTAATGAAAGAGGTGTGAAGAATGAAAGAGAGATGAGAGAACTTTTAAGAGTGATTAATGAACTAGAGGAAGAAGAAATAGAAATGTACCTTGTTGGAGATGGGCGACCTTGGATCTTGATCTTTTCATTCTGATACCATGTAAAATCTATCTTTAATATGAAGAACTTAAGAAATAAAGAATTATCATAAAAAAATACAGATAACAATTCATATTTATATGGGTTTGGTCAGAAGGACCAAAACCCCCGTTATATAGCACGACCACTTCTAACACTAGCATAAACTAAAAATTACTAAAATTCCCCTGAAATTGAATATATAGACAGCCAACTTCAGACTAAACAAAGTCATAAAGGATCCCTAAAGTATGAAAAGCTAAGTTGCTGCCCTATTTTTGCCCATATAGTCATGCCTGGGGGCCTAAACCAACTCTTAAGCTTTTGAAATACTACCCATGATTACTAGCAAACAAAACGTGATTGGCTTCTCCAGGTCCTATGCTGTACAGACAATTTGGACCCGTTGGATGATATCATCATGGCTTCAAATTTTCAGGCGATTGTTGGCCCTTCCTTTTTACTCCTTCCATGCATGATGATCTGTTTCATGTATGTATCCACATAAAGCTGTGCGTAAAATTAGAAAAAAAATCTCTTATTACCTATTAGAACAAGGAAAAAAGAATGAAGACAAATTGTTTCTTTAACTAAATGGAAAGCTCATGTATATAAAAAGTGATTTTGTGGAGCCTACAGAATGGCAATTCAAGAGTAGGGTATAGAGAAACAAATAGCATTTAATGAGGAAGAGACTGAACTAATTCATATAAAGATTCCTAGGTCCTCTTTGATTCTACAATCTCTCCGATAATGAGGGTGATCTGGGGAATATTGTCGGGAGTTCTTCAATGTATTCACTTTTCAGGTTTTTCTACACCTTTCTTACAATTTCTAATGCAGTTCTACTTACCAAAAAAAAATAATTCAGGTCACTTTCTTCAGGATGACAAGTGACATAATTAGCTACTATATTAGTAGTGGTTCGGGTCCTCCGGGACATACAGTTGTTGCACCTGTCATTGTCTATTTACCACCAAGTTAATTGAACATTTGATTTTTTGAAAGCATATATTATGACAAAATGAAATCTTTATGTAGATTCTCATCTCTTTGAAACTATATATTATGAATTTTTTTTTTATGTAAATTCTTATCTAAACATTGCAATAAAGCCTCCCATTTAATCAGGTGTCTAACTGAGGATGAGCTCAGTAGTTAAAGTAAGATGAAACTTTCAGCTGGTACTGTGAATCTCAGTGTAGATGGGCTTGATCAACCACCTGCCATTTTAACCCTTACTAATCATGTATTCAACATTTCTGTTCTGTATAAGTTTTGGATTTATTCTTTATTTATGTTTCACTTTATCAAAAAAGACCACAATGCTTTTAGGCCCTGTTCGTTTGGGATTATGACAACCGATTGTGAGCCCCAGACCTCTCAAGGTTGAGTCCAATAATCGGTTTGGGGCTCACAATAGGTTGTCACTATGCCAAACGAACAGGGCCTAATAAAATTACGGATTATTGCTGTGCTAAAACATACTCTACTACCCACTAAGAGATGGAATTCATGAAACATATTGACATAGTCCTGATCGAATTGCCAACCTTATCTTGCAGGCTAGACCATTGCTGGGCCAGGTTCTGGATAATGGAGGCTTTGAAGGTTTAATTGACCCAAGGCTCGAAAAGAACTATATTGAGAGTGAAATGTTTTTGATGATCGAGGCAGCTGCAGCATGTGTCCGGCATTCTGCTGCTAAGAGACCTCGAATGGTGCAGGTAATTTCAAAGTACAATAGATTATACATGTCCTGAGATGGGAAGAAAATAAATAAATAAATAATGCATTGCAAATTTTGTTCTTAGGTGGTGAGAACCCTAAGTGGTATATCTGACTCCCAGGATCTAAACAATGGTATCAGACCTGGTCAAAGTGAACTCTTCAATTCAGCAGAGCAATCTGCTGAAATTAGATTGTTTCAGAGAATGGCGTTTGGTAGTCAAGATTACAGCACTGATTTGAGCCAAACTGGCTGGAGAGTTGACAGGGAATTGTAACCAGGTTCAATTCACTCTTTACATAATGTTACACATTTTTTTTTTTCAATTTTCGTTCCTTAATTGATGGGAATCCTTTTACAGATGCATTTTTTCTTGTTATTTTCTGATCTGTCAATAACACTTTCTTTTGATTTTTCAAATGCCCAAAAAAAATTACGTTTTATATCTTAAATTTTTCATTCTTTTAAAGTTTTGTTCAGGTCCAAGAACTGTCCTATTGCTAAACCCACGTAGAGCTAACATGTGTTTGCGGATTTTCATGATGCGAAACGTCCCCTTACCTGATAAATTGATAGACATAGGCTTTGAAATGTCAAAATGACCTTCTCAATAGTTGTTTTTACGTACTTCATAAAAAAGGTAGTTTTTACTTCAATCATCTCAATATATCTTTCACCTTTTCTGGTGTTATTGTATTGTTCTTCTTGAGGTTAAAGTGGTTTCAACTTTCAACTCTCTAGTATACTGAATTCTAGAAAATGTAATATCAGGATATGGACATTTCCACTTATGATGTAGACTTTTATTGAGAATCAAAATATTCGTCCATGTGAACTGAGTTCAAAATTCGAACCCAACTACATATAAGGGAATGATCACTCGCATCCTGGATTCATTGTATTATGATACTTCTTTGTTTCTATTTTATGTATGGGGCTATTTAGAATTGATCTGAATCATTGATGTGGTAAACTTCACCTTAGATGGTTTAATTCCTGATTCCTTTCCTGCACATTATATCAGCATGCAGCGATCCGGATTTATTGGAAAAAGAAGTCGTTAAATACTTGGTTTAAATGGTTTATTTTTTAGCTATGCAATCCAAAGGTGTGTTTGACTATTATTATGATTCTGTTTTTTATTCTGAATATTGATTCTGATTTTTATTCTATTTCTAGTTCTTTGTAATCAGAATCATATTTCGTAACTTACATAAAAAAATTAATTTGTCTCTTTTTTGGAACAAAATCATATTTGGATGATAAAATTGATTTTGAACTACAAGTAGTAGAGGTATTTTATTTTTGTTTTTGATGAGATATATGTTTTTTGGTCAGTTGCTATAAGATATGGGTACTTTGGTCATTTTCTTTGAGATATGGATATTTTTGTGATTTCTTATAAAATAAGGGTGCTTTTGAGTTTTTCTTCTTCTTTTTTTCTCATTTTTAAAATTTTTTAAAATTCACTGTGGATGCACAAACTTTGTGTAGGGGTATTTTGATAATTTCTTTGAGATAGGGATATTTTTGGTCAATTTTCCATGAAATGTGGATATTTTTTTTTTGAAAAGGGCAACAGATTATATATATATATATATATATATATGTAAAAACAGAACCGAGGTGGTCCTGAAGGAACAAAGATGAAATGTGGATATTTTGGCCATTGTTTATGAGATATGTGTTTTTGGCCATTTGCTATGAGATAGTTATATTTTTTGTTTATTTTATATGAGTATTATTTCTTATTAAATAGGATTTTCTTGTTTTTTTTTTTTTTTATATATTTTTAAAGTATTTTTTTTAATTTTCTCATTTTTTTCTATTTTTTTCAAATTCATCATGGATACACAAACTTTGCGTAAGGGTATTTTGGATATTTTCTTCGAGGTAGGGATATTTTGATTAATTTTCCATGAGATAATTGTATTTTTGTTATTTTCTGTGAATTAGGGTATTTTGGTCATTTTCATGAATTATTGCCCAGGGTGTGTGGGAGATGTTGTCCTCGATAAATCACTCCTAATTTTGTTCCTCGATATTTCCCTATCACTTCCTATTCCAAGTAGGAATCTTATATCCCATTCTAATTAAAACTCTTGTAGAGTTTGCATTTGAGTTGGTGTTGTAGCCGTGTAGGTACGTGGGCCCATCTCTGGATGGACTGCTCAACAACTTCTAAATCACATTATAGTAGGGTTAACGATTGTCCTGTGATAAAGATGATTCCACCAATGAACAATTAAACAAAGCAGTATGCTAAACTCAAGGGCGCCCTTCCAAAAATCAGCTAAAAAGGCTCCCCGATTGCCTCATTGGCTGCACGTCACCAGAGCTGCAAGTCAAAGAGTATTAAGTGCACTTTGTTGACGCGTGCTAACTGTTTTTTGTGAGGTCTCCAGTGAGTTTAGAATTCTCCAGAGAAAACAAGAAAAGAAAAAGAGTTAGTCTAAGCTCTATTGCATCATAATAATGGGGCCCACTGAATGACCACTTCTGTGAGAGGACCAATCCAACATATTCATGCTTGGATTTTCTACGTATCTACTCTTCTTCACCTACCTCACGTGCCAACCTTCCTCTTTTCTCCATTAAAATTAGCAAGAGAAGTAGGAGAGTCACATTGAGAGAGAAATCAAAACGCAAGGATGCAGAGTTGGAGAGGCGAGGTTGTAATTTCGAGACCAACCCTCCTAACCCCATTTACCCTTCAACCTTTTTCTTGTAATCTGAGCACAAATGAAACGAAGCTAGTGTGTGTTACAAGTGCCAATTCCTACTTGAGCATTTGCATTGTTGAGCAACTTTTGGCCCGTGGATACAGAGTCCGACTTATCCTCCAAAACCCAGGTCTCTCTCTCTCTCTCTCTCTCTCTCTCTCTCTCTGGATGGATGGTTTTTTATTGGGAAAAATACAGATACAGCCCCTCAAGTTTCTGACATTTTCAACCATAATCCTGACTTTTAAAGTCACTAACTTCACCCCTTGAGGTTTCAATTTGTATAAGGTAGACCCCTTCGGTTGACGGTTCGTCCACAGATCGAAGGGCTAGGATGATCCTATGGAGCTGATATTTTGGGTACACCCTATCTATGTCAGGGCTCATCAAATAAACGCTTTGGATCATCCAAACAATGTAGGCCCACTGTGTTTTTGGTAGCGTTTGGATTCAGGTATGGGGTTTGGAGGGGGCATGGGGTCTTCATGAGCATCGATAGTGTTTCAAAAGAGGTGTCTACCTCATGCAAATTGAACCTCGGGGGTGTAGTTGGTGACTTTTAAAAGTCGGGGTTAGAGTTGAAAATGTTAGAAAGTTGAGGGGTGTAACTATATTTTTCCCTTTTTTTATTTTCTTCTCATATTTGTGAGTTTTGGAGCAGAGGATTTGGAGGATTTGAGAGGGAGGGGAGAATGGATAAAGAGGGTGGAGAGTGTGGTAATAGCAAAGATGGGGGATTTGAGTAGCCTTTGCGAAGCATTTAGAGGTTGTCATGCAGTTTTCCACACCTCTTCCTTTATTGATCCTAAAGGCATTTCTGGATATTCGGTTAGTTTTCTATGCTTCAAAAGGGCCGTTTGGATATATGGATTTTATAATCCAGGATTGTAAAATCCTAGATTTTACAATCTAAAGCCTGAATTTTATAAACTAAAACCTAGAATTTAAAAACCTGGATTTTACAATCCTGAAAATGCACATCCCAGGCTTTATAGCTTACAAAATCCAGGATTTTACAATCCTGGATTATAAAATCTATGTTCTTTCTTTATCGAGATTGCATATGGTGTGTGCAAGTGAAGTCCAGTATCTTTCAAAATTTTTAAGTACCTTACATTTTTACTGCATCAAAATTTAGTTAAATAGCACATAACTTTCAAAATATACTGTGGGCCCCACTTCATAGGATGATCCAAACCGTTCATTTGCTGGGCCACAGCGTAATTAAATAGGTTGCACTAGGGCTGGCAACGGGGCGGGTCGGGGCCGGATGTTGAGGTCCCCTACCCCTTCCCCTTTGCGGGGAATTCCCCCCCTCCCCTTCCCCTCCCCTCTGCGGGGATGATGGGGAATCCCCCTCCCCTCCCCGCGGGGAATATCTAATCCCCTTCCCCTCCCAGCATCCTTCGGGGACAAAATCCCCGCCCCGCCCCGCTCCAACATCACCCCCTCTTTAGTCATTGATACACTGATGATGGGTGTCCCTAATCAACTTGATGCAATTTCAATATATAAAAATGTTATAAACTAACATACTTGTAGACGAAGGAGATATATTTCTTACTCTTCAGAAGATAGCAAAATCCCTTGAAGTACTAACTTGACTCTTGAGTGCCCTCGCAGCAGTTGCACCAACAGGCGTTATAAACCCAAATAGATGCCTGAGCAATGTTTAGAGGCTTGGGAATCACCAAAATGCAAATATTGAACTGTGTCCCTAACCTGAGCAATGTTTCTTTCGTGGGAAGGAATTAAGGAAACCCTAAGTCCCTAACCAAAATAAAAATGCAATTTATTATTTTATTTTCGCCACCAATGTTGGCACTACGATTTTTTGATAATGGCATACACTCAGCTTGTCTTAATTATTTCAACATCTGTCAAAAGGTTATTATAGTTCCTAAAATGCTCTCAGAAGCTAATTAAAAGGAAAAGACAAGCTAAGTTTATGTTTGGGGGAATCTTGTAGCCGATCCACAGAGTTTCTAGTAGTTTTCCTAAAAAAAAAACACTTAAAAATATACAAAAAAATGGCATTGATTAACGGGGCGAGCGGGGAGGGGCGGGGCGGGGCGGGGAGGGGAGGGGACAACTACATCCCCTTCCCCTTCCCCTCCCCGCACCGGGGAATTTTTAAATTCCCCTTCCCCCTATCAAATCGGGGAATCCCCGACCCAAACGGGGCGGGGCGGGGCGGATCCCCTCTTTTTCGGGTGAAATTGCCAGCCCTAGGTTGCACCCAGAAAATTATTTCCATACGATGTTCCTAACCCCCTCCGATTTATGGAACATCCTATGGAAATGATTTTTGGGGTACAGCCCCCATCAAATGAACAGTTTGGATGGATCACCTATGAAGTGGGCCCCGCAGTGTCTTTTGAAAATGTTTAAGTGCTACTTAACTAAATTTTGATACAGTAAAAATTTAAGGTACTTAATAGGTTCAATGAAATTTACATCTAATAACTATTGAAAAATTTACATGTATAAAATATTTAATAGCTAGATAGAAATTTACATTTATAAGGTTTTAATGCACTAACCTCGATGACCACCTAAGTTTCCCCTGATATATTGTATTTATTATGCATTAGGGATGCGAAAAAGGTGGGAAAAATAAAAATAAAAATTTACATGTCAGTCCTTTTGAGCCGTAAATTTTCCAAATGAAAGGCGTGTTGGACGGGACTTTCCTTTCAAATCAGGAGAAAAAGTTAAGGAATTAGAATCTATATTTCTCTCCTCCTAATTTTACTGCTACACTAATGGCTGTTTAGGAACGGATGGCATTGATGGAAGCAGAAGGAGCGGAGAATGTGATCGAAGCTTGCGGGCAGGCGGCCTGTGTGAAAAGATGCATTCTTACTTCCTCTTTGCTCGCTTCTATTTGGCAGAATAATGGCGTTGTTGCCAGAGTGGTGGACGAGAATTGCTGGAGCGACGAACAATTTTGTAGAGATAACAAGGTATAAAATTGTTTTAGGTTCTTCATTCATACCTCTAAAAATTAATTCAATATAAACTTAGGAAAATGATATATTCACCCCCTCCAGGGGAGGAGCCAGGAATTTACACTTGGGGGGCCAGGCTAATATTGGTCAATAGGTGGGCCATGGCCACTAAACTAGCTATGCATGCATGTACACGCATGCAATATAAAATAGATTTTGCAAGTCATTGGCGGGCCATGGCCCCCCTCATGCTATATGTGCCTCCGCCCTTCTCCCTTACAAAAAAATACACTATAGGGAGTGCACCAGGATAGAAAAGGGGGCAAGTATATCACTTCCCTAATCTTATATGCAAATAGTTTCGAACTCAAATATTATTTGCAAATAATGATTATAATAATATTAGAAAGGGATTTGCTAGCGTCCATCGCAAAAGGCATTTCACAGATGGTCTGTCGCATGTCACCTTATGAATCAAGACAAAAGCTGCTGAAAAGTGAGCCTGTGTGGCTGGTCTTACATGGGACAGATCATCTGCGAAATGCCTTTTGCGATGGTATATAATTGGTCGTTTTACCGCACTAACTTTAAAAAATCAAACAAAATAGAAAAGATAAAAGACAGGTATTTAACTAGCGAGGATGTTGCTCCGTCTCACTAGCGTTGATGGTTGTATTGGCTGCAAGCGGAACGTAGGCGCTGTAGGTGTGTGTTGACCATGCGCTCTCGCGTCGTGTAATGTCAAATGTATGATAGAGGTGGTGTGGTGATTGATCTCAATGCTAATGGTTATCCCCAAGCAGGAAACAAACCTCTCCTGCGTGCTTGCGTGCGAGAGTCGTGAAAGGAGGCTTTGCCGACCTCTTTTAGAGAACAAATGTAACCTAAAATGTGAAACTTAATCTGAGTCCAAAACTGATTACTAGAATCAAATTTAAACTTTAATCTAAGTCCAATAATCAGTTTTGGAATCAAATTCAAGACAACAGCAAAACAGGGCCTTGGGATTTTTAGTCTAAAATTGATTTTTGGATGCAAAGTTAATCTTTTAATGTGTGATCACCACCAACTTGGTTGATTGGGCCCCACACCTGATAATTTCAGGAACTGGTCACAAATGTGAAACTTACACATAAAAATTGGAAATTCCGTGTTAATGGTTTCTATTTGGATCATTTAGAAGGCTAATGAAATGAAGATTAGAAGTTATTTTTTGCTTTGTCATTTGAAATGGAGCCTGTTTCTTGGGAGAGCAGCTTTGGCTTGCCTTGGGTAAGACGATGGCAGAGAAGGTTGCTTGGAGAAAATCAGACCAAATGAAAGTGAAGCTGGTTACTATTTGCCCCGCCCTTCTCATTTTTCCCAAGGTTACATCTGCTGATGCCGCAGCATCCATTCCCTATCTTAAAGGTAAAAACCGGTCACATTCAGGCGCCCAACATAGAACCTCTTTTGGATGCTTTCAATTTTTTTGCATATGATCTTATTATTATTATATGCAAGTTGTTTTGAAGTTAAACATGATTTATCTTCAAGGGATTTGCTAGGCAATTTCGCAAAAAGTCATTTCGCGGATCCCTTTTTCATGAGAAAACAGCCATCACGGATGAATAAAATGAATAAGACAAAATCTGCTAAGAGGTGGCTGTCCTGAGAAATTAATGGTAGCCAACCGTGTGGAAACAAGAGAGGAGAGAGAGAAAACTCGGCACCTATGATTTTTAATCCAACAAAAGAAAAAATGGGGGCTTTTGTTGGATAAAAATCAACCGTGGGGGGTTTTCTCTCTCCGACCTTTCATCTAAAGGTCCGCCACCATATAAAATCTCGGCTGTTCTATCCTGAAAAAGTGAGCCACGAAAATTTCCATAAAAGTAATTTACGGCTTAGCCAAACATGCCCTAAGAATAAAAAATTCCACAAAAATGTTTTTAGACTTTGACTGAAGAGTATTTTCACGTGATAATATTCAATGCTGATCAGAAAATACTTCAAAAAATAAGGATCTGTGGGCATTTTTTTTAAAATACGAGCTCTTACAAAATTATCTTGACCACTCAATGTTTTGTAACTATAGTTAGCAAATCATTCTCTTAGGCCCCGTTTGGATTGCAGGAATTTTCTGCAAAAGCTTGGAAAGGAAAATATTTCTAAAAGTTCCTTTTTTTACACACAAAAGGTTAACTTGAACTAACCCTGATCAATTTTTACTTAGAGGGACATTCAATTTAATCGCTGATAGGGATTTGCTAGGCAATTTCGTGAAACCGCTCACTGTAGGTAACTTAACAGGGTAGAACCCACCCCTAAAAAGCTAGCTGAGAGAGAGAGAGAGAGAGAGAGAGAGAGAGAGAGAGAGAGAGGATGCCCGTTCCCTTATAACCCATCCTTATAACCCATCCCCATCCAGTTCACTTATCCATGTGGGACTATTTGCTTTTGGGTGGAACCCCAACAATTTACGGCAGATTTTGTCTTTTTCATTTACTTCTTCTTAGGCGTGCCTGTTCCTTGTGCAAAAGTCAGCTGCAAAATGGCTTTCCACGAAATTGCCAAATCCCTGATAATATTTCTCTAAAGTAACGGAAATCGTATCATTTCCTTCTAAATTTAGGGAACAAAAAAAATTTCCAAGAAAAAAAATTCCATCATTAATGATTTTCTTGCAATCCAAACAGGGCCTTATTTCATTTGGAATTCATATGTAGGTTGGAGAATCATGTTGCAACGGGGAGTCCTGGCCACTGCGGATGTGAAAAAAGTTGCAGACGCACACGTCCGTGTGTACGAAGCTATTGATCATGGAGCTTGTGGAAGATATCTATGCTTTGACGGAGTAGTAAGAAGAGAAGATGAAGTCACTGAACTAGAGAGTGGACTGCGAATGCATGGTGTATTGACAGAAGGTAGAAATGTGATACACCAAGAAGAAGAGGAACAAGTAGAAGGAGATTGCATTCTTAGTAATGCAAAGCTTGCCAAGTTGATGTCTTTCGCCTCTCCTCGTTTATCTTGCAGTAAGTGAAAGTACCATCTATGATTTGGTAATTTTGGATTTTGATATTCACCTTAGATTTATAGTCTGTTAATATTATGATGGGTTTTGGATCTATGGTCCCACTTTTGATTTATCTGGATTCTGGACCATCCATCTGGTGGTTCCCACTTCTTCACATGATCATTTCAGTGATCCGACACCCAAATCAGGCCAAAAGCCAAGAGAACACCTCCATCAGATGTTCCTAGCCCCTTTTGTGAAACTACCAATTACTCCAAAAGCTTGAGCCACTCGAGAAAGCATTATTTAATCTTTCATACTTTAACCCTCGCCCCACATGTGGCCCCTCTTTTTAGTGTTGGCCTACACATGGCACATGTGGCCCCTCTTTTGGGTTAGTCATTAGATGTTGAATTTTGATATCAAGGAGTTTTGAAATCTGGACCTGGTTCTAATACCATGTGAAGCTACCAATTACTCCAAAAGCTTAAGCTGTTGCAGAAGGCGTTAATTAATCTTTTATACTTTAACACTTTTACCATTGATTATTGGAATGGGACCAAGATCATGTGTGTCATCTTGTAGTGTTCTCGAGATCAAAGGTCTTGATTTCACGTACTTGCTCCCTTTGCCTTTTCTATTTTTTATTTTTTGAACTATATCGCCCCCTATGCCTTTTGGGACCCAAAATTTTGCCAGTTGTCATTTATCATACAGGATTTGCTAGCATCCATTGCAGAGGGCATTTCGCGGATGGGCCGTTGCATGTGTTGATTTGTTTATGCAACCCATATATTAATATGCATGGATCATACCTATTATTCCACTTCCAGTTACTATGTCAATAGGATTGAAACTTCTGCTTGTTCCGACCGCAACAAAAAAAACAAAATCTGCTATAAAGTGAGCCAGATGCTGCTCTCACATGCAACAGCCCATCCGTGAAATGCCTTCTGCGATGGACACTAGCAAATCCCTTTTCAAGAAGTACATTGGGCCCACTTCATAGGATGATCCAAACCGTTCATTTGTTGGGCCACAATGTAAATATGCTGTAACCTGAAAATCATTTCCATAGGGTGATCCTAACCCTTCGATCGGTGGAGGGACTGCACATTAGAGAAACATCTTTATATAAGAGGGTTAGGATCATTCTATTTAGATGATTTACCCGGATATATCATTCTTCTTCTGATTATCCGGGTATCACAAAAGGTCTACTCCTCATTTATGGTTGCAGTTACAAGTCATACTCCTCTTTGAAGTTTTTCCCTTCCAAAGTTTGAAGTCTATGCTTCTTCCGTCACCCTTAATATTTCCTTCCAAAACAAGAAACCTCTTCATACTCCAAGAAAGGGCTTTCTCAAAGATACAAGTATACAGCATCATCTTTTATTCTTTTGCCTCCCTCTTCATCTCCTCATTTTCATAACATTTTAAGTTCCATGGAAGACCCCAACTTATTGGCTGCAGATTGCATCGTGGTATGTTGTTGTTGTCCATGCCTCATCATCCAGATCCTTCTTCTCGTCTTGCTCGAATTCCCTCACAAATTGATGAGAAAATTTAAGATCCTCATCTTGAAGAAATTCAGTAAGAGAAAGAAGACACGTGAGATAAAAGAGAGGAAAGATGTATATAACAGCGATCTTGTAGAGATTCAAATAGGAGGGATTCTTTCAGATGCTTGTCGTGGTTGTACATGTCCTATAGAGGAAGCTGAGAAAGTGTGGCTCGAATTGTCGGAAAGGGGAGAGCTCGTGTTCGGAAGCTTTTGGGGAAGGAATGGGATGGATCATGAAGCTTCCTACAGAATTTCTCTAGAGCGAATTTCATCTTTGTAATTATGATCATCTCAATTTGGACGCTCTATGGGCTAACATGATTGAACCGAAAAATGTGCTCTGTTTCGGATTTTGAGAATCGATTGTTAATTCAAAACTGATTAGTGGACTCAAAATTACATTTAGGCCCTGTTCATTTAAGATTATGACAACCGATTGTGAGTGCCAAACCGATTATTTGACCCCAATTTAAACATAATTCTGAGTCCAATAATGGGTTTGGCACTCACAATCAGTTGTCATAATCTCAAACAAACAGGGCCTTAGGATTTTGATAATCGATTGTGAGTCCAATATTGATTATTGAACTCAAAATTTAAAATCTAAAACAAACATGGCCTAAGGGCCTCTTCGTTTTGGATTTTGAGAACAGATTTTGAGTCCAAAACTGATTATTGAACTCAAAATTGAATGCAATTTAGACTCCCATAATCAGTTTTGGACTCGGTTCTCAAAACCCCAATGAAGAGGGGCTTAACTTAGTCCAATAATCAGTTTTGGATTCACAATCAGTTCTCAAAATAAATAAAAACAACCCTAGTGATTAACCTTCGGTCCCATGTAATATAAATGTGTGATCAAGACCATTGAGCATCTCCAATAGCCGACCTACATGATCTTGGCCCCATGCCATCTGAACGCCTCATCTGTAAGATCAATGCCGATGAAAATCAATGGTTTATATTCTTTTGCCAGACTCCTGAAGGCACTTCATTGATCATGGTTCTAAAATCATCCAATCATAGTGGGATTGTTTCTTTCTTTAATTTGACAAAAAATTGGTAGATTAGGACTATTGGATGGTTAGGTTTTCCATTTTTTTTCTGTCTGAGTCTTACCTTTTAGGAGATTTTGAAGCTATTTGTAAAATTATTTGTATGAGAATGTCTATGCAGAAAGTCCCTTTTACAATCGATGGTAAAAAGGAAATTTTCAGGTGTGCAATGGAGCCCAAAGAGGGCATGTATGTGAGATCATAACTGTTGATCTTGTAGAATATCATGAGATAACCAACATGATCTTGGTCACATCCCAAACAAACAGCCCACATATAAGATGAAAGACTACAACAATCAATGGTTTATCTTTTCTTGGAAGAACCCTAAACAAGGATTGATGAAACAGAGACCAAGGATGTAGTTATTTAACATAGGTTTAGAAGTTATTCAATATCATAAAGAAATTTACATGTATTTAATAGTTATTCATGCAAAAGATAGACTGAGGGTATGTTTGGCAACCATGAAAAATTATTCTATGAAATATTGGTGGGCACAATTGTAAAAGAGGGGCTGTGAAGGTGGGAGGGGGAGAGACTTGAGAGGGCATGAGTTGAGAGAGCATGAGAAATCATTTAAAAATAGTGAAAAAATGCATTACTTCAGAAGGGTTTCCCCCCTATTTTTAGGGGCTCTTCATGCTCTCTTAGTCTGTCTCCCACAATTGGTCATACTAATATTTCATGAAATATTATTTTCACTGTTGAAAGTTAGCTACAAATAAATTTAATTATATCTACAAGGCAGTTAATAACTATAGAGAAATTTAAGGGGCCATGGCTGCCGTCACCAATTCAAAAAAAAAAAAAAAAAAAAGTTGGACAGAAATTTACATGTTTGTGCATAGCATGTGCTTATGCACAAACATTATTCATTCCAAAGATACCTTTTCTTATGACTAAATGTTTATGATGAAAAATTAGAGCTAAACTTGCAAATGAAAAGGTATTCATTAGTTATAAAGAAATTTCCATTCACAAGGTTTTTAATAGTTAAATAAACTTTACCTTATTCTCAATAGTGAATACAAAGCACTTGTGTATAGGCCAGTGATAAATTGACCTCCTAATATCTAAAATCAGCCCCATCTCTCTCTCTCTCTCTCTCTCTCTCTCTCTCTCTCTCTCTCTCTCTCTCTCTCTCTCTCAGCACTGCCCTATATGGGGGTCGATTTATCACTGCCCGTGTGTATATTATAGACTATTCACTTTCACTTTTGGATGTACATCAAATGGTGGGCCCTGATTGTGTGCAAATCTAACAGACCAGACAATCCTGGAAATTTCTGGTATATACAGACTCTTAGGGGCCGTTTGGCTATGCGGATTTTATAATTTTAGATTTTCTCAAAATTGTAGATGGGAGACTAGAGAAGAAAGAGACCAGCTGTCGTTTTCGGATTTCTCGCCCTTCTTTCCGGTAACAAGAGAGCAGGAGATCGTAATATTTTTCCAGGTTTTAGAAATCTCAGGATAGGAGAGAGATTTCTTACTCAAAATCCAAGAAACGCTGTCAGGACACCATACAGTAGCTTGATCATGAACCCTCTTTTACACTGTTTTCAAACTAAAACATGGAATCTAAAATTTGCTTATCCAAATGGCCCCTTGAACTTTTCAATAAGGTTCCCATTCAATAAGACAAAATAGTCGACTGATCGGACGGATATGATTGCCCAGTCAGTGCGAAATACGTCTGCAGCAGGCCTGCTATGTTAGTTATTCACTTGAGATTGGGTTAACGATCTCTTTTCCTCCGTGAATAAGAGAACCCATCTCGTCTTTTATTATTTAAAGAGCTGTCAAACTGTTATGGCAATTCCCAAATATTAGGGTTACAACTTGGGTTGGGATGAGGCCAACCTGAACCCAACTAGAGGAACTATTTACTCAACCTAAACCCAACCTAACCTGATTTCCAACCTGACGAGGTTCAACCCGACCTAACCCTAGTTCAAACTGACCCAATTTGAGTTTCTGGGGTCGAGTTGCCAAATCCCTCAAACCGAACCCGACCTGAACTCAACCCAAGTTAGGAAAAGTCAACCTTGAACCCGACCCCAAGCTGAACTCAACTCGAAGCGACTGTTTTTCAGGTTAAACCCAACACGTTTGGGTTGAACCCAACGGGTTTGGGTTGAACCTGACCGAGTTGAGCCAAAAAGCTATGACAAGCCAATTAAAATAAGAAAAGACAAGCTAGTTTTGTGCAAGGGAATTGCTAGCGTCCATCGCAAAAGGGTTTTCGCAGCTGGTCTGTTGCACATCAATTGTTAAAACATGGTTGCGTTGATATCATTTCTCTAGAAAGAAAGATGTGAAATGGGAGAAGATCCTGAGCACATAAAGAAGATCGTTGCGTCTTCATACGACTACGAGAGCGACCCTCGATGGGCAGGTTATTGGTCCAACATTCTAATTCCTCCTCACATCCCCTCTCGACCAGATGTCATTCATCATTTCAAGCACAAGTTTTACCAGCGCTACATTGTAATCCGTCATCTCTCTCTTGGGTTCTTTTGTTTTTTGTTTTTTATGTTTTATCATTGAGATATAAGTAAAACCCAATAGTTGTTTGTGAGTTTGGCTTAAGTTATTTTAGTTTTAGGCCTCTACTATGCATCTTGGTCTGTGATCAAACGAATTCTGGGAATTTGGATTGGTCAGAGTTTTTGTAGTGTTATTTTTTTGGTTTTGCTTTTGGGGTTTTAATTTTCAACCTAAGAGGTCTTTTTTATGTGCTCTACTTGTTAGAGGTAATTAGGTCAAGCAAGATGTTGCTCACCCAAGGTATCTAGTTTGGAATACCAAGTTTGTTGCCTCTAGCCCTGTATATAGAGATACACTAGGATTAATGACTGGTTAATGAACTAAAGCCCATGTAGGCCCACTACACCTGTCCATTATCTTATTGGGCTTATACGAGAACATACATGGGTTATATTCATGGTTTAAAATTTTGGTTTCGGTAACCGTTTCGGACCGCACTGAAACCAAAATTTCGGTCCGAAATTTGGTAATTTGGTTCGAAATTCCGGACCAAAATTTCGGCCTTGACACTTTTTGGCATTTCAGACCGAAATTTCGGTCTGAACTTTGGTAAACGGCAAAAAATCAAATTTCGGTTTCGGTCCCCACCGAAATCTTTCGGTCCGAAATTTTAGATTTCGGTCGAAATTTAAAACCATGGTTATATTATATACCCAACACTACTGAGAGGAATGTTGGTTGAAATTATGAGCCTCTCTTCAATGGCTCATGTGCACTGAAAGTTCCAATTATTGTTCAAGAGTTTCTGTTGGTCTAGATTTGCCAATGTGTGGACATTTGGTCGGCAGAATGTAAGCTATAAAAGCATCTATAGTACATAACCTTTGTTTTCCTGCCACATAATTTGTTACAGTGTTTCTCATTTTCTGTAACACGCTCTATTCCTTATTTTTATTGCCCAAGGATGTAACACAGTAACACTGCCTTGCATGATTGATGGAGGGATCCAGGTCAACATTCTTGATTTTCGTGGTCATTTGAACCTTGAAGAATTTAAGTTGGTTGAATAATATGAAAAATTATTTGATTGGAAGGACCTAGCCAAGATGGAAGTGAAATTTGTGCCTGAGAAGCTGAAGGGACGCTTGCAAGAGGAAACCAATAGAGCTCATCTGCACATTTGAGAAGATACAAACCAGGGTCCATGACCAATTTTGTTCCTCTAACTATGCATTGCACTAACCATGTCCTACAAGCACGTTCTCCCTGTCTTGGTAGCACTCAAGAGACTAGTACATGGAGCAAGTCTGTCTAGTTACTTGAGTTAGAGATGTAACATAAAGCATCTGCTTACTTCTGTTAGCTTAATGACCTGAACTTATAGGAGGCAGAAGCAAAGGTTCTACTCACTGGTCTGCAAATTTTCAAGTTTGGTGGGCCTTCTGTGGTGGGAATGCTGTAAAAAAAATTTCTTGCATGTGGGGGTGGGGGGATTACCTAACATATGCCAGCTATGTCAGTGCGAAGAGGAGACCACTATGGAGCAAGGTTATGAAATGATTTGGGGTGTCTTGGCTGTTTCCAGGAACCCTTAAAGACATATTTGGGGGATTGGTCTTGAAAGGTATTGGCTCTTTCAACAAAATTTTATGGGCTGTCGTCCCTTTTGCCATGATTTGGACCATATCGAAAGACAGATTTTGCCGTGAGTTCCATATGGAACAAAAGAAACAATATAATTTTTCATGAGGAAAGAGTGCTAGTGTTCTATTTATTAGTGAAGTTCAAACAAATGATGATTGACTGGGCTTGATTCAACAATAATTTCTGGGGCATTTCTGTGATGGACCTCCTAAGAAAATGTAAAAAATTCATTGGCTACAATATGATAAGAAAGAAGATTAGTGCGAGATAGTGACCGCCCCATGCCTATTACACTAAGTTAAACTTCGATGGATGTTCAAAAGGAAACCCAGCCACCCAGGACCAGCAAGTATTTGAGGGACATTAAAAGATGAAAGTAGGTATGAGATTCCATCTTTATCAGGGCCTACTAGGAGGATTGAAAATGAAGCTGATATTCGTGCGCTTCTCACGGGGCTGAGAATTTTTCAAGAAACTCCGATGGGTGGGCTCGTAGTTGAAGTTGATTCAGCAAACGTGATTGCATGGGCAAGAAAGAACATTCAGGACCCATGGAGATTGTTTAGTTACATTGGACAAATAGTAGTTAGATTTAAAGATAGGGTCATCGTGGTCACACATATCCTAGGAGTGCGAATGAAATCAACATGTATCGGCACAACCATGTTTTTCTAATGAGACAAAATCACCTTGTCATATATGCTTTAACCAGACATTTACAATTTCCAAAAAGCTCTCAGAAGCCTTTGACAGTTGCTTAAAGCATATAAGACGATGAGACTTCATCTCATTATCAAAACATGTTTGTGATGATATCAGTTGCCCTAATTATATAGTTACTTTATATTTAGTAATCTGTTGATGAAGCCTGTACTTTTAGATCTATTTAGCTTCTCACTTGATGGGTCTTGTTGACTTTTCACACCACATTTCCTTTTTCCAACTTCTATAGACTTATGATTTCGTATCCATTTATATTTTCAAATTCTGTTGTCCAGAGGTTTTGCTTATGTAACACAAGTGTCCTTTTCTTTATATTGTTTGCTTAGATGTGCCATTTCTGTCATCAGGATCCTGATTTTGTGGTTAAACCAATGTCTTCAACCAGTTATCAGTCAGCAAGAACGTCAACATCATCCTCATCCTCTTCTACAACTGAACAAGCAAGGCCACGGAACTCAGGTAGATAGAACTTATTCATTGTTTCTGTATTTAGAAACCATAGTACCACTTAAGCAATGTACTTTTGTTCATTTGTTTTAAGTGCATTTTATGTTTGTTGTCTCATAATGAAACCTAATTTTGTGGTGTAGGGTACAGTACTGGAACATCAGCACGACCAGGCACAAATATGAGTTCATTGCATTGGAATCGACAGACCATACTAGTTTCTGTCAATGCTTGGGTATAGCAAAACAGCTCTACTACAGATAGATTCTGATGCTTTACATTACTTCGGGGTTCAAAATTTCACTCAGCTAATTATCGATACCCTGCACCTACATCACCAAAACTTACATTTCCATCTCAAAAAATAAATAAATTCACTCGGCTAATTATTACATCTACCGCTCCTCGGTGGCTTGTTTGGGCAAAGCCTTGAGAGGTGGATATTTCAGTAGGGGAAAGAAAAGTATTGTATGATATGTGTGTGTGTGTGTGTGTGTGTGTGTGTGTGTGTGTGTGTGTGAGATCCATTGATGAAGCATTTGTCCATGGAATATCAACTGTTAAATTCTTTCTATTATCTTTATTGGTATTGTTATTTTATTGTTTATCAAAACAATATTTATGAATAATAATGAAGTATTTATAGTATCATGTATATGTTGCATCAGGATAACAGAAACTAAGGTCCAAATAGTAAAGGATGCCTAACCGCGCTCTCCTTGACATATCTACTTCCTAATTAGCCTCGTGACCCACACTCCGGAATGACAATTGATGCATGTCACTAATTGTCCAATTCCTCCTAATCCTATACTATTATACTTAACCTTCATGAAAAAAATCTTCACCTTAGATAACCCATCTGGTGACATTCAGAGAATTTCTTTCAATCTCGATCGGTCCCAAGGAACATTCTGGAAAAGCTGTATTCCCTTATAAAAGTGAAAAAGCTTCTTTCTCACTGGTATCCATTACACCAAGAAGACCAAGAAAATCTACTCTACTCACCGACATGGTGTGATTCTACCAACGGTTGCCGAATCAGGAGCACCCAATGACCAGCCATCAAGGTTTAGCTTATCCACTTGTTCAGTTTCTCCACTTTATACTACCTCTCTGTGATCTGCCACCACTTTTGGCAATTTTCTTCAATATTGATATATTGCCCTTACCATTAACTCCTTCCAATTCCTCGCACATGTGCCTTTCTCATGATGCTTTTCCCCCATTCTCTTACCCTCGCATTTCTTGTTTCTTAGATAATACTTTTGTGTTCCTTCCAAATTGACCACAAGGTCTTCACCAAACATTCTGCATAGTATCTGTCCTCTTTCTACCACAATACCTGTTGATTGATACCATTGAAGTATGCTTGGAGATGAAGTGGTATCTACAAAGCGAGGAGGATATCAGCAGTTTTTCGTCAAATGGAAGAATTGACCAATTTCTGATTGCACGTGAATTTCTGTGACATATTTTTAGAGATTAGACCCGGACTCTTACGAGCAATATGAAGCCTGTCACTCGTCGGAGCCAAGTTCTTTCAAGCCAGGTAGAGTTGATGGAGGGACAAAATCCCTAAAGGTTTGCAGTTGCAGGGCTAAATCTTCTGGTTAGATTAGGCCCACGATTCAGTTAAGAGTAAAAGAGGCTTTTAAAGACTGGGCCATGTGGGCCCGTAGCAATAGCATCTTATTTCTTTGCTGTTAGCACAATGTCTAATTCTTCTCTGTTAGAATTTTTTGTTGACAGGACTTGCTATTAGGTAGATAGTTTGAGTGGAATTGGAGACTACTTCAGAAGGGCATGTGAAACATAAGTTAGGGTACTGCATATTTTGGAGGGGACAAAGATATTGAAGAAAACCTCCTTTTTTTCTTTTTCTTTTTGAATGATATTGAAGAAAACCTGTTGTTTTGAGAACTCTTGAGTTTTCCTTGGAAGATGCGGCCTTTTCTATTTTGGTGGCGAGGCTCCATCATGAACACCTTCTAGAACTGTGAGATACTCTTCTAGTTGGACTTATACGTATTGAGACTACATTTATCTCTTATCTGTGTATTTTCTTTATTCCAGTCAAATGTGCTATATCTTGAGCTGGTTTTCCTGCTATTCTAGTAAGTTTTGTGTTGTTTGATGGTCATCATATATCATCACCTTTCCTTGAGGCATTGGAATGTTCCATGCATACTCCTCTCTTGGCATGCTATTATGTTCTTGTGTTCTCTTGTTCTGTGAATGCAGGTTTTACTTCTTCTTTTATTTCTTCACTTTTCTGTATCTTTTCCATCTAATAATATTATTCCTATATGCTTGGTCATGGCAGGTGTTTATCGTGGCTCTCTTTGCAATCCTTCCACTTCTGCCTAAACATCTTTCAAATAGAGCATATCGGTTATCCTTGCTGGGAACTGCGGGTTCCTCCTTTTATTCGTTATACACATCATATGGGGTAGTGTTTTTTCTTTACTTTTTGGATGTTTTGTATGTTATTGTATGGTGCCCACACGTATACGGGCATGAGCATAAAGGTACAGGTTGGGACTGCCTGTTTGATGATACAAACGATTCATCTTGTGGCTCCACTATGGATGGGCCATGTGCCAAAAATCTCCTTGATTGATGATCCTAGTCATGCACTTTATGGAGATTTTCTCACTGAATGTTGTATGCTACATTTTTATTTTAAAATTACACATTTACAAGCAGGAAATTGAAGCACAGTTTAAAAACTCCCCACATCAATCGTCGACCTAACTGTGTCTACTCCCTTTGACCATGTCCAAGTTCTCGTCTTCAATCATAACTCCTCAACTCGCTCGAGTTAGTGAAAAACTGATCGGGTCAATCATTGATGCGTTCGAAGTGACTCCCTTTTACCATGGCCAAGTTCTTATCCGAGTCCGAGTTTCAAAAAACTGAATTGAAGGGTTAGGATCTTCCGTTAGGGGGTTAAATGCAGCACTATGTCCATCCATAAACAGGAACAAAAGAAGCTTCCACCCACCTGCCAGATGGTGGAGGTACTCCAGTGACTGGAAAAAATACTGTAGGCACCATATAATAGCTGGTGTTTCAAAATTGTTTCTTTCTCGAGGCATTTTTTGCTATTCTTTCAATTATTGTTCTTTTCTTCTTTTCAGAAGCCCCTCGCATGGAATCTGCAGGCTATCCAAGTATGGTTTCAGTCAGTAATTGCAACCAAGGATTTTATCTACTTCCTCTACTGCCTTATGTTTGTTACATCTCAAATACACCTTAAATGTGAGTGTTGTGGCCCCCTTTTGATACTTAACAATGGTTTGTTTCTTTCTCTAAATGTGCTTGAAATAAATATAGGTCAATGATTGTTAATCTTTTCCCTTTGTTGCTATGCTGACTTTAAGTTTCATGACAGTTGCGCTGACACCTGTGCTCTGCCGAGCACTGGAACATGTGGCCAAGTTTCTAAGATGTTATTTCAGCCGTTCCTCGTTGTATAGGTAAATGAATTGCAACGTGTCCGTAACTAGCAACATCACTATTTATGAGTGAATTTAATCTCTCCCAAAAAGCTAAGCAAAGGCATTGTATTGCTAATACAAAATGCAATGTGCAACATATTTTTTAAGGGCACACGTTAGCAAAACCTTTTTTATATGGTGAGCAGTGCATGGAGTCCAATACAGCTTAATTTTCTGCTCCATTGGCTTATTCTCTGCACTAGCATAACTCGAGTGGTTGTGATAACCAGCAAAACCATGTCTTCACCTATTTTGTGCGTCTGAATGACCGCAATATCCCCTTGACATTACCATACTTTGGCACAACCATGGAAACACGAGTTTCGAAAATATAGTTAGACATTTTGTTTCGTTGCCCTAATAATACGATTTAACATTCTTCTTTCTACCCCAAACATTATGATGGAAACTTTCTCCACCAAGTTTTCCATCTTCAGATTATCATTCAACTCTATGAGGCTAGCCTCTTTCCTTTCCCTCTTCTTTTAACTTGCCAGTGTGTCAGTCACCATCATCGAGATTTCCAGCATGTTGGTTTTATGCAGAGAATTCCTCTTGTCCATGACCTATGTTTGCCAGCATGTTGATCACTGTGTTTTATTGCTGCTTTATTTGGGTTATGGTAGGGCATATTAATTAGTCTAATTTTTCTTGATTACCTCAATGAACTATATATTCATGAATCTAATGACCTTATGTTCGGGGTTTCAAAGTACCAATGCATGGGGAGGGTAAAATAGTGTAGATAAGGTTCGAGAGGCTGGTAGCTTTATCTTGGATCTCCTTTAAATCTTAATCTATGCATGCTGCAGCCGTTTTTTTATTTGACGACAAGTTAAGAACTAATCAACTGCATGATCCCATCTACCAGCACTCATGTTAAAGCTTTTTTATTTATTTTAATTATCATGTTAACTAGTTTATTCACCTTCATCCTATTTTATTTGATGATGAACTAAATACTGATTGAGCTCCTCCATGTTAACATGTTTTGTGCAACCAAGTCTTTAGATTTGATACTTCCCCTTATTGTGATATAATCCCAAAACATGTTAATGATATTTTGAACAGGAAGTACTTCGAGGAACCATGTCTTTGGGTGGAGTCAAACACAACTACCCTCAGCATTCTGAGTTCCAATGCCGAGATCGGACTGGGCTTCCTTCTGATCCTTTCACTATTTTCGTCAGTTGCACATTAATTTGACCTTATTCTTCTTTTCATGTTAATGTTTCTTCTTTCAAACTAATGCACCATGACTCAAATTCTAACTCTGAATATAGGTGGCAACGCAGCATTATACAAACATTCATGTACTGGCAGGTCTATTTCACCCTAATGATTTTCTTTCTTTTCTTTGCTGCTTTATTTTGATGTTTTTGAAAGAAATATAGCACATGTTAAATCATTTGTTTCAATCTCTTTTTTTTTAAGGAAAAAAGGGGAAATAAAAGAAAAATCATTTGTTCAGTCTGCTCTGAAATTTGTTGCTACCGTTCTTCTAAGTTCTAACTAGGCATCTGGTTTCCTTGAAACTCTCTGCAGCTTTTGAAGCTCATGTACCAGGCCCCAGTAACTGCCGGCTATCATCAGAGCGTGTGGGCTAAGATAGGCCGGTCAGTAAACCCTCTCATCCACCGCTACGCCCCCTTCTTGAACACTCCCATCTCAGCTGCTCAGAGGTGGTGGTTCAGGTAAAATGAAAAGAGAATGGGACCAACCTCATGTGATTTACTTTTTCTGCTAGAATCTCTTTACTAAAGCCCTTGTCTTTTTTATAGAAGTGGCAATTGTCTTAATCCTTTTAAATAGACTTAAAGAACCCTTTGCCTTTTGCCTTTCCCTGCTGCTTCCCACTCATAAAAAAGAGTCCTAAAGGGCTGCCTAATTTAACTTTGACAACCCACTTTAGCAACTATTCATACATTAAATTTATGGAGCATTCCCACTATAATTCTCCCATCACTGGGCTGTTGATGTTGCTACACCGGAGATGGCGACGACTACATTGCCCGACCAGCAGCAACCTGCAATCTACCAAGAGGCTACCTCAGGTGGGTATCGAGGTTCAGGATCTGTGGGGCCATTTTTTGCTGTCATTGCTGTTATAACGGTTTTGGCTGCACTATCATGTGTTCTGGGTCATGTTTGTGCGGGTCGGCTTGTGAATGTGGATGGTGGGTTTGACTGTTTGGAATGGATGCGAAGGAGAAGGAGACGCCAACCCTTTATAGCCAATGATTTAGAAATCGGAGCAAAGGTGACTGAGAATGTGGATAGGAATGACAAGCCTGAAGAAAATGAGCAACCGCCGCCGCCGCCTTCTTGACCACATGGTTTTGTTATGCAGTTATGAGGAGTAATTTGTTTTTTTAGTTGGGTTCTGTTTGTAGTCCCAAAAATTGAATCACATTGCTATGAATGGAGCAAGGGACTTGCAATTTCATTTCTTTTTTAATGCCAAAAATGCCTGTGTTTTGAGAACTTTTATCACCTAACTTGCATTTGGGAGGAAGAAAATTCAAAATTTTGCGTGAAATTGTGATGTTTGCATGTATTAATTATGTATTATGATCATTCATGGTTTGTCATTTTGATTGGTGTATTGAATTAGAAATAAATTTTCCGCAATTTGTCATTGAAATTATGTCTATTTTTGTTTGTCTTCTTTTGTGAGGGCAAATTGGAAGAATCTCTGCATTCGCCTTCCAAAAGGGTTAGATCTCGCCTTTTGTTTTGGATGGCAATTTTGGTTTTTTTTTCTCTATTTTCCAGCTCCAACTCATACTCTCCTCACCACCTCAATCTCTATCTCTCTCACTTACACTAGCTAAACAAATATTCAATGAAATATTTTTTTCATGCCCTATAAGATTAATATTATTTACGTAAAATTTTGGCTTGATTTCAAATTCTGTAGAAAATGGCCTCTCCAAACTGCATGAGGCCCACTTTCACTAATACACTTAATTGCAATTCAATGCATTCGGGCTACCAATCTGCAGTTCATTTTCCTCTATGAATGGGCTTGAGTGGAGATCATGGGACTCACCATCCGTAGATATTGTTAATGACTTGTTTATATCTAAACTAGCATTCTTGGACCTTGCTACGCGTGGCTGTAAAATAATGGCTCCACCCTATGAATGGGCTTGAGTGGAGATCATGGGACTCACCCAATCAAAAGATACAACTGGCGGGACCTGTGAGTCGGTGACACCCCTCTTAGGCGGGTATGAACAAGGTTATGGATTTCATTGCTCATTTTGGATTGATGTTATGGTCATATTGGCTGCCTTTTGTGATTCGAATGCACTGTCATGGGTGCTGCGCAATCCCCGTGACATTTTGAAATGTGGGCAAAAGAAGATATGGGCTGAGGAAATGGAATTTAGAGAGTAGAGGCAATTGGTTAACATCTGGGTTTTAGCTTAGGCAAAGAGTCATCATCGAGATGAATACTAGTATTACGAAGGAACATTTATGTTCAATCGAGACCGTTGATTTTGTTGAACATCATGAAGTAACCCACATGGTTTAGTCTTCCTGCAGAACCCTAAAAAAGAAGACGGATCAAGGGCCTACGGCTTATGGTCCCCAGGTTTAGCCATTTTTCGTTACCCCTGAAGTTGACCTATTTAACCCCTAAGATTCTTTTTCACCTGTCTTCCCTGTCTTCCGGTTTCCCTAATTGAGAAACATTGAACCCATTCAATGTCTTCCCTTTTATCTGCCTTACAGATTTCTTTTAATTAATTGAGAAACATTGAACCCATCCAAAGTTGAAAACAAAACAAGAAGATGAACAACAATTCAAAAGGAAAAATATACACATGGGATCCATATATAACATCTTTATCAATGGCGGCCGGAGAGATGCATCTCTCTAATTCTCTACACCATTTCTCAAATCTCCTTCAAACCACATAATCCTAACAACAACCTAAAAAAGTGAAATAAGAACAAGTCAAAGAAACTAAGTCAAGCAAGAAAATGTCAATAATGATAATGATCATAATGCAACAATTGCTAAGGAAGATCAATATGAAACATTAACAAACATCTATGTAAAAAAAAAATCAGGCTAATTAAGAAACAGCAAAGCCAAGAAAATCCGAGGCAGACTTAGCCATGACAGATGTGAACTCAGTAAAACTAATTACACCATCACCATCCGTATCAGCCTCTTTGAACATTTCAGTGAGCTCTCTGAATGTAAGAGGATGACCCATCTTGGCCATAGAACAAGCAAGCTCAGCTGCAGTAATATATCCATTACCGTCTCGATCGAACGATCGGAAAACCTCCATAAGTTGATCTTGATCGACCAAATTCTCCTGATTCATATCTGGCAATATGGCCTCTACTAATTCATCAAATTCCACAGACCCATTACCATTAGAATCCATGTTAGAGAGTAATACATGGATTTGATCACCTGTGGGTTTAAGGCCGAGAGATCTTAAAAGCGCGGCGAGTTCTAGGTGAGTTAGGCTCCCGTCTGCGTCCATGTCGAAACGTTGGAATATGTCTTTGAGTTGTTTAAGTTGTTGAGATTGTAATGGACCCATTGTGTGTAGATTGAGATGATGAAGATGAAGATATTGAAGAAGGAGAGGGAGAGAGGGGGTGTTTTTTTTTTGGGTGGCTTGGCTTGGGGTGTTTTGGTGGTTAGAGATGTAGGGTGGTTTGTGTTTATGAGAAAACAGAAAGCGCGTTTGATAATGGCGTCGGTGAATATTTTTAGATTTTAGTCAGATGGAAATGGGGATGATGTGAGTTGAAAGTTCTATTTTTTTAAATTCACCCCCTTCTAGGATAATGCACCCCGGATTTTTCAAAATGGACTTTACAGCCCACACATAGGATGATCCAAGCCATCCATTTGATTGGATGCAATGTAAATAGGTAATCATTTCCATAGAATAATTCCAACCATCCGATCTATAGAAGTTTCCACAATGTGAGGCCTTCTATTATTTGGAAATGATTTTTGGGGCACAACCTATTTACGTTGTGACCCATCAAATAAGCGGTTCGGATCATCCTATGGTATGGGCTGTACAGTCCATTTTGAAAATCAGGGGTGAATTCATCCTAGAAGGGGTTAAATTTATCACTGCCCTTTTTATAGGGCTGCTAGCAAAACGGAGATCGACGGTATTCTCTGTCGTTAATTTCCACGTTGCTCAAACAAAGTTCCGTTTTGGAACTGTTTTCCTTTTTTTCAGCTAAGGAGTGGGCCCCCTAACAAAAGACAAAAAAAGAAGATGGAGAAGGAGAGGACGAGGAAGGATCTGAAAAGTCTAAACTACATACACAGATAATCAGTGTATAAACAATTTCTGGCAGGCACATGGCCTTCTATCTGAATTTTATAATATCAATTGACTTAGGCATGGGAGGGATCCAATGATTCTGACCGTTGGATTTTTCGGTTCAAAAACAAGCTATTGATCAAACTATGTACAAAACCCAATCCTTTCGCCCCACTTTTTACTTGGGACAGCCCCCTGTATATTTATGAGTTATGACTCTTCTTTTAGCTGACTACGAATTTTCTGACTATGTAAAAATCAAAGCCGCCTATCGGAGTTTTCTTTTATCACACAAAAGATCTTAATATGAGAAGGTTAAGCTGCAGCCATAGATTGAAAATTTTCATCTGAGAGCCTTCGATTTATGGATCAGTCATTGATCTAACGGCTGTGATCATCCAATAAGTAATATATTTGTCGCTCTAGCTGGGCCTACCGGATGAAGGGTCCAGATCATGCTGCTGTCATATTAAGTCGTCACATAATATCATCCCCTTTCTCATTGACCAGCCAATTTGAATTGCTACAGCCTGTCATGAATAGTCACAATCTAAAACATCACACACAATGAATTGCCGATATATCGGGCCAATAACGAGGACGGACTAATTTCTTTCAGTACTTAGTCAATTTATCCATATTGAATATTTTTCTTGAGATAAAGTTTTTATACACTAGTGTAGATAAGTAATCAACACACTAGCTTGAAATACAGTGGGGCCTTCATTGTTTGGGTGATCTAAAGCATTCATTTGATGGGCCCTCAAATACATAGGGTGTGCCCAGAAAATCAGCTCCATAGGATCATCTCAACCCTACGATATGTGGAGGTAAAATGGACGTGTATAAACCTTCACAAATCTATCCATTTTTTGCCTCCACGGATCGTAGAGTTGGGATGATCCTATGGAGCTCATTTTTAGGGCACACTCTATCTATGTGAGGGCCCATCAAATGAATGCTTTGGATCACCCAAATAACGTGGCCCCCACTGTATTTCGAGCTACTGTGTAGATAACTTGTTTACACTAGTGTGTAGAAAACTCTCTTATTTTTCTTGAGTTTGGAACATGAAAGGTCTTGGCTTGGTGGGAAAAACTATTTGGTGTCTCATCATCCTTTTGCAGTAATGTGGGACATTTGGATGGAAAGGAACGTTTGAACTCTCGAGGGAAAAGACATCAACTTCCCTTATATCATGGAAGGTCAAATTCAGCGTGGCAAATTGGGCTAGGCAAAGCAATGCATTTTAGGGTTACTCTATGGATTGCATTTTAAGGAATTAGAAGACTATCCATTCGAAGGGAAAAGACGTTAGGTACTTGATGACCCCCTCAACCTAATGTTTTCAAGCTCAATGTCGATGGTTGCTCCCTTGGCAACCCTGGTAAAGCGGGAAACAGCGGGGCATTTACAGCTAGTAATGGCACCATGCAGGCAAAGTGTAAATTAGTCCGGCCCCCCAAGTGTAAATTCTTGGCTCCGCCCCTAATGGTGTGAGCTTATTTAGGGACCAAATGGAAGGCAAGTTGGAAGTAGAAGGGCATTCTTCAGATGTCATTTCTTGGGTTCAAGGCTTGAGCAGTGATCCATAGAGATTAGCCAAGTTTTTAGATGAGATTAGTTCTACTTTAAACCTTAGTAAACACCAAATCTAAGAAAATTCCAACTTCCTTCAGTAAACAACAAAGCAGTTTGGTGTAGAAAAGGAAAATGCAAAATCATATACTCTGCCTAGGGGTGTAAACGGATCGAATTCGAGTCGGATAGTGCTATATCCGAATTCGAATTCGATTACAATATTCAATATCCGTATCCGTATCCGTATCCGTATCCGTATGAATCCGTCGGATATTATTCGAATTCGGATATTATCCGTATCCGTTTATCCGGATTCAAATCATATCCGAATATCCAAATTCGAATAAATCATATCCGAATGTCCAAATTCGTATCCATTTATTCAATTCATGTCTGTAAATTTAAATTAACTGGTTAAATATCCAAAATTATCTAATTGAAGTTGAATTCAAATGCGAATATCCGCATCCGTAACAGGATATCTCAGTTTGCATGCGAATCCGGATATCCGGGATAAACGGATGTACTTGTCGGATTCGGATGTTAAACGGATCGGATGCACCATTTACCAAATTCGGATCGTTAAGAACCGGATATCTCCTAAACGGATTCGGATAATATCTGCTTGAAGCGGATTCGGATAATATTCGCTTTAAAAGGATTTGGATGCGGATGGTAATCGAATTTTCGAATATCCATTTACACCCCTAACTCTACCCAAAAAGTCCTAAAAGGTGGCTTGATAGTGTGGCGATTTTCAGTTGTTCAATCTCTTCTATTTTTCTGCATGAAGTACTTTTTGGGTAGATTTTTTTTTTAATAGTAGCCAAGAATTTATTAAAAAAGACCGAGATGGTCAGATTACAAAGAGAAAAGGAAGGGAAACAACTTTTCCCAAAGAGACAACAAATCAAGGAGGAATGTAATGAAAAAAAGCTAAAGATTCTTTAGATACACCCTCTCTAGCCAAACCATCTACGACTGAGATTGCAGATCATCTAACGTGCAAAAAAGGGATTGGTGATGATCCAATCCGATCAAAAACTTCATCAAAATACATGTCAAATCTCCATGGATGCTTTTGCAATCTTTTTAATCAACGGATTACATTTAGTGAATCACCTTCCACAACCAAGGAATTCATTTGATGATGATCCACTAGCTTAATGCCTTGGTAGACTGCTCGAACTTCTGCTTCCGATGCATCTGATACTCCAATGGGGCCAGCATAGGCCATAAAATCTCCCCCAAGGTGTTTCTCATAACACCTCCAATTCCGGTCGGACCTAGATTTCCCAAACTGGAACCATCTAAGTTCAATTTAAGGAACCCCGGAGGTGGAGGTTCGATCCCATTCTTGGACCACCTTTTGATGAGCCTCCACACTGGAGCAAACTTCTCTCCATCCTTCCCACAGATCATAAGTTGATACAACTCTGAAGCAAGGAAGAATCTTAACCCATGCAATAGTCAAAGCCAAAACCTTGATGAAGAGAAATGATGGATTTTTGGATACCCCTTTGAACACTCTTGCATTTCTTCTTTCCATAGTACCCACAAAGTTGCTACAAAAGATATGTTCCAAAGAATTCTTCCTTTTTTCCTTCCATGGAACATGAGGCCATGCAAGGAATAGATCCAAGAGATTTGATGGGAACACCGAATCAGTCCCAAACCTACATAGAAGTAGGTTTTTCGGCAGCTTCTTAGGCATTACTTTAGGAATTTCCTAAGCCTAAAGGCACATAACTTTCGATTTTCAGTTGCAATTTTGCAGTAAACAAATCTAGAGTTCATCCATGCAATATCAAAACATCTCTCTCATATTTTGAGAACAGAATACAATCAATCTTCTAATCATCACATTACTCATGAGCTGATTGTTGATAAAAAAAAGCCATGCTTGAAGTTCAAAACCCACCATGTGGTAACACCTGTTTCTTCATATCTTAAAATCTACTTGGCTAAAGAAGACAAAAAATAACACATATCTTAAAACTGAAACTCTGAAGGGAAGAGGGAAACAGTCTGATTGAAACTATCCATAACTGGATTGTATTCTCTCTGTGTGATATGAATATCAGAAATACAAGAGGTATACATAAAAAATTAAAAAATAATGCAGCCTTCAAAGGCCAAGAATCAAAATCTACATCTGGGCTTGTATAGCCCGCCCCACTAATAATACATGTGCAACAGCTAAACTCTTCCCAATTCAATGACCTGCTCAGGTGATTGTTTCGTATTATGAACCTTGCGCTTTACATTTCTGGTTTTCGCATCCAAACGTGCTGAAACACCAACTGTGGTCGTTCGCAAGGATCTCTGCCTCACCATTCGACAGTACTCAGGGTCATCGGCTTGACCTTCCTTCCTTATCCACTGTATCATCTCATGATACATGGGGAAGAAGCGCATCTGAATGGCCGAGTATGAAAAGTATGGGGTGAGGCTACAAATTACCACAAGGAGTGTGAGAAACCAGTAAGAAGGAGCAGGAGCACATCCTTCAATGAAGACCATATAAGCAGTAGAGGACAAGTTTGGGGATAGGGCGCCGTAGGCCAAAAGGAAGAGATACCAAAGGGCGATGCCTCCCCACACGAAGATGTGTTGAATCAATGTGAAGTAGCTGACAGAAAGAGCCATTTGGCAGTTTACAACCCAAACGACACACGAGTACAGTGTTGCCCCAAGAATTTCCATTTCGACCACCTGTCCACCTTCACGGAAGGCCTGGTGCTGAAATGCTGTGGTGCAGAAGAAGAAGATGATGATAGAGCTGATAACCCCATTGAACATCCAGCTGAGTATTCGTCGCCAGCTAAAGAGAACATTTTGGATGCCTTCTTGGTACAGTAGAGGGAACTGAATGAAAGAAAAAAGTGATCATGAGTTCATCTCGTAAAGTTTATTCAGAACATATTACACTCTTAATATGTCATTAAGATTATTTTTGATAAATTACACTTCAAGGCATAGCTTTAAATAGTTGCCATGAGTGTAAATGTTTAAGTTTTCTTTGGATTCTTCCAGATGCATTACATGAGATAGAAGGGAATCACTTGTGCAACCAAAATACATGGTCACTGGATGATGTAAATTTAAAATCAGACCCAATTGTCAAAAGAATAGATAATATGGCATATCGATTATATAAGACATATGGGTTGTTGTCATCCCCACGGAGTCCATTATTGTACCTCAACCTTAGGGGAGGGAGATAAAGCACCCTCATGTAGTTATAAGTTCTGTGTAAAAAAATACTTGTTTTTAAATATTTATGAAAGGCAGGAATCTGCATGATGGTCACTCAGAAAAACTGTTTCCAAGCTTAAAAACTATTTCACTGTTGACAGACTGATTGCACCAAACTTGAACTTGAAAATATATTCGGAGTAGATTTTCAAAATAAGACACCGTCTTTACAAGGAATTTACAGCCATAAGGAATACTACATGAAGTTTTAGTTTGTGAATGGTGAATATACCTTGAGACAAAACCTCGCAGAAACATCTTGGTCAAATATCCCCAAAGCAAGTACAGGAGCCGACGTGAAGAAGACATTGTATAATGACAAATACCAATCGTTATACGCTGATTGCCCAGAAAATGATGCATATGCCTCAAACATGAAGATAGTGAGACCGAATGTAATGTTCTTGTAAAAGAAGTAGCATACCTGCAAAACAGACGAGGAAACACATCAAACTCGATTCAACTTGTGAAAAAACTTAAAGAGTTTAAAATAACAAGAATGGAGCCCATCCATACCATTGATGCGATCCTTCTGTAACACCAATGTCCATGTACAAGCAGTAAACGCTCCAAAAATCGGAACTGAGCAATTGCAATATCACTTGACATCACAGCCTGATATAACATCGAAGGAGTAAAAAGGTGAGAAAATAAGTTCAATAAACAAGCATGAAAAAGAATGAAACAAATGCAACATAAATATCATAAAGACATTATGATTATGTTATCACCTGCATTCCTTCAACACCACTGATACCAATTCCAATATCGGCTTCTTGAAGCATACCCACGTCATTTGCCCCATCACCAATTGCTAATGTTGTCTTACCCGTGCCGGTTTTAACCAATCTTGTAACCTGATTTTTTTTTTCAGACACATTAGATTCCTTAAGCGCGACCATTAACTAAAGAAATAAAGTAAGGACGGATACACTGGAAAATTATGTGAACTTACGAGGGCTTTCTGTTTGGGTGATGAACGACAGCAAATAACAGATGCACAGCTGATTGCCAGGTCTAAGAACATGTTCTTGACATCGTCCTCCAGAGCAAAAGACAGTGATTTACCATCAATGATCAAAGCAAATGCATCTCCACTTGATGAAGTAATCTGTGACTTTCCCTCACTTAGCTGATGGATAACGCTTGCCTTAGATGCCTGAAAAGATAAGCAACAATCCCTTTAGATGTTATAAGTTATAACAACCCACGGATTCTAAAATTAGAGATGTAGATGTTGGTAAGGGGCCAGATGATAAACTTGGATGACTTCCAATGTTAATTAGGATAAAAAACCAAAGTCAGATGACTTTCATATTCTTTTATCTTTAAGTTTGGGCACACTGTTGTGGAATGTCACCACCAGTCACCACTGGCCTACATTTAACACAAAACTATGTTGGTTAAATCCCAAGTCCCAACAGGTCTACAATCTGAAAGAATGAGTTCCAACTTGAAATGAAAATTGAGTCACTTATGGACTTAGTATAAGGGTTTTTGGTCATTTGATCATAGTTTCATGTTTATAAGTAGTTGATTGGGCTCTGATTACTATAAGCAACTTGTAAATCAAGTTGCTCATCAAAAGATATGACATCACAAGAAGTACAATACGTTGGATGGCATAGGTTTCGTATTCTTCTGTTTGTGTTTTTAATAAAAGTTTTGTATTCTTCTGTTTCTGTTTTTAATAAAGTTTTCTATATCGTTGGAAAAAAATTTTGAATGATGTAAAGAGAATACAGCATAAAAGAAAGCATTGTTTACCTTTGCAATGTCAGTCTTTTTCCCCTCCTTTTCCAATGCTATAATTTCCGGTGTCTCCAAATTGATAACTATCTGTCGCATTCCTTGTCTGAGCAGACTACATGCAAAGCTGCAAAATTTAACAAGAGTAAAAAACATGTAAACAAATGGAAGGAGAAGCAACTATATATATGACATTTTGTATTTACAAGAGTTATATCCCATAAGCATACCCAATATTGATGGCTGTCTCCATCTTATCTCCGGTTAAAACCCAGAGTTTTATCCCAGCTTGTGCAAGCTTGTCAATGCATTCAGGAACCTGATACACATGGAAGAACATAATCACTTTCAAACAAAAACTGATGTCTAAAATATTAGACTTAAATCATCTCTTGAGATCTTCTAACCACCGCCATCCCCCCGCCCCCAAAAAAAAAAAAAGTCTTCTGCTCACCCCATTTTGCAGTTTGTCTTCAACAGCTGTGGCTCCGAGAAGAATCAAATCCTTCTCTATCTTCTCTGCCACTTCATCAATCTTTTCATCTCGATCTGCACTGACCGAGTTCTTGGCCTCATCGAATTCCTTCTCAAACTCCTTGTATTCTTTCTCATTGAGTTCCCGATATGCAAGGACCAAGGTTCTCAAACCTGCATCAGCATACTCATTCAGGTGATCCCTAGTCTCATTTTCAAACTCCCTTCCATTCTCTGCGAGCCGCTCAAACATGACACTGTTCATAAAACATGCAATGGGTATTACAGGACGGAGCTAATTGGAACTACAATAATTAGATGTAAAGAATTTAATAATGCCTAAAGTGTTTATTAATATCAAGTACTCAAGAATGCTTTAGTAAGTTGTAGATCACAAACCTGTCGGCACCTTTGGAGAGTAACAACAACTGGCCCTCTTGATTTCTTACTATCACAGACATCCGCTTTCGGGTGCTATTAAACTCTAAGATATTCAAAAGTTGATATGATCTGCAAACAGGAACTGGTGGTTAAACAAAGAGAACTCACAATAGCGAAATTTCTCTATTATGCACGAACAAAATGATGAATTTTACCTTTCAACTATCATGCCAGACTTGGGATCCAATTCATGCAATGAAATACTTGTCTGTGTCCTCTGGTAAAATTCAAAGCCAATTTCTCTGGCAGCAACCACAAAGCTCGCCTCATCTGGTGATTCAGCTTCATACGAAATATTTCCCGTCTTTCCATCCACTTCAGGAATAGCCGTATGACAGATCGCCATTACACGAAAGAACGTTTGAATGACATCTGAGTGAGGTCCCTTCACCCAATTCCCATCCATAATGCGTTCATCCTTGAAGTTAAAGCCTTTAACTGACGGTTTTGGATCAGAGTGATGCTCGGCAAGATCCTCGCTCTCTATCTCTTGAACCAAAGGTGAACCTTTTCTTCTGGCAATAGCCTTCTCCACCTCTGTAACACCGCGACCATAAGCCTTTCCAGCCACGGAACATTTGATGAACTCCATGGAATTGCAGGTCAGAGTGCCTGTCTTATCTGAGAGTATCGTGTCAACTTGACCCAACTCCTCATTCAAGTTGGAAGTGCGGGCCCGTGCAGGCTTGTCAGTCTCCTCATAATACATATTCACATCTTGATTGATGAAAGTGCTCTGCATAACTTTGACGACTTCTATAGACACATACAAAGAGATGGGAATCAAGTAGTTATACAACATCAAGGCTGTTAGAAAATGCAATATTGCCGCAAGAGGCGCTCTTTGAGGATCAAAGAAAACAGTGGTATGATTCGGTCTAAGATACCATCGTTTCATTCTGTCACCATGTAGATCCTTTTTAGTTGCTATTCCAAAGAAAATTGAACCAACAGTGGCAATCAAAACCATGACGCCAAACATAAGATAGATAATTCTGTCCATTCTCTTCTCGATTTTACTCCTCTTAGATGGTGGATCTGTGGCATTTTGGAGAACTTTCGTATCATGGCCTGTGAATATCACAGCCCCATAGATGTAGTCAGTGTTACGAAGTTTCGAGTCCCTAAGAAGCAGCTGTTGAGGTGTGAGAGGGTACTGTTGCTCTTCAAAATCCATACTCCCAACGAAAGTGTACAGGTTTGCATTTGGATCTTCGCATTTAACTAATGCTTTGAAATCCTGAAAGGTAGACTCATCATGCAAATTCGAGGTCACATCCAATGCTTGTTTTAGTTTCAAATTTGTCTCTCCATCAAGGTTCATTGTCTCAACATAGCAGATAGCATCCTCATAACTAGATGAAAGCAACAGAAGGTCAGCGGGGAAGAAATCGTCCTTTTCCACTTTCACGATATCTCCGACTCTCAGCTTCTTCCATTCAATATTATCAAAAATCCCATTGCTGGTGTGCACTTTAACCTTCCGATTGTTGACCTCAATATCCTGAAAAAAATTCCAAATTATAAAAAATGAGCCCCAGTGCATTGTCTTGATTATGAAAAAGAATACAGGAGTTAAAAATCTAGATCAGGAGTTCAAACATGCACAAAAGTTATTCATAAATCAACCTTAAACTTTAAAATACTTGAGAATTCTTCACAAAGCTCACTAAAAGATGGGTCTCTTGAAACAATCAGACTGGGGCATAGGATAATGAAAAGCTAATGTTTCAAGGTAGAAGCAACTCTCACAACAGAGTCTGAAACCGTCACATAAATAGAGTCGTGTGGATCCAAAAAGAGTTACATTACAAATAAATTAATAGCATATTTTCCCAAAAAAAAATATTTTGTAGGTAGTCAATTGAGCATAAAATTTTGCTTGTGTTTCACATGATGACCAAATTTCCAGTTTTGCTGATCAAGAAATCAATTAAGACACTGAGGGAATGCAGCAAGTTGGTTGGAATTGAGGATATGAAAGGCTAACATGAATGAAGCCCCAAGTGAGAAGCCTCTGCAACATACATCTAAAACCCCTCTCAGTTCATTTTTTGGCCAAATTTTAAATAAACAACTCCTTTTAAAAGGATGTACTGCATAACAAACTACAAATAGATGAGTATTCCCTGACCATGCCCATTTTGCAGACTGATATGGGCTCATATTCCCCTTCAGATCCAACACAAAACACAGAGATGCTATCTTGCAGAAAGACCAAGCAAAGCCTTTCATGAGATGCTATCTTAAGGTTCCAAAAGGCCCCTTGAGAAACATTAAAGGCAACAAGATTGCCCCATTTGCTATTCAAAACCAACACAAAATCTAGTAATCTCCTCTTAAAGGTTGATCATGTTTCTTGTTTTTAAGTAAGCTTTAAACGTACATGTCCTCATTGTTTCGTAAGCCTGTTTGGGCCTTGTTCTTTGAATTTTTCTAATAAAATCACCAGGTCCGTCCTGGGACCTCAATGCACATTTCCGGGTTAAAAAAAATCTAGTAATCTTCTCTTCATCATGAATTAGTCCAATTCTAAGGTTCACAATTATTTTATGTTAGAATGAGAGAAAGTGGAAATTTCATCATGATCATGTTGAACTGTAATTCAACCTAAAGATATCCCTACAGCAAGCACCAATCAGTAGATTAATCTCCCCGAGAACTCTAGAGGAGCTGTTAGATGCAACCAACTATGTATTCCTTAAATTCGCACTAAATAAATATTGTTTATTTCTTTGTAAAGGGGTTTTATTTTTCCTCTTCTTGTATCTTGTTGGGTTAGAGGCAAGGTTCTATGTCCTCCTCTTGTGACTATTTTTTCTTATTAATAAAATTTAAGGCGCCATAGTTTCAAGACCAAATAGTCATGGATGATAAGAAAGAATAACTGAAACAAGTAGAAGTATTCATATTACAAAAGGGTGTTGAAATGTATACCTGTTCTCTTCTCCTCCAATCTTCTATGGCCTCTTTGACCATGGAAGCGCCGATTACAACAATCAAAGGAATGATAGCACTGACAGCGGTGTAAGGAGCAAGGGGAGTGAATGCCAAGCAGCCGACGAGGAGGAAGTACATGTTGGCAACCCTCCTGAATTGCTCAAACAAGGATTTGGGAATGAAGGTTGCCAAATTGTACTTGGTTGTAGACACATAATTGGCACTATAAGTGCGGATTTGAGCTTCAGGGGATTCGGGTTCATTACAGAAGACCACCCGCGAAAAACCAGGCCCACCAATCTGTGAGTGATCATCTTTGAATGAGGATTTCTTCCCACATGAAAATGTGTATATCTTTCTGAAATTGGTGTTTTTTCTCCTGCCACCAGTCATCCTCTCCACCACCAATTTCACCACAATTTAAGAACTAGGATAAAGCCCACCAAAGAGGAGAGAAAAACTGCTCCTTGAGAAGAAAAAACTCCCTAAAATGTAAAATGCAATTTCAATGGTATAACTATAAAATCACCCAAAACCAAGACCCCAAATTTAATTATGAAGAAAAGCTCCAAAATACCAGCAAACCCTAAAATCCAAACTCAGAGATGTTTCCAACTCCAAAACCCAATAAAAGTGCAGCTTCAGACAAAATTACAAAATCCCAAAAATTCCCAATACTAGTTCCCAAATCCACAACCCAATAATGGCCAAAAAATATACAGATTTAGACAAATAAAAGCACAAAAACCAACTTCCACCACTACCCTTATTCTATAAATCCCCCAACAAATGTAATCTTTACTATTAAGAACAAAACCCAGAAACCAATCTCCCCTTTATCTCTCAACCCAATACTCAAAAAATCCAATTATTCATCTATTTCACGTTCCCAATGTCTATATAACATTAACATATCCGTGGCGGGGAAAAAAAGTCTCCTTTCATCGAGAAGGAAACGTGTCATTGGATCTTTGAACAAAGACCTGCCTTTTTACCGTTTGACTTGAACAAAAATTCAAAAACGAGTAATAGCAGGCTTTGCAAAAATTAAAAAAAGCAACTTATTAAATTGAAATAGAACCCCGCCCCGCAGTTGAAATCAGACTCAGTCTCTCCTTATCATCATGGCCCCATCTTTCTTCCTAAGAACCTTCTCAGAAAATTTATAAAGAAAAAAGAAGAATGCATCTTTTTTATTACTTTATAGCTGTTTGAATGAAGGTTCGTTTTAATTACAATGAATAAGTTTGTGTAAAGAGAATGGATTTGTTTAGAATTAAACTATTTGATTACTGGGAGCCAAAGAGACAGAAGGATGGTGGGGAAGGAGACAGTAACATGTATTCGTGGAATTCCAAGAAGAGGCTTCCCTCTTTCTTTTTTCTCTCCCATCTAATAAATACAGGCTACTGATATTTGCACCACCATGTTTTCATAATTGCACATACTCACCTTGTCTTTTCTTTTTTAAATTGGCTTATTGGGAATTGGCTCATGGGATTTTTTTGGGAATTGTAATGGACCTTTGACAACTGAGTTAATGAATAAAAGATAAGGTGAGTCTGTGATAATAATAAACCTTTGACAACTGGTTATTGAATAAAAGACAAAGTGAGTTTGTGCAATTATCAAAACATGGCAGTGCCAATATCAGCATCCTAAATACATTTTTCCTTTCTTTGGTTTTTTCAGGCATGGTAAGAGGATGTTCCTGAAATGCCCCCAAATCTAAGAATTTGTCTTCTTTTCTAAGGCTGTCAATGGACCCAATTCCCATTGAAACTGCCTTTGTTTGGGTCAATTGACAGCCTTTTTCTTTTCTCTTTTTTTGTTTTCCTGATCAAAACACCCTTTGGGTTTGGAGATTTTGCATGAAATATATTTCATGTGTTACAATTTTTGGACTACTTATTTGGTGAACAATTATTTTAATATGGTAGGCCCCTACAAGCCTAACTAAAAAAATCTAGAATCACATCATTTTGGATTGAGGTGTTGATCAATGGCCTAGGCTGATCCGAGGTGGTCGAATGAGAGATAATGGTATAGACTACTGGTGGGCAGTACCTAATGGTAGAGATATTGTAAGGAAAAAAAAATAGCTTAAAGGGTTTGTAAATTTGCAATAGAGTAAAAGGGGGCATTTTAGGAAATAAATGTTATTAAAAAAAAAAGATAATTTCTTCTTAGATTTCTTTGGGATTTTCTAGGGATGTTTAAGCATTTCAACCCCATGCTAGTTTGTAATGTTTGACTTCTATTTTTTCCATTTATGACAGTTATAATCCTAATTTTCTTTTCTTGCCATCTTAAATGGGAATTGACCAATTGGGGCGCCCTTTGCCACCTTTTCTGCAAGGGCGCCTGTGAGCCTAGCATTCATCAAAAGGAAAATACTGATATGATAATAGATAGGGATGGAAGTGTCTAATTTCAAGGATAGTAATAACTTCTAGAACCATACTTCAACTACTAAATCAGGACATTTTCAGGCCTTTTCAAGGGGTAAATTCTAAAATTCAAGGCAGAAATGGAAGTTTGTTATGGTTGGTTGCAGTGATGTAAGAAAGAAGTTCCAGAAAGAGGTGAGGTCAATTTTGGATGCCACTTGTCAAGAAGGCAACAAAATGATAAAATAAAGAGGGTGTCTTGAGAAATCAAACCTCTCCCAGGCGGCCCTGCAATTTGTTTATCTATTTGTGTGGCGACTCTATTTGTTTATCTCTTCACATGTTGAAAACGGATATAGAAATATTGGCAAAACTCCATGAATGGGGATAGCTACTATCAATCAACCTACCTAATTACACTGAGAGAGTCTCCCCCAATGATCAACATGCTTAGGGCCTTCTCCTTTGAGATTCTAATTTCTTGTAAGATAGCTCGTAAATCTGCTTCATTGGAACCCACAATCCCAATGAAATTTTTTTTTTATTGGTTTCGGTAGTATGTTTTCAAGAAATGAAGCAGTGAAAAGTTTATGTTTAATAAAAGAGTATTTCACATAACACTTATTTTATAGGATTCGTTAGCATTTTTTTTTATAAAATCCATAATCAGGTGACGAAAACTAAGCTCTTGTGATTTATTTAACAGTGAAAGGAAAATCACAATTAAATTATTCACCTTCATCTTAAAAAGATTTCTTCTCCCATGTTATTTCTTCTCGCATTGTCTCTGCGTCGCCTTTCTCGCATTCCCTTCCTTTAACTAAGGTTTAAAATTTCGGTTTCGGTACCGGTTTCGGACCCCGAAATTTTGAAATTTCAGTCGAAATCTGGTACAAAACCCGAAACTAATAATTTATTCAATATTAAATTTCGGTGAAATATTAAATTAATATTAAAAATAAGATTTTTTGGGTCAAATTTTGAAAAAACCGAAATTTCGGTCGAAATAAGTGACCGTTTCGGTTTTTATCGATTTCGGTGTCGGTCTCCACCAAAATCCGAAATTTTGGATTTCGGTCGAAATTTAAAACCATGCCTTTAACTACGATTAATAGATCGGCAAAATAATCGCTCACTTCCTCTTGACAACTATTTCAATTGAAGTTCCCAATCCAATAAAATACTTATTAATATGAGGCCCCGGGTCTCATACCAATTGCGAAATACCTCGTTTGTTACAACGCTTCCTAAAAGTTAAAAAAAGGTTTCCATTAAGGGTGGAAAGGAAGAAAGCGAGTAGATCTACTAATTCCTCTTCCTCAAATCAGCCTTTTCCCTGGGGTGGGGTATTGTCTCAACGAATTAGTGGTTGTAGGAGTAAAGTGTTGATATAATTCGAAGAAGCAAGCGGCAAGTTCCCGGCAATCAAATAAGAAAAAAAAAGTATGTATTTTCACATTTATAGGATTAGCATTAATTTAGAAATAAAATCCTTCTATTAAAATACAATCAGTAGAATCCCTAAAAATTCTGCACTTTTCTCTTAATGAGTTACCATTGACGCGGTTTAATGGTGGGTTTCCTATCTGGCAAAACCATTAGCTTTCTTTCAATCCGCAGCCTTGTTTAACTATTCTAAAAACTAAGGCTGAAAAATAAAGACTCTAAGAAGAAGACGGCGGAGAGGAGCATAAGTTGATTAGTCTAGAAAAAGGAGGAGGAGAAAGACAATCGTTGTTGTTCTTTTTCTATTTTGAAAACTTTAGGAAGAGAGATCTGAATCCCAAAATGGCACACGCAGAAAGTAATACTTTCAGTCCATCTAATTGAAAGGTCTCAAATACATTCTAGGCCTTGAGAGATGTCCTTCCTTCCGGAGAGAGTTATGTGCCAAATCGACCGTAACACAAGCAAGCAAACAAACAGAAAATAGAAAAAGAGGCGGAGAGAGGTTGATTCGAGGCAACCGGACCTCCTAGCGGCTCGATTCGAGAGGAACCGTGACTCTCCAAAACAAAGTCTCCTTTGCTGTTGTAAAAATCTTCTATTTTCATTGAATTGGTACTACATAAATACAAGCATGAGGGAGTGCCACATCACAAGCACACTTACCCACTAACAAGACACATCATAAATAACTAACTCCCACTTCCCTAAACACATTAGCCACAACTAATGGCCATTACACTAAAACACATACCCACTACTATGCACTAACCCCACATACAACATAAGAAAATACACATAATAGAGAGAGAGAGAGAGAGAGAGAGAGAGAGAGAGAGAGAGAGAGGCCGGCCATGTATGCATGTGCAGCCCAATATTACTGTGGGCCCACATTATTTGGATGATCGAAACTGTTCATTTGTTGGGCCCTACTGTATATAGGGTGTACCCCAAAATATCTTCTCCATAAGCTGATCCTAACCCTCCAACTTATCTGGGTTTAAAATTGAGGTACAACATAGAAATCTTCACAGAACATAGGGTTAGGACGAACGGTTTGGAGAAGATTTTTTGGGCCCACCCTATATACGATAGGGCCCAACAAATGAAGAGTTTGGATGACCTAAATAATGCGGGGCCCGATATATAATATGGTTAGATGGGTTTTTTTGTTGACTAAAATAGCCCCCAACAAGTTGAGACGTGATGCCATAGAAGTGCCGGTGGGTCCTGTCGAGAATACAGCTATAACGAGAAACGCGCATTAAAGAAGGGAATGCCCGCATGGACTGATTAGAAAATACAGGTGAAGTAAGAAACACCATAAGACCCAGTTAGAGAAAATCATTCACTATTTTAAACTTTCAATGTAAGAGAAATGCTAGCATTATTTGCACTAGCAGCCATGACTCAGTCTCACAAACCCCTTCATACATGTGCTATTGCACCCAATCAATGGCATGCATGCAAAATTGTTGCTAATGAGTGGAAAATACATTCTATTGGTAAAAATCACATTGATCGAATGGCATCCATTGATCTAGGAGAGTGCCATGAGTCCATTCTGGCCTTTCCGGAGCCGTCAGGATTGAATGACTGAATGATTCATTGATTTTACCCTCTTGCTCCAAAATCATTATTTAGGGTTTTGCCAAGAAGAAAATAACTCTTTAATTTTGTAGCTTCTTACTAATGGTCAAGGCTGACCCACCTCAATCGAGTCGAGATGGGTTAACCCTGACAACCCACCTCTAAGACCTTGTTTGTTTAAGATTTTTTTCTTCTATTCTTTGAATGGTCCTAGTGTGTTTAAGATTACGACAACAGATTGTGAGTGCCAAACCGAATTGGTTGTCATATTCTTAAACGAATAGGGCCTAAATCTCTTAACCCTAACTCGACTCTTACATAATTTGATTTTCCAAGCCTGGTCAGGCTGGGCTGGATTGGGTTCGGGTTGTCCTGATACAAAAATTTAAAAAATATATATAAAAAAAAAGTCATAGCCCTAAGATTTTGAATATTTCGGATTCAATCGGATTGCACAATGCCTCAAACCCAAAAATAAATCCGGCTGGTTTTCCCAAGCCAAAACAGGGTTGACTCGACCGGTTCGGTGAGCCCGGCCCAAGTTGCACACCTAGTGTGTACACCCTCTATTGGAAATTCCTCCCACGAGACTTTGTTACATCTATTTGTCGTGAGAGGATATAGTTTCAAATCTCTTCCACCAATACGAGTAGAGGGTCACAAGTTTCTTGGCTTTAGGGGCCCACAAGACCATCCTCTTGTTTTTTAAAAAAAAAACTCTTATGAGGACTGTTCTCTAATTTGAATCCTCTAATCAATCCCCTCCCTATTCCTCTCTCCCTTCCTAATTCTTATAACTTTTGGAATTGTGGACTTTCATTTTGTCTCACTGCAATGATCCCCTTTTTAATTTTTATTTTCTTCTGTCCACACGTTTTACAGGTAGCTAAGGTAATACGTAGGTTTCTAAGAACATCATAGAGTAGAAGGCATCAAAATTAGAAAAAAAGTGAAGGGATAGCTTCCAGAACCTTCCTAAATGTCCTTATAATAGGTGGTCCTCTTCGTTGAAGAAATATCCAAAAATTATAGGGAGAAAACACCCCCATTTGTTCTTAGAATATCCTTTGCTGTCTTTAACAAACTACCCCACCAAGAAAAAGGAAAGATATTTATGGGCAAGGAATTTGTCTCAATGGTGCAATCCAAGCAATTAGAAACTTTTTCTAGGGTTCAGTTCAATAATGGTGACATTAGAGGTGGCACTAGATTTTTTTATATTAAATGTCCATCTTGTAGAGATTTCGTAGGGCAAACGTTGTTCGATTTTTATCTTGGTAAAGATTTTGATGCTTTATCTTTAAAGATTTTTCTACTTTTGTGAATCAAAATTACAAACATTGTTTACCATACACATAGTTTTTATATGGTGTGAGCCCTTAATAGTCTTTCAAAAAGGACTGTACAGACCACACTATAGGATGATCCAAACCGTCCATGTGATAGGCCACAGCGTAAATAGGTTGTGCCCAAAAAATCATTTCTATAGGATGATCCTAACCCTACGATCTATAGAGGAACTGCATATTATGTAAACCTCTATAGATCGGAGGGCTAGGATCATCCTATGGAAATGATTTTGGGGGAACGACTTATTTACGTTGTGTTCTGTCCATGTATAGATCGGAGGGCTAGGATCATCCTATGGAAATGATTTTGGGGGAACAACCTATTTACGTTGTGTTCCATCACATGGACGATTTGGATCATCCTATGATGTGGTCTGTAGAGTACTTTTTGAAAAATAAGGGACTATAAGGGCTTACACCATAAAAAATCTCGCATACATGCACAATTTCCTTTCTTACTAAATGCCTTGATTTTATCACTTTTAATATCTCTTCTAATGTTTTGAAAGTTAATGCATTCAATACTTTTCTTATCCTCATGCAACGAGTTGCATCAAATGAGAATTGTTGAGGAAGAGGTGTTCACATGTACACTTCTCTAGTGTATACAGGACACACTTCTCTAGTGTATACAGGACACAATCTTCTTCTTCTTGGTTTTGAGACACCTTTCTCATATATCCATTTTCTTGATATTTTAAAATTTCCTATCAACCTTATATCTGTGCTTTGATCTTCAAGCTTTAAGAGTTTCTAAGTTTTACCTTTAGTTGGTAAAATTATTTGGCATCGACCCTGATTGTAAGGCCCAAGCTAGGTGCATGCACACCATCAATGACATAAATAAAGTGATGTATCTTAGAGATAGGTCGCAAGGAATCCAATTGCACACCAATGGTGGTGGGGTGATAATCTATCTTAAGGGAATCATTAAACTGTAACGTGCCATTACCACTCAAATTTCTTCTAATTTCTTACATATTTGATTTGAATTTCACTTACGGATTACATACACTTTTATCAATAGCTTGATTTATCACTAATATTGTTGAATTGACCTACCCAACTAAAGTCACAGTAACTGGATGACCCAAACAATATAATCAACATCTTACAATTGGACTAATTAAAGAAAATCGAGTAACGGTTCATATTCAAGTCCTCTACCAGTTCAACGGTCCCGATTGCACATATATGTTGTTCTATGGGGCCCTAAAATTGATTGTTATCAATGACAGTAACTGTCTTCCCAGTCGTGAAGTCTAATATTTTTGAAAAAAGTACAATGAGGGCCACTTCATTGGATGATCCAAGCCGTTCATTTATTGGGCCACAACGTGAACAGGTTGTATCCTGTAAATTTTCTTCATAGGATGATCCTATCCCTTTGATTTCTATATGTTTCTATAATGTACAATTCCTCTGTATATATCTGAGGAAAGGTTCATCATCGAGAAATGATTTTCAGAGTACAGTCTATTTACATTGTGGCCTAACAAATGAGTGGTTTGGATCTTCCTATGTAGTGGGTCTCACAGTAATTTAAAAAAAACAGGACTACACGTGTACACATCATATAAAATCTCATGAAGGAAAACTTTGGTGGCTAGACAAGGTTGTTAAAAACATTATAAACTTCCATTTAGAATATTAAATATGGAATTATTATTAGAGAAAAGCGTTCCTGCGCTGCAGCGCAGGGAGCTTAACTGCGCTTAAGTGGCTTATAAAGCCTCCCATTGGTTCCTTTCTTGTGGACCTGCTATACGTTTCAAAGGGGGACCCGCTGTACAAACCAATGGGAGCCTTTATAACTTACTAAAGCGCAGTTAAGCTCCCTGCGCTGCAGTAGGAACACTTTTCTCTTATTATTATTATTATTATTATTATGGGAATTGCTAGCGTCCATCGCAAAAGGCATTTCGCGGCTAGTCTGATGCATGTCAGACCAACCACCTCTTGAATGGAGACAAAAGTTGTTATTATTATTATTATTATGAGAAAACATGGGTTATCCTGCTCACGCCCCTACATTATTTAAAACATTGTCCATATATATATATATATATGAGAAAACGTGGGTTATCCTGCTCACGCCCCTATATATATGAGAAAACGGTTTCTACACACATGTGTAGAGAAGTTATCTACACACTAGTTTAAAATACAGTGGAGGCCCACATTGTTTGGGTGATCCAAACCATTCAATTGATTGGCCCTCACATAGATAGGGTGTCCACAAAAAATCAGCTCCATATGATCATCCTAACCCTTCTAACCGTGGAGGCAAAAAATGAACAGATTTGTGAAGGTTTATACACGTCCATTTTACCTCCACAAATCGTAGGGTTGGGATGATCCTATGGAGGAAACTGTTGGTGCACTTAAGCTCACCAAAGTTATGGTGCGCTTAAGTGCCCAATCACATTGGGGCCCACTTTGTTATGGTGATCCAAAGCATTCATTTGAAAGGCCTTATCATAGATAGGGTGTGTACCAAAAATCAGCTCCATAGGATCATCCTAACCCCTCCATTTGTGGAGGACAAAATGGACAGACAGTGTTTGTGCACAAATCTGCCCATTTTTGTCCTCCACAAATGGAGGGGTTATGATGATCTTATGGAGCTGATTTTTGGTACACACCCTATCTATGATTAGGCCTTGCAAATGAATGGTTTGGATCACCTATGGAGCTGTGGGACCCATGTGATTGGGGAGCTTAAGCGCACCATAAGTAAGTTTGGTGCACTTAAGCTCACCAACAGTTTCCTCATATATATATATATATATATATATAAGCTTGCTCCTAGATGTTCTCCTTCTACCCCCTACGCTTGCGTGCATGAAGTTAAATTTTGATTTCTCAAGCTTGGGGTCCTCGGGCATAGCAAGTATTCTAAGAGATGAGAAAAGCATCAGGCCTTCTCAGGTCCTATTGGTTTCGGGGACTCGAATGAAACAGAAATGAGAGCAATTCACCGGTGCATCAGAATGATGTAGGGGTGCAACTCGGGTCGGGTTGAGGCCAACCCTAACCCAACCCGAGGTAGCATTCTCTCAAACCCAACCCAAGTCTCGGGTTGAGGATGGTCAACCCTAAGTCCTAACCCAACCAGCCTCCAAATAGGGTCGGGTTGAATCAGGTTGGGTTCGGGTTGAGTTGAGTTGTGTTCTGGTTCATCTAGGGCCAAATAGAAAAATACAAGGAAAAACATCATAATCTAGAAAATTAAGAGAAAATTAGAGGACGGAGGTCGGGTTGGGTTGCCAAGGCCTCAATCCTAACCCAACCCAATACGAGAAAATGCCAACCCAACCCGAGCCCAAATCGGGTTGAATCCAACGGGTTCGGGCTGAGCCCTACCCAAGTTGCACCCCTAGAATGATGTCAGACAGATGGACAATCTTATAGTGAAGGATGACTCCCTCAAAGTCATTAGATGGTTTGAAGGCCGATCTCCTCACCCTTGGAGATTTTCAAAGCTCATTGATGAGATCTTGGACCAGGTAGAGGGTCCCTAAGTTCGCTTTCAACACGTTAGGATTTTGGAGGATGGACAGGCGGATCGTCTTGCTTGAGAGGGTGTGGCTATAGGGGCAACAGTGATATTTGACATTCTCCCCCGTGAGCAGTTTTTGTATTTGTTTTATTTCTTTGCCTTCTCTTATATACTCTTTCTTGCATCCACGACTGCCTTGGTCGTGGGCTGCTCTTTCTAATAAAATTTCACCAAAGATAGTACTATTAAATCTTTTATACTACATATCTATCTGTAGCATTCTTATATTACTATATATAATAGAAAAAACATGGGTTGTATTGCCATCACCTTACATCATTTAAAATCTTATGCATATGCTTAAGTGTAATTAAATCTTTTATACTAAATATATATCTATCTAGAGAAAAGGGTTGCTGCGCTCGAGCACAAAAACAGGGGGGTGGGGCCATTGGGGGGGGGATCCTAACCATTCATTTGGAAGGCCCCATCATAGATGGTGGGCCTACCAAAAATCAGCTCCATTGGATCACCAATGGGTGTCCATTTGTGGGGCCAAAAATGGACAGATACTGTTTGTCCACAAATCTGTCCATTTTGGCCCCACAAATGGACACCCTAAGGTGATCCCATGGAGATGATTTTTGGTTGACACCCTACCCATGAAAGGGCCCATCAAATGAATGCTTTCGATCCCACCCAAAATGTGGCCCCACCCTGTTTCTGTGCTTGAGCACAGCTAAGCTTCGCTGTCGAGCACAGCAGCTCTATCCTCATCTATCTATACAATATATTTATTTGCACTATAGATAATGGGTGAGCTTGTGTCTCTAAGCAACTGATAAACTTTCCTTTAGCTATTAAATATCTATCTATTCTATGATATAAATAATAGGAACACATGGGTTGCAATGTCCACATTATGCTTACATGCTTTAATATCATAATGGAAAACTACTATCTATTCATTTAAAACATTAATAATGAGTTTTGCCATCTAATACTACTATCTATTTATACTATATCTAATGGCAAAACTTAGTTGGATTACTATGAAATCTATCTTACTATATCTAGACTATAAATGGAAAACTTATATCTCATTAGAGGTTATTTAAAACCCAATGTGTTAAGTTTCCTTTTAACTATTAAATCTATACTTAACATAAATGCCTGATAGAAAATCGAATCTGATGATCCTACACCCCAATTGGTGAATTAGGGCCCATGAAAACCGCTTCTTTTAACTCCTCGAAATTGAAACTGGAGTTGCTACCTTTTCCATAGGTAAACTATCAATTATAACAGAAAACCAGTAAAGAATCATATGAAATAGACAAGCCCTGAACTACTGAATACAACACAGTAGTCTTCAACCCACAAAAATGCCTGATAGAAAACCTAAAACAAGACTGAACCATTTTCCCACTCCTCTTTTGTTGAGTAGAGGACTATTTTCATACTATAAACAGCCTGAGAAAGGCCATTCACAACTAAAAGGAATATAAACAAACGCTTCTCTATGGAATGCTCATCTCAGTGACGTTTGAATTTTGAAGAAACAGAATCCTTCTCTCGGTTCCTTGATTTACTCTTCTCGTGTCTCTGTTCTGTGTATTCTCTTCCAGGCCCATGACATGGTGATCTAGAAGGAGATTCTTTGCTTCTGGAATCATTGTGCTTCGAATGCTTTCTACTTTTCCGTCGAGACAAATCCCTCTTTTCTTCTTTGGACCTCGAACGATCTCGATATCCATGATCATCAGAAAAGTCACCATCTGATGTACTGCTCCTACTTCGGTTTCGTCTTGAGTTTTTTCGAGTCCTCCTATCTGATGCCCTGGGACGGTCTCTATATCCATGATCATCATCGGAGTCACTATCTGATGTATTGCTCCTACTTTTTTGGCGTCTTGAGTGTGTTCTAGTCCTTTTACCATCTGCAACTTTTCTCTCCATTTTAACTAGAAGAGCTTTGTGCTTAGAATTGTCATCGGCTGTTGGTTTGATCCCCGAAAACATGTTCAAGCTACTGTTTGGAGTGTTATCACTGTCAGGTCTACTTCCATCAACAGACGCAACTGTTCTACCAAGTACTTTTTCACGTGTTTTGACTGAAGTGCCTTCTTGGGTGACTTCTGAATAGCTTAATTTACAAACTGTATCTTCATTATCTTGTAAGAGCCCATTGGGAGTTTTAAGCGTAGAAGTAGATTTGTCATTCTGTGATGAGATTTTAGTATCTCCTGTGATACTAGTTTCCTTCAGAAGATATGAAGTGTTTGTCTTATCCATCAAATTCTGTGGTTCTGGTGGAACTTCAAGGCCCAGCTCTTTACCCAAGGATTCCAGAAAATCACCCGCTATCAAACGGTTTAGAGTCGTATTAGCACCATCACTCTTCTTTTCTGCAACATCCACTTGGTTGAAACTAGAGTCCTCCCCTTCATCATCCGATTCATCAGAGAAAATAGCCTGCATCAAACAGTAAATTTGTTGTAGGGTTGCATGGGCCACCACATGATGCTCATTCACCCATTGGATGAATTATAGTAGAATCCCTATTGTATTATAATAATGCATCAAAATAATATAAGATACCTTATACAGGTCAACTGGCCTTTCAACACTTGCAATGTTTGATTCGATCTCAGTTTCCTTGCTGGTTATGTGTTCACTGATCCCTTGTGATTCTGACTGAGATACTGGCAATGGGTCTCTGTTTACAGCAGCAGCCTCTTCATTTTTCAGGGTTTTGACAGAATCGGCTGTAAATATGAGTGAATCAATCCTGCTCCTAATTCTTGGCAAGGGTGGCGGCTGCAAACGCCAACAAGCTCTCTGGTTAGTGCTGTTCCTTTCAGCACGGTCACATTTATATGCTAGAAAAAAATATACACCCAGTCACAAGACTTACCACACCATGTTATGTAAAACACATGCAAAATCAATCAACTAGACCAAAACGTTGATATGAAGCGACGGAATAAAACACAGGAGACAGTCAATTGGATGCAACAAGAACTGAACATTGCAAAACCAAATCCAGTTTCCAGCAAGAGGATGATTCGTTTTGTTTGGTTCCTTTTTTGAAGAAGGAAAATGGATTCCAAAAAGCAGTACAAAGGCCAGGACGGGTGTCCTGATAGTACAAATGAAGGCAGAAACTGAAGTGAGAGAGGCTTAAGCAATAGGAAAATGACCGCTGGTAGCTAGGATTGTGTGCTCGATTCCTTCGCCAAAATATCTGCCTCTCCATTTGCCGACTTCAAATGATGATGCAAAGAAGGAATGATCGCATTGCAAAGATCTACAATTTCGAGAATAATTGGTGAGACGCCATGGGCCCTCATAGGATTTCTAGCCCATGAAATCACGCTACTTGAATCGTCTTCAATAATGCAAGTTCCACCAAATTACGCTTTGAAAATGCATAAGCCAGTGAGGAGGGCAGGGCCCTACCTTCCGCTTCATTTGCATCTGTCACACCACACAGTTCAAAGAAACTTTTGAGTACCTCTCCTAAATTATTTATGAAGATGCCTCCATTTCCAACTGGTCCCAGATTACCTTTAAAGCTACCATCTGGGATGTTGGGAGGGGATTTGCTTTGGTTTTTACTCCCACATGATCGCCTTCCAATTATTACCATTACGGATGGTGGGATCGCCTTGGCCCCATCTTGCTTTTCACCCACGCTATTATGTCAATTCTCATTTCCATGATAATCTTTCCCATAGACTTGCTTCTCTGTCAATGAAGATGCAGTTATCTCATTCCTATAGGTTCCACAAAACTGCATGAGGAATAAGCCTCCAAAAGACTATCGATTCCAACCAAAGGGTCGGCATCCCAATTGAAAATGATGGATGAGTCATGAGATGGATTTTTGAAAAACCCACGTCATGCCAAACTGCGATAGGATGGGTCTTCATATTTGGAAGAAGAACAGGCACTGCATCATAAGGCAATTTACAGATTCATCTGCCTTCTTGCAAAGGATACATTGTCTAGCAAGATGGACTTGTCTCCTCTTGAAGTGGTTGCATGCATTATCTTTTTGCTTGCTACAGTCTACAAGAAAGCCGCTACTCTAGGTGGGGCCAAGAAGATCCAAATCTTGGCCCAAGGATTGGATAGTGGGTTAGATCTCAACAAGCAAAGAAAAAAAAAAGATTCGATCCTGATGATCCCCTTGGGGTCAGGGTTCCGAGTCCTATACATTACCATAGAAGGGATGAATAGGTCTCAATTTCACTTTCCTTTAGATGTCTTCTTAGGGATGCATTCCATACAATCTTCCCATCCCTCTTCCCTCATAACAGTCTTTGATTCTCACCACTCTATTATGGTTAGCTAAGGTATAAAGATCAGGACAGGCATGACAAAGAGACGACTCTCCAAAACAAATATCCTCCCAAAATCTAGTACCCACTCCTCCCAATGTAAGCGAATAGAAAGATGTTCTCTAGAGTAAGTGAATGGTATTGTATTGTCGAAAACTTCCAGTTGTCCTCTCATGTAAGTGAATCAACGGTGAGTGGGAATTAGGAAAGTCAAGCTTTTCTCACATGCTCCCAAGATCAGTCTCCATTTAGTGGTCTACAAGAGGCTTGCTTGTGAAAGCAAGGTGGGTCACAATCAGGATAGTTTTCTCAACTCAATCTATAGTATCGGGGGGTCAGAACCGGTCTATTAGAATATACATTGATGACCCTTTTCCAGCTGTTGAAAAGAGAGATTACTATACCACAGGGAATGCTAATAGGAGATACTCAGGTCGAGCTTCCACCCCCACCACACACACAAACACACATTAAAAAAAAGCCCTCTAAATTTAACATCGGACCCAAACGAAGACCGGCATTTACAAGTGGACTGCCATGCCCCGTATCCTTTGCCAATAGGTGGGTTCCTAGTCTCCCTGTCCCCCCACCCTAGCCCATATTTCACCCCAATGATTGTGTGCCATAGAGATACTTTTTCTTGGCCAAATCTCCATAGCCACTTTCTCAATAGCGCCTTGTTTCTACGTTAAGGCTTTCAATTCTAATTCCACCCCTTCAATTCGGTTTACATACTCTCCCATTTCATCATATGTTTAGTTGTTTTGTTTTCTTCTCTGGCTTCCCCTAAACCTTCACTGTTAATACCCAATTGATTATCCAGGTGAATCACATCATCTTTTTTAGGTTTGCTGAACCAATACAACACTCTTTCTGAGTCTTCTGTTCTGCAAAGAGATGGGCTATATCTTCCAGGATGAGTCTTACATCTACATCCAGATGGCCTTCCATTTATCGTGGATTCAAGATAATTTTTCCCCACTCTACTGACTGGTGCAAGAGGCAGATTTCTAGAATTGAAATCTGACTGGACCGAGTCCAACGATACTGTGTGGCAAAGAGTCTGATCTCCATGAAATTGAATTTGACACGCACCAATCTAGAATCACTGATCTGAGAAGAGGAGATCCAATTCCTTCTGTGTGTGTAGAGAGAGAGAGGGACAGAAAGGGTTGGGGGCCCGGGGGGGGGGGAGATCCGGTCCAAGAGAATTGTTTGTTTACCTATAATCCCCTTTTTTGCAGCTTCAACTATAGCCTCCTTAATAGTGTTTTCCCATTGTAAATCTATGATGGCGTCAAACTCTGAGAGTGAAGTTACGCTCATCATTAAGATTTGGAATAAAGCTTTTGGATCCATTAGCTCACATCTCTTTCTAAAACTGTTAACCAGATTCAATGAATTTGGGTGAGATTCTAGGCTGTCTAGCGGTTCCATGGAGCTAACACGTGTTCAATGTGGATTACCAAACGCCAAGCATTGTTCAAGCTGAGTTGACACACCTGGGAAGAAGAATGTGGTAAAAGCTGAACGGGGGGGTGCTTACCAAATTTTGAATGAACGGATTTGACCATCTCCAAAGGTGAACGGGTGGCTCCTGCTAGTCCCCACGCGTTTACGTACCATTTCTTGGACAATGGGCCCATCATTGAAGCCCTATCTGATTTATTTCCATATTATATAATTTCTAGTATTTTTATTTCCATGTTATTAGTTTCTAGGATTTTATTTTCCATGTTATTTAGAATTAAGAAGTCTGGTCTTTTAGGGATTCTTATTTTAGTAGGTTTCTATCTTTTAGGTTGTTAATTGCCTATTTATAGGCCTCTTTACAGCTTTATTGTGAATTTTTGATGATTATTGATACTGAATAAAGATTCTTCTCCCTATAATTCTGGTTTTCTTCTTCTCTCTTCTGATTTCTTCTCTTCTCTCCCTAAATTCGTCTATTCTTGTGGTTATTTTCGTCTCTTCTTCAGGTTATTTTCGTCTCTTCTTCCCCTATTCTTTTAATTCTATCATCTTTCGTCCTTTTCTCTCCCCTTTCCTCAATTTTTCTTCATGGTGTTGCATCACTATCAGACCTATTCCACACTTTCCTGGGCCCCATAACCCTCTTCCTTTTTGTTGGATGAAAGATTGGGGACCATAACCCTCTTCCTTTTTGTTGGCAGCCGGCCGTAAACTTTGCCACTCTTCTATGAAATAAATCCTATAAGATTCCTTTCACCTTCTTCATGAAATTTTCCCAAAGGATTCATCTAGCCAACCCCAACTAGTTTGGGACAAGGCTTTGTTGAGTTGAGTTGAGTAAAGATTGGGGACCATAATATTCCTACTACTCCTTGCTTCAGTGCGAGCGATAGTAAACTTCGCCAGCAGGTTGCGATTTAGTGATTCGAACAGTCAGAACAATCTGATGAATCTAGGAATTTCATCCGACATTTGGAGGCCCTTATTGAACTCCCCACACACCAATAGAGTACCATCGATCCAAGACCTTCAACCGGGCTGAAGCTCTCAGAAACGCCTAATCCTAAGATAGTATTTGAGCTCTGGCATATTCGATACTATCCTCTTCTCCGTTCATTTCAATTTCCAAAACTTGGCTGAACAACTTCCCCAATGATTGCATGGTGAATTTTCCTCGGGCATGGAGTGGGATGTCATAATATTTCACTCAGATCGCCCTAGATCCGGTATTCAAGACTGTATTCAAGGGTAATAAGCTCTCCAATGGATCCCCGTAAGCATATCCACCCAAGCTACTTATTCCGCATTCCTTAGCCTCCAACTGGAAATGAAAAGGGATCACATTGTTATTAATTCTTATGGGTAAGTAAGGCACGGATATTTTCCATTTTCTCTCTCCCATTATCGGACTTCTTCCATCTTTCACTTGATTTCTTTCTTTCTCCCAATCAAGCATGCTTTCACAGTCGATATTCTCCTGGATTTCGTCCACGCGGATCTTACCAACTCTTTGTGGCCTAGAGGTGCTCAATCTGTAAGTATCACAACTTTAAAAGGGGAGCTGAGTGACGCCGATGTGCATTTGCATGATAACCCACTCTATAAGTATCGCAAAGGTACTTTTTTCAAAGATGAATAGCGTGAAAATCAAAAGAAAAGCTTAATTCCCATGCCAATGTTACCAGAATTGTTCGCGTTGCTATATAGAACACAAAAGGGAAGTGGATGTAACAGCTGTACCCTAGGAACAACAAACACTAGAATCCAGAACTATATGAAAAGAGCAATCAATGGTTCTAATCAGGAGGACACTGCACAGATGGTCCCATCAATACATGCAAACAAATTAACTAACAACAAACATCAAAACCCCTTCTTACACTTTAACTGTGAGATTCCAGTCATATGAACAAAAATAATCAAATTTCTGTGTCTCTTGCTAAATAAATTAGTGCTTGGAAAATGCATGCACATGAGATATGAAGTAGAAGTAAATGAATGAAACATGCTAAGTACCTTGCCCAAGAATGGATCAATAATGTCGAAACGCTTGCATAGAATAGGGTAAGGGCGCCACTGATACTCTTCCCGCAGAGGGTATTTTTTGCCCATATTTTGTTGATCTTGTGGAGTTTTAGGCCGCTGCATGTACACATTTTAAGGTATGACATGAAGCCAATTCTCAACAACGTAAAAAAAAGTAGGTGACGACATACTAACATAAGTTTGAGGATACCTAATAGGGTGTCCATTACCTCAATTCCACCAGATATGAACTGCCCAGCTGCCTGGAACTCCATGAGCTGCTGGTTAGGAGGATTAAGTACCTTGCCCCATTCCCCTTTCTCAATTGCCTCTGCTGCAGCCTCAAAGTCCAATCTCTCACGTGCACGGTCAGATTCTGACATATTATTACTTCCTCCACAATAAGTAGACCGAAGACCACCTCGGTACTTATCCTTAAGAAATTGCTCAAATCTCGCCTGCTTTGCAGGATCATCTTTGAAAGGTTTTGCAGCTTCTGGAAATTCGACCTAAGGTCCAAACAGGAGATAATTCAAATTTAAAGTCCGTCAAAATAAGGTGCTGGATTGTGAAAAAAACTAAACAGAGGGATGATAATTTCATCAAACTAAAAGCCACAACTTGTACAACTAGCTACTGCGAGTTGGAGATTCGTGTAGATCTAGAATAAATGTGTGGATCACTCACCATAGATGCCGGTTTTGTAAATGTATCTGAAAGATTGAATTGGAGATGAACCACATCTGTAGAAGAAACAGAAGAGCTTGAATCCTTGGAGCTTCTTTCCAAGGGCCTTTCCCCTAGAATTCTTCCACGGCTCTCTGCTGTCATTTTCTGCACGCTTGGCGTGGATTTCAAATCGATCTGCACCGTTCGCTGATCAGAACGCTTTTGCTGCTCTTCCCACAGCTTTCTTACATAAAAATCGTGGCCATTCCCTCCAGTAAGGAAGGAAAATAATGGGTTTGTCTTATTCTTCTCTCTAGAGAGATCTTCAAAAAGTTTGCCAGAGCGAGCAACCAAAGTCGCAACTCCCTCAATCAGCATTTTCAGATTATTATCTTCCGGAGGAAGCACCTCCGGTGGAGGAGGCACCGCAAACTTATTTCCAATATCAAGAGGAGCAGGGAAGTTGTGATGGGGTTCAAAGCCAAGTGGAATAACTGGAGGATCAAATCTGGAAGATGTTTGCAAGATGAGAGTCAGAAGAAAATATTAAAATAAAAATGTCTAAACTCTAAACAACCAGCAGTTCGTTTTTCGTAATGATTCCAATAAAAAATAATTAATTACTTACATGAGCCATTATTTTATTGTTCAAGAAACACACAACAAATTTATATAGAATCAGAATAGTAATATTGTTAGAATGTATTCACCCACTCACTAGAGTGTATTGCTAACTACCTTTCCAATTGGTATTCAGAACTTGATGCAACTTTAAAACCAGAAAGAACACCGTGTTCTTTTTTTCCCGGGAGTTGCTTATTTTCTTTGCTCATTGTCGAAGGCTCTTCATCTTCTTCAACATAAGTTTCTACAGAATCAAAACCTGAACAAAGCACATTCTCAGGAGGAGAGAAAACAAGATCACAAAAATGAAATTTAAACTAATAGATTAGTTTATACTATATTGGAAAATCCATCCACCCACCAGAAAAACTAACACCATCCTCTAAAATAGCAGTGTGTACTCTAAGACTCCAACATGAGTAGCCAGTGACCCCCCATGCAAAAATTAACAAAGATGGTAATCCTAAGAACAGCCCTTTATGCTAAATGAGGTGCATCAAAATACCAGTTCATGGCACTTCCAGGTGAGTTCGAAGGTTGGTATGACTTTTGTCGCACTTGAGAATTAACATATCAAAGGACTTTAATGAAGATGATCTAGGTCGGCTTTGAATTCCCTTCATCATTTCTTGTTGCATAATCTCTTTACTAATAAACTTCATCATTAACTTTTAAAAAAAAAAGAGTCCCGTGCAAGATGGATTCCTAAAATATATCATAATCATGGTTTAAAATTTTGGTTTCGGTAACCGTTTCGGACCCCACCGAAAACCGAAATTTCGGCGAAATCCGAAATTTCTAATTTGGTTCGAAATGCTGGACCGAATTTTCGAAAATTTCGGCCGAAATTTTGTAACACTTTTTTTTTTAAAATAAATAATGGCATTTAATCGAAATTTCAGTCTGAAATTTGGTAAATGGCGAAAAATGAAATTTCAGAAAATTTCGGATTTCGGTCGAAATTTAAAACCATGATCATAATAATGTCCGCATGATTCTCAATGTGTGTCCTGGTGATCATCTAAATGCAAACTCAAATTTTAGGTTGAGAAAGAGGCCATCTAAAGAGAACATTTATTAAAATCTCCCTTTCTCAGGGCAATTAGACATCAACAAGGAGAGGAATCACGTGAGATTCCTACATTGTAGCTTTTGTCTATGTTGATTTCTGCTGTTTTTATTTATTTCTTTGCTCCAGGTTCGTTAAGCTCCGGTTTGTCTGTAGGTGTGTTCTTTTATTAAAAAAAATTCTTATTCGAAAAAAAAAAAAAACAAATGACCACAGAATTGCAAGTTAGATAAGTCAAACTCTTTCCATAATATGCATTTCATCTAACATCATTTGGCCATAAATAGTAACGCAGTAACCCTATCAAAAAATTCAATTTTTTTTTTGGGTAGGTAAGCTAGGATCGAACCTGCGACCTCAAGGTTGAGATACAAAACCTCAACCATTGAGCTACAGGCCCAATCCCGAAAAAAAATTCTAATTTATGAAGGTGTTGTGCTATTAATTTCATTATAGATGAGAGATGATGGTTCCAAAGAATGGAAAAACTCACCAGCAGCATAGATATCCTCATCTTCAACATCAAGTTCCTCAAGTGCTCCAATGCCAAAACCAGGAGCAACTTTTCCTGCTGATGGCATTAAGTTAATGAGTTACAATAATCCCCGACCTTGATACATTGTAGTAAAGATTCCTAAAAGCTGGTAAAAAGATATACTAGTCGTGAAAACTTTAATCATTGATAAGAATGTAGAATAATAAGGAATTTACAATTAGAGGTAAAAAGATTCTCCTTCCCCCGAACAGCTTTTCTATTACCAGATCCTTTACTTCCGGATGCAAACAACCTTTTCCTTTCTGAAAAAAGGTGAAATAAATTTGTTACGATGTTGCAATTTATCCAGTAAGTAAATGAAAATAACTACCAACTTAATCTAATCAAAGCGGATCTAACCTCTGAATTCAGGAGCATGCTTGAAAGGATCGTAACCCAAACCATGTAAGTCCTGCTTTGGGTTTAGTACAAAAACCTGAAATGAAGATAAGAAATAAGACAAAATTTTCCTTTTGTGGTCATCACAGCAAAAATGATAAAATTAAATAAATATCAATCAAGAAAAGAACTGAGGTGACATCATAAGCAGCACAGGTAATATTCTGGAAATACAAGCAGATCGGGAAATCATAATAGGACAAAATACAATGGAACAATTTTATTTTTTTTTAAATTGACATATTTCATTAATATTAAGATGGCAATAGGGACCAGCAGTCCCATCTTGCACTACAAAATATTAAGGTGGACTGGGCCGACATGCCGGCACCAGTCCAAAAGGTAAACAGAGCATTGATATTAGTTTTTCATCCCTACACTTTTCTAAAGACTGTTCTTTCCAACCTCTTCCGACCCCCATGTATGTATCACTTATGGAGGATTATGCCACCACTCAGTAACTGGACAATAGCCTATGCCCTTAAAAGCATCGACTTGCAAGACTGGGGAGATAAACGCATTTGTCCCCTTTGAGCTCATCCCTTCGAAACTCCTGCTCCCCCAACGAAACTAGCTAAACCAATGAGGCAAAACAGAGCGATAGGAGCGCACTATCAAGATACTGTAATAGAACCTAAAATCAGGGTATGTAATTTATCAATTCTATTCGATAGGTCCTGGGCAAAACATTCTTCTAATTCTCAAGCGTGGGAGTTGCACCTTTAGTTAGTATAGCCCTTCCTCATACTATTGAATCCGACCTAATCTCTCTTAAAAACAGAAACGTGTTTTCGTTGTTTCTCTACTTCCCAGTCCTCTTTTCATTCTCCTACTTCTTTTCCTCTGATCCTTCTCTATTCTCTCCTTTTCCCCTTAACTCTTCACGATTTAGGTTCTATTTCATCTGTCGTTACCTTCTCTACTCTGTCCTCTACAACTTTGGATTGTTCTCCGAGGAACATCGCCCTAGTCCTGTCTATATTCTCCTGATAAGAGAATCCCAAGGCATCTCCCATCACTAAGAATTCCCTAAAGATCTCCAGTTCAGGGTGCCCAGGGTCATCACCTGCTGATGGCAAAGAAAGACCTTTACCCTTATCGTTGCAGTCTTTAAGTTGCCCTGTCCGCTGAGTATCTTCCACTACTGGGGTCCCTCGTTCCCGAATCTGAACTGAGCCCCTAGATTGACTCCTAAGTTCCAGACAAGAGATAACAGATTGCTTTTCCTCCTCCCATAGGCGCTTTCGAATAAGCCTCTCCTTATCCAGAATCTTATTGAAGATGGGAAGATTATGAAGGGGGGTGTGAAGTTCCTCCTCAGTATTCAAGGTGGACCGAGAGGGGGACGACCCCAAACTCGAGCGTCGGCCACCCTTTCTTTAACCCATTGTTTCTTCAGACGGGATATCAGGACCTCGGCTGGTGTAGGCGATTCCTTCCTCGCCAACTTCTCGTTGTACTTTAGATTTTTCAGAAGCTCTAAGTCTTCATTAACCAGGGTGATTGCCCCATCAGCTATATTGCTTATGTTTCCGAAGTGATTGCTGCTAGACATACTTTGAGAAGGCGGTTTTAGAGGGGATCAAAGATAGTGAAAACTATCGGATTCACGCCTCTTTTTCTTATTTCTTTTTTTCTTAACAGAGTTTTGAGCTTTCTATTAAGTACAGATAACCCTCCTTGAGTTGCCAAGATACAAGCATCCTTCCCAGACCTTTCCTAAGGTTACCTTTTCCGGAGCGAGCATTTTTTGTCTCGTCACTTTTCCTTACCACCTGAAATCTATTTTTTATTTTCAGAACCTTAAATCTTTGGCCGATTTGATGCCAAAAGTATCCACAGCTTCTTTTAAAATTTGAATTGGGGACCACCACCGGCTCTGGCCCAATACCAGTGACCTCTGCCACCTTTTCCGGTGAAAAATTTACCGACGGTGACCCTACATCGTCAACAATTTGGACGGATCCCTCAAAAAGTGGCAAATTATCTTTACTATTGGCCTCTCCCACCACCGACATTGCTAGAGAATTTATACTGTCCTCAAAGACCATCTTAACTCCCACCGAGTAAATGTTAGAATCTACCTTTAAATTGATAAGCTGAGGAATGGATTTCCGCAAAGGGGAAATAACCAAGCGGAGGCGAACGCCAAACAATGATAATGATTCCCAAAGAGTTGAGTTTCAAGAACCTGGCCCAAATGAGATCCCAAAATTTCCACTGTTGTAGCAAACCACGCATAAAGAGGAATATCATAAAATCTTAACCGAACCGATCTAGCACCTGTATTATAGGCAGGGAACCAGGGCTGGAGGGAAGAAAGGTACCCTCCAAAAGCCTCGCCACCACGACGAAGGATCGAAGTGGCCTGAGATTCGGAGCCAAAACATACTAGTATATCCATGGTACTAATGGCGAAAGGCTTATCCAATTTTGGGAGGCCCCAAAAATGTTTGGCCCAGCCCAAATCTCTTCCAAAAGCCAGGAACCAGATTTTAAGGTTCCAATAAGACAACACTTTAGGTTCTTCTTTCTTTTTTCCACCACAGAGCCTGGTACCTCTAAACATCGATCATTTTCACTACCGTCAGCAACTTGAACCTTTTTAGGTCTCCAGGCAAAGCTAGAGTTCTTTTTATGTCGCAATTCAGAACACTTCCTGCACGAGGTGCGCGACCCAAAGTTTTTATAGCTGCATGTTATGCACATCCAGTCACTCCCATTCGGTATTGGTCACCGATTTACTTCTACTACTCTTCGGCCAGGAGTTTTTCTAGCTCCAAAATCCAATCTTCTCCCCTGATGTCCCACTCTTCCAAACTCCCCAGGGAAACAGCAAGTGAGCGCGGTGTGGGCCAATGAGACCAAGGAGGTCTCTCTGCACCAGCTCCTTGCCCAAAAGAGAAAAGAGATCTTCTACAGCAAAGATTAAAGATCCCGAGGGAATCAAAAACTTCCATGGTGGAATAGCCCCATCTAAACACGACAGGTAAGGGTCTACCAGTCGCTCGAGGTTTGTACCGCAATCACAGGGGAGGAACGACAATTGAGGACCTCCCGGTGGAATGTTCCGACGACTCCTGAAGACATCCTTAATGGTCATCCTTCTTTTTTCTTCCGTAATCAGGCTAATATCTCCATTCTTGAAAGAACATAACTGATTTGCAGAATCCGGTCCGCAAATCTCCAAGGGCCCTTCCTGGGTGTCTCCGATTCTTTTCTTTTTTTTTGGAATAAAATAAAATGGAACTATATATTTCGATAATTCTATAGAACTTAAGAAAAATATAAGATAACTTAAATATATAAAAGGGGAAAATGATGGTTGGAATTGTAGTGCTTTGATTTCTTCGAGGAATTGCCAGCATATAGAACTAGGGCCCACGTATGGGCAGACCGGCATTGATGATCTAGTGGACCATACCATTGAAAAAAAATGATCTAGTGGACCATAACAGGAACATACAAGTCCCATGTTGAAAAAAATCTCATCCACTCGGTGAAAGCCTGCAACTATGGTGCAAAACCAAGTGTTCACGGGTTATTCCGGGGAACGTTAGGAGCTCGATGGGTCAATCTTAAAGTAAAAATAGAACCAGTACCAAAATTCAGATATAAGGAAGTAAATCGTGTTAGTTTTTTTACTTATTAATAACCATCGAGATAATTCATCCATAAACTTAAAATCTGTCCAAACATGCTTTGCCATAATAACTCACACCAAAAGACAATATATAAATGGGAAATGATTTTTGCGCTCCAGTGTTTTGATAAACATGCACTCCACTTGTTTGTCGTGTAGTAATTAAAGGGATGTGAGAGGATGTTACGGTTCTCAAAAAGCTCTTAAAGCCCTTTAAATACTACACGACAAACAAGTGCATGTTTATCAAAACATTGGAGCGCTGAAATCATTTCCCTATATATATATATATATATATATATATATATATATATATATATATATATATATAGAGAGAGAGAGAGAGAGAGTTCCTAAGGTGTCACCTCATATAGCTTATATGAGGTGGCGCTCACAAAATATAAGGGGCTCACATTTTTGGGGTGATCGAAACCACTCATTTGAAAGGCCCTTAGATGGATATGGTGCCTACAAAAAATCAGGTCCATAGGATCATCCTAACCCTTCCATTTATGGAGGTTAAAAATGGGCAGATTTATGGAGGTTTATACCCATCCATTTCAACCTCCACAAATGGAAGGGTTAGGATGATCCTATGAAGTTGATTTTTGGGCACACCCTATCTATGTGAGGGCCTATCATATGAATGCTTTGGATCATCCAAACAAAGTGGGCCCCTTATGTTTTTAAGCGCCACCTCATATAAGCTATATGAGGTGACACCCTAGGAACTCTATTCTCATATATATATATATATATATATATATATATATATATATATATATATAGAGAGAGAGAGAGAGAGAGAGAATATGAGAATAGTGTTCTTGCGCAGCTGCTCAGATAGCTTACCTGAGCAACTGCTTCAAAAACTCATGTGGCCCCACATTTTTGGGGTGATCCAAAGCATTCATTTGGAAGGCCCTTCCATGGATAGGGTGTGTACCAAAAATCAGCCCTTTAGGATCATCCTAACCCTACCATTTGTGGAGGGAAAAAATGGTCAGAAACAGCGCCTGTCCATTTTCCCCTCCACCTTTGATTGGGTATCCTACATGGCTGATTTTTGGTACACACCCTATCCATGGAAGGGCCTTTCAAATGAATGCTTTGGATCACCCAAAAAATGTGGGCCACATGAGTTTTTGAAGCAGCTGCTCAGATATATCTGAGCAGCTGCGCAGGAACACTATTCTCATATATATATGAGGAAAGTGTTGGTGAGCTTAAGCGCCCCAATCACATGGGTCCCACATTTTCTGTAGTGATCCAAACCATTCATTTGCAAGGCCCTATCATAGATAGGGTGTGTACCAAAAATCAGCTCCATAGGATCATCCTAACCCCTCCATTTGTGGAGGACAAAAATGGGCAGATTTGTGGACAAATAATGTCTGTCCATTTTGACCTCCACAAATGGATGGGTTAGGATGATCCTATGGAGCTGATTTTTGGTACACACCCCATCTATGTAAGGGCCTTTCAAATGAATGCTTTGGATCATCCTAACAAAGTAGGCCCCAATGTGATTGGGCGCTTAAGCTCACCAACACTTTCCTCATATATATATATATATATATATATATATATATATATATACTAGTAAAAAACCCCGTACGATGCACGGGCCGACAAAGAACTGTACGGACAACATCATAGGTTGATCCAAACCACAACATCAATAGGTTGTGCCTGTAAAATCATTCCCATAGGCTGATCCTAGCCCTCCAATCTATAGAGGTTTCCATAAATAAAAAAGCATATAGGAGAGTGGTGGGATTGAAATTATGTGGCTTTAATGGGTGCCTTTGTTAAAAAGCATAAAGGAGGGGGTAGGATTGAAAATATGTGGGTTGAATGGGTACCTTTGTTAAAAAAAGTCAAAAAAAGTGATGTGTAATTCTCATAGAATTTTGGGAGAAATTCAAATAATTCTCTCCTTTTCTCTTCTGCTATATATATATGAGGAAAATGATTGTGAGCTTGAGCGTTGGAACATATTCGTGAGCTTGAGCTCAAAAACCATTAGAGGCCCACATTGTTAGGATGATCCAAAGCATTCACTAGAAAGGGCCTTACATAGATAGGGTGTGTACAAAAAATCAGCTCCATAGGATCATCCTAACCCATCCATTAGAGGTCAAAATGGACAGACCACAAATCTGCCCATTTTTGCCCTCCACTTTTGGAGGGGTTAGGATGATTCAATGGAGCTGATTTTTGGTACACACCCTATCTATGATAGGCCCTTGCAAATGAATGGTTTGGATCCTCACAGAAATTGTGGGACCCATGTGATTGGTGCACTCAAGCGCACCATTCCTTATTAGAGCTTGAGCGCACGAACATATTCCTCTATATATATACTAGTAAAAAACCCCGACAAAGAACTGTTCGGATCACATCATAGGTTGATCCAAACCGTCCATGTGATGGAACACAACATCAATAGGTTGTGCCCGTAAAATCATTTGCATAGGCTGATCCTAGCCCTCCAATCTATAGAGGTTTCCATAATTAAAAAAACATAGAGGAGGGGGGTAGGATTGAAATTATGTGGCTTTAATGGGTGCCTTTGTTAAAAAGCATAAAGGAGGGGGTAGGATTGAAAATAGTGGGTCGAATGGGTGCCTTTGTTAAAAAAAATCAAAAAAAGTGATGTGTAATTCTATTAGAATTTTGAGAGAAATTCAAATAATTCTCTCCTTTTCTCTTCTGCTATATATATATATGAGAAAACGGTTCCTACACATATGTGTAGATAAGTTATCTACACACTAGCTTAAAATACAGTGGGGGCCACATTATTTGGGTGATCCAAACCATTCATTTTTAAGGCCCTCACATAGATAGGGTGTCCACAAAAAATCAGATCCATAGGATCATCCTAACCATTCGAACTGTGGAGGCAAAAAATGGACTAATTTGTGAAGGTTTAAAGACATCCATTTTACCTCCACAAATCGTAGGGTTGGGATGATCCTATGGATCTGATTTTTTGTAGACACCCTATCTATGTGAGGGCCTTTAAAATGGATGGCTTGGATCACCCAAACAATGTGGGCCCCCACTGTATTTTAAGCTAGTGTGTAGAGAACTCTCTACACATATGTGTAGGAACCGTTCTCTCTCTCTCTCTCTCTCTCTCTCTCTCTCTCTCTCTCTCTCTCTCTCTCTCTCTATATATATATATATATATATATATAGGCAGCAAAAATATGGGAGTTCTGGTTACAATATGAAAATAATGAAAATGGTAACATTGGGACTGGGACTGGGGACCGGGACCCAACAAGTCACCTACCTACGGGGAAGTAACCTTGAGAATAAGGCAAGTGAAAGGTGTGAATGGCTAAGGGGTATCGGGATCAAAATCAGGTCTAAAGATGAAACAAAAATAAATCAGATCTCACCGCGGGGGAAGCACGTCAGTCCTCAAATCTCATATGAAGGAGATCCAAGAGAAGTGGCAGAGAGGCCGGGAAGGCCCGATCAGTCCAGAATAGCAGCAGCCAGAAATAGATCGTGTTCGTGGGGAAGAAATATCATTGGAAATCCCCTAAACATTGAGAATTTACATCTTCAGGTACGTCATCTTCGACAAAAAATACACTTTCTGATCCTCCATCATGTCTGCTTGGGGTTACAATGGAGAAAGATTTTAATAATCATGCAGTTGCCATTACAAGAAGAATCTGATTTATAGTCACAATATTAACAAATTGGGAGTTTGCTGTCAGAGCCTGAATTGAGAGATCATCCCCCCTTGTTCGGCCTTTTGAAAAGTATTGCATGATAAAAGTGAAGGAGAAGCAAGATAATCTAATCTTTAGCACCGGAAGTCAGAAAATCCTTCAGACCCTCTATCCACCAGAAAATCTTAAGCAGAAGAGGAAGAAGAGGAAGAGGAAGAGGAAGATAACTAGATTAAATTTATGAATGCAGGGTGTATCACCATTTCTAGATTTTTAGGGGTTGCTATGTCAGACAAATCATATCCATATCGAAAATCGACACACGAATCCATATTCACAGATCTAATCTCCTCCGCCTCGCCCTCGCCCTCTTCGTCTTCTTCTTCTTCGTCGTCTTCTTCTTCTTCTTCTTTTTGAATTGGTTCTTCAACAAATGAACGTGAAAAATGCGTTCCAAAATGGGAAGCTAAAGAGGGAACAGCCACTTGGATTGCAAATAGCAAATAGCGAAAACTATGTAGATAAAATGGAGAAAGTAATAATGAGCTGAAGCAGCCTCCAAAGTATGGTTGGGAAGCTTATGTAATGCTTTAAAGATTCTGAGCTTGGCTCTTGTATTGTAACATGTTAAGAAAAAAGTAATGAATAGATGAAAATCGAGTGTATTAATCTCTGTCTTACTAAGTGATGCTGGAAGAAAATTTACAAGAGTACCCTGACTATTCAGTGGTAAAGGAATGATGGATAAATAAATAGCCAAATAATCAACAAGAATGCACTTATTCTCAACACAAATCAAACCGCAGGACCACTCAAAACCATAATCATCCTAATTATCATATTAAAAGAATAGAAAGGGTTTATAAAATGAGTCCTTGTGACTAGACACAAAATTGCCTTTCAGAATGACCAACCAATTTGTCTCATTACAGATGCCATGCTAACATAATCAACCCGTTCGCCCGAATGGAGTTTTTCTTACCCTATGTCCATCCATGCCCTTCTTCAAACCTGAACGAATCTCTTTTAGAGAATTATATGATTCAACTAGAACTATTTTCAAATACGACTCAAGCTGAACTACGAAATGTGCAACATAAACTTTCACTTAAAATCATCGATTACAAACAAGATGCATGCTGAAAGCGAAGGAGGCTGAACATCAGTGTGGTTAGAAGCATAAAGTTTACACTTATGCCATGTCAGGCTGCCAGAAAAAAAATTCATGATAAATCGGTGTCTTCAAGTGGTGAGAGAGGGGTAGGGCAGTGGGAGGAGGGAGATTTGAGAGGACGCAATTGAGATGAGCCTGAGATGTGTCTAAAACTCAGGAAAAAGTGGATCCTATTTTGAGTAGAGTTTTTTGTTTCCTGATTTTTCACCACCTCACATCACTTGAAGACACTAGTTTCCTGATTTTTAGCCACTTCACCTTCATTTGGAGACGCCATTTATCATGAAAAAAAATCATGGTATCCAAACGTGCCCTTAGAGTCACATGAACTGAAATTCCAGAAAGTGAGGTTTCCCAACAACATCATGCTTCTGAACACGAAAACAATTGATATTATGTATTCTTTTCCTCCAGAAAAACAATGCATAGACAGGAGACAAGGTAAACTCTAGCTACTGCATCAGGTCACTAGTCTCAGTAAAGAAAAGAATTTGCTTCAAAAGCCCAAAGATAAAGCATATCAACAATTAACAAATGAGGAATGATAGATGCAAGGGCGCCCTTGCATAAAGAGCCGGAAAAGGGCCCTTGATTGGATTCACATCATTTTCGGTAACCTTTTAAAATCGGTTGAGAAAATAAATTTGGTTGCACTTAATGACATGGATCCAATCAAAGGCCCTTTTCCGTCTCTTTATGCAAGGGCGCCCTTGCATCTATCATTCCTCTTAACAAATATTAACAAACATTATATATGCATTTAGGAAAAGCTTCTCAAGGACTACTTACAATTTAGCAGGTAAAAATAAACCAGATAAGGATTGAGAGCTCAAACGTTAAGAAAACAAGAAAAATAATGCTCCAACCAAAGTTGACGAGCAAAATTACTCACGGGTGTGGTCCGAGAAGAATATATGTCATCATCACTAGGGCGCTCACTAACATTGCCAGTGTCCGACTTAGTAGGCCCAAATTCAGTGACTGCAGATCTTGCCCCATCAGAAGAAAATGCTAGGAATGCTTTTCTAGCTTCTCTACGAGCATCTATAAAATAAATAAATATTTGTAATACAATATGTGTCAACTCTTGAAACCCAATATTAATTACAAACAAAGCTTTCATAGCTAAAGCAAGAGTAAAACAATTGCTTGATCTATTGAAGCAATAGAGATGTCTAAGAGAGAAATAAGTAGAAGTCCTAGTAAGAGACTGGTATAGTAATAAATTATAAATTAAACTGTAAATAGGGTAAATGTCCCAGGATTTATTGACAATGACGATGAAATTGACTGGGATGTCCTGTGGATGAGGTACCTTGCTATTTAGGCTGGTCCTTGCAGGGAGCTGTGTGATGCACTTGGTGCAGGTTTTGCAGGTTCTTGTATGTGGTTGTCTAAACAATGGCGTTCTGTTTGCATGCGGTTGATTTGCTAGACTTAACAGATATACAAAATCTGCCTTTTCGTGTGAGGGAAGTTAAATCGCCTTAGTGGCTTTTCGTTTTTGGCAATTGAGTTTATGGGAAACCCCTTAAACATAAGGATACCCCAGATCTCGAAGCATGGAGGATAAATCCTCTCTCAAGATTGGAGGATATTCTAAAGATTAGTGGGATTGCAATGGATAATGTTATGGCAATTAGTTTTTGGACCATAGTCACCATCCTAGGTTGGAATGGTCTTTATCATGAATTTCTAAAAGACTGTGTCAGATATGATCTCTAGGGAAGAGTGAGTAAGGAAAGAAATTATTACTCTCTTGGTTTTTGGTTCAGGAGGCTTTTCCTCTACCTCATTAATGGTAGAGTGGTGGTGGTTCTCTTTACTGCCTTTTGATTACCTTTTTGGGCTAATCTAGTCTCGATATAACCACCTTCTCGAGAATTGGTAGTGGGCCTAAGGTTTTGTGTATAGGGGTGGTACTTCTTCATGAAATGATATTGAATTATTGACATCTAATACCTAGTCTTTGGTTTTCCTCAGTAAAGGTAAGGGTAACCACCTAGTGTCTGGAAAATGGCTACTTCTTTTTCTTCGGCGGGTTCCAAAACATTTACAAGATTAAGAAGGGAGATCCCAGACCTTTCCGAGTGGTTTGAGCACCGTCGGTGGGTTCGTAGCTTGCAATACAATAGGACCAAAGCCTCAGTGAAAGCTCCCACCATCCCTAAACAGATTAGAAGGACAATTAAACGACAATGGCGAAATTTCAAGGCGAATTATTGGATGATTGCGGATGAATTTTTCCCTGGTACTTATAACTTAAAGGATATTTGTATACCAATTTACAAATTTCCTTTCTTTCAAGGTTGGTTGGATTTTGCTAATGAATTAAGGCGGTTAGAATGGGAGGCAAAGAAAAACCTTTGCATTCGGAAAATAGCTGAGCTGATTTCAATTAGGAAGAACCATGTGGAGAGGTCCCCTTCCCGCAGTTCGCCTCAGACTATTGGCCTGAAGACATGGAACTGGAACTGGACATTGGAGTCCTATCAGTGGAGTTGAGTGATTGTGCATGATAGCTGTCGGTCATAGGTTCCTTGGTCTTTGTTCAAAAGGTCTTAAAAGGTAGTTTTTGGGAGTTAAAATTCGATTATGCTTGGATCGAGAAATGGTGAATATGGCAAAGGAGTAGGATGGAATTCTTTGGAAATTTTTGGTTGTTGGTAAAGGAAGAAAATGACGGGACGACTTGGATGGTGATGGAATGCTGTATTAAACTCTGGATACTGCTTAGTTTAACTTGTTTGACTAGTGCCGGCATGTCGGCCTAGCTCACCCTAATATTTTGTATTGCAAAATGGGACTACTGGTCCCAATTGCTATCTTAATATTAATAAAATATGTCAATTTTATAAAAAAAAAACTGGAAGTTTTGTAAAAACTACAAACAACAAATAAACTTAACAGACAGTATAGTCTTCTTAATTGATGAGTAGGATGGGGAAGAACCCTTAATGCCACAATTGAGGCCCTTACATCTGGTATGGCTAGTTTACCACATAACACTGCTTAGCTTGCCACTTAGCCAGAATACTGCATAAATTTCGTCAAAGTTACACAATGCTTTCAGTGAGAGGAATCATAGTGAACACTTGGATAAAGACACTAATCGATAGATTTGTGATTAAGTTCTTACCAAGTCCACTTACATAATAAAGTGGCATGCAATATATCAACGAGAAGTATCACTAAGTAGATAAGAACTACAAACAACAAATAAACTTAACAGACAGTATAGTCTTCTTTATTGATGAGTAGGATGGGGAAGAACCCTTAATGTCACAATTGAGGCCCCTTACATCTGGTATGACTAGTTTACCACATAACACTGCTTAGCTTGCCACTTAGCCAGAATACTGCATAAATTTCATCAAAGTTACACAATGCTTTCAGTGCGGGGAATCATAGTAAACACTTGGATAAAGACACTAATCGATAGATTTGTGATCAAGTTCTTACCTAGTCCACTTACATAATAAAGTGGCATGCAATATATCAACGAGAAGTATCACAAAGTAGATAAAGCAATAAATTACACAAATACCTTCGAAAGACAAACGTGTTGTGCAACTATGACATAAGATAAAGCACAATAGCTTACATAGATGTTCGATAACTCAAACTTAGACAAGAACTCATCCAAGGAGTGAAACTGGGTCAACTAAGGATACAAAGGTGTTTCTAATTGACTAGGAAGGCAAAACTTGAAATCGGACAAGAACATAGCCAAGGTAAAGTCAAGTCAACTTGAGCGAGTTGATGATTGATTCGGGGAGTTTTTAAACAGTGGTTTACACAATTCTTTTTTTAAAGTTAAAAAGAACTTTATTAAAGAAAAACAGCAGCCACAAAAACAGCTCAAAGACCTAGGAGGTCAGTGTTGAGAATGATACCAGTGACCACTAGAATTGAGAATCCTCCTGCAGTCACAATAATAGAGTTTTGTGTATCCCTTTCTGACACTTGCATGAATAATTTTTGCTATAAAACTTGCTCGCAACATGCTCTACATCAACCTCCCTTGGTTGAGAAGGATTCACCCTCGAATCTAAGGGATCATGGCTGGAATCATCGCCATAAGAGTCACATTAAAACATTTGGAAGTCTTCAAGTATCAGCAGCTATAGGCAATACGCGTTATCATTGATCTTCTCAATCACCTCACAAGGATCAATTAAAAAAGATTGGAGTAACCCCACAAAATTCCCCTACGGCAAATATTAATTGTCCCTCGAGCTTGTTGACATGAGCTTTATACATGGCATTCATCATTTTTAACCTCTCTTACTTGTTCATATAAAGCCTTCAAGGTTTCAATCATATTTTTCGCCCTTGCAATCACTCAGTCAGTCGTTGGTAATGTAGGTAGTCTAAAACAGCATGAGGATTATAGCCATAAACAATCTGAAATAACGAGAACCCTGAGAACTATTCTGTGACCGGTTAAAAGAAAACTCGGCCTGAGCCAACTATAAATCCCAATTTTTTGGCGCGTCACAAGCCAAACTCCCAATCGCCAAGGCTCTTGTTTACTACCTCAGTCTACCCTTTCGTCTGAGGATGATAAGCGCTACTCAAATTCAATGATGTAAAAATCTTTTTTCATAAATGCCGCCAAAAATGACTCACACACTACTGAAATATCTTTGTGGAAGAGAATATCTTTGATCGATGTATCTATTCAACATTGAATATATACAAAAGATACCCTAGACAAAGAATAGTTTTGATCCGCAGATTTGTCCACTGTTGGATCATTATGAAGTATCTCCTAGACAAGAATAGCTTCAATCCAAACGCATTCTCACACTGGATCTTTTATGAAGAGTTTCTCAAAAGAATCTACCTTCGATCCACATACTTTTCCTCCATTGAATCAGTAGGAGTAACTTTGGAAAGAGAAATTTTTTGATCCATACGACTTTTCACTGTAGAGATGTATGGAGTATTTTCGAATGATGATTGGCTGTAATGACATCCATTATACCTGTCTACATAGAAACATTAACGTGCATTCACTTGGGCATTCGATCCTTAAATGAAATCCTAAGAGGCTAATATTTAACTAGGGTTAAGCTAGTCAAAAGGAAAGTTTCTTCAATGACCATTTAAATTCTGTCGCAATCTTGTAGGAACATCTGCCCATATGTTGATGCAAAGTTTGTGATCCATTTTAGGTATCAATTCTAGTTTTTGACCAATTGATGGTTTTGCAAAAAAATATAGGAATAATTCATTAGGTGATTTTATTTTCTCAAAAAAAGTCATTAGGATATTTTCTTTTCTCCAAAAAAAAAAATCATTAGGAGATTTTCGGCATTAGCAGCGCCACACTATCATAAACTTTTTCCCTCAATTTCTGTGGTGTCTTGTATAGAGTAAAATGCTTGCATATTCCCAAGTACCTTTGAAATACCAAGGAAGTGATCAATATAAGAAATTTCAGAGAGAACCCAAATTAAGGAACACTCTGATGGCATCCAATTCATACAATCCAAATATATTTATGTTAATCTAAATATTGATCTATGTTTATATGACCAAATATGTGTGTAACTACATATCTCTAAACATTTTGATATAACTGCAAAGATATGCAGGCAAGTTGGCCTTTTCAGGATGGCCATGTCTGACACCTGATATTCATGTTCACATGTCCAAGTTAGAGTTCATGTTCAAGTTAGACTGCTGAGAAACAAGTACACAACTGCATTGAGTAACAAGTTTATCGCTGTAGGCTAGAGAGAGAGAGAGAGAGAGAGAGAGAGAGAGTACACTAATAAGAAAAGGACCCACTACTCATACATCCGACGCAAAACGGTGCCCAAAAAAACTTACCATGTGTGTGCGCATCCTTAATAGAATGACCATGCCGCCATCCCATCTTCACCAGCAATTTAAGACCTATTCAAAACATATAAGAGATACCTATGATATTTGAAAATTGTAGTTTGCATCAGAAACAATACTGATTTAAATAACAAAAAACAAACCAATGGAATTTGTCGCAGGAACAACTATCTCATCGGGAACGGGTCCAGGAATGGCTGACGGCCTGCATTACATAAGCCAGTATTAAATCAAAGTTAACAAGATACTTCCTCTATACTATCAACAATATGTTACATGGCAAACAATCAAGAAAACCAAATTTTAGCAATAGGAAAAGAAGAACAAAAAATGGTATTTAAATGCTGTTAAACAACCAGTTACTCCTAAAGCTTAAGCTATTGGAGAAGACGTTATTTAATCTTTTATGCTTTCACACTCCCCTCACATGTGGCCCCTCTTTCTAGGGTTGGCCTACAAGTGGCACATGTGGCCCCTCTTTTGGGTTTGGCCATTGCATGTGAATTTTTGCTATCAAGGCGATTTGAACTCAGGACCTTTGGCTCTGATACCATGTTAAACTACCAGTTACTCCTAAAGCTTAAGCTATTGGAGAAGGCGTTATTTAATCTTTTATACTTTAACAAATGCAAAAAAAAACAGGTAATTTTGATACAAGCTTGACAATTTTTCAAGCAATTTGATCCTGAAATTTTTCCTGATATGTACAAGTAGTAAAGAAGGTTTTGCGAGCGATTAGAATTACAAGTTTTAGGGATATAGTTTCACATGTTTTATTCATATAGATTTAATGCAAAGTTTTCCGAAAATATATCACATAAGTTTTATTTAATGAGTTTTAAAGTTTAAAATAGTCTTCTTTTTAAAATGCGATCTTTCAGCATTTTTTTCTTTTTTTGAAAAAGGTAACAAGATTTCATTAAATTAGACAAAAGCTGGAGTACAATGGTGGGGATGAGGTGTCCCCTCGTACATCCGCAGGACCGCGGCTAACGTTAACAGAAAGGGATGTGAATGACCTGCGCAACCCAGTCCCTAGCAGCTACACTCAAGTAAAAAATGTGAACAACCCACGCCACCCAACCCCTTCGCTGTCTTGGAGCAACCTATCCCGCTGAAATTGCAGTCCCTATTTGTGGCCAGCTAGTACCTTGTATAATTACCATATGTTCCCTGTCCGCCCCTTCTTTGGCTAAACCTGCATCTTCATTCGCCGGCTCTTTATATGTTGAAATTTTATGTCAATTCGCTCCACCAAATCTCTAATTCCACCAAATCTCTAATTTCGTCAATGATGTTAGCTAGCGCCCAAGGACCGGTTGCTTTGCCACTTGCCCATGCTATAACATTGGATGAATCTCCTTCAACTATGAAAGGACCTGGGCCGTTTGATGCAAACCATGTCAGGCCCCACAACAAAGCTCTTCCTTCTGCCTCATTTGCCTCACATACTCCTACATACTGTAAAAAAGAGAAGTTTTTGACCTTCTGAGTTTCAAAAGAGACCCCCAATGCCCGGAGGACCCGGGTTTCCCTTAGAGCTGCCATCAAAGTTCAACTTGATCCATCCTGGGGGTCTAGGTACCCACTTTGGAGATACTTTTACTGTGCTTTTTTTCTCAGCCATAATCAGTCTCCAATTCCTTAGTCTCTCTCCAATACTGTAGTTTGGTGCATCCCTACCCGTCCTACTACAATGAATGATATCAGCTCTGACAATGTTCATCCATAGCTGATACGAGAAGGGGGTTGAACCATTAAATGATCTAATGATTCGTCATCAGCCCTGCACAACTCCCACCAACTAGCAAATCTAACTTTTCTCCTTTTTAAGCGCTCACACATGTTGATCTTTCTTCTAGCCACCAATCAAGCAAAGGCCACCGCACATGGTGTAGCCCGAGATTTCCATACTCTTGCGCATCGGGATACTCATCTAGGTAATGCAGCCAACCTGTAGAAAAAAGAGTGAACCAAAAAGGAGCCAGAGGAAACTGGCATCCAAATCCTTTGATTCAAGATGTTAGTGGAGCAATAACAAGAATATAGAAGTAACATGAGATCTGCTAGACACCCTATTTCCTCATCTTTAGGTTTCACCTAAATCTAAGAGACCACACAATACCCCCATCAACCCCTCCATATAGTCACTCATCATAGCCTCTCTATCGGTCGCAAAGAGGCATAAACTCGGAAATGCATGGCACAAACATGACTCTCCTAACCAAAGATCTACCCAAAAACGTGCGTCCCCCTCCCCCCTCCCCCCCCCCCCCCCAACTCTAAATATAACCAAGGGATCATAACATGACCTTGACTCACATATTGACTTCCAAGCACCTAAGCCTTTGCCTGTAGGAGGGTTCCTACTCTCCCATCTTCCCAACCCCACCCATAATTATCCCCTATAATGTGATGCCAAAGGGCATTATTCTCCTCACCAAATCTCCACAACCATTTTCCTAGGAGCGTATTACTCCTCAATTTAATGTTTCCAATACCTAATCCACCTTACTTTTTCAATCTACACACCTTCCTATAATTCAACAAATGCGTGAACTTTTTCTTCCCCTCCCTCCCTTACCATAAGAAGTCTCTCTGTAGTCCTTGTATTTTTTTAGCGACTTTTGATGGGATTTTAAACAATGATAGTACGTACACTGGAAGATTAGATAAGGCTGCCTTTATCTCAAAGTTATTCTTCCTTCAAAGGATAAGTAATGCTTCTTCCAAGAAGCCAACTTTCTTTCTATTTTTTCCACTACCGGATCCCACAATGAAGCCTTAGGAATTCCATGTCCCAATGGAAGGCCAAGGTAAGTGATCGGCAAGGCTTCTTCTCCGCATCCCAGTATGTTTGCACAACGCCTTACTTCATCTAATTGCATATTCATTCCTGCTAACAAACTTTTGGAGAAGTTTATCTTTAGGCCCGCACCAATTCAAAGTTCAAACCACTTGAATATTCTCTTCAAATTACTAACATAATCCTCATCCTCCTCCAACAAAATAAGAGTATCATCAGCGACTTGCAGGTGGGAAATATAGGTAGGGTATTCTTACTTGACTACAAGTCTACAATAAACCCCATCCCCTCTGCCTTTGTGATTAACGCGCTTACAAATTCTGCCACCATGATAAAAAGGTATGGAGAGATGGGATCACCCTACCTCAGGCCTCTTAAGCTACAAAAAAACCCGTTGGTGCACCATTTATTAGAATTGAGAAAGATTTTGTAGTTAAACATTCTCTGATTCAGCATATCCATCTTTTCTTGAAGCCCATCCTCTTTTGGACATATTCCAAAATATTCCAATCCACATGATCATATGCCTTCTCCAAATAAATCTTGCACATGATTCCCAGTTTTCCTTTCCTCTTGATTGTATCGATGACCTCATTCGCTATGAGGACACCATCCAGTATCTGTCTTCCTGATACAAATGCCCCCTGAAAGTTGGATATGATATTTTCCAATCCAACCTTTATCCTCCTAGCCAATACCTTGGCTAGGATCTTATACATACTATGCACCAGGCTTATGGGCCTAAAATCCTTCAAATCAATTGCTCCTTCCATTTTTGGTATTAGCGTAATAAACGTGATGTTTACTTATTCAACTTCCCTCTGTTATGAAACTCTTCCATGAATTCTAAAACCTCTTGATGCACTCCCAATACCGTTGATAAAGGAGAACACGCTCTTGAAAGAAAAAATCATCACCTAAATAAGAAGCTTATTCTTAATTAAGAGGAAATGCGTAGGAAGAGTGTGGGAAGCATGTTCCCTTAAATTTGTGAAGGGAGAAGAACTTAGCTACCGAAGCAAGTTTCCCATCCAACTATGAAGTTTTCGGTAACTATGCGCAAAATATTGTCAAGCCACAAATTGTCTCTTAGCCAAGAAATGGAAAATCTCTTAGCCATGGAGCAGGGCACCCTCAAGTTGTACACCGGTGAGGTCGATAGAGGCTCAATAGCATAGGATCTTCACAAAGTCCTCGCACTTAAGTGTGGTTGAAGACCCAACTTGGCCTTTGGTGTGTATACATTTTTTTACAATAAAAAGAATAAATCCAGGATTTAGAATGAGAGGAACGACGGACAAACAAAAAGCGATTAGATAAAGGGAGAAAACAAAGGTCGAGTAGCTCACTGAAAAATAGATATATCCAGCTCCATATTTCTATTTCAAAAAAGAAACAGAAACCAAACCACGCCATATGGTCCTCTATTAGATTTAAAGTGCCCTAAAAGTTAAATCTGGGCACAATAAGCTTGCATCGGATAAGAACGTGGTCTGCTAGTTAGTCTAAACTATATGGTCCTAAGTAGTGTTTAAAAACGTGGATGGGGGTCAAAATGCGGGCAAGAAAAATCCTTGTCGACTCGGCACGGACACCGCTAAGAACGCGGTTGACGCGGCTGAGTACTCGGTTGACGCGGTCATAACTCCGGAGAGTCAAAGGAGTTTTTATTGACTCTGTAGAGAAAAGCGAGTCGACTCAAGGGAGTCCACGATGATGCAGGGGAGTTTTAAAACTATGATCCTGGGCAGTGTTTCAAAATGCGGATGCGAATCAATATGTGGCCAAGAAAAATTCTTGTCGGCTCGGCGCGGACGCGTCAGAATGCGGCGGACGCGGCTGAGTACTCGGTTGACGCGGTCATAACTCGGAAAAGTCACAGCTTTTATTGACCCTGTAGGGTAAAACGCGGAATGTGGCTAAGGGAAAATGGAGTTGACTCGGGGGAGTCCACGATGACACAGGGGAGTTTAAAAACTATGGGAAAACCCCAACTGGACCTTGTTAAACAAAAGATTCAAAGGGGAAAAAGTGTGCAAGACTACCCCCTTGATCACCTTATTTGAATTAATGAATAAGCTACAAATAAACATGGCTTAAAAGCCCATATGGATAATATCTAAGTCAATCTCTTGATCTCCCTATCTAAATTAAGAAATAAATTGCAAAAATACTTGGACCTTGAAGCCCATATAATTACTTGTCACAAAGTGGCATCAATACCCCCAATAGCATTACTGTCTCTAACAACTCCCTTATTTGTGGTGCATTGAACTGCAAGCAATGACTTGGACAAGTTTACATTTAGCAATAATTTCTCACCACTAATAATGTCATGGCATTTGATAAGGAGAAAAACAAATAATCAAACCAGCTTCATCAACTTAGTTGAAGAAATAAAAGATCTCTAGTTTTACGATTCATAGTCAGCACTCAGCAGTCAAAGAGGCTTCAGAAACCATATTTCTGAATCAGTTTTCAGCTTTGAGATTTTAAATGATCTTTTTTCCTCTGCCTACGAAAACAAATAACTTCACTAATATTGTTAGGACTTAGTAGCACATCAGGCCTAAGATGATTAGAGACAGTTGGAAATCCAAAGAAATCATAATTCATGCAGCCAAGAGGATCAGGGCCAATTACTCCTTAGCTCTTCATTTTGTGCGCTTTCCAACAACCTAGCAGAGCAAGCATATTTACACGGGGGTGCGTTTTAACTTGCCTCAAAATTCCAATTACAATCCAATTGGCACCAACTAGAATCTCAAAAAGTAAAAATTCAAAATTCAAACCCGAGATTAGGACACCTTCTATTCATGCAAAAGTAGCATGGTAAATGAAATACTTTGAGCAAGCATATTTACACGGGGGGCTTAACTTGCCTCAAAATTCCAATTACAATCCAATTGGCAACAACTAGAATCTCAAAAGGTAAAAATTCAAAATTCAAACCCGAGATTAGGATTCCTACTATTCACGCAAAAGTAGCATGGTAAATGAAATACTTTCCTTCAGGAATTCCCTTTTTTGGTGTGTGTATGTGCGGTGGTGGTGGTGGGGGGGGTGGTGGTGGTGGTGGTGGTGGTGGGAGGGGGGATATATTAAAATAATGGACCCAATTTTCTATAGTTTCAGTGAAATTCATTAATCAGTAAAATATGCGGAATAAGATCCAAATCTAACCTCTTTTCTAGCTCCTTCTCCGCTTGTTTGCGAGCAAGCTCTGCAGCTGTAAATCCAAATGTATCAAACTGCAAAGATGTTCCCAAAGCATCGCCTTCCATTTCCTATGGGTATAAAAACTTCAAGTAAGCATCTCAAATTGGCCACCTCTGGTGTACAAAATTGTAAGTTTGTAACTGAATGCAGAAGCAATTTAGCAGTTTTTCCAAGATTATGGCAAAAGATCTGTAAATCCAGTTATTTCTTTTGGTATATAGTTGCTCTATGTAATTTAAAATGGCTAACAATAAAAATCATTTGGACATAAGTTACCAAAGCAGGGTGAAAATTGCAAATCCAATAAGTGAAAAGGAAGCAATAAATATGAGCCTCAGGAGGAGAGGACGGGCAAGAATTTGCAAGAGTAGAAAATGAAGACATGGGAAAAGAGTGACAGAATAATTGAGTAAAAAGTTGGGGTGGCAGTGGATATCAGGATGTGTGTGTGTGTGTGTGTGTGTGTGTGTGTGTGTGTGTGTGAGAGAGAGAGAGAGAGAGAGAGAGAAGAAATATTCCCAAATTTATTTCCTAGAAAACAAGTTCCCCTCATGTGTCGTGCATGTTTCACACATGATTCCATTTGCTTCCAACATCTTATGGCAAACTAAATAATTACTGCTTACCCTTTTGCAAATTCTATCACTGTGTTCCACTCTGAAAGCAGCTCCTCTGAAAACTATGGCTGGATTTACTCTTGTTTGCGGTCAACAAAAAACAACCGACCTATTCAATAGGGTGGTGCAATTTATCTATTTTGTATACCATCTGATCTTATGCTTATATTACATCGACAAGGCAAAAGAAACGCAGTATCAGGTATTCAGGTGTCACAACAAACTGATGTAGCCATTCAAAAAAAAAAAACTGATGTAGGCAAATCAGGTGACAACCTGACATCGATGGCATGAGAAATTTCATTTTAATTTATATAACCAAGCATTGGCGTGTTCAATGATCGTAGACCATGATGTTGACTTTAAAGAAAAATAAAAGAAAGAAGAGAGAGAGAGAGAGATACTAAAAAGGTACAAAAATAAAGCTGTGGATCCAGACGAGATTTGAAATAAGGCCAAAGAAAAAGATAAATAAAGTTTCAATGATGGGGACCGCCCAAGAAGACGTGAAGACGAGGTCATTCGGGGAAAGTTTAAAATTAAGTGGGGTCCACCCAGCCCTTACTCCATTCAAGAATAGTCGTGGAGATATATGGGTGTCGTTTGATAGTTTGCCTTTGGTCAAATTTTCAGGCACACTTTTCCTCTATTAGAAATTCGTAGATGAGAAAGATAGGGGGGTCACTTGACTTGCACAAGAAAAGTTTTGCCTCTTTTATGGGAAGGAGCCTTAGGCTAATTAGGAAGTTTGTTTAATTAGTAAGAGTCCAAGTTGTCTTATTTAAAATAAAAAAACAAAGGAGTTGCTTCCTAATTGGTTAGTTCTAGTTTAGGAAGGCTAGATCTAGGAAGAGAGTTTCTATTTTTAGCTTATATCTATTTTCAATTCAAGTATCCTTAAGATAGTTTCCATTTCAGTCTTAAGCTAGATTCCCTTTTTCAAGAGTCTAACAGACCCATAGGATTAGGGGGCAACCTTGGATTTTCGTGGGGCTTGTTTCCTAAATTAAAGGAATCCTACGAAAATCTCGTGAGGTCTCTAAACTCGTGTGAGGGGCTATATAAGTGTAAGCCTCCTGCCATTTTGATAGATGTTAATGAATAGAGAAAATTGAAGAAGCTTCCTTGATTTGTGGATGGGTAATCCTCCAACCCTACGATCATACGTGTGAGGCCTTGATCTAACCCTTTGTGTGATGCCCTAGAAATGCTAGAGGTGTGATGCCCTAGTACCGATCTTTAGTTTTCGTAATAATTTTGTCTTTCCTAACTTTCATCTCATCTCTTCTTTTGAAGTTGGTTTTTTTTCAAGCATTTTAAATTGTGGATTTCTTTAGTTTTTGTAAGATCTCTTTCTTTTTTAACTTTCATCTCATCTCGTTCTTTTGAATTTGATTGTTTTCAAGCATATTAATATTAAGGATTGTTTAAACCTTCTTGTCAATTTCATTCAATCTACCATATCTCTAGATCCAAAGGTTAGATCAAGCCAAAAAATATAGGGTATAAGACTTTCCATCTTGGAAGTACAACCTCAAAATTTCAGTCCAATCCGACCCATGGATTTAATTCCAAAATCTTGGGAAGACCTAATAATTTAGACACCCCTACAAAATTTTCAAAATGCGTTCTCTTAACATTTCTTATTTGGATTCCATCTAGTTTATTTTTAAAAACCTTAATCACCTCTTATCTCTTCCTAAACCCTCTATCTAGAATTGCCCTACATCACTCAAACTTCCCCAGCAATAGAGTTACTTGTTCTAATTGCCAATACCTCAATTTTGGTGTACATCAGATTATTCCAAAATGGGAAATGAATTATGGGTATCTTGACAACAGCTGCTTACAGGTGCAGCCGTGGAAAACTGCTGATTATGTTTGAGATGAATGGGATCACCAAAAGCCACCACTTTTTTGTTTCAAAGTCAACTAAATCTCTTATTCCTCATCAAGACTTTATGAGAAGCTGGTGATCCAAATACACTTTCCTGGAAAGAACAAACATTTGTGTCTACATAAAACTCAAACAAACCAGTTTTTTTGTTTCAGTCATCTGCTCCCTATGCCTCATTAAAGACTTTATGACAAGTTGATGAGCCAACATAAATAATTTAGGAAGACCAAACATTTTCTTCGAATTAAAAACTCTACCCCTAAAGGGGCTTAAAAATGGATGAAAAGGTGTTTAGCACTATCAAGGTTCAAATATGCCAAATACAAAGTGAGTAAGCATTTTTTTTTTTTTACAAGTAAGCATCTCCTGTAAACCTTCAAATTGCAAACTTGGATTGCACTCAAGGAAAGATGGTTAGTTCGTTTTGTCTTGGAAGGAGACTCTCTAGTGGCAAAGATCAGGGGCAACCAAAAGCTTTGAGGCTTTTAACTCCAGATCAGGAAGCTTTATCTCTGGGCCAATTGCTTGGCCTTCTCTGCATGGATCACTAAAAGAAAAAATCAATTTTCCATCAGTGTCCAAGATGGTTCCCCAAAATCCAGCTTTTTTCTCGATGGTGATAGAGTTGGAAGTAGCTTTGATGCTTCCATCAAAATTGAGCTTAAGCTAAGCATTCGGAGGAGCTTCCCAAACATCCGGTTGTCTATGGTGGAGAGTAACACTAACAATTGTTGTTCCAATCAAAGATTAGGGTGACGTTTGGCAAGCATTCTCTGCAGTGCTTTTGCGGTTTGTTCTATGCCGAGAATGAAAAACAAAAAACAATGGTAAGATCATGTTCAACAAACCCAATTCAGGACGCTTGATTCTTCAAAACGCACTTTTCAGGCCCAAAAGTGTCATTTCCCTGATTCGCGTAGAGATTTGGACAATCTCATTATGGGACTAGAGATTTTCAATTTTTTACCTCTTTGATTACATTGTAAATGTAGTCCATTTTTCTTCTTTGTTCTCGGGCAAACCGAAAACAACTTGGGTAGAAACGGTGAGGAAAGACTTGATAGCTAGGAAAATAACAGAGAACATGACCTTGGATAGGATAAAATGGAAGAAAATGATCCAAGTAGAAGAACCCAACTAGAGCCGGGATTAGAGCCAGGTAAATTCCTTTCACCTTTTTCATGAAATTTTTCTAAAGGATTCATTTAGCCGACCCCAACTAGTTTGGGGCAAAGGCTTTGCTGAGTTGAGTGGAGTCTCTCCTTGTCCCCTCAAGTTGATTTTCCCCTCTTCATTAATAAAATACCATCATATCAAAAAAAAAAAAGTGTAGTTTCTCTGAAGCGAAGTGGAGTCGCTTCGCGTAAATCTTTGTCGTCGTTTCGTCTACTTCAGAAGAGGGAGAATGAGAAATGTTTCCGAATGGGACCTAGATTGTTTAAGAGGATACTCTGAAAAAGGTTGTTTTTTATGCCCGTATGAACTTCAACAATATTTTAGTTGATGACTTTCCCAGCATTTTTCCTTGTGCCTCTAAAGATAATTAAGTTTTATTTCATTCGATGTGATCCAAAGGACAAAGGGGGGAACTTATCCATAGGTATTTCTTTCTCATGTTGTTGAATGGGCGGCAGTGCCATTTCCAAAAGTCAGAAATGCAGGTGAAATTACGTGAATCGTAATCCATATTGAAATAAATAAGAAAATATTGCCCAGTTTGGGAAATCATGATGAATGTTAGTTACCATAATGGGAAAGGATTACTTTCCTCAAAGCTGCTCTTTCAAATATTCTTGTTTATTCCATGTCTTTGTTCAAATGACCTACGAATTGAATGGATCTAGAGAGATTTTTGTGGAATGATAGTGAGAATAACAGGAAATAGCATCTAGTCAAATGTTATGAGGTCTGTTACTCTGTTCGTCTAAGAAGGGAAGGGGTTTGGGGGGTAAGGAAGCTGTGGGAAATGAAAAATGTACTTTGGGCAAATGGATTTGAAGGTTTGGGGATATGTCTGAGGGTCATTGGAAACAAAATATTTTTTTAATGGCAGAAAACAAATCATTTATAAGTACAATGTGATTTTTGGGGGTTGGAAATCAAATGGGATCTCAAGAAGAGTGAGGTGGGCACTTGGGAGGGAAATCAAGAGGGTGAATGAGTCCTTTCTTTCAGAGATTAGGTATTGAGTCGGTGTGGGCAATATAATTAGTTTCCCGGAAGACCTGTGGTGTAGTAAGGCCTTTTGCATACATCCTTTCAAGCATTTTTAGAGTGACTATGAATAATGAAGTGTTGGTTGAGTACTTAGAGGAGGGATCGGAAAGTGTTATGCACTCTTATTTTCTATAAAAGTCTTGAGGGGGAGTTTTAAGAGTATTTGAGGTTGTTCTCTTTGTTAGATTCTGCATATGTTTAAAAGTTGGGTCGAGGTAGAAGGGTTTGGTTCCATCTGTCTGATGAGATTTTTCGTTAAGTCGTTTTTCATTGAATTTGTGAGAAAGAAGGAGCCCGATGTGTCCACTTATGGATTGAGATCCTTTCCAGATCCTAGAGTCGTGGCATTCTGTTGGATCGTGTTTGGATAAGATCCTAACATACGACCACTTGATTCATTACAATTAGCGTATTCCAATTAGTGTGTTGTGCAATATGTTGCAAAGCTAATGAGAAGGCGAATCACTTGATGATTTCTTGCCCCCATAATGGCTTCTTTGTAGGATTTTATTCCTTTTTTTTTTTACTTTGTTAGTTTGTGCTGATTTCATTGATGGCGATTCTGGAAGCATGAAGTGTTGATTTTCTTATAGAAAGGAGAAAACTAGTGTAAATATGCCTATCTGTAACTTGCGACTAGGAGGGCCACTTGGAAGGAATGCAAATATAGAGTTTTCCGTGGTAAGCTCAATAGTGTCACCCAACCAACGGTCTCTTTGGGGTGAAAGATTCTAAGGAAGCGGAGGTTTTTGCAGTGCTTCACAATTGGGTAATTCAAAGCATTTTTCCTAATTGTTTAATAGCAAGCTAACACTATCAAATCTTTTTTTTTTGTTTTAACTCCTCTGCTTTGACACTATCAAATCTATTATTCTCAAATATTTGTATTATTTTCTTCTATTGCTATCATATCTTACTCTCAATCAATTAGGTGATTCGAAGAGTTATTCCTAATATCTTAATAGCAAGCTAACAGTATCAAATCTATTATTCTCAAGTATTTGTTGAGCATTAGAAAATCAAAATTACTATGTAAGTATGTTAATAAAATAAGATATATATATATATATATATATATATATATATATATTATGATTATGATATCGAGTATTAGAAAATTAAAATAACTATGTAAATAAAATATCATTCTCATCATTTTATTACAATAGTGTTTGAGACAAAGGCTTAGTTGAGTTGAGTTGAGTTGAGCTGAATATTAATAAGGTGGAGAAGAAATTTTTTTTTTTAAATGGAAATAAAATTTTGGAAATAATAAGAATTGGTTTCTTAAAATACGGAAATGGATATCTAAAAAATATAAAACAGTTTTTGGAAACTAGGAAATGGGTTTCTGAAAATTTGGAAACAGGATCCTTCGGTATTTTTACGTAACGCGTGAAACAATTTCGTGTACATTTTTTAGGAAGCGTGAAATGGGTACTACTACGTTTTTTATGAAGCGGGTATGATGACCCAAAAAGTGTTTCCTGGTACATATCCTACTACATCTTCTTTATCGATGAAAAAAAAAACGTCTAACAAAGTTTTTATGTTCTAGGGAAACAAACTTAGAGGCAAATGAGTGAGCCAATAGTGGAATGTCATTGATGAATGATGTGATGGAGGGCTAGGAGATTCCTTAATGCTTTTTTCTTCTCTATAGCCTCACATTTCTCCATTGAGTTTTTTTTAATCAATCAAAGACAGCTCGGGTGAGACAATGTTGACACATTGATTTTTAAAAATATTACATGAAACCACAAGTTCAAATATATGAAAGAAAACAAAATACCGATAAAGATATGAACAGGTAAGGTAAGAAGATAAAAGGTGGCTGAAACATTCATCAAACTACAGACCATTAAAATATATAGGGCTAGAGATTACCATAGAAAAGAACAGAATTATGAATCTAAATGAGCAATAAAAAGGTTAAAATACGTTTAATTTTATTTCAGGAGAAAATAGGATACTTGAACGAAGCATACCGCTTTCTCATCATCATCCAAAAAGTTGTGTACACTCTGTTTTTTCACTTCCGCTCTATTCTTACGTGACGATGTAAATGTTTGTGGAGTCCATCCTGCACATCCGCCCCATATAAATTCATCAGTTGGTACTTTCTAACATAATCCAGAAAATCCTTTAAGTTCTGGGAATATACCTTCTTTTGAGCCAACAGTGTTGTAGAACCCAGCAGAAAACCCTCCCGTAAATGCTCCGTGGAATCTTCTGCGTCCTTCGTCATCTCTAACCTGAAACTCACAAATTTTCCACATTTGATGCAACAGTCCATAAATTGCAGACTACCATTGGTCCATAACATGAAAACGGACAAGGGTGAGAAATTAAGAGCAATCGCCTTTCTTTATCAGTTATAAAGGGTGTTTTTTTTTCTTTGAATGATTCAATTATAAAGATATATTATATTAATCTTAGATTTAATAATGACTTAGAAATAGTTAGGTTTTGCAATTCAAAGCGTTACTTGCAACGGAATTTTCAATTTTAAGTTCTTCACTTGTAATTTTCAAGGCAGGAATTCGAATTCAGAGAGTTCATAAGCATAAATAAATAGAATTAAATTAAAAGAAGAGATGAGAAAAGAAACCTCTTGTTTCCAGGGTGGAAGGCTTCGCATTTGGCCTGCGGCCTCTGCGGCCGCCTTTCTCTTCCGATTCGTCATCTCTTCCTCTCGCTCGATTGGCGTCCCATAGAAGACGAAATCCTCGTCGTCCATTTTTCGCCGTATAATCAGGAATTCAAGAATCAACCTGAAAAAGCTAATACCTGTAATAGTTGATGATTGATTCGAGCTCTTAGAAACCCTAATCAGAGGGAAATTGATGGGAGACGGGAGATGGAGAATACCGGATCGGGGTGGGGAAAGAGGAACGGATAAAACCCTAGAAGGGACTGAGAATTGGGGTTTGGGGATGAGAATCGGTTCTGAGATTGCAGGTATAGAGGAAGTGATATATATTCGCCCGCTTTTCTTCCCCGGGCCACCCTATGTCACTTCGATCTATATAAGGGGCCTCCATCACAGGACTAGGGGCCCACCGTGGATGGGCCATGCGTCATGAAATTGTGTTGATCGGACGACCCTGACTAGCTTATCATTTGGCATTTCCTCATAAAACATGGGCTGTCTATTAGTAAGGACCAATTACCAATGGGGGACAAACATTAGGTAGAATTATCAACTGGACCCGGGCTTTTCAAAAATTACCAATGGGGGACAAAATCTGTCTTTTCAGTAAAAGTTGGACGAAAATACCCTTTGGCATATAAAACACGTTTTGACTTTGGAAGGGGGTTTTCAAGTCTCTACGATTGGGGTTATTAGGTATCAAAATGGGGTTACCAATTTCAGAATGGGGTTTTCAAGTCTCTACGATTGGGGTTATTGGTAACCCCATTTTGATACTTGATAACCCCAATCCTAGAGATTTGAAAACCCCATTCCAAAACTCTAATACCCTCGGCCAATTTTCAAGGACTTGATAAGCCCATTCAGAAATTGGTAACCCCATTTTTTATACTAGATAACCCCATTCCTAAATACTTGAAAACCCTCTTCCAAAACTTCAGAACTCTCGGTCAATTTTCAGGGACTTGAAAACCCCGTTCTAAAATTGGTAACCCCATTTTGATACCTAATAACCTCAATCGTAGAGACTTGAAAACCCCCTTCCAAAGTCAAAACGTGTTTTATATGCCAAAGGGTATTTTCGTCCAGCTTTTACTGAAAAGACAGATTTTGTCCCCCATTGGTAATTTCTGAAAAGCCTGGGTCCAGTTGATAATTCTGCCTAATGTTTGTCCCCCATTGGTAATTTTCCCTATTAGTAATGCAGGATCAAAATGGTGGGCCCACCGAGTAAATAGTTTTGCTTCCTTAACAGTTTGTTTTGGTCTCTCGTGAGAAATTATACGATGCCCGACCGTTAAAAAACAAGGGTGGAGAGAGAGAAAACTCCCCGTGCTTGATTTCCAATCCAACAAAAAGTCAAAAATGGGAGGCTTTTGTTGGTTCATAAATCAAGGTTGGGGATTCTCTCTCTCCGCCCTTGTTTCTTGACGGTCGGGCACCATATAAAATCTTTGGTTTCTGATAACCTACTGTGAGGCCAAAACTCATTATTGGACTCAAATTCCCTGTTTTTTTTTTCTTTCTTTCTTAACAAAGGGTGTCCCCACCCCCTTCGGGGGTAGGACTATTTCCCTACGGATGCGTACAATCACCTGGAAACCACGCGCATCGGGTAAGCAAGGGGGGGATTCGAACGCTCATCACTGGGGAGCAATTCCCTGTTTGTTTTGGACTCGCAATCGGTTAAAAAATCCGACACAGCCAGGCCTTTTGGAATTTGAGAAGGTGAATTAGTTTTACAATCACATTCGGTTAAATAGGAAGTATTTATTTCGTCAAGGCTACTATAATAAAAAAAACTCTTCTAGATTATGGCCCTCTTCGTTTAAGATCATGACAACAGATTGTCAGCTCCAAACCAATTACTTGGCTCAAAATTACATTTAAATTTGAGTCCAATAATTGGTTTGGCCCACACAATCGGTTGTAATCATCTTAAACAAACAGGGCCTAACTAACCACCTCAATTTATTTTGGGACAGCCCCCTCTAGAGTAAAAGGGTAGTCATAAATACGCTACGCCAGAGGGACTGTCTCAAGTAAGGAAAGTGGCAAATGTGTCACTTCATCTGGTTTCTAAAGGAAAATGATATATTCAAGGATCATGGTTTGTCATCTTTCATGAAAAAAAAAAAAAAAGGATCGTGGTTTGCCATGTACAAGGGCCACTCATTTGTTCATTCTCGAGAGCCCCTCTTATAGTGTTAATGTGGGTGTAAGCCAAGGGCCATCGTCATGTAGATTCCACTCCTTAAGACAAATATTGGAAGGAAGGAGAGGTGTTTGCTGGGTGGGGCAGCTTTTTTGTGTGTTTAGGCATCATCTGCGGGGCCGGTCATATGGCACACTCATGGAGTGTATGGTAGACCTGGCAAACGGGCCCGAAAAATTTTACAGGTCACTATGCTTGGACCCGGATTTCTGGCATATTATTTTTAAGATTTAAAAAAAAAATAGGGATTCGCTAGCCACCTTCTCCAAGTCTACTTTTCTGCTTGTCCGCAAAGATCAGACAGAAGTACGAGTTGCGCAAAGGTGGCTAGCAATTTATAATAGTCATACGGTTACTAACTTTTAAATGAAAATTTACGGGCAAAAGGGAAGCAAAGTAGAAAAATTACTACAAAAATAAAAAGAAGGTGTTAAAATATGACAATTACCAAAAAAACTACAAAGAAAATTAAAAAAATATGACAATTACGGGAAAAAAAGGCCAAAATAAAACTTTTGTAATTCTCTACGGGTACCCGTGGGTCCACCCGGCCCGGCCCAGTTTTGACGGGCTGGGTGGACCCGCGGGTCAATTTTAAACAGGTCACAGATCGGTGACCCGGACCCAGAATTTACGGGCGGGCCGGGTGGACCCGCGGGTCCGGGTCACTTTTTTGCTAGGTCTAGCATACGGGGGTGGGAGTCCCTCTCTAGGGCGTGGGCTAACAGCCATCTAACATTCAAGGGGGCCACAAGATGGGCATCTATTGGGACTGCCTCTTCCTTGGGGCAGAAATAATATCAACACCCTCTCTCTTTTCATATATTCAACTGATAGTGAAATGGAGAAGGCCACTATCTTGGTGCTATTTTTGCATGGATACTAAGATGATGATGGAACTCCCCTTGTGTGCCATTGTTGGGCAAATGCCACTCTCTTAGATGTTCTCATGACGGTTCTAAATTGATAAGGGCACCCCATGTGTTTTGGGAAGATGGAATTGGGGAATTATATAAGTAGGGTTGTAACTTGGGTCGTGTGAGTCGGATTTTGCAAAACCCTCCCCTACCTGAGAAATCGAGTCATGTTGGGTCTAATTTTTTATAAGAAAGCCCAAGATTTATAAACCCAGTCCCACCCAAGATAGTTTCTCTGGTTAGGAAGAGGACAGTGACTAAATTTAATGATTGTAGGGGAAAAAAAATCTTCACACCAAAAAGCTCTACATTTATGTCATCAAGCGTATACATTTAAGATGGAGACTATTTCCACATCACAAACATTATCATCTCAATGATAACAATTATATCAATATATTGAAAAATAATCTGCTGCATTATTCAAGAGATAATTAAAAAAAGTCATAGTACACCTATATAAGTCGGGTTTCGTGTTTCTTTTTTTCATTAAACACGACCCTACCCTGGATTAAGTCGGGTTTTTTCAATATAAAACCCAACCCTACCCGAAACCTGTGATTTCTAAACCTGACCCATGTTATTTTCAGGTCAGGTCGATGCGGGTCAGGTAAATCCTAACCCATGCTGTGACCTTACTTATAAGTGTTGTATGGAAAAGGGAGAAGATTATTATGCATTTTTTCTATGATGTTTCTGTTGTAACCAATAACACAACCTAGCTAGTGCAGTTCATGCGTGTTGGCAAGAGAAGTAATCAGTGTGTTCTTCACTTCTTCCTACTTGCAACTGGTCCATTGAGCACCGTCTACCTTCGATGTGAGAAGGTGTAGTGAACGCCCTCATCTCCAAACATCCAGAGCATACTCTCACATATTCTCCCCCATTCTCTTCTCAACTCCCCTCTTCCATCATCCTTTTTTTTGTATAATTGGTAATTGGAACCGCAAGACAATACTTGTGATGAATGTAACTGCTGTTCATTTCCACTTGTCATATACGAGGCTGTGATTTTGATCTAAAATGAGTTTTACATTTGGATTTATTTAAATTTACAGTGGGATTTATTTGAACTTAGGAAAGAAATCATCGAGGTCTCTCACATCACCTCATTTTTCACTTAGGACAGCCTCCTCCAGTGTCTTATTTACACCCAGGGGCTGTCCCAAGTAAAAAAGGGGGTGAATATATCACTTCCCATTTTCAAAATCATCGTTCAATGGGCCCACTTTAGATAGTCTATTGATCGAAATTCGCACCAATCAAATGATCCTAGCCTTCCAAAATCTACTAGCGAGCCATTCCCGAGCCAACTAAGTGAGTCAACCCGAGCTCAACAGAGTTGCCTTTAGCCACGGAAAAAACCCAAGCGTCCCATTTCATATTTCCAGTTCCCTAAATTGATCAGATCTCCACATGCCACAGACCTCTCACCTCATCAAGTTAACAATAATTATAGTTCTCGCCTATTTCTCCAATTTCACCCAGACACAATTTTATCCATTTCCCCCTTCAATCTGTAACTCACTCCATGTTCAAATCCATCTCTCATCCGAAAGGTAAGCTTCTTTTCCTTCTCTCTGATCCCCCCCTTCCATTTCTTAAACTAATGGGTGATATTGGCATCTGAAACAAAACCCATATACCAAAATCCCATGAACAGAAAAGGGTCTACTTTTTTCAATGGGTTTTACACCTTTTCTCTTAATCACCTCTCCTCCCTTTGTTTAATGGATGTGTGATGTGGGTATCTGAAACAAAACCCACAAACAAAATACCATCAATTATGGATACTTATGTAAGCTCCAGCATAGCCTTTAGAAACAAAGGGTCTTTCTCTCTGAGTGATTTTTGCTTGCTGAATGAAAGACTACCCAACTCTTGTTTATCTCGGGGTGCATTTTCCATCCATGGGTTCACTATGAACCCACGGGTTTTATATGGGTTGAGGCAGTCTACTCTGATACAGTGGTCAGCTTCTAGAAGGATGATCTTGGCCGCGAATGGGTATTGTCGGTTGGCGGCTGTAAGCGATCCTCGTCGATCTGACCGGGTTTTCTACCCTCAGAAAGAGATGAGGAGAGAGAGGAGGGTTGCTTGTGTGGTTTGGGAGAGACGCGAGTCGGATTTGGGTCATGAAGGGAATGTTGAGGAGATGCTCAGCCTGTTGACTGATTTTGGTGGGAAGTCAAAGGATTGTGTTAGAGAGAGAAATGGAGAATTCTCAGGGGAGAGTTTGCAAAAGGCTAATGTTTGCAGACAAGGTGTCTGTAGAATAGAGAAGAAAGGTAGAGTCGATGACCATTCAAGAAAAGAAGATAAGTATGGTGAATTGGGTTCTCTGGGAAGCAGTTCGAAGAGCGAAATCAAGTACTCGGGGAGATACAGGGGGAGTAGAAGGGAGGATTCTTTGAATGAAGACAATGTTGAGGGAAGGAAAGATGGGTCTAGCTCGTCATATTATTCAGTTTCGTCAGTGGGTGATGTTGAGAGCTCTCCTGATCGAGGGTTTTCTGGTAAAAATGATGCAGAGTATTTTGGGAAGTCAGATGACAATCTTCGCATTAAACACAAAAAAGTTATTAGAGAATCCTCTAGTGATTATAAGAACGATTCAAGACAGGGTAAAGTGGATGCTTTTGAGGGGAAATTTGAACAGTTTCGGAAGTATGAAGATGCTGAGCACTATGGAGAAAGATTAAAAAGGAGAACTGCTGAAGTGGAAAGGGCTAGTGCAGAATCCACAAGACAAAAGAATGGGGTAACATCAGATATGAATTCGAATGATAGTGAATGGTCTTCAATGAAAGAATCCGAGAATCTAACTGAAGTACCAGAGTTCCGTGGGAGTGATATCCAAAGGGCTTCCAGTTCTCAAATGCTGTCCAAAATGAGAATGAAGGACAGACAAGAAAATTCAACCTCATCTGGGAATTTGGTTCGTGGAGCAAGAGAGCAATTTACTCAGAACGACCAAAAAGTTGTTGCACTAACAGAATCAAGGAATAAAACCCAAAAGCTTACCAATATATCGGCTATCCGCGAGGATAATACTGAAAGGGCATCTAGTAACCAAAAGCTAGTCAACACTAAACTGAAATACTGGGAAGAGAATACCACTTCAGATGTGAATTTGGTTGAGGAACGAAGAGAGCAATATAGCAAAAGAGATCAACAGGTTATTGGACAAGCAGAATCAAGAGAAAAGTCCCAACAATTTGTAGAAGTGTCAATGATCAGCAATAGTGATATTGAAAGGACCTCCAGTTCTCGGAGGCTTTCTAGAATGACAGTGAATGATAGGGAGCAGAACTCAACTTTGAATTTGAATTTGGTTCAGGAGGGAAGTGAGCAATGCACCCAAACTGATCAACGATTCATTAGACAAACTGGATCAATAAATGAGTCTCAAAAGCTCACCAATATATCGAAGATTCATATGCATGATGCCGAAAGGGCCAATGACTCCCAAAGAGTTTTTAAAATGAGAATGGATGACCGAGAAGAGAATTCAACTTCAGTTGTGAATATAGTTCAGAAACCAAGAGAGCAACATAACATAACAGACGAACGAGTCGTTGGGCGATTTGGGCCAAGGAAGGAGTCTGTAAGGCTTACCAAAAAATTAGAGTCCTACAAGAGTGATACTGAAAGGGCCTCCAGTTCGCAGAAGATAACCCAGACGAAACCGGGGGACCGTGAGCAGAAATCAATGCCAGTGCCGGGTTCAGAAGCTAGAGAGCAACAAATCGGTTCTTGGAATGAAGAGGAGAAAAATACACATGTGATGGTGATACCTCCACAATCTCAAAGAGTAGCCCGGGGTTCAACTACTGCACGGGAGCCAACTACATATGCAACACAAGAGAGTGTCTCTAATACCTTATTCACCCATCTCCACAACGTAGATGATAGCACTGAAATAGACGAGATGCACGAGGAGCATTCTGGGCTCCTAGTCAATGATGATACATTAGGTTCTGCCAACCGTTTAGGTAGGTCCTCTGCTCATTTTGTTGGAGAGTTTGCTGACAGGGTAAGGCAGGAAATGTCAACGTCGCAAGAATTGCCTATGGGAACTAGACATACTGCTGAAATTCAGAAGGCCAGGACGTCTTCCGAAACAACTTCCACTTCGCAGCAAAGTATACTGGACACCATAGAAGCATCCAGAGATGAGAAATATGTACAGCAGGGTTTTGGTCAGTATGTATCCGAGGATTTCCAGTTCAAGGGACAGGGTTCAAGGCAATCTTCTGCCGGAACTGGGACAAAGGGCCCCTCTGATGAAATGTGGGATGTCTTGGGCCCGTCTTCTCAAGAAACTTCTGGGACAGAAGCACCGAAGACGGGTTCTTCTACAGTTGAAGTAGTGGATCCAACTGGTCCTTCAAATGATGGTAATGCCATTGTGAGAAGATCCGGCAGGTCCTTGTGGAGTTACATTGGGGATATGGTTAGGAAAGGTTGGGGTGCACGTGCCGATTCTCATAATTCCACTCCGCAGCCAGGTGCAAAAAGTTCATCACATGAATCTGTAACAAGTGAAGATTGGTTTTCTGGTCATGAGCAACATGATTCTGATGATGATGATGAGAATGTAAAGGAGGGACGGGGTGGCATTCCAAAGGAACCATTGCCGATAAAAAAATCTGTCGATCAAACCCAACCAAAGATGACTCCAACTCAGAGGCAAGAAGCCTCTGAAGGGACAAGTCTCCGGGGCAAAGTATCGCAGGTTGAGGCTGGTACTTCAGCATCAATGGGAACCTTAGAAAGTGGTTCAACATTCATGGGCACTTCTTCGTCATCTGGAGAGGAAAACTTTATGTGGATTGAAGTTGAAAAGCGAAGACAGGCCATTCCTTCTAGTGTAGAAACAGTAGGTTCTTCGTTACCATTGGTGGGTAGTTCAACATCTTTTGCGAGACGCTTAACAGCTGCTAGTGACAAAGAAGAAATATCAGAAAGCAGGAAAGTTCTTGGAAGTGGCTTCACAGAATTGCATGAGGAACCTATAGAAAAGCTGACTGAAACCAGTGGAACTGAGGAGAAATATGGAGAATTGAAGCAAAGGAAGCTTCAACGGAATAAGCAAGTCTTGAAAGAAAGATTTGATGAGTGGGAAGAAGCATTTAAACATGAAAATGAGCAGAGAAAAATTGACGAAATGTATATGAGGATAGCACTGTTGGAAGCAAAGAAGGCTGCTGATACTTGGGAGGTGCCAGTTGGTGCTGTGCTAGTTCAAAATGGAAAAATTATAGCCCGTGGCTGCAATCTGTATGTAAAATCACTTCCACCTAGATCTTTTCATCATACACAGTTGCCTTGTATTCCAGTGAGATCAAACATTTTAGTTTAATGGGGGTTATTTATCTGTTGCAGGGTGGAAGAATTAAGAGATTCTACTGCACATGCTGAAATGATATGTATACGTGAGGCTTCTAACCAGCTTCGGACATGGCGCCTTGCGGTATTTCTTTTCATTGCCTTTTGTCACTTTTCTTTGTTTTTTTCTCATTTTCCGCACATGTTGAAATGATATGTATACGGGAGGCTTCTAACCAGCTTCGGACATAGCGCCTTGCGGTATTTCTTTTCATTGCCTTTTGTCACTTTTCTTTGTTTTTTTCTCATTTTCCACAACCACTGTATTTATGTATATGTTTGTGAATTGAAATTATTGAGTCAGAGTTATAGGCCTTTCTCGTTTGGTAATCCTGCTTTTCTTATTGATCATATCATGCACTTCATGCATACTATTGGTGGTTCAAATAGAATTACATTTAGTTTTCATTCATATTTCGGCCAGTGTGCATGTGGCAAACACGGGGAATCACGAAAGAAACATGGGGAATCACGAAAGAAACATGGGCAGCGACTTTCATCGCCATCATTCCTAAGGATGTGCAAAATGACTTCTGGACTTTGGACCCATCAGCTTGGTGTAGGAAGTGTGTTTAAAATCTTGGCAAAGGCCCTCGCAAACAGAGTCAAGTCAGTCTTGGTCAAGAATATCTCTCTAAACCAGAGTGCCTTCATTTAAGAAAGGCAAATCTTGGATGTGGTGCTCATTGTCAACGAACTAGTAGATCATTATGTCCACAGTTCTTTGCAACTAGATATGGAAAAGGCCTACGATAAAGTTGAGTGCGGTTGCCTACTATATCTTTAGGAGAATGGGGTTTGGTGATAGGTGATCTATAACTGCATTTCTTCTCCTTGGTATTCTGTCTTGATCAACGGATTGTCGTTCTTTTAAGGGCTCTCGCGGTCTTCGGCAAGAAGACCCTCTCTCCCCTTTCCGATTCACAATCTTGACCGAGATTTTGAGCAAAATGTTGGATAAGCCCAATAATCTCAGGCTGATTGAAGGTCTAAGGATTAGTCCATCGGGAGTGGAAATCTCCCACCTTCAGTGAGCTGATGACACTTTTTTATTCAGAAGAGGTGAGGAGGTTAAAATTGATAATCTCAAGGCAGTTGTTTTGAGCTATGCAATGACCACTTGGCAATGCTCTAACTCAACAAGTCGATGATGATTGGAATTCATTTGAGGATGGATGACGAGGACTTTTTGCCTAAATTCTTGGATGGGGTGTGGGGTCTATCCCTAACATCTACATGGGCCTTCTGATGAGTGGCGGTGGACCCCATAGATAGAGCTTTATGGGATTCAATCATCAAGAAAACCGAGAAGCGACTTCCCATCTAGAAAAAGAAAACCCACTCCCTGGGCGACAAAATAACCCTAATCAAAGCGGTTATATCGAATCTTCCTTTGTATTATATGTCATTGTTCAAATGCCTTTTCAGCATTATCAATCTCATAGATCAACTGCAATGGAACTTCTTATGGGATGACTCATATACCAGGAGAAGGTTCTATTTGATGGATTAGAGAGAGGCCTTCAAACATAATAAACGTTTAGGGGGTATGGAGATCAAAAGTTTGAAACTGATGAATAGGCCCTCTTAGGTAAATGGGTTTAGAGATTTGGGGAGGATGAACCATCTCTGGAGGATTGTGATGGCTGAAAAATATGTATAGGGCTTTGGAGGCTAGACCCCGTTAGATTGGTACAAATATAGTGGTTCTACAGTTTCGAGAGATATCATGCCAGGATTATCGCTTTTCCAAAGGGGGATTCATTTCAGAGTGTGCAAAGGTGATGAGATTAGGTTATGGTACGACGTGTGGTGTGGGGAGGTGCACCTCAAAGTGAAATTCTTAGACCTCTTCCTAGTGGTTTCTGTTCTCGAGTGATTGGTTAAAGACCTGATCTAGGTATTAGTTGCAGAGTTCAACAGAGAGCTTGATAGTGCGACCAGCTTTACAGAACTTGTCAATTCAATCTTTGTCAAGAGCAATGGAAATGATAGGTGGATCTGAATATGGGAACCAGGTGGTGCGTTCTCAGTACACTCTTTCTATCAGTGCCTGAAGCCAACTTTGCCCTCTTTGTTGACCTACAAAGTGTGGAGAACTCTTGCTGCCACCTCCCCTCCTTGATGCAAGTGGCCCTGGAAATGCCTTCGTATTGCTCGGAAAGTGATCAGATCGTAATTGAAACTTTGATTCTTGCAAGGGGATGCAAGAAAATTTCAGTACTGATATGGATCTTGCATTAAACAAGATGAATGAAAGGAAAAAAGACAAAAGATTAGAAGAACCTAATCTCAATCTCTATTTCCAAGGGGAAAAACAAAAGGATAGAAGAGGAGAAATTTTTAGCGAAGCGGAGGTTCGGGTGGTACATTAAGGTATCAAATTTTTAGCGGGGGAATATCTTAAGTCGTGTGATGGTGGAAGGCAATTCTCTTAATGTTATTCATTGGTTATCCAACTCTCATATCTTCCCTTGGCGTTTTGCGGATTTCTTTAATGAGATAAAAGACATTGTTGGTGTCTCCTGCATCTCCTATCGTCACGTTAGGAGATCGGCTAATGGAGTGGCGGACAATTTAGCTAGAAGTGGGGTTCATATGGAGTTTATCGAGCAATATGACTTTCTCCTTCCTCCTTGATTTTGTGGCCGCCGCTCTTGGTTGTGCATAACTTGTGTCTCTGTCTCTCTAATATTCCTCTCTGTAATTCTCTTTGTTTTTTTTAATGGTAAAATTAATTCCTCTCTGTAATTCTCTTTGTTTTTTACCATCTCGGTCTTTTTAATGAAATTTTTACCATTCAAAAAAAAAGAAAAGAAGAGAAAGTCTCTCTCTAATTTCTGTCCAAACTACACTTTTCAAATCAAACAAAAACTAAGGAATGACAAGTGATGGGGTGGTTAGCCCATTACATGTAAATTGCCTAGAATACCCCTAATGAAACTAGAATTTCCCAAAGTACCCCTAGAATTTCCCAAATTATCCCTACTAGTTCAAAATGACATAAAAGTAAATCTAGAAAGGGCAAGAATGACCAAACTACTACTATGGGCTAAATCTAATAAAGCAAAGGAAAACCTAAGCTAATGAACATGTAGGACTAATGTAAAAATGACAAAGGAGATGCTCCTGCATCACTCTTGGACAATATGTCTCAATGAAATCCATACGGTGGATCAAATGATAAGTCAGAGGATGCTCATTGTCGGTCATTGTGCTCTTCGCATTTAGGCAGGACAGTTTATGTTCACTACAAGTATGCATGGATGATTTTGTCTTTCATGCTCCATCTATTTGACTTTGCTTGGATTCTACAGTATCACATTAAGGACCTCTTTGCGAGCTGGTCCTTCACCCCTTGGCCTAAAAGAGGCCGAACATTGTGGCGTTTGGTCCTGTTGGCATCTCTTTGGAGTTTATGGAAAGAGAGGAACAATTGTGTCTTCAAAGGAGTCTCCAATTGTGTCTGAACCAATCAATATTGTATCTATTCATTGATGGTGTGATGAGTTAGTACTAGCCCGTCTGTCTACGCATAGATTCGAATCCTACCTGGGAAGTGCTATGTGATTTTAAAAATATCATATAGTAAGGATGGATGTTGAGCTTCGTACGTCAGTTACTTTCACTATGTAAATCCACCGTCCAGTAGACCTAAAAGGGAACAGCTGGGATTGGTATTCGTGTCAGTAGCCGATACGAAGTGCTTACTCTATCTTAAGCGTACTTTCATCGGGGTCAGAGACCCAGACCGGCGCTACAGGATTTCACAGTAGTGACCAAAAAAAACCAAAAGTGGAAGAGGGGCCAAATGCAAATTCTATCATGGAATGGTTGGGGTCTGGACAACGACCCCAAACAAATGGCTGTTTAAACTCTTTGGTTCGCTGAGAGCAGCTCCTGCGGAAGCTATTCTTGCATCTCCGCTTCTACTATTGTTGTTGCATCCCCAAATGCTACTATGGATTTTGCACCTTATAAAGAGATCCTCAAATCAAGCAGGAAGAGAAAGCAATGGAAAAAAAGAAAGGTATAGCAGGCATAGAGTCCAACAATGACAGAGTCTTGTGAGTCCAGGAAAAGTCGTTTTTGAGTCAATAGAGGACAAACCTATCATTTCGGTGCGGAGGGACAAAGCCCAAAAAGCGGATGAGACTAAAAACGACTCTCCTTTACAGGCCAGTTAGCGGTGGTCTTCCCTTATCTTCCCTAACGTTCAGAGTTGTTCTGGTTTGAGAAAGGAGCACTGCTTATTAGTATAGATTATAAGAAGTTCAAAGTAGTCATGGAAAACACGCTTAGAAGATCGTGGGACGAGGTTCGATTAAGCATCCTCAAAACAGGGCGACCCCATATGGTTGCTGCTCCCATAGCATCCACAAGCTAATTTTTGACGGAACCAACTCTGAAGGATGATGACTGCTTTCTGAATCCTCAAGTAATGTGAGCGAGCCATGTACTGTCAGAATTGTCGTTAGATCACAAGTGCGACTCTCGTTCGTTGCCTAAAGTTGAGTGATATAACACACCACCAATCCTCTCATGTAAGCTTGGATTTGAATGAGTGAAGATAATTGCCTCTTCTATGCTTGTTTTGTCATGTGCATCCACCAAGTCTTCTGGATCCTTAGACAAGCAAATAGTTTCATTACACGAGCTTTGGATTTCTTGGTTTTCTCATCTTGAAGTGTTTTAGCTCGTAGTATTATACATTTCCCCAAAAGTTTCCAGAGCGAACGTTTCCGAAAATTGATCACTCATATATCAATCCAACAAATGATAGGTAGTTTTCCCATCATGTGTAATTTCTGCTTCGGCATTGGCGACCACTCTAGGGCACACTCTGCCAAAGTTATCCTGCAAATGTAAATCATTTGGTTATCTTCCGGATTATGCTACCACAAATACGTCTCTAACACTTCTTTCCAATCAAGACATTCATGTTCATTAACGCAAATCATTGATTACAATCCAAAGGCCCATATCTTTCCATCATAGTCCGCTATTTTGATAAGCCATTCAAACCTGGGGCTCTGAGACCAAATTGATGTGAATTCGGGGTTCGAATATTACTTTTGTAGGGAAGAGAAAGAGAATAGAAGAAAGAAAGGGAATAAGAATTGAGGACTAATGAGAGAGAGGGAGGGAGCCATGACAAGCAAGCTTGTGAGTAGTATCAATAAGTTGGCAACCAAGACTGTCAATTTTATTAAATCATATCATCCTAGCTTTACAATTTATAGGCAAAACGCTTTACATGTACACGTACAGCTCCTATAACTTTAGGGACTTAAGGACACCTAAAAGACACTTCAAAAGTAAAACATGGGCACTAGGATGGTCCCCATTATCATCCCTGTTCTTTACCTGTTCATGGGCCCTAGGATAGTCCCCTTTTTTATTCTTATTTTTGGCTCAGGACCTTATTAGATTCGAATCTGTCACCTGATACTCTCTTGTCATCTCAATTCTTCCGGCGCTTGTACCTGTGCATGTGTGAATGCCTTTTTGTGTGCGTGGTGGGTGGGTGGGTCTCATGACCTTATTAGATCCGATTTTATCACCTGCTTCTCTTTTGTCATTCCAGTTATTCTGGCGCTCATTTTTATTTGTTTACTGTTTCATTGGGTACTGAAGCAATTTAAAACCCACATTTTTTGCTAACAATATTTTTCCATGCTGTGTTCTACCCGGTTAAATTCCCTACAAATGGTATCAGAGCTGGGGCGTGGTAACTCCCGGGAAGATTTCGGTAACCCCGGTGTGCTTCCGAGGACGGTGGAATTCCCTCGGAGAAGATCTCGTGGTTCCCACGTAGCCACCGCGTGGAGGGGCGAGATGGTCCACGTTGCTTCCGCGTGGAGGGGGAGATTGTTGGAGTTCCACGCAAAAGCAAATAGTCCCACATCGGATAAGTGAAGTGGATGGGGATGGGTTATAAGGGAACAAGCACCCTCCCTTTAACAGCTAGCTTTTAGAGGTGAGTTCTACCCAGTTAATCCCCAACAAATGGTACCACTAAGCCCATAATCCTGACCTAGAAACAAACATCAATAGCGCATGATCTATGCCTTTCATATTGTTCCGGAATCTTTTCTTTTGCATACCAGAAATGACTGACTCCATGCTGGTGCACAGTTCTTTAATCGTCATACCTTTTTAATAACCGTACCCGATAAACCACCAAGCTATACTAGGACCATATCCCTTAGGGTCCATTTGGATACACATAATATATAAGTAGAAGGAAAGGAATATAGATTCCCATTTCTCTACTTCCATTTTCTCTTGATTTGAGAGCAGAGTCAAACAGTAGAAAATGGCTCGTGTAAAACAACCAATTAGTTCAAGAGCTTAGCTTGCAGACGGAAAATTTACAAGGATTGCCATGTGAATAGTAAATGGCACCACTACACAATGCTAGGAAATGGAAAATGTGTCCTTTTACTCTGATTTTCCCACTTTTTTGTGCATCCAAACAGACCCTAGTGAAAGCCACGTTTCTTACTCTGGGAACCATGCTTAGCATAAAGTGTCACTGACAAGAACTGCTGCAGCCCTAGTCTCAAACACCTGCAGTCTAAGGCTCAAATTTTTTTTTTTGGTGGATTTTGAGAATCGATTTTGAGTTCAAAACATATATCAGTTTTGGACTCAATTCTCAAAATACAAAACAAACTGGGCCTAAGGGTTGCATGTGATTTAGTTTCGCCATGTGATTCTCTATGTTTTTCATTCTTAACTTTCTTCTGTTGATATTTTTCAGGGAGCAACACTTTATGTGACACTTGAACCATGTCCAATGTGCGCTGGGGCAATTCTACAAGCTAGAATTGACACTGTGGTATGGGGAGCACCCAATAAGCTTCTTGGAGCTGACGGGAGCTGGGTTAGGTATGCAGCATACATAATGGTTGCTTATAATCATTTCTTTTTTTCTTTTCTATATGGTAATCCTTAAATACACAAAGGCAACTACAAGTCAGATCCTGTCAATAACTGGCTGAGAAATCTATTTCTATGTAATTGCATTGTCTTTTCACTAGGGTGTATGATACAAGCAAACAACTAAGAATCCACCGAATGTACAAAACGTGCTAGAGAATTGAGCAATTAGTAGTTACATAAATAATCCAAAGATCTTTGCAAAAAATGCTAAAGCGAAAAAACAACAATAGATTAGTCAAAACATGAACAAAGTAGGGTAAAACCTAAAACCAAAATGGAAATTTCTTAACTATTCATTAACCTCCTGAAAAGGTACATCTATAACTTCGTATATATAGCCGTAAATCTTACAATCCTACTTTTATCCTAACCGCAGAGTATGATCAATATTATGCTTTACATAAACCTAAATAAAGCCTAACATCTAAAAATAGAAAGTGTTTTATACATATTCCTGTCCAAGAAACCCCAAAACCAACTTATAATTCTATAGAACTTTTACAATTAAACTCTTTTTACAATTAGACTCTTTACTTGCTCAAATCAATTAAGGACTCTCTCCCATCGCAAGTTATTTATGAAACCCAAGTGTACCACTTTCTCCAATTGAAAACTATCCAAATAATTAGAAAGACTTAAGTTCTTACCTAATAATACTATCTATGTTTTCTTTTCATAGGGTCCACCCAAACATACTTAAACTTTGTCAAAAAGTTAAATCTAAATCATTAAAAATCTTCGTACTAGATGTTAGGGCTAACTAATGACAGTAGTATGATGTTTCTGTTGTCTTCTGGCCTACTTTTGAATCTTGATCAAGCATCTTTACTCGAATCAGCTTTCCTGAATTATGGGCTTATTCATATACTTTGCTTGCATCAATACATTATTTTTTTTCACTACGATTAGGATTTAGGGCGTCCAATCCTCAAATTCATTATAATTGGGTTGAAATTTATGTTCGGATCACGTGTTGCTGTTGTTTTGTAGCCTCTTTCCTAGCAGGGAGGAAGGAGGAGATGGTTCAGATCCGTCGAACCGTCCGGCTGGCCCAATCCACCCATTCCATCCTAATATAACAATCCGACGTGGGATCCTGGCCACTGAATGTTCAGATATAATGCAGCAGTTCTTTCAGCTGAGGAGGAAGAACAAAAAACAGGACCCATCACCTTCGCGTCTTCCTGTTTTAAGCAACCCAACAAAACTCTTCACCAAGGTGCACGATATTTTCAGCATTATGTTCTGCTTGTAACAGTGGGAAGATGTAGATTTATCTCTTCTTAACCAAGGGTATTTCAGTCCCCTTTAATTTCGTTCGAATAGATATCTGAATAGTTTTAATCTACTTTTTTTGTTTAATTTAATAATCATGCGTTGCTTTTGTAGTCATGTAATAAGGAATGATCCATCATGGTGCATCCTCACCGATAACGAGGTGGGCCTGCATTGCAGAGGTAGGCCGACCTTGTGTCTGTCTGAATGATCATTCCTATCAAGAGCTTGCAAAAAGTTAAATTTCTGTGAAATTTTCATAATTTCCAATAGAAAGTAGGAACAGTAAAGTATGAATCAGTAGGAATGTGTGAAGATAGCAAGATAACAATGTTGAGAGAAATATCTATATCCGTGGGGATTCACAGATTTGATATTCGAGATCCATGACCAGGTGGATCGTCATCCTGTCCGGTTTCACCATGTTCATCGCTCGGCTAATAGCAATGTTGATCGTTCAGCTAGGGATGGGGTGAGTTGGACGTCATTAGAGATAGTTGATTTCCTTCCACTGTGATTTGTAATTTTTTTGCCTTGTCTTTTTTGTGTTGCTGGGCTTTTATTTTATCCCAGCTCTCCTCTGTCTTGGGGTTTGCTCCTCTCTTTAATATAATCTTATCATTTGCAAATGAAACTGATATAAATGGATCACTTATCAGGATAAATATGTGTGGTGTAATCTGTGACCTTCGGGATAATGTGTTTTGTGCGTTTTAGCTAGGTATGGCTGTGGCATTCCCTCTGATTCGGCAGCTCCTGTGTTTCTGGGTTTGTTTCCTACATGGGATTTGGTTTGCAGACTTATATTTATAATTTTTTAGGCAGATTCAATCTACCAGTATCGGAACATTTGATCCCTCTTCATGTACGATTTCCCTTGCTTAATGAAAGCTTTTGCGTTAAATAAATGGAAACATGGAAAAAATAAAATAAATGCATGTAGCACCTTTAAGATTGTCACTCACAAAATGTAGAGGCAGTATGGTTGAAGAGCTGGCCAAAAATGCATTTGAACATTTTCAAGGGCCAGGGTGGATAGGGAGGGAAGCGTTATTATCAAGGCATGAGGATTATAGAGGGAGCCGTATTGGATAGCTTAGTTGTGGAGGGACTCCCTCAACATTATCAGGTGGCTTAAGGGGACTCAGCTCCCTCCATGGTGATATGCGCAATGCTTCTACGAGAATCAAGACCGGGTGCAGGCCACATGCACATAAACAAAGATTGGATAACAGAGAGGCCGATATATTTGCAAGGGCCAGAGTGGATAGAGAGGGCCTAGAATTGTATGACTTCCTCCATGAGAAGTCTGTACACTTCTTACTGTATCTCTTTCCTTTTCCTTCACATTGTATTGACCATCTCAGTCGCCAGTGTTTCTCCCTTTTCTGTCTTTTAATAAAATGCTCTACTATAAAAATAAAAAATCTTTCCCTCAAAAATAAAAATAAATTTAACACAGTATTGCCGAATCTAAAAAAAAAAAAAAAAAGGGTTTTAAAATGCAAATTTGACATTTTTTTTCTGAATCTGGTAAAATCATTTGGGAATAAATAGTATAAATAGATATTAAAAATTGCAATCTAATAAGCCTGTGGTTTACATACCAGTCTGCTCTGAATTCTTCTCTAATGATTGAAAGTTCATCATCATATTACTCTGTAATTTACATACCAGTCTTATCTAATAACTAATAAGATCTTCTGAGAAATGCAACAAGACTGGAACAAACAACCACACACATGTAAAAAGGCATGTCAAAACTGGGTTTGAATTGGCCAAAGGAACAAAGCACAGCTGACAAGATGAATTGGGTTTATAAAATCTTCCATTTCAGCTCCAATGCATTGCAGATCCGGCCTATACAACAGGCAGCACTTAGTGGGTAGCCTGAAACTGCAAAAAAAAAAAAAAAACGCATGACTAACTTCAGCACCCTATTGTTTAAACGTAAATGAGCTAAAAGAGCAAAAAAAGGAATTCGTCCTTTTCATGGTTTCTGTTACATAATAATTTACACATCAGTTATACCAACCCTGCTTACCAATGTTTCTAAATTCTATTTCCATACAAGATCCATGCAAGAGTAGCTTCTCCTTGCAATCACAAAAGATGCTTATAATTATACCAACCAACCCTATTGCATGCCTTCATTGTTGCTTCCACATCAAATGATTTCCATGCAATTTTATATTCTATTTCGATCACTAGAGATTACAATAGGTCGCTCAAATATGCAGTCTACTTCATTCCAACTCTACTACGAATTATTAAACCACAACTTTCAACATGTAGTTATCGTTTCCTGTTCAATGGAATGGACAGAAAATGCCCATATCCCCATCTCTATCTTACACACGGTTACATTATGGTGTAGTTCAGGCTGTCCAATATGGAGGGCCCCACGATAGATAGTGGCCAATTGCAAACTGAGACAATCATAATTGTCCAACAAATGGAACGTTGCAAGTTGAAAGTGGATCTTTTCCAGGTGATAGGAACGTTAGGAACCACCAATTGATGTGAATTTTGACCTTCGTCAAGCAAAAGTGAGCTAACCTCTAGTATCCAGAAAGACGGAATGGACCACTCCACACATGTGACCATGCTTATAAAACAAATTCAGTGAAATTTTATGCAATAATCTACATCTTTTACCCCTTGACCCTAACTTCCTAATAACATGCAATTGAGTTGTCCTCTAGTATCCAGTTCCAGAAAGATGTACTGGACCATTGCAAAACACATGTGACCATAGTTGTCAACTCGTGACTCGACTTGTGACTCGATTTCTTAATTATTTGACTCGTGACTCGTAAGAGTTTTTGAAAAGAGTAGAAATGTAGTTGAAAAAAAATATCATTATGTCTCAAAAGATGAAGCATGTAAAAAAAATATAACCCAATTGCACATAGATAAAGCACTAATGCTCTGTTTGGTTGCTTGTAGATGGCTGGGAGAATAGGAGAAAAATAAGTCAGAGAATTCGACACGAATGGAAGATAATGGAAGATGGGGAGAATATTAGGAGGGAGATTTGCGAGTAGTGTTTGGTTGCTCGAGGAAATTAGCGGAAGATGTAGGGTGTCATTATCAAAATATAGGTGGAAGAGAGAAAAATAAGAGAGAGAAAGAGAGAAAGAGAGAAAAAGAACAAGACAAGAATTTCTCCTAATTCCCCCAACAAATTTCTCCATTTTGGTGAAAAAAGGGGAGAAGATTATGGGGGGGGGGGGGGAAGGGGGGGAGGAACATCTCCGCCACGTAGGCGCCACCTAAGATAAAAACCAATAATGATGTCTAGAAGTTGTCTAGTGGTCAAAGGTTAGTTTTTTTACTCGACTCAAAGCGAATCGTAAGAGTCACCAGATGACTCATAAGAGTTTTCGACAGAGGCAACTCGCGTGGGCGACTAGACTCGAAAGCCCGGCAACTCGACTTGACTCGAGAGTTGACTCGTACGACTCGTAAGAGTTTGACACTATGCATGTGGCCATGCTTATAAAACAAATTCAGTGACATTTAATGCAATAATCTAAATCTTTTACCCCCTGGCCCTAACTTTCTAACAACATGCAATCGAGCTGTTAATTTAATCTGAAAATTCTTTAGGGCAACGCCCAAAGTATTGCAGTTTGTTCAATTGGAAGCATTTCACAGGCAGATCATGCTCTAGGTAGTAGTAGAGGTTAACTAATCCTGGAAACAATGCCTTTATCGTCTAAATTGAATATGAACACAACAAATGAAAGGTATTTGCAAAATTGTCCAAAGCAAGCCCATCAGTGATTTTTTTAATAGAAAATCATACGAAACCTTTCCAATTTAATGGAAAACTTACCTGATATAAAATCATCAGTGTACTCCTTATCAATTTTCCCATGGGCCATCGCACCAACCTAAACATACAATTTAACAATATATTATAAGGTCATGTAGCTGAAATATACAAAGAGCAACTGCCTTCTAACATATACAAATTCACACCCTACCACCAATCAAAAAAGAAGAAAAAGGCAATTATAAAATTTGAACATACCACAAAAACAAGGGTAGCATCATCACTAGCAGCGGCGACGTAGTCCCGTAATTGAACTAATTTTTCTGAACTATGTGACAGGCCTGCAATGGAATCAGACCATTAGAAGAAGTATCCCATTTATACCATATGGTGATAGAAGGGCTGGCACAAAACAAATTCGACCATACCTATTTTACGGGAATTGACAGGTAAGTACTTAGTTACTGGGTTCTTAATCACACGTAGAAGTTTTTCACGCTTACTAGTTGCACTTATACTATGTTTCTGCAGCAGCTGTACTGAAATTCGGAAAAAGAAACACAGTAAGATCTTGCGAACCAAGTAAAAGAATCGTACAACACACATGATGAAATGGTGCAAATCAGTTGACTTACGCATAACCCCACAAAACCGCTTAAATGTTCTCGGCATACGAACATATGGCTTAACTTCAACAAGGACCCCTTTCTCTGTTTTCACATACAACGCACGCAGCTTCCCAGCCTTATTAAGGGGGCTGTCCAATATTGCAAGGAGAGCCTGAAGAAATCATCAGTTGCATACGCTCATAAATAAAAATCAAGTGTTAAATGAAAGAAAGACAACTCAGCTCAAAGTAATTTTATTGCCATTTTTCTTCTAGAACAACAGCTTTTGAGGTTGTCAAGTTATTACTCTGAACTTAGGGGTTTACACTATACGGTTTAAGTCTTGAGGGTCAGTATTTCTGAACTTAGAATTTCACACTAGCATTCATGTTTTGAAGATTTATGCTTCAGGCCTTCAGGGTTTTACAAGGGTATAGAGATTATAATTTATGACTTGAATCAAACTTTAGGGTCTAGGATTTGAGGGTTTGGGAGGTAAAAGTTCTAGGAAAATTCAATTCCATGACATCAAGCAAACAGGATCAAAACCCCCCAATTTGAAGAAAGTCGCTAACCTGGTGAACAATGTCAGGCCTGCAATCTGCAGGATTGCGCTTGTGTTTTCTCAGAAAATTCGCATGATCATCCGAGTTCAAAATCTGGTAAGTCTGAAGATACAAAAAAGAACCATAAATTGTATAGGAAAAAGAAGCACAACCATAACATAAAAAAGAAAGCCAATTCAAACTGCATCTAACTAATACCTCAAACACAGAGCTCTTCAGTCTCATGATAGAATATCTAAACCTTAATGATAATACATAGACATATCAAAAATCACATGGATACTAATATGCCAACATAGCAAGAAACCATAGCTTTCAGATGGAGAAAAACACAAATTGCATGAAAAAACAAAAAACAAAACCCTAAAGTGCACGAGCTTAGCTAACCCAAAACCTGACGACTAAAAACTAAACATAATTACAGTAGGTCACGGCAAAAGAGAACAAAAATGCCAAAAAAAATAGCAGGTATGGAGAAAACCCTAAACCTTGAAATTAAGCCCATGAAACTGTAAATCCCACAAAATTCCAACCAAATCACATCATAGATAAAAAAAACATAAGCCCTAAACTGCCAAAATAAAATAGAAATCCAAACATCGAAATTGCATAATCAGGGACAGCATAACTACAAAGCCTCCAAATAAATCAAACCATATCTCAACAAAAAAAGAAACTTTAATGGTCAATTTGGATTTGAAACCCAATTGCATTTTGGTGCAATCTGCGTGCATTAGATTGCAATTTACACACAAATTTCACCCAAAATGGAACTGGGTTGCACACTGGAGCTAACCTAAAATAATCAGCTAGAAAAACATAAACCCTAAATTCATAAAAACAGAAAACCAAGCACACCTTAATCCGAGACAAATTAAATTGTAAAGAAAAAATTAGAAAATCCTAATTTTCATGCGAGCCGAAAAATAAGAGAAGGCCTAAATAAGAAAAAATCCAAGCCTGGAACAGCACAAACAGAGAAAAACCTAACCCTAAGACCACAAAAACTAAAATAAAACTACATCTCCATGTAGACCATAATTTTATAAGAGGGAAAACACCAAACCCTAAATTGCAGAAGACAGATAGGAAACCCAATGCAAATTGCATTTAAAACACAAAATCCCACGAAAAAGAAAACCCTAATCTCCAAATTACATAAAACAGAGATAAAACCCTAACCCACAAACTCAAAACCCTGAATTCCATACAAGATAACAAAACACGAAAAGTTCTTACTTTTCCAACTTTGGCGACTTCCAAAGAAGCCCTCTCGAGGATGAAGATGACCCCAGCCTTGGATTTCTCATCGGAGGGTAGAATTGGAATCCCAGGCAAATCGTGTACGGCCTCATTTTCTTTCCTTTCGTCCTCCTCTTCTCCTCCTAATTCAGTCGTTTTCTCATCATCTTCTTCCGATTCCTCTACCTCTCTCTTCTTCCTTTTCAGCCCTTTTACTGCGTAAGGGCGAACCATGGTTTTTCAGTGGTCTCTCGCGTTGCCACTTCTTTCAAATGAGCAAAAAACAAACAGAGGCTTATGTGTGGTCTTTCTCCCAACCGTAGTGAAACTGAGAAAGTGAAGTTAGGGCAACAAAGATAGGTTCTAGTGGCTCGGTTTAACTTACGCAATGGGTACACGTACCTTATCCTACGCATTAGGTTTTGCTGAGTGGATGGTCTGATACTCTAATGTTTGATCTGAACCGTCCACCGAGTACAACCGTGCACAGTGACATTGTTTCCTCTCAGATTATTTGTGGTGTGGTTTATTTTCCTGGCATATATACTTAGACACGTCTGTGCGTTTCATCTTTATTCACCAACAGATGGAAAGACCTTGCTTCTCAACACTAAGGACTATCCCAGAAGGCATTTGAAGATATGTTTAAGATATGTTCATTCTTAAACATTAGCTTCTCAGATTTTGTCTGTACTACCCCACCCCACGGTGCGTCCAGAGTTTGCCAATTGTTTTACCCCCATATGACAGGGTCCAGAAATAATCCAAGCCTCCGTACAAGTGTTCAAAGGGTGTCTAAGTATTTTTGTTATTGCTTTGTAGCCTTGTACATTTGTGGGATTCGTCTTGCAGGTGTACGGCGCTGTCATGTCTTATTCATTTAATTCATCTGAGGTGGCTCTACTCTCATGCAACAACCGTTGTGTGAAATGCCTTCTGCCAAGCAAATCCCTTATTATAAATACGTTCATGGTCATTTCCGTTAAAAATAAAAAATTGTACACATACAGATTTATCTATATAATATATATCAATTTCGAACCATTTTGGTTAAGAAATACACTAAACTAAGGTTGTACATAGTATCAAAGGAACAACCAACCATCATGATCATCTTAATCCCCTTTCTTCTCTTCTTGCTTCTGTGTACTCTTCCAAGCATCTCTCACCTCATCTCAATCAATATGGTTCATTCAAATTTTTTACTTTGTAGTTATGATCCTCTCGAGTATCTCAATGGATCCTATCTTGCTCCTCCGTAGTTTCTCCCTAAATCTTATGAAATTGATCATGAAATATACCTCGTCAATAGACTTCCAACTCCAATTGTAGGGGCCGATCACCCTGTAAGGTTCTTTTTTTTTAAATTTTTATGAATAGTCGTAAATTTTATTACCAAAAGAAGGACCGAGATGGTCAATACAAGAAACAAACACAACGAAAAATCAGAAGAAAGCTAAGACAAAAAAGGCGGCTCATGGCGGGTGGAAATCAAAGAATTCTAAGTTGGTATATAGCACTAGACAATGCATTTTCCTCGGGTGTCGAATCACTCAAAAATAATTCAAATGCCTTATCCCCACACTGAGCATCTTCACACCTCTTGCCATGTTGTATTTGATATATCATGGTTTTTGTTTGCAGGCAAAACCTCATCTCTACAGACTATATGTGGTATGTTACCCAGGTATTTGTGTTCTAGATTTAGCTCCTACCCATTTGCTTTTTTAGCATAAAACACATTTGTTATTTTAACTCTGATTTTTTTCTTTCTCAAGTAAAAATGTGATTATAGGTGGGAATCCACCTTAAATTAATAAAATTTGACTTGCCCTTCTTTAATTAATAATTTGACTTTCCTGTCTTTAATTAATTGAAGCAGTGGATCCTAGACAGATAAAGGAAGAGAACTAACTTCACTTATTTAAATTTGTTTCTTGTTTTAAGCAGTCTGCAATGGATTTAGATTTGTTTAGGCTTACATTTCTAATATTAACTCTGAATCTTGTTTTTGATTGTACGCATGATTTCCTCTTCCTTCATAGGCTCACATTTCTTCATAGCATGAGATTGCAAGTCTTACAAGAATTTCTTGGAAAAAATTTCATTTTGTACTCAATAATTGTCAGGAAGAAAACATTCCACAACCAAAACATTCATTTTATCTTGCTTTCTGATGTTCTAAGCATGATGGCTGTTGCACATTAGGCTTCTTGGCAAAACGCTTCCCTTCTACCGATATTTTTATTCAAATGAGAAAATTTAGGAGTAGAAGGAACAACTGAGGAGATTAATAGAAACTTGGAAATTGATGGCATCTTTCGTATACATGTATGGGTCCTTTTTCTTGGGGCCACTGCTCCAAGAGGTTCCCTGAAATACAATTGATTTTGGATTTAAGTTGAGGAGGCCTGTGACTTCCTCTTTGTGAAATTTGTATACTTCCTTTCGAAATATCCGCCGCGAAGTATTTACGGCATGTAAAATGTATTCTAAGCCGGTGCTGCTGAAGGGTGTCAATCTTCATCCACTTCATGAAAAGGGAGTGGCACAGTCTTGACAGCCCTGAAGTTGCCAGCATTGTTTAGATGCTCATTCTCTAACCTGAACCATTCAAAAATTTGTTAATGAGAGATTGAGAGGCCATAGGGAAAATGGCAATGCTTTATTAGTGATTGCAAATCATGATAATTTAATGAAGAATGTGAAAGTGAGAGTAATCAGTCTTTGATTATACATTTTTAATAACTCATTGTTATATTGATTAAGTTATTTTACCTGTAGAAATTCCACTGCCCACGACGAATCACTTCAAGGGCAGCTAAAAAGAATCCATTTACTCTGTAATCAAGGCTTCCAAAGTTGTAATGAAGAACAGTCTGTAACCAAGCAAGCCTGAGAACAAGGTTCAAACCCTGAAAGATATTTCAAAATTTTCAGTACCCAAATTGTTTTCCAGGGAGAAAGATAGAGGGAGAGGGGTTTGAAACTCCTCATAACCAAATATGCATAATTAAGATGAGAGCATTATGGATCACAGTGTATAGCAGATTGATCATCATTAAAACCGTCTCTGGTTCTCTGGGCCTCACCCTCCACTCACCATTAGATCATTTTCTATAGGTCAATATTCTTCTAATGTTTTACAAGTTATCTCTGATGCTGACCATTCTACTATAGACCGACATATGCAACAAAGTTGGATCATTACTCATGCAAATTGATTAGATGCCAGAGGAGGTTAATGGAGAGGGGTATATACCATGGACAAAAAGTAAATGATCTTTCGGCGAAGCATTAGTTCATTCCTTAGCCAGGGGTTTTTGGAGTTAACCTGGAGCAAACCCCAGTCTCTAACAAAGTCCCAGTACAATTGATATACAGTTGCAGTGCTCGACATGGCGACAACCAGACAAAGCCACCCAACACTCCTTTCCTTCTCGTAGGCTACTTTGGCCCCGGCAGCTAACATGGCCGACACATACTTTCCAAGGTTGACTAGGTGACTAGTCTGTCCTTCATCAAAATACCTCCTTGCACACTGAACACACAAGGTGGCCAGTTAAGATAGTTTTTCATTAGAGATAGATTTTCTAGTAATGAATTCTAATACGCATGCATAAAGAATCTGTTCAAGTTTTTTTTTATCAACAAGCCATACTACCTTACTCAGAATTGTAATAGAAATACCTTGATTTTTGGATTGAATATCAATGGAAGAAAAGGAGCATTGCAAAATGAAAGAGAATTCTGAACGGGGAATTGATTTTGAATAAAAAAAGTTGGTTTTTCACTTCAAGAGGATTTTTCTTCCATTTTCTTAACTTCAAAAATATTAAATTCTATCCTAGGTCAAACTAACATTCAGGAATATTTACTATTGCTAATAATAACATACAGGCTCATGCTGTATGGGAAATGCCATCTAGTTGGCATACCAAAGTGCTTAGCATAGTTTATTTTCTCTTTTTGATATTTTTTGTGTGTGAATCACACCATGACCAGTGTCAATGTGCCACGGCACTGAAAATTTTCTAAATGGGGAAAAACAAAAATTTATTGATTAACAGAGCAAAACAAGGGGAAGATTTGTGTTTAAAAGGTCCTTTTTTAAAAAGTGGAGAACATCTTCTTTGACAGTTCTAGAGAACTATTGTGTTTGAAGGTCATTCTTTTAATGTAGCCAAAATTTCTACTAGCACATGTTCTTAAAATTTTGTCTTCCACGGCCATTTTTGTGGATACCGTAACAGCTGTCCTGGCCTATGCTCCGACTATAAGTCTTATTATTGATTAATTAAATTCTTGGCTAACAAAAACACTCATGTTTGAAAACAAATTTAACAATGGAAAATAGCGTTTGGAGAACTTCAACAAGGCTCTTAGTGGTAAACCTGCATTGCTCTCAAATAATAAGGTAGGAAGGAAACAGCATAAGCCAGATCCCTATAATTCTTGGTTCGCATGCAAAACCCGTAGTCCTGTGTTTTGTAGCTCCCAGTTATGTAGTAACATGCTACGTACTCCAAGCTCCTGAGCATTGGCACCTGTTCAACGAAAAAATGAACTTGATATTAATTGACAAACATTTTGACTAATGAAATAATGAAGAGACTTTAAGTCATTTCAGCAATGAAGAGTGTTCTGTTCATTTAAAGGATGTTTTATTAGCTATGGTAAGTAATACAATGCAGGTCACTTAGCACCAGATTTTTTGCTGTAAGCAAACCTAAAAACCTGATGATTAGATATGAGGAACACCACACAAAACCAAATATAACAGCCAAGATGTTATCTAGTTCAGTTATACTAGGATTAGGTGCAAGTAACTAAGGCTAGATCATTCATGTTTGTTGTAGTGATAAATCTCCAAGCAAGAAAATAAAAGTAATCAAAGTTGCCAAAATAGATAAGTATTAACCTGGCTACAGAGCTGATCAGCCATGAAGAAGTCCACCATTACCACCTGAATGTGCAAGACAATAAGCAATTGAATTAGTTCCAGTTTTAGTCTCTAGCAATATATTTATAAGTTGATTTGAAAATTCTCACCAACAGGGGAATGATACCGAGGATAAGATATGCACCGATTATTAGGTGTATATGCCTATCATGTCTATCTATTCCCTATCAAATATTGATCAAGCATGCAGCCCACTCTTTCATTCCATTCTTTTATATAACTGATTTACATATGATTGGAAATGAATGGTGGTTATGGGCTTATGCATTGATTATTCAGTGTGTTGCTACTTGCTATACACTAAATCACTCATCATTCTAAAAATCCATTTGGACTCCATGTGGTTTAAATTCTTTGTTTCTCTTTTATGTCAAGTAATCATACCTTATAAAGAGGTGTCAAGATGATATTCCTTATGACCCTGATGAAATGATAGCGGGTTGAGCGGTAGAGAATGTTGAAAGGGCACACAAGCAACACTAAAAACAGCTGCATACGAACAGAAATAGAAGTACTTTTACATCAGGCCTTTGATCTTTGGGTTGCAAGAGTAATCTAAAATTAATAAGAGGGGGAACTATATCTCTTAAAAGGATACGAGGAATGATACAGTACAATCACTTACACCAAATTTTTGGTGTGAATGATCAGTAGAAACCATCCAATCTTGGCAAGGGAGAGTTATCACCTGAAATTGATTACAACTCCAAGATGGCTGTTCTCTCTTACACCAAAAGTTTGGTGCAAGTGATTATTGCACTGGATCATTCCTCATTTAATTCTTATGTAAGAAGAAGAAAAAAAATGATCCTTTGCAAAACACTTATGTTGACTGGATTTGGTTTATATACCAATTGTCCAATATAAGCATTTTAGACTAAACAATTTGTCTAAAACGAAAGACAATCAAAACTAGAAGTGCATCACAAAGATAAAGTGGAGTGTAAGAAAGAAGTTTACCAGAAGGAGAAGACCAGGTATTGCATGGACTTGAGTTGAAGAATGGCCTCTTGCAATGAGGGATAAGTGAATAAACATAACTCCAACCACTACAGTCATGGATGTGGTGCATATCAGAAAAACATCACTATATTTCAGCTCCTTTGTTGGGGAAAATTCAAATATAAAGCTGTAGTTTATGCGAGTTCTTCTCCACATCACAATGTTGCATCCATAGAGAAACAAATGTAGGAACAAAAGGCTAAACATGCTGCAAAAAAGAAATTAAATCCAGTGTTAGTATAATATTATATTAAATATCAAGAAATTTTACAGTGTAGTCTTTTCCCCTGAATGTTCAGCTTAAGTGATTATCAACAACTGTCTGATCTTTGATCGATTGGTTATTATATGTGAGACCACTGCCTTGAGTGGGGCCTGCATTGCTTGAACTATTACCTATGCTGAACATTTGGTGCAAGTTATTGCACAAGATCATTCCTCTCAGAAAATGTCTGGAGACTAGAACCATTTAAACAGGATAGTGGGGTACTTGCCTAAGAACAGGATATGACGTTTCCATGTAGACGGAGTCAGACTGCCGAGTGTACATTCCAGCTATGTGTGCCATGATGCAATAACCAGCAAACAGAGCAATGAAGCATCCAGTGAAGAGACCTGATCATGAAAATTACCATGAGTGTTGAGAATGAGTTGTAATGTTAATTTATACTGTGATAGTAACACTTTGCAATAGGCTCATCGGGTCTTTCATCCTGTGGACCTCGCCATGGATGATCGTCGAGCCAAAATTTCAATTGTTCTCCATTGGGCCCAATTGTGGAGGTCCACAGCCTAAAACTGTAGTTCAGAGTCAATCCTATCTATTTAATATGAGGAATTGAGTGTGGAACGTTGCTCATTTTTCTTAAGGGAAAAATACAGTTACAGCCCCTCAACTTTATGACATTTTCAACTCTAACCCTGACTTTTAAAAGTCACCAATTACACCCCCTTAGGTTTCAATTTGTATAACCCCTCTTTTGAAACACTATCAATGCTAATGAAGACCCCATACCCACCTCCAAACCCCATCCTCGAATCCAAACACTACCAAAAACACAGTGGGCCCACATTGTTTGGATGATCCAAAGCGTTCATTTGATGGGCCCCGACATAGATAGGGTGTGTCCAAAAAATCAGCTCGATAGGATCATCCTAACCCTTCGATCTGTGGACGAACCGTCAATTGAGGGGATCTACCTTACACAAATTGAAACATCAGGGGTGTATCAGGGTTATAGTTGAAAATGTGAAAAAGTTGAGGGGATGTATCTGTATTTTTCTCTTTTCTTAATTGTTGAGACACAAGCCTCAGATTGGAGGACTAGGTTCATCTGATGGGTGTGATTTTTAGGCTATGGAATCTCCACTGTTTAAAAGCTCCGCGAGTCAATCTTCGAATCCATCGAGTTGGCTCAGTTTTACTTCATTCTGAGTTTTAGTTTTCCACTGCCAAAGTCAATTAAAACCTCCTCTGATTTACCCAACTTTATAAAAAATTGACTACCTCAATCACTGACTCGCCTGAGGTGACTTGCCGAGTTCAGATTAGAGTCAATTTTTTAAACACTATCTCGTTGTACTCTATATAAAATGTTCGAATGAGAATTGAGGGAAAAGACTTACCAATGAAGAAGGTTACAGCATGTGATTCTTTTCGCTGAGTGGGCTTGAGGTATTTCATGGCCTTCCTATTGTCACCTTCAGCAAAGTGTTTAACAAACAGCTCCTCAACCTCATCCATGAACTTTACTACCTGTCATTAATTAAACTAATCAAGACATTTTTTACATGGGTTTGGTTTCAAATCTCTTGCATTTAGTATTAAAAGATCATGGGGGAGATTTTTTGCCTTGTCTGAGCTGTTAAAATAGGAACTTTCTACCACTTTGAGATAAATGGGAAGAACTTGTTTTCCAGTGACCTGAAAAACACAGTAATGAGAATTAAAAAAAGAAATCAACTTTTTTTACAGATTCAAAACTAGGCAACACTTTTTCTACAGAAGCAAAACTAGGCAATACCCATTTGCCCACCTTGTCGAATTTCTTCAAGATCTTCGCAAATGCTAGCATGTTTAAGTTCCTGAAATATCATGACACAAAAATCTATGAACTTCAAAAATCAAGGCCTTAGATCATCCGATCAAGGTGTTCTACACAACATTTGGTAGGATTTATGGTTGCCTTTAAGATCAACGGATTGGACCACTAAAAACAAGGCATACGTGGAGCCCAATAGCTATCTTTTTGGAGTCTAAAAGTGACTTCCTTTTTAGCATTTTCCAGTGTCAAAATCAATTACTTTATGCCATTTCACACCCCATATGAACTGGTACACTATGTTGTGCGCACATACACGGAAACTTGCATGCATGCACAATGGCTCATTAGCCTTAAGCAAGCCTAAAACATAATCACTATACCTGTAAGTTTTGAGAAATCCCAACCCTTTATAGAGCTCAACAAAAGCTCCTCTGATCATCTTCTCTGCATGGTGCAACTTTGTCTTGTTGATGTTCATCTTATTGCCTTCAGGGCCGCATTTCTTCGACTGGTTAACCAAATCCTCCCATACAAGATAAGTGATCGCCGAGAAAGTCCGAGAGGGCGTTGTTAGGGGTATATTAATCTTCAAGTTCTTCCCTTGGCAATTGAAGCTCTTACTTGAAACACTCCTCATCTTTACTTCCTCTTTCTTCATTTTCATCGGAGTCCCCGTGTCTTCGGATCTTGGGGACTCTAAAAACTGCACTTCATTTCTTTCGTACTCGCAAATGGAGCTTTCTTGAAGCTGTTCTTGGTCTGTTATGTCCTTCACAGACTCTTCCTCTGTCAATCAAGGCAAAAAGAAATGTTTTATTTGTGTGCACATGATAAAGACAGGGAAGAAGAAAGCAATTTAGTAGCGTATAGACCAATTTTCGGTGTATACGCTATTCCCCACTATTTTGAGCATGATCGGACAGTGGTGATGAGTAGGGTCCAACACCAATCTTGTAGGTAGTGTAGTGTTGATTCCTGATATAAAAAAGATGGTACCTCGAGTAGGGGAAGGTTTCCACCCATCAATGTTGTCAGATCATGCACATAATGGAGGTGAATTGTATATACACTGAAGTTTCGTATATATACTATTGAAGCACGGGCAAAGCTGACCAAAAAAAAAAGGAAAAAGGAAAAAGGGGAAAAGTTGGCCACTATAACTACAAGGTTATAGTCACTTTCTCATGAGTAGGGAGACCAGGGACTGATATCTACACTACAAAATTTTGATAATTGGCACTACTATCTTTGTTTTCTCTTTTATGACCGGATGTTGTTAGCATCGCAAGTATTGCAACAGCGGGAAGAAGATAATTAAAAAGCATAAACCAAAGTGAGTACTGACGTTATCGAAATTTGGTAGTGCCTGTAACAGTCCTATAGGTAACTGATATTGGCACAATCATAATAGGCACGAACTCACCTTTTCGCATGCTTTAACCAGTTATTAAAAACGGCTGCTTAGTTCTTTTTGAGAAGGCCACTGATATTGGCACTACCTAGTTTTTATAATTGCACTAAATCACCTTGTCTTTTATTATTTAACCACCTGCATGCCAAAGTTTATTACAATTCCCAAAAGCTGTCTGAAGCCGGTTAAAAACAAAAGGACAACGTAAGTTAGTGCAGTTATGAAAACATGGTAGTGCCAATATCGTTTGCCTTTGAGAATTGTAGCAGCTGATTCTACATATGTATGACAAGAAGAATTTGCTAGATTGATATTCACACTATCTTATTTTGATGATGAGGCGAACTCACCTTGTCTTTTCCCATTTAACTAGCTTTCAAAAGCTATTACAATTCCCAAAAACCTTTCAGCAGCCGTGACTTATCCCCATTATCAAAACACATCCTAACAACAATCAACAAATTTTCCATGGCTTTTTTTGTTTTGGTTCCAATTTTTAAGATAAGCCAAAAAAAAGAGGAAGCCTATGATATCATGCCTATTAGAAATCCATTTCAGCATACATTCCAAGATGTCATTTCTCATATTAATTCAAATTTCATCTCATTAGCAAGAAATTAATGACAAGAAACAAATATAACAATACCAGATGTAATTGAGCACGAGATGGATGGTTCCTCCTTTTGATCTTGAGAAGAAGCGATTTGTCCCCGCTGCTGTTTGAGAGCGGTCTTCAGTTCGATGAGAATCTCCATTTGTTTCCTTAATGACTCTCCCCTCTCTACAAACTCCTTCTCTTTGGCCTTGTAAAACTGGTTTACTTTGTTAAGTTGAAGGTCTAATCGTGCGAAAAATTCCTTTGCTGCATCCGTATCGGCAAATTGCTCAAGCAATTCCGTCTCGTACATGTCTCCAATGCTCGCCGAAGAAGCAAGCTTCTTATGAACCTAATTAACAAAACATAATCACATTAAAATGAAGACTATAATGAGTAAAGTAAAACAAATAGAGAGAAAGAGAGAGGGGACACAAGATGTAGAATTTAAAAACAAGTTAAGACAGAAGAATGAGAGACAAGACACAAGATATAGAATTTAAAAACAAATTAAGATAATTGAGATATATAGGAGTGAGAGTTAAGTGAGCATAACGCTCAGCAAGTAGCCAAATCACTCAAGCATGCTCATAAAACATGATAAAATCATTGTAAATATGTCAGGATATTTATCATGGAAGGAGAAACGAACTCTTAAAAACAAGTTAAGAAAAAAGAGTGAGAGAAAGGACACAGGATGTAGAATTTAATAACAAATAAAGATAATAGAATGAGAGAGGAAAAAAAAAATGCCTGAATGACTTCATGCTCCCTATGTTGATGTCCACACCACATAGACACCTTCCTCAACAAGGGGGAGAGGAGGGTGGTGGTGGCGGTGGTGGTGGACGTGGCCGTGGCTGTGGTGGGGTCGACATTAAGGAGATGAATTTTCTTGAGGTCCTTCTTCAACTGCCAGTAATCCACAAAGGCCTCTTTCCATTCAGGAACAAGCTGTCCTTCGAATTGCTTAGAGAATTTCACCATCTTTTCAAGTGTATGCACTCTTAGACACCTATTCCTTCTCTAGATAGAGAGTGTGTTCTTCTGATATTGGTCTGTTTAAGCCCATGGAATTTATTTATGGGGAAGGGTAAAGTGATTGATAACATTTGCTTCTAAGCCGTACAGATGCTCTCCACGGCACATACCCAAATATCCCTCACACTTTCATTATCCTACTATATATGCGCCTTTTACACTTTGATGCCTCATTTGCCGGGAAATGCTCCGGCTTCTTACCGGCAACCTTTTCCGGCCAACATCTTCTGACCCACATTTGAAATGGTCGGAAATCTAAGTGAGTGGGTATGGGTCCCACTCATTTTATACAATTACCAAAATGCACTTCTTTGTCCCAAAATTACCAAAATTACCAAAATGCACTTCTTTCAATGCACTTCATTGAAAGGGTCTTTTTGTCATTTGGTCAAGTGGGGAGGCTTGTCGGAGTATGACCCAATTGCCGTTTGATGTTCTAAAAATCTTTGAAAGAGCTGGAGACTGGAGAGTGCACAAAATATGACTGAAATGACTGTGATGCCCTTCCTTTGTGCGAAATGGAGTTTGCATTCAAGGGTATCTGGGTCATTCGGACGATGAGGCCCACATTGACAAGGCACACCAAGTCCCCTTCCAATTTCACCACCCGGATTTGCACTATAATAATGTAGATAATAATAATAATAATAATAACAACCTCTACTTATTATTTTGGGCCCACCCAAAAAAAGGCTAAACGGATTCAAAGGCTTTAGAAATTTTAATCATGACATATACTGATTCAAAAGATCGTCATCCAACGGCCACACTTAACTGGTTAGAGAAAAAATTAGTCAATTTAGTGGGTCCCCCCTACGAGAAGTGGAAATTCGTTCCAAGGCATTCACTGATCTCATCACAATATCATTGACATGGAATGCTTAAGTAGTGCACGACCTCATTGTAATTGAATGTGGGACAATTACCGTCGCATAGTGGGCCCATCATTGGTTGATCTGAACCGTCCACTTGATAACTAGATTTTCCCCAGTTTGAACGTTGAGGGTGGAGATTAATGTCACAATTTGCATAGTGTATAGAAAACTTATTAGATTTCCGGGTTTCTATATAGTATAACATGAAAAAAGGTTTTTTTGCTAACTATTGGTAATGACACCGCATGCACCTTATTTTGGTAATGATACTCCGCATCAGAAAACTACTTTAGGTGACAACCGAACACTACTTATCACTACTTTACAAAGGAACTACTTCACGACTAGTACGCCTGCTGACTACTTAAGTTGTAATTTACCACTACTCTACAAGACAACGATGTGCAACCAAAGAGGGCCACAGGAAGGCAGAGGGGATATTGGTATCTCAGCTCCGCTCTAAGATTTCACTATCCACTGTGGTCCTCATTGAGTGACTAGGGATTGCCGATGCCGTGAATGGCGAAATTTGGGGAATGAAGGGAGCATCTACCAAAGCAATGTCAGCACGGCTCTCCACTCTCCTTACTTGACTGGCAAGAATCCAGGTATCCCTCAATTCTCAAATGTCGATGCCCAACACGCTAAAAGGGGCACGAAATATCCTACAAGGGGTGCGAATAAATCATCTCTCTGTAGAAATGATCCATATTCAACAAGATGAGACAATCTAACAACATAATTAGAACAATCTTGCAGCCGTGGGCATTCCAAAGTAGGGCCCACCAAGTATAAAGTCTAGAAATATACATATGGGAATAATTTCTCTTCCCAAATTTATCTGATTTGAGTGCTAACAATGTCACATTCTGAAGAACAAATACTTCAACATTTCCATGGGTTTATCGTTTATTGCCATGTTGTAGGAGATGCTTAATGTTCGATTCCTCCACCTTCCCGCCAACTTGTGAAGAAGATGATCGAACAAATTCCCGCCAAAATTTATAATTCGTTGGAGTCTCTATCTTTCCGTTTACATCAAGGAAATAATTGCGGAAAATTGACATCTTTTTTGTCTCGTCTCAGGTGGGCTGACTCAGAGATACGATGTTTTTGTACCTTTCGCTCCCCACAAGGATTTGATGTTTTCTTTTTTCTTTTTTTTCCTCAACTATTTTTTCATTTCTTTAAACAAATAAATTAATTTATATATATTAATTTTTTTCTCGTGACAAATTCTTGAGGAGGAAGAGGAATCATGCAAGTATTGTCTTTATTCGGGCTAACAACCATGTGAAATGGTCCTGACCACATGGGCTCATCAATAGGCCCCACCATTAATGATCATACCTTCAAATGATCCTGACCCTCCTCTGGTTTCTAGTTGGCAAATGGATTGCAGAGATAGAATATAGACATTGGTCTAAAATTAATAAGAACATGTACGGTGGGGCCCACTAGATGGATGCGATCCCACTTGTAATCTTGTATTGCCACATGGGGCCCAATTAGAAAATAGGGTCCCGTGTTTAATCTTATATTAATGAAGACACGTGGGCCCAATTAACTTTTCACATTGGAGCTCAGATCAATGACTCAGAATCGTTTCCGAGCGTCCATTTTTTATGCTCTAATGGGCGTCATTTTTATCCTAGACGGGGCCCACCGTTCAAATGGAGGCGAGAAAAGCTTGCTTATTTTCCTTAGAAAATATTTGCAAGGAGGATTTTCATTTATGTGGGACCCAAGAAGTACCTCGAATAGCTTTTGTTCTCAGTCCCGAAGACAAATGCTGTTCTGACTCGGATGGCATTTTTGGGTGCGCACGCGAGGCTCCGCACCTCTCTCTCTCTCTCTCTCAGAGGAAATAAGCGGACCAAATCTTGACATGTGGGTCCCCTTGTGGATGGCCAAATCATGATCGTTGGATCCTGTCTAACTAATATCCGCTGTTGGGAAATCTCGTTTTGAACCTCCATTTGCAAGGTACAATTGCTAGATTATATAAAGAGTACTACTAGAGAAACCAGCTAGGCACCCCTGAGCCGAACTGAGTATATCCCTACCCGCCACATGGCATAGGGAGAGGTAGTTTTTGCCATTTAAAGAAAAAACAAAAAAGGAAACTAAAGATAAAACCAAGTAGTTGTTAGTGTGTTAACTAGGGGTGCAATTGGGCGGGCTCAACCCGAACCCGATGGGTTCAACCCGGGAAAAAGTCGGGTTGCGTTGAGTTCGGGATGAGGGCTTGGGCAACCCGACATCTTTAATAATTTTTTTTATTTTGGGTTGGGTTGGATTCAGGTCGAGCAAATGGTTCGTCGGGTCGGGTTCGGGTTGGCCCCAACCCGACCCTGAGTTGCACCCCCAGTGTTAAGAGGCTATTGCTGGTTCCATACTCAGTGTCCAATTCCGTTACCATATCATTTTAATTGATATGGTGACGTGAGTAAGGGACCAATGGGAAAAACCAACAATGAGAATTTGCCATGTGTGCATTTTTTTGGTGATTTTCTTAAACTAAAGGACTGATTGTACACTTGTGATGTGGTGGCAACAACCTATTTGTTGGGTCTTCTGGTTTGTTGTAAAACCGGTTTCCCTAGCATTACTCTTATTCTTATATAAATGGTGTATCTTTTAGACTTGGCCAGCTTCAATGTCGCTCTAGGGCCTAACAACGAAGAATGGGTCCCGTTACCTAGAGAGAATGAGTGTTTGGTGCAGGGGAAACGGACACGTCCCAAAAATGCTATTCCACCTTTCAGCCACATCTTTTTCCATGCAAAGGTGTTTGTAATTACTCTCTTTTATGTATGTATCAATGGGGAAATGATATGTCCACCCCTTTTTCCAGCATTTCCCCTCTCTTTGGTTTCTCTTTTCCTAAAGGGGCTGCTCTTTCGACTAAATGGGTGTAGGACCAATTTTAAGCCTACTTTTAAGTGCAAAATTGGGCATCAAAATTCCTAAAGGCTCTGTTTCTCTTACATTGTTTAACTAGCTGCCAAAGGCTGTATCCGTTCGACTAGGGTTGCAACTTGGGTCCGGTTTTACCCGACCTGAAAAAACCATGGGCTGGGTTTGGGAACCTTGGGTTTTTAATAAAATAAACCGACCCGAGATTTCTTCTAGTGTAAGTAGGGTTTTGGAAAACTTGACCCGAGTTGCTACCCCAATCAGTACTATTGGTGCTTTTAATCGATTTTGGAATGGTTTTTTGTCAGTTTATACATGAATTACTTGAAGAGTTTTAAGGAACTGCTTGCTCTCATGTGCCTAGCTCCCAAAGGATCTCAATCATTTGCTTGTTAGCATGGGTAACTTGCTATGAAAAATGACTTGCAGCCAGCTCTGCAATTAGGCCTGTTTTTGTTATAAGAACCAATCGATATTGTTATGGTTATAAGCACCAAGAAGACTTTATTAATAGGTGTACAGGGAGGGTTCATGGTGTATTTATCGAGAATGAGAAAAAATCTGACCCGACCCGACCTAGCCCGAAAAACTATCTCAAGTAGGGTCGGGTATACAAATCTCAGTTTTTCCTAAAAGAAACTCGACCCGACTCGACCCGACCCGACCCGACCCGACCAGTCCTGACCAGAGATTGTTTCTCGTGCGACCATGTTTTGATAACGGGACAAACTCAAATGTTTTTGACCTACATTGTTTAACTAGCTGTCAAAGGCTATTCCCAAAAAGCTATGAGCAGCCAATTAAAAAGTGTCAAATAGGGAAAGTTCATCCTGTTATCAAAACATGGTAAGTTTTCACTTTCTCTAGGTAGGAGTTGTTTTGAGAATTGATTTTTGAGTCCAATAATCACTTTTGGACTCTAAGGGGCTGTTTGGATATGCGGATTTTAGAATCCAGGTTTTAGTTTGAAAACAATGTAAAAGAGGGTTCATAATCAAGCTGCTGTATGTTGTCCTGACAGAGTTTCTTGGATTTTAAGTAAGAAATCCAGGTTTTAGAAATTGCTCCTGCATCTTGAGATTTCCAAAATCTGGAAACATGGGATGATCTGCTACACTTTTGCTGACGGAAAGAAGGGCGAGAAATCAGAAAACGACGGCTAGTCCGCTTCTTCTCTTGTCTCTCATCTACAATTTTGAAGAATCCGAGATTCTAAATCTATTCTCAAATTCCCAAACGAACAATCTTCGCACTTAAGGTTGGGACAATTCCTAAAAGCTATCAACAACTAAAATTAGAAGTGTTTTAGTGTTTAACAAAGTGAGGACTGAGGAGTGTCATTATCAAAACAAGTGACTATTAATATAATTCCCCCATACCTAATCATGTAAGATAAGGATGCATCTATGAATGTATGCTATTAATATTCTTGAAATTCGAATTCCATTCCTTCAAATACATTTGCGAGGATAATGCTTAAATAAGGTTTTATTCCTAGAAAGGATGAATTATTTAAGCATATGATTCTTGATTTGGATTCCATCCAATGCCTAAGCTTCTTCAAAGCTAACCATCAACCCGGAAAATCCAAATTTCAAGATGTTAAAGAAAGACATGTCGGTTCCTACTCAAAAGTAGATCCCATAATCCATATATAATAAATTCCCGCTTAGATTATCCTCAGTTCACATCATCTGATTCAGTATGGGATATGGCCTTTGTTCAGATAAAAAAGGGTTTGCAGAAAAATTATAAAAAAGAAGAAGAAAGAATTGTACCATGAGAATGTGAGACCTCAATAGTATTACTTTAGAATATAAGCAGCCCCGGATCTTCTAAGTACAATGCTTTGCTTTGCATCTTCTGATGGGTTTCTTGAAACTTTAACGCAGTTGTTAATATATGCATGCATCTAGAACAATAAATTTAATCTTATTTGCAAATCGAGTATTAAAACCTCTTTGGAAGCCATTAGCCACATTATTTTTAAGAGGGGATTCTTTAGGTTTTCAAAAGACCTAAAAAGATATATTTATTTAACACATACGTCAAAAAGGGAGAGTTTGAGGGAATTTTTTTTTGTCCAACGACGAGAACACGTTTATGTTATGGGTTAATTTGTGGGATTAGAATGATCTCTTTTATAATCTTGATCTCTTCTCTCCAACACTAGAAGATTGGATTTCGCCTCTTTTTATAAAGATACTATTTTATTAAATAAGGGACTACAAGTGCACTTGGGGGTAATGAATGCCTCCTCTACAATAAGCCTCTAGAAGCTCTTAATTTAGCTAGACGCAGCCAAATCTATAGCAGTTCTAGGAATGAGTGAAAAGGTGCGAACAACAAACACCCAAAACTGATTATGTTACTCACAATCGGTTCTCAAAATCTGCTTGTTTGTTTTAATATCCGGTCCGATAATCAGTTGGGGACTCCACAATCGGTTGTCATAATCTAAAACAAACCGGGCAGGTTATATAATTACTTAAGCGGTGCCTAAGTAATTATATACTCCACATATAGGATTATTGATTCTCATGCAATGCGATCATTCCAAGTTTGTTCAAAATCTTCTAAATTCGTTATCTGTCACACTGCTACCAAGCATAGCATTTATTCTCCCAAGCAACTGTCGATGTGCCTTACTGATGATGGATCCCCTCGAGATTTGCAAATGGGGAATAACAAAAACAATCCGTATGATATTTCCACCCCTTTTTCCCAACGTTTTCACCCCTTTTGTTTGTCTTTTCCTTAAAATGAAGTCATTTTCAATAAAAGACAAACACAAGGGAGTAAAAATATCATTTTCATTGTTGTCGACTTCAAAGATTCATTTAAAAGGGGGCCCAAATGAATACTCTTATAATTAGGGATGACACCCTTGCCAATTTGTCTTTCTAAGGAATTTTGCCAAAGCCATTTTGCGGTTCACTTTTGCAGGAGAGAACAGCCACACACGCATACTTTTTAGCAGAATTTGTCCTATTCATTTAATTCATCGATTTTATTTAAGGTGGCTGTTCTAAACCCATGTATAAAATCAAAAGCAAGTCAAATAAGACAAATTGATTTGTTGGTAAATATAAATTAATGGGTATCAATACTTCTCTTTTAGTTTAGGAGGGCCGACTGTATAGATAGAAACTATTGTTAAAGTTAAATTTTGGATCCTACACGGGGGCATGTACGTGAGATCAAGACCATTGATCTTATAGCAAATCATGAGGAAAACCACATGGTCTTGATACAGACATCCCAAGCATAAGATAAAAGGACTAAAAAACTAAAAAATTAATGGTTTAGCTTTTTTTTCGGCAGAGCTCTAACCGAGGCTCGAAGGATCATCGGCCTAGTATCATCCGATCAAGATGTTCACAATAGCAATGGACCCTATGCTTTCATTCAAATCAATGGCCTAGGATCATCCGATCAAGATGTTCACAATAGCAATGGAGCCTATGCTTTCCATTCAAATCAATGGATCCGATGAGGTAAGAGGTTGCCGTAGGGCCCAATAATTATCTTTTATAACTCATTGCATAGATATGAGAAATTATGCGTACAAACACTTAAAAGAAGGTACGATGGAAGTACTATGCTTGATATTTGATCCAATAACAGCTTCTCAAAAAGTGAGCTGCTGCTGGATCAAATATCAAGGATGGGATGATGAGTTCTCATCGTGTTTGTACGCCCTTTCATCGTAGAGTTTCTCAATTAAGGGTACTGATATTATAAATCCATTTAATAACCAGCGTTTGGGCCTCTTTTGGATGCCGAGAAGATTTTGATCTAGATTTCTCACATTTGCAGCCCTTCTGTGTTGTGATTTGGATCCGGATCAAATCTTTGAATTTCTACATTAGTGACTGAGTGTGAAAAAAAAATCAAATTTCCAAATATGCTGTGGAAATAAGTAATATGAAATTCATAGATTTGGCAGTTTCCTTCACCCTCTTTGCTCCTCAACCTCTTCCTTGTAGTAGGAAGTACCCCCTTTCCTCTCTGTCTCCTCAACATGAGTTGGCAGATCTATTCATTTTGTATTCAAAACTCAATTCCAAATACAAAATATGAGGTATCCAAACGGGCCCTTACAGAATTTGCAACTAATAAAACCATTAGCGGTATCCAAACGGGCCCTTACAGAATTTGCAACTAATAAAACCATCAGCAGCACTTACAAGTTTGCAGCAAGATGCGTACTTGTGGCAGAGGAGATATTTGTGCACTGATACCTCCCTCACGCTCCATTTGTGCTATGTTATACTAAAAAAAGTCCCAAACAAAGCAAATGGAACAAAGTAAGTAAATCTAGGGGCTGTTTGGATACGCAGATTTAGAATCTTGGATTTCCTCAAAATTGTAGATGGGAGACGAGAGAAGACAGAGACCAGCCATCGTTTTCTGATTTCTCGCCCTTCTTTCCGACAGCAAGAGAGCAGGAGATCATCCCAAGTTTCTAGGTTTTAGAAATCTCAAGATGGGGGAGAAATTTCTAAAACTTGGATTTCTCACTTAAAATCCAAGAAACTCTATGAGGACAGCATACAACAGCTTAATCATGAACCCTCTTTTACACTGTTTTCAAACTAAAACCTGGATTCTAAAATCCGCATATCCAAACGGCTCCCTAATATTCTAAAAAACTTGCATTCTTCAAAACAAATAGAATGGAACAACTTTTGAGTCTCTCCGCCAAGAACAAGCTGAATAGCTGCTAGAAACAGGCCATCAAGCTTCAATGCTAAACTACACTGCCATAAACGCATAGAGGATGATGTATTGGAAACTGATAACTACATGGAACATAGCTCTAAAAAGAAAGATAATGAAAGGGTGGAAAAGGAACTATATTGAAATGGCTACAGAGAAACGCGCACTTGTATCATGGCTCCAGGAAGATCATTTGTCCAGAGAAGTCCCAAACAACCGATTACATGATCTAGAGAGCTTCACAAATAAAAGTTACTAGTACCTAACATATTTACCGAGGCTCCCTTTAATCAATATATTCCATGAAGGAATATGAAAAGCCACAATCACACAGATAGATGTAGCTGTATTCTGATTTTGAACACCGTATGGCTCTAGTCAGGTGCTGGAACAAATATACCTTTTCTTGATGGTAGGAACTCTTCATCACCGACCACAAAAAATGTAGAGACAATTTTGTCAGGCACATCTACCTCAGCAATCTCTACATAATTTTAACCATGTAATATGATATATCGATCATTGTGAGCTTCTGAATACCACCTCACATCAGAGACAAGGTTTATTCATTGCGAGATTGGGCCTCTAGCTCAATGGCTGAGGCCGCAGGTTCGATCCCAGCTTACTTACCCCAAAACAAGGTCTATTCATTGCATTCAAAATACGGAATACATTTTCAGCTGGGCTTGCTTTGAGAGATGCAACTTCCATTGCTGACAAAACAATAGATTTTAGTCATATGCAATAACAGCATGCAGGAATATAGAATCAAGCTATTGCCATGCACAAAAAAGAGGAGATGGTACAAAGCTTAGAAGCACGAAGTGGGAGCGGGGGCAGAGGCGGGAGCGGGGGCGGGGAAGCGTGAGGACTAGGAGAGTCTAAGTTTAGGAGAGCAATGGGAGCGTGTATGCAATATCTTCTCTATATATCTTTCAAAATTCAAGTACAAAAAATAATAGCTTCTAATAATTTTCATATGTATCTTTCGAAATTTAAGTACAACAAAAAGCATTAACTTCTAACCATTTTCATTTACGTGCAGCTGTTCTTTGTGCCTTCTGAAGATGCACAAGCCTTTGTGCTTGCTCCAATGAAGTACTTTGAAGAATTAGAGGAGTTTGATGAGAGGAAGTTGGTGATGGTGGGACTTATGGAGAAATACAAGCCGGCTGGGAGGGTCATAGAGCGGTTGCCATCTTTTTGGGGTCCCGCTCCCTGGAAGCTCCTTCCTAAGGAGCGCCGAATCGAGGTTCCGAGGTGGGAGTGGCACCCCGAGGGAAGATTCCTGCTTCTAAGGTCCAAAGGCTAAACAAAACTGAATACATCATTGTAAGTTCAATAGGTATCATTTGTTAAATAGTTGTAAGTTAGCTGTAACATTCCAAGATCGGATAAACAACATTAACATGGTAACACATGATATGGTACTAATTTCCAGATACCGTGCTTCACTAAATGCGATGCAGTTATGTCATTCATATGAAAAATAGCGAAATATGGCAGAAATAAGTTCCATCCACACAGCACTGGCTAAATATGGTGATGGTTTCACCATGTGGTTACCATATCCGCTATCTTTCAGTTGCATAGGCATAGGGCCAGGGAAAAGCGAAGAAATACTTAGTCATAAAGGAATTTATTATGATGAGATTTCAGCACCTATAACAATTATGGGATCTGATCAGTTGGGTTCTCTACAAGTTTTGTAAGAGATTGGCCCTCATGTAAGTTGGACATAAAGAATTGCTTTTATTCTAGAAAGCACGGGTACTCTCCCGGGCCTCCCGTACCTGTACCCGACACGCCCTGCTTCTTCTCTCTCCTTTACTGTATTTAGTATTTACATGTAAACTATTTAAGTAAATGTCCATTTACTTAAGATTTACATGTAAATAACGGAATACCCCCCCTTTGGATTTATTAAAAATAGTTTTAAGACCCAAATCTAAAAGGAAAAAAAGTCAACTCTCCTGTTCTAGTACAAAATTCGCAGAAAAAGGGTCGGGTCAAAATTTTAACTTTCTTAACTTCCAAACGGTAGGGTATTTTTCAAATTTTAAAAATTCATAAAATCTATCATGCCCAAACATTATTAAATCCCAAAAGTCCGGTAAAAAAAATCTCATAATTTGGTCTCTAAAATTATTTATCTTGTCAGGCACTGGTCAACACACTGGCGACAGACTTTTTTTTCAAATGAATGATGTATTTATGCCTCATGTTATGAAATATGGAGCTTAATCACTTATGAAATGAAGAGTAATATTAGAATTTTCCATTTTGGTGATGTTATTGTTATATGATTGCTCTCCAATTATTATTTTTTAATTTTTATAAATATATAATAAAATATTAAAATATATTATTATATTCGGCGTACCCGAACATACCCGCACCCCGTTTTTTTGGAAAATCACGTACCCATGTACCCGTGTCGTGTCGTACCCGTACCTGTGCTTCATAGCTTTTATCTATAGCATTTTAAGGGAGCACACATGTCTTTGCCACCTGATTTTAGTAGCCAACTAACCCAGTTTGGTTAGGCACACTTTGGTTTGAAGAAAACACTAAATAGGCGAACTTTGGTTTTGGATGGAAGGGATGGAAATGGAAATTTTGAAGTAATGAAGGTGGACTACAGAGAAGTACAAAAGTATGAAGTAATGAAGACGTAGAATAAATGAATAACAACCAGGCTACCCATGCCCATTTTGACTAAGCAGCAACAAAATAAGTATCATCTAATCAAATTGAGAATAGGTGGAGCAAATTGCAAATTGCCAAGTGATAGCCAAACAGGACCATAAAGGTCAAATTCAAATTGATCAAATGGTATGAAAAATACTCAACTTATATGAAACAGAGTTCAAAGAACCATAAGATTTGACAGAATCAAGGCAGAACTGTCATAACAAGCCAAAAGCTTTCCAGATACATATGGCATGGAAATTGGAAACTAATAAAATTTTAGAAAAAAATGGAGAAGGCATAAAAAGGAAAGAAAAAATGCTGTGCAATTTGTTAGTGACAATTAAGCATACCGAAAAAGAAACCCCCCCTCCTCCCCCGCGCGCGATTTGCACATAAGTTTTTTTTTTTTTTTTGAAAGGTTATAAGCTCATGGAACTGAAACAATTGAAATGCCCCATCATTTGAGTTCCCAGTATCTTGATGGACAAAAAATCAATGAGTCCAAATTTTGAGGGGACCATCCACTTTAAGATCAAGCAAGTCAGGGACGACAGATTTGTAAATTTAAGAAAAGGAAAGAAAAGTTTTACTGTTGACCAAAATTAAGGTGAAATGTTACTACCTTGAAATGAAATATAATGGGCCCAGATTGTAACCCAATCAAGCAAGTAACAATGGCCATCACCGAACTGTGATCACATATTTAAGAAAGATCACTTATTAAGAAAAGCAGTAATTTCATCAAATTTTAACTGTTTTCTAAAAACATCCATAGACTGCTCTCAAAGCATTATTTTCTATAGATAACATGAAATGTGGGTGGTTTGAGGCATCAGTTGTCCACATGTAAAGCCATGTAAATGCCAATATTTAAGAGAGAAGCATGAAAGCTTGTAACTGAACTGATTTACATTGTAACTAAAAAGAAAAATTTATAGATGTAAGCAAGCATATAACCAGATGACAGCAGTAGTAAAAAGTGCATGGATTACATGCAACAATAAAATAAGGGACATGTCAGAATTACAAAATGGATTATATGAAACAATACAATAAGGGACATGTCAGAATCACAAAACAGATGCCCATCTTTCTGCTTTATATGCTAACTGTTGTTCTAAAGATTACCAAGAAATTTCCTCTTGATTTGTAACTCTTTTTTTTTAAACGTGTCATATGTATATAGAATATCACAGCCTACACACTCTTTCCCCATCAAGCACAACTACATCCCAGTCAGATATTGATCAAAGAGAAGATAAATGATTCTTCACATGCCAAACATAAAAGCAATTATATAAAAAATACAACTCAACTCAACTCAACTAAGCCTTTGTCCCAAACTAATTATATCAAAAATACAAAAACAAATAAATTTCTAAATATCACAAAATATCCAAAAAAAAAACCCTTGGGAAGGCTAGCAAGATAAGCAACCAGAAATGAGGGATAATCATCATTCAAGATAAGGCCCTCTTCGGAACAGTTTTTCTTTGGACCAATTTCCACAAGGTATATTTCAATGATGAAATGAAGAATGGATCTCTTTGGAATAATTTCTCTTTGGATGTCCATAGGATATTTCAATAATGAATCAAATGAAGACGGTCTCTTTGGAACAATTTCCACACAACATCTCTCCCTCTCACTCATGGATTCCAAACAACTTCATTGAGTGGCAGACTTCTACTGTATTAGGCTTACTTCATTGCATATATGCAATGATATTTTCGACCCCCGCCCACATTACGCATGCGCCCCCCTTATAACATGATTTGACGTCAAAAAGCGTTAAAGTTGCTCACTTTTCACGTCAAATCACATGATAAGGGGAGCGTGCACGTAATGCAGGGGGAGTGAAAATATCATCTCCCATTTAAATTGCAATAGTGCCTAAGAAACATCCTTCATTCGAAGGCTTATATTATTATAAGCAGATAAAATTTCCTACAACCAAATTTTTATACAAAATAGAGCTAAATAAATATATGTAGATAGTTCTTGATCTTAACCAAAATTTATGAATAACCAATTGCCTTTAGCAGGCTGCTTTTTATAATTTGGGTTAGTTGAGATGGTAGCTAGACCATCTACTTCCCTTGACACCTCATAAACATATATTGTATCCCTGGTTATGATAATGAGAAATCATTTCTTGACCAGCCATCTGGTTTTCTGATGGTTTCAACTGTCAGATAGGATAACCTAAACCCAAAAATACGAACTCTCACACACAGCAACATCAACTGATTAAGAAATTTCATAGGGCACTTCAAAAGTATTCTAGTCTGTTTAATGGCAGGAAAACCTACATTGAACACCCATATAGGACTTTTATTTAGAGTTGAATTTAGATCACTTTCCTTTACTTAAAATTAACAAATCAATACTACAAAAATATGTATAAAGGAAAACAACTAAGAAAGAACAAACCAAAATAATAAGCTTACCTAAATAACCTTGGCACAACCCCCACAAAACAATCATTCCTCACTACATCAACAATTTATCAAATCTTTGAACAAGTGAACAAAGATTTACAACCTAAATGGTTGTTGCATATCCTTTTTTTTTTGTGGGAGGATCAAACCTGAAACCTCAAGGTTGATAAACAAAGCCTGCCCAAACCTGGATTGCTGCAATTCATGAATGAGAGAAAGAAACACAAAACCAATGGAGGGAGGATCTGGATCATGTTAATTTCAATCATAAAGTTGAAGAGTGGATAAAACCTAATGGGAAGGGCACCATAACAGGTTCATAAACACGCCATTTGTTTTACCAAAACTTCACTTTATCTCTCTATCAAGATAACATTAATTCTTGAAATTTAAAGTATTTCAAAGGTATGCCTTAATGTGTCCCTCCAAATTGTTAAGGTATTATGTCTACAAGTGACATCTGAGGGCTGGTGACCAGGTTTGGAGCCATATTTTGCTTTGATTACTTTAGTCCAAGGGTGGGATATATCCATCCTTGCCAAAACGCCACAACCACTTGCCAAGGAGAATTTTGTTTACCTCTTTCAAATTACGGTCCCGATCCCTCCATTCTTTATGGGCTTACATACTTGCTTCCAACTAATTAAATGCAGTTTTTCGAATCATGACACCACCCCAAAGATAGTTTCTTTAAATTTGTTCAATCCTCTTCAGGACGCTAATAGGAAGAGAGAGAGAGAGAGAGAGAGAGAGAGAGAGAGAGAGAGAGAGAGAGAGAGAGAGTGGTAACTGAGGATATTGGCAAGCATTGCTTTAACTAATGTGATTCTGCCCTCGAGATATACCAAGTTGTGTTTCCACATGGATAGCCTTCTATCTACCCCCTCCACAATGAGATCCCAAGCCCTATTCATGGGACGACCAGTTCCAAGTGGAAGACCCAGCATGTAGAGAGAAATTCTTAAATCCAAGAATAAGGAGATAGTACATCAACGACGTCCAAATGCAACCTCATGGAAAGATTATCTCTAGAACAGTTCAACATTAGAATTAAAGATCCCATCCTGAAAAAAATATTTTTGTTTATTGGAAACAACCTACTGGCAATTTTTTGAAGCTAAACATCGATGGTGCAACTAGATGCAATCCTGACATTGCTGGAGGGGGTTATTATCAGAAATAACAGTGGCTGGGTGATATTTGCTTTTTCTCACTACTAACAAGTTGGTTGAGGATAGGCCTATGACAGATGGTCTTCGTTACTTGCTGCTTTAAGTACTAAACAATCTTGATTAAATCTGATAGTCTTGTCCTTGTCAACGCCATCAAAGGTAAAAGCAAACTCCCTTGGCACTTACAATATATTCTAAAAGAAATAAGATATATATATTATCTACTACAGATTTTGTTATTACTCACATTTTAGGGAAGGTAATTTTGTTGTGAATTAACCAATCATGACCACTCATGCTTGCAATACTAACCCTAATGTAGTATTTTTTGGGAATGGGCTACTCTTCCCAAGCAACCAAGAGGATATATTAGATGCAAGCAATTATATATTCCTTATATTCACACTAAATAGATATTAATTTTGTTTATTTGCTAAGAGTTTAAGGGGGTTTTCTTTCCTCTTCATGTTTCATGTTGGGTTAGAGGGAAGGTTTTATGTCCTCCTCTTGCAACTTTTTTAACTTTTAATAAAATTTAGGGTGTCGCATTGGGTTCTATAAAATTTCGTTTACTGTGAAAAACTCCACACAACCGTGAGGCTTGGGACATATATATTTATATACAAAACATATACAATAGACTGCAACAATTACAATCTTGTTAAATTATGATACAAATTTATAGGGAAATCAACAAATATGGGAAATGTCCTCACTCAATCAATCAACATGTTGTAAGATTAAAAAAAAAAACACCCAAGGAGGGCAGTCATCTTATCAATCTCAACTTCATCCATATTAATTCCAAGCAACTTCGATTTACCGAAATATGATCTCTGACGCATCACCACTTCATAGCACCTCACAATACATTTGATCTTCAAGATTTTGTCATCATCGGCATCACTGAAAATTAAAGTGTCATCCTCAAACTGAGCATAGGCATCACTTTTCCATGTCCAATTTACAAAACAACCCCTTTTTACTAGCCCTAGCATAGAGATCAACCACCTCAGATGAATTTCGCAGAAAGGTATTTTGTGGCTGACTTTTGCACGACTTTTGCACCAGAGAACATCCACCTCATATGAATTAAATGGATAAAACAAAATCTGCTGAATAGTGAGCCTGTGTGGCTGTTCTCTCGAGCAAAAGTTACATGTGAATTGCCTTTCCACGAAATTCCCTAGCAAATAACTTATTATTATTATTATGAGGAAACTGTTAAGCTCACCAAACTTATGGTGAGCTAGCTTGCCCAATCACATGGGGGCCCATTTTGTTAGGATGATCCAAAGCATTCATTTGAAAGTCCCTTACATAGATGGGGGGTGTACCAAAAATCAGCTCCATAGGATCATCCTAACCCCTCCATTTGTGGAGGACAAAAATGGACAGACACAAATCTGCCCCATTTTTGTCCTCCACAAATGGATGGGTTAGGATGATCCTATGGAGCTGATTTTTGGTACACCCCCTATCTATGATAAGGCCTTGCAAATGAATGGTTTGGATCACTCTCCAAAATGTGGGACCCATGTGATTGGGCAAGCTAGCTCACCATAAGTTTGGTGAGCTTGAGCTTGAGCTCACCAACAGTTTCCTCTATTATTATTATTATTATTAGAGGCATTTCGTAGATGGTCTATCACATGTCAGAGCACTTTTCAACAGATTTTGTCATCATTCACTATGTGACGCTCTCACATGCGACAAACCCTCGGCAAAATGCCTTTTGCATGGATGCCAGCAAATCCCTTATTATTATTATTATTAGAGGAAAGTGTTCCTGCGCTTTAGTGGCTTATAAAGCCTCCCATTCGTCACTTTTTGTGGACCTACAAAGGTGGACCGGCTATACGAATCAATGGGAGGCTTTATAAGCCGCTAAAGCGCAGGGAAGCTCCATGTGCTGCAGCGCAGAAACGCTTTTCTCTTATTATTATTATTATTAGAGGAATGCTAAACTCAAGGGCGCCCTTGCAAAAATCAACTGAAAGGGCGTCCTCATTGGCTAAACGTCACCAAAGTGCGTTTAATACTCTGGCTCTCGGCCATTATAAATGCACTTTGGCGTGCAGCCAATCATGGCTGATTTTTGTAAGGGCACCCTTGAGTTTAGCATTCCTTTTTTTATTATTACTATTTGCTAGCCCCAAGTGCCATAGCATCATTTGCTCAAGCAATTGGCATAGGCAAGGTTTTAAATTTCGGTTTCGGCCACAATGGAAATTGAAATATTTCTATTTCGGTAGAAAATTTGGCCGAAATCTTGTAAATTTCACTGGAAAAATTTTGATTTCTCTAAAATTTCAGTGGAAATCTTGTAAAAAGGAAATTTCGATAGGAATCTCAGCAAAATTTTGGAATTTTAGTGAAATTTCTGTGAAATCCTAGAAAAAAAAAATGGTTCCATACGAGTTTTGTTTCGGCTAAAATATTTCGATCTCGGCCTAAGTTTAAAACCATGGGCATAAGCGAGGGACACCCTTTGACACATGGTATGAGTCTCATTGCATGAACCAATGATGCGCGTGCATGTGGAGCGTCACATAATTAATTACACATGGTCCCTAATTTTCTTCTTATTTTTGTTTAGGCTACTGATAATGGCACTGCTGTGATTTAATAATTGCACAAATTTAGCTTGTCTTTTCTTCTTTAATCGGCTTTTGAGAGGGGGACTGATATTTCCCCGCTCTGACGGATAAAATCCACCCGCCTCCCCCCGCACGAAGTTTTAAAAGGCAGAGAAAAACGTTAAAGGGGGTGAATTTATACTCAAGCAGTGAACCATTCTCACATAAACCGTTAAGAGAGAGGGCGGGGGATGGGGATTTTATCCGTTTCGCAAGGGGGCGGGGGAGATATCATTTCCCTATACCAATCTTCACTGTGAATGCTCATCACCACTCCCAGTCATGCTCAGATTTGTAAATAGATATGGGACCCACAACCCTCTCAAACACACACATATATATATATATATGAACCTCCTTGGGTTGGCGCCACAAGAGAGGGCACATACATCAGCTATTCAGTGTGTGTCATGTAAATACATACATTTGGCACCTCTTGACAGCTCTATTCCTCACGAAATTAACGAAAAGAAGAAAGAGAGTGGAAAAATGTGTACTCTAATACATCATTTTATTTATCATATGAAAGCCATACAGATCAAACGTACATATAATTAAAAAACATAACATAACTAGCTTCATTGAGCACCACGTGGCAGCTACATAGCTTCATTCCTCGGGTTAATTCTTAGATGCTGACTTGGAAGGCCCTTTTCCCTGTATGTAGATGAAAGAAGAGCAGTATATAAAAAATCTTGGTACGATCGGACGGTCAAGAGAAGTGGATCCCTCAAGCTTCCACTCTTTTTGAATCAAGTGGGACCCACTTCACATCACTCTTTCCTAGATCATTCTAAAAAAAGTGGGAAATTAATGATCTATATACTCTGTTGTCACTTGATTAAAATATTTTCTAATTGGCTTTTAATAGCCTTTTTGAGACCCTCATAGGAAGCAACTCGGGTCCATTTTGAGAATTCATGCTGAGCTTTTACAACAAAATTGGTTCGAGTGCGGGTTCGGATTCATTTCAATTCACTTTTTAGAAAAATCTCCACCTGACTCGACCCAAGTTGCACTCTTAAGTGTTAAGGTCATTCTATGTAATAGAGTTTGAGGCAAGGTCTATCTTAGGGATGCAACTTGGGTAGATTTTTGGGAATTTTGGTTGAGCTTTTACCATGACATCGGTCGAATTCGGGTTGATTCCAATTCATTTTTTAGCAAAACCCCAACCCGATCCGACCCAAATTGCACCCCTAGTCTGTCTACCTCGGCCCCAACAAATGAATGGCTTAGATCACCAAATTATATAATATTTTTTTGTTGCACTATTTTTTCCTGTTTCAGGTGTTTGCACAGCTTTCACCGTATAACTCCCTTTAACAACTAATTAACAAATTGAAAAAAAGGAAAAAACAAAAGAGAGGAGTGCCATTATTGAAACAAGGAAGTGTGGTTACGAATCCCCAAAGAGATCATTATAAGTATGTATGAATGTATGTATGTATAGTACCTTCTTCTTAGGGGCCTTGGGCTCGGCCTTCTTGGCACCGGATTTTGTGGCAGGGGCCGGACCTTTGGTGGGTTCTTTCTTGGGCTGCCCAAACAAGGTTTGGGAGCCAGCAGGTTTCTCAGCTTTCAACGATGCCATCTTTCTAAGCTTCTATGAAACGAGAGAAAGGTTGGCAATTTGTGTTGTTGGCCTTGATAGCTGAAGCTTTCAAACAACTCATACTTATAACGGCTTGGTTTCAGTAAGAAAATATGGAATTAGAATCACAAGTGGCATGTGGGCATGGAATATATGAAATTGCGTAGAGACTTTAAAGATAGGAATTAGATGCTTGTTTACAAATCCACTCAGACAGGGCATTTTATGCCCGTATAATTCATGATTGTTTATATTATATGGTGGATGGCTGTGCTCGCACGTGCAGCTCCAAAAAACAATGGGGGCCACATTGTTTGGGTGATCCAAACCATTCATTAGATGGGCCTTGGCATAGATAGGGTGTGCCCCAAAAATCTTCTCCATAGGATCATCCTAAGTTCCTAACCCTCCGATTTTTAGTGGTTTTAAATGGACGCCACAGTATATAAACCTCAACAGATTGGAGGGTTAGAGGATCCTATTGAGAAGATTTTTTGGGCACACCATGTCTATGTCAAGGACCATTTAATGAATGGTTTGGACCACCCAAACAATATGGGCCCCACTATTTTTGGAGGCTGCAAGTGCACGGCGGTCCACCCCACCGTATAAATTCTCATATATACTAGTATTTTTTTCCCTTTGTCATTCATTTTCTTTTCCTGAGCAAATATTATTGGAAAACTTTTTTCATAGAAAATTTTACGGGATACCTATCATATTATACCCAAGCATGGCATGGGCAGGGCCCACCATTTTACACTTCATGTTTTGATATGGTGGCCGGGGCACACAATCTCTTGCCAAACCCATACATACGGTGACCCACGAGTGGGTCCAATATATCCACCCAAATCCACGAATAGGGTGGGGCCCACCATTTTACACCATTTTTTATTAGGGTGGGTCCCACCAACTCCACTCAAACCCATGCATATGTGAGCCCCACCATTTTTTTTTATTGGGGAAGTGATACATTCGCCCCCTTCTTTTCCCTGAGCCAGCCCCGTCTAGTATAATTATGACTACCCTTTTACATGCGAATAATCATTTGCCCATCTGTTGATTGGGACACTCCCACGATCTCCACCCAAGCCCATGCATAGGGTGCGGCCACCATTTCACACAGGGACGGAGGGACATATAGCATGGGGGTGGCCATGGCCCCCAATGATTTCAAAGTCAGTTAAAATAATATTTTTCCTTTGCAAAGTTTTCCATAAAATTCCTGTAATCCAACAAAAACAAAAATGCCATGGAGAAACCAAGTGCCAGTGCCACTCTCTTATATCTCTTCAAAGAGGAAGCATGGTCAGGACTCAGGATGCAGGACACTCTGGAAGTCTGGATCACTCAAAGTAGATTACTCTCTTTAGTGAGGGAAAAGAGAGCAAAACGGTTGCTAAAGGGTGAAGCCCTTAACGTTGTATATTTCATCCTTCGAATTTTCGGAAGCTCTTTAATAAACTTTGTTGGTTTTTAAAGTGTTTTAATTTCCATGAAGTTTCTTGGTTTTTGAGCCAAGTTATTGCCCAAAACTGGGAACTGTAATAAACTTTGATAGCTCATTAAATAATAAAAGACAAAGACGAGTTAGTACAATTATCAAAATATGGTAGTGCCAACATCAATGGCCTTACTTTATCTTGTATAGACGATATTCTCTCTTCACGTTAACCTTTATTCTCAGGTGTGTTTGGATTGTAGGAATTTTCAGGAAAAGTTTGGAAAGGAAAAATATTTCAAAAATTTCACCAATTAGACACAAAAAGGCAAAAGATAACTTGAGCCAACCCTATTTATTTATTTATTGAGGAATGCTAAAAAGAGGGGTGCCCTTTCAAAAATAGGATGAAAGGGGGCCCGTTGGTGGAAAGTCCCCAGAGTGCATTTATAATGTGTAAAAGTCAATGAACATTAAATGCACTGTGGTGACTTACCACCAATGTGGGCACCCATTCATCCTATTTTTGAAAGGGCGCCCTTCACTCTCACCCTATTTAATTTTTACTCAGAAGGACCTTCAATTTATGATAATATCCCTCGAAATTAACCATAACCATATCATTTCCCTCTACTTTGTGGAAAAAAATATTTTCCAAAAAAATTCCATTGGAAATGTTCTTGCAATCCAAACCGGCCTTAGCAACGATATTATAAAAAAAAAGGTAAACAATGGACAAGATGATCTCAAGAGAAACTTTATCCGAGCAGGATATAGCCAATTCCAAGAATAGCTTATTCAAGGATTTCTATCCCCATGGTGAACAACTCCTTGGTTTCCTTGAGGTGTGGGCACTGGAAATTGTCGAACAACCAATTGGTTGTTCCACATGGTACCAGAGCAAAGGTAGAACTCCTTGATATTAAAAATCCGCATATAATGGACAACCCAAGAGAGGGGCCACATGTGCTATGTGTAGGCCAACCCTAAAAAGAGTGGCCATACGTGGTGAGGGCGAGTGCTAAAGTATAAAAAAGATTAATAATACCAACTCCAACTGCTTATTGACTTCAATCTTATTGACTTCAATTACTTTTGGAGTAATTGGTTGTTTCAAAGAAATGGGATTTCATGCCATCCACGGTTTTCTTCACTACAAGAAAAACAATCATTGGCGAACCCTTATAGAAGTCTTGGCTGTGCCGGGATTAGGTGAGAAGTGCCATTATAGAAACAGGGAGTCCCTATCATTTTCATAAGAATAGTCATCAATCTAAGTATTGTCACTCTTTCTCTTGCAAGTAAAAATCTCATCATATCTAGATAGAATCATAATGGAGTCGATTTTCTACATATGGTCAACTTGTTCACATGATGATATGAAGCTTTTGATTTTAGGTAGGGTTGTGGCTTCTGTTTTCTCTCTACATATGATGTCCCTCCTTTCACCACCTACACAGCTCATGACTACTACTCTTAATTACTACAATGGACTTACAAAATATATTTATAGCACAATGTCAATGAGCTTTCGATGATTGATCTTTTTTTCTCCACTCTTCCCTTGTCTTTTGACTTATTGATATAGATAGATAGATAGATAGATGTGAACTTCTACCCAAAAGTAAATTAAGGTCTTTGATGTTGAGGCTGAACTCTTCAAGGTACAAGTGTATGAATAGAACTTTTTAGGTAATATATAGAGGAAATTTACAATCATGCCCTCAGGATGCTTAGCTTCATATTCCACATCACCCCATTAAAATGTGGAATTTTTTTTAAAAATAAAAATAGGTTAATTACATGATTAATATAAAATTTCATGTGGACCGTGTCATATTAGTGAAGGCATTTTGATCTATATAGAAAACCAAGAAAAGAAATAAAGTGGTAGGTAAAACTCTCTCAAACGTGGTAATGGGTTTACGAGTTGTAGTAATGGTTTTGAGAGTTGCAATTGTATATATAGAATCTCAAACTCTGGTGTTTCTTGCTTGTGAAACAACCAATTACTCTAAAAGTTTAAGCCATTAGAGTTGATGTTATTTAATTATTTATATTTCAACACTCCCCATCATGTGTGGCCTCTCTTTTTTTGGGTTGGAAGTATACGTGACACATGTAGACCCAAGATCCATTTTGCATCATATCTAACGGCCTCTTTTGGTTTGGCCATACAAGTCGATTTTTAATATCAAGGAGTTGTTGGGTTTTGAACCAGGACATGTTGTGAGACAATAGCTCTGATATCATGTGAAACAACCAATTCCTCCAAAAACTTGAGCTATTATAGTTGTCCAAAAACTCGAACG